>NC_073744.1:11099428-11728178 GCF_029784135.1 Toxorhynchites rutilus septentrionalis | reverse complement strand
TCCGTCAATTTTATCCTTGACGCTCCTCCTTGAGCCGATACATAGTTCTTTGCTTTTAAAATAGAGTTCATCATTGTGGAAGCCAACCGATCTCAGAATTTTGTTTTATTGGCATTGTGAAGCGAGAATACTCACTCAGCACACGCTGATGAATGTGAAATTATCAACAGGTGTCCCAAAAATATCCTTAGCAGGAATGGAGAAGTGAGGTGACTTTTCATAAGCGGACCTTACACGGTCAATATTATTGACAATAAGATGACATTTGAGAGCATAATGACAGTTGAGCATAGCCGACGTCGCAGAAATCCGGATTTTCTGATTTTCGAGTATCAATATCGTGACATTTCATACAAATACATGACGTTGACGTTTTACCTCACGGACTTCGAGACTGAGTTGCCAGATTTCCAAGCATGACGGTAAATTTGCAGTCATTTCATTCTTGTTAGTCTTTTTTGCAATTGTAATTGAATTTTATAAACTTCCGAAATTCTCGAAAGCATAAATGAAAGCATTTAGTTTGGAAAACTGATACTTTCAATAGTAATATACGGTACTTTTAGCAAGACAAATCAAATCCTCAAAGTAAACTGACAATGTGATGGTGAGAGAGTGGATGAAATGTAACAACGTTTCAGGAGTTTTTTTAATGTTGTGTTTTTTTTTTGCGCTAACAAGCAGGGCAGCCACTTAAGTCTAAGTTGTGAGTTTCTTCATACTTCACTATGAAATTTGGAGAATGAGAATTTTTTTTCTGGGAAAATCACAGGCGGAAGAACATCATGTGTTATTTCAAGGCTCAGTAGAAACCCTTTTATCCGCGGAATAGTCGGGCAAACTCACCGCGAAATACTAAAATCGCGGATGGCGTATTAACACTTTGACGGCCATGAGGTTTTGGCCAAAAAGTTTGTAAAAACCTGGAGCGTTCAATGGTTGATCCTTATAATAAATGGTGCGAGGAACCCTTCTAGCATAAAATTTCAACCCCATCTGCATATAAGGGTAAAAACTAACCGTGTGCAGTACTGCACACGCGGCCCCAACTCAAGGTAAACGAGTAAAATATCAATAAAAATCTTTATAAAACAATTTAGTTTTTCGAAAATACATTTTTTATAACATTATTTCTAACTCGTAAAATGTCTTCTATTAAAACAATCCAGACATAAAAACTTTTTCGGAACATTTCGGGCAGTAATAAATTGTAATTGGTAGAATAATACATGCAGTGATGCCAAACTATGATATCGAAGTGTCCTACTATGTATTGTGGCCAGTAGAGAACAAAAAACACATTATTTTTAACGTAAAACATGTATTGTAGCGCACACCTTTGAAACTTTGGAAGATTTCGCGTGTGCAGTGCTGCACTCATGGCCCCAGCGGAATATTTTTTTAGTGCAGTACGGCACTGAGTGTTCAAGGGCCAAAAAAAGAGGTGCAAACACGAAAATAGATGTTTCAACATAAAAACTATGTTTTATCAATACAGAAATCATTGAACTATCCATCTATAAGGTCGTGTACACCAGTAGCTAAATAATGTAAAAACCATAACCAAAACAAAAGAGCCTACCACTCACTAACAAATTCCGGAAAGGCCTATTGTTTTACTATTGTTTTACTATGGAATTGACTTTATATTATAATAATAAGTTTTAGTAGGATTATCTGAAAATTCAGAGGAAATATGTTAAGTTAGGGTTAAGGCCACGAGCTTCAAGTAATTAAATAATACCAAGTTCATTCAAATTTTACCAATTAAAAATTGCCTTTGAGCCTTCTAATCTGATGAAGAATAGCTTGGATTCCAAACTCGAATGTCGCCACTAGCCATCGCGGATACTTCCGTTGTCTCGGGTTAAGGGCGATATTGACCATGTAAGGTGGCAAAATATTGATTGAGGTTAGATCGGATGTCGAAAGCCTAGCTGTTACGATATTGAAGACACTTATTGTCAATAATTTTGATAGTGTGAGTTGGCCAATATGGTTCAATATTTTTAAAAATCAATGTACCTTGATGACTCATGACTAAACGATAAAAAAAAAGACGGGTGGGTAATGTCGGGGACATAACCGGAGTGACGTAAGACTATACAAAGGAGACAGCTTTTGTTAAATATATATTTTAAATATATTGTTTTATTTTCTTCTCCTACGTGAATACCTACCTATCTACCTGAAAAATGGATTAGTTCACTGTTTACTCTTTATGAATATGTTGATGGTTCTGAAAAGAACCTTTGGTGTTGTGTTTTTGTTATCACTCGATATTCCCATCTTGTTCGGTTAAACCTTCCTGTTTAGCTATTGCGTTTGCCACTCGCCACAGCTTTCACAGTTGGAAAATTTCTTCCCATCTAGCTTTTGACATGTTGTTCAGTAAATTACATTTAATGCGACGTGCCGGAGAAACACTTTGCCACTCACTGAAACTAATTGATGCCTTGATGAGCGCCGAACCGAAGCTGCTCTGTTCTTGATGCGGGGTTTCTGATTGTCGTGAGCAGCTTTGCAAGCCAACTCGAGCACTCCGACGGCCGAAACTCTATAATCGCTGTTAGGTATACTGGTGCTCCGGCACCAATCCGTTCGGCCTAGTTACCCTTGCGGAGCAATCAGTGAATGCGACCAACAGGGAACTGGAGACTTGCACGGTTCGAGTGAGACTTTGCCTTTCCCTTAACTTGTCCTCCTTTGTTACGTCCACGATGCCGATTCCGTACAACCACACGGGTTTACGGTTTGAAAGAAAATAAGATATTTTTTTGGGGTCCGCGTGTTTTATACTCGCGTGTACACACTCACAGGATAGAGACAAATCGGCAGACTCAGCCAGAGGGGCGAGTCCAACGAGACGAACGAATGAGCGTTAAAAGGGAGCGATGGCAAAAAAATACATTCATTACGATTTGATCGCTCGTTGGATTCACATGCAGGCTAAAAAGGGTCCTTTTCAGGATCACAAAATTATCTTCAATCTAAAGAGTTTATTGTTTTGTTATCACTCGATATCCCCATTTTGTTCGGCTAAACCTTCCTGTTTAGCGATTTGTTGCCACTCGCGACAGCTTTCACAGTTGGAAATTTTCTTCCTATCCAGCTTTGTGACATGTTGTACAGTAAATTACATTCAATGCGACGTGCCGAATGCCACTCAGTGTCGCATTGGAGGCGATTTTAACCTGTAATTGAACATTTGCGATAACAGTGGTACAGTGTCGACTTTCAATGTGGGGTCATAATTTGGATCTCTATGTTTACAAAAATGTCCAACTAAATAAGTCGCATTACATGTCCGTCCAATTAGCTAAATGTCGAACTAATTGTAAATTACTGTACTTTCAATCTGGAAACAATTTAAGAATTGATGAAAATTGTATAATCAGGAAAGTTCCCAACTATCAATAAGCTCAGAACAACTGACAAATTCACATACTCATCAGATCCTGACAAACAAATTATGAAAAAGTCAATTTGTGTTTTATTATTATTTTGGATAATGTTTTAGAAAGCATTGAACTGTATTTCCTAAACTCTTTCTTGGAAGGTTTAATGGCCCTGAAAAGCGCCTTGCTTTATGGAATGGTTCCAATTTAGAAAACTTAGTACTCGTGGTTTTGAAAAAAGCCATTTCGAACGCCCTCGATGCCGCCTTGTTCTGGATTTGCCACCAAAGCAGTTTGTATAAAGATCAAACTTTTTTCTTCTGCTACCAGCTGCCGTTTTGCGATTGCGTTTGCCACTCGCCACTCGTTGCAACTGCCTGTTGTTGTCATGATGTCCACCGAACCGAATGTGTTCTGTTCCGAATGCGGGTTTTCTTATCGTCGCGAGCAGCTTTGCCGGCTAACTCGATCACTTCGGCGGCCGAAACTATATAACTCCAGATCAACACGGTTCGAGCGGGATTTTGCCTTTCCCTTCACTTTTCCTCCTTCACCATGTCCAGACATGGCTGCTTGGGTTGGTTTGTTGATGTGTTGTGATGCGAACCGATGTGGTGTACGGTTTGAATGAGAATGATCGTTACGGCAGCGGAGCGGGGATTTTTAAGCTGACTGGCTGGCTCGATAATTACGCATGTGTGAGACTGCGACCAATGTTTCGTTCATTTTTTGCTTTTTCCTTTCCAATCGTGCTTCATTCTATTTCGCTGCTGCTCTGGTTGCCCGTTTTGGTCGGTACGATTTGAGGAGCACAAAATGGACCAATCAAAAATGGGCACATAGTGCATTTTGACAATGCTTGATATTTCACAATTATTCAATTATTTATCTCAAGAAAAATGAAATGTTATTCGTTATGATAGATGCGTAGATATATTTCCTATCAATTGATGCAAAAACCTTTGCGATCTATTGAGAAATGCTCGAGTTATAAGCGTTCCAAATCTTGCATTTTTTCCTACTTGTTCAGTGCCTAGATTTCCATTTCACCCCCTATATCTTCCGGTTAGACGTAGTCCTACGTCAAAAAAAAAAACAAAGTTTATTAGTAAGAAGGTAGACAGAGAAAATGAACTGTGATTAGTTTAACATTTAAATTTGAATTTGAAAGAAGAATCTTTAAATTCTGTATCTTTGCAGAAAATCCGTGATTCTGTTTGGCGAAAAATTAGTGAAATACAGAATATTCTGTATATGTGGCAACCCTGAGAATGACTAATATCTTAGTAGAAAAAATTATTGCTGTACATTTTAAAAATTCAACAAGACGATGAGCGTGCACAAGATGAAAATAAAAAAGTACAAAAAGTACAAGATGAAAAATTCGGCAAGTAAAACAACGTGAACAGGTTCGTTCATGACAATGCGTTTGAGCGTACGAGTCCTTCAGGCATGTTTAACATTTCTATGTATTAAAATACATATACGCGATTTAAGACGAAGGATGTCCAAACATGCTCCTGATATTTTACTTACCCTTAAGTTGCAATTTCATATGCGTTCTGAAATACGGTGGAGCTTGAATGATAATGCACTCAACTTCTAATTTATTTCAAGAGATTACAAGGTATTTACATAGCTAAATGAAGTGAACTAGAATAAAGTGATTGAAAAAGAATTTACAAAATGCTTGGTCATCTATGTGCATGGCGTAACATTTTTTTAAAATTATTTCAGGAAACTTGAGATGGGTCGCGAAGAGGGAATAATGTTGCTCAATTTATTCTAAGTCAATCACATTACTCCCATTTTTTTGAAGAATGTCGAGAGTGTGAATTGAACTCGTGACCTTTTGCTAAAAATAGGATACTCAAAGAAATTTTGCTATGGGGGTCTAATGTATGTCTTAATCTTAATTCTGGAAAAGGGGTCTCTTGCTCAAAAGAGTTTGAGAAACCCTGTTCTAGTCCATCTAGGTTTGTCCCGAAACGGGGGGGAAGCGCAATATTTTGGTTTGAAGTTCTTTGGAAGTTGAGATATCTGACGTATGAAATTTCATACGCTGAGCCGATACAGTATCAAAAATGGAAATCATTTGAATATCGAACAAAATTTGGTTTTATTTCATAAAAGTCAACTTCAACAACCACTTTCATGGTTTATTAGCACTTTCGTGTACTGCCGTTCTACGCATAATTGTCCCACGGTTCATAGTGATTGCATAGAACAGTTATGCGTAGAACGGCAGTGTATCGGATTTTGTATCACTGAGTATGGTACCGGAAAAAGCACTCCGAAGGGTGCAAACCCACATCACACTTCAAGCAAATATACGTCGTACATCGGTTGCAATACGCACACCTTCGTTGGGTACCAGTTGGATTCGTATTAATGGAATGATTTATTCCGTCAAACCTAACTTCCGATGACTTCGAGTGTTTAGGCTTGATCGGCATGAACTCGATCCTTGTTGGATTTATGTCACTCAACCCAATATAAGATCATTTTTCCCAGTGTCTGTCCCTCCGCTCCTTGCTGCTGCCCGAGGAGCATTCTTGTGATTGGGCTAACTGAATGTTGCTCTCGACATTCACTTGTTTGCCAAAACCGGAAGGGCCGTCCTCCGAGTCACTAGCTCCAGCATCCACATCGCTGTCTCCACCGCTTGTGGGCACGATGAAAAAGTCAATATCATCTGTTGACACTAGATTCTCGAAAGCGTCTTCGTCCACATCAATCAGATAATTGTACAGCTCCTCCGGATTATCGGGAAGCTGATATATCCTATTGAGAAAAAAATATACCGTAGTTGCACAACGTATGAAATTTCATACGCCCAAAAGTAAACATAGATTATTTGCGGTTTCATAATTTTCTTCGGATTTTTGCTAGATATATTTTTTACACTCGTCTAGTAGTGTTGTGTCACAGATTTGAGCAATTTAGAATCCTTTAAGAGGTAAAACTTTTAAAAAATTAATGTTTACTTTTGCGACTCCATTAAACTTGAACTTCGCAAGCTTCAATACACAACAAAACAACAAAAATGACAGATAAAATGACACTGACACAAAAAAAAACACTCTTAAATTGTCATGTGATATCATTTAAAATGCGCCTAACACTTTGGTTTCATCTAAAACAGTTTTTCAAAAACGGGCATTTTGGTATTAAATTTCATACGCTGGACACTAATGGGTAAAATTTATGACTGTTTGTATTATTGAATATGTCTTGAATATTCAAACGTTCCAGGAAAGACTAATTTGACATCGTCTCTTTCCAAAGCTTTTCTACCTGTTCGCATGACTCCGCTCCTAATAGTCAATCTTAACTCCCGTAATGAATCACGACGCTGATTGCGCATGCAATTCCTCGAATGGAATCCGTTGGTCCACAGCTTCGACATCATTTGGCCACAAAAATGCATGCTAAATCGCTCCGGCCGGCACATAAGTCCATTCCCTCGCGAATGGACCCAATCCGGTTTCGTTTTTGTAAACCGCACCGCTGTGCAAAGATTCGTGTAATTTGATAATATTTCAAACTCCTTCATTGCTCACTTTTCAATTTGCATTTTCTGGTGCCCTCCCTCCGGAGGCCTTTGTCTGACCCAAAAAAGAAGCAGAAGAAAGAAAAGAAACGATAAAAAAAATATAAACATTAAAGTCAATCGTTTGAATTATCTCCGTCGCATGCAATTTGTAGCCTTTTTCTCCTGATGCCTTCGGCTGCGTGTTTTCTCCTAAGTTTTTCCCATCGTGTGGAGCACTCTCGCGGTTCATTATAATTTAGCGCGCGGAGCAGTCACTCATTGCTGCTCACAATTACTCACGGTTTTCTCGCTAACAACAGAATGAACTTTTTCTTCAATGGAAAAGAGAAAGGGAGTCATCTCAAATAATGGGGTTCAACATTATCTCAGGATGTAAATTGTTTGATAGACTACAAATAGCATATTAGTAGATTAATTCATCGCCTCCACTGTACACTAAGGGGCTGTCCACATACACTTGGACAGAAAAAGCTCGATTTAATCTATATTATATCTATAACGCAAGGTTGACGTGACCTTACCTTAGCTTAGCAATCATTTGGTCGGTGTTAAGTCAGACCGGACCATGTGACATTTTTATGATTTCTAGAAAAACGAGTTTGATGTTTGGTGCTATAAAGGGTTTCTATTGAGCGTTCAAAACAATTTCGATAAGTTATTCTTGCTGTACGCGTGATTTTCCAAATCTGAAAAATGTGGAATGCAGTTTACAAAATGTATCCTAATGCAATCAATAAAACTCGAAATTTTTAATTTTGTAACTTAGTCCGCTCTGACTAAGGGACTTTCCACATACCACGTGGACACAAAAAGCACGACTTTAGACTCCCCCCTCGCCCTCCGTGGACAAGCGTGGACATTGACCAGACCCCTTCCCCTGTTATCCACATTCCTGAATATTTTTTAATAAAAAATTACCAAGTGAACACCTCGATTGCACCCTTATTCCATTTCAAATTTATTCCATGTTAGATTTTGTTTCTCAGAAAGGGCTGTTTCAAACGACTTTTCCACTCGCACGAATAAGAAGTTAGGAGTTCAAGGGTTAATAGGCGAATTAACTGAAAAGTAACTCTTTAAAACAAAGAATGTCAATAGGAGTTCAAGGAAGTATTCCTGAATCATTTCCTGCCGTTTTTGCATCGAAACCACCGTGTTATTCCAACAGAATAAAGCATCATTTCATAAAAGTCGGAAGCCCTTTACATGGTTTATAGCACTGGGGCTTCGGTTCTAGAGTACCCTACTTTTTTACCAGTTCCAACCCCAATCGATAACTTATATAGATTGATCGCACGAATAATAGAAGAATAGAACTGCCGAAGAATAGGCAGTATGTGAGTTTTATTGAGCTTAAACGAGCAGCTACCTCTGCGTGGAGCGTGATTCAAGTTTCTGCATGCTGTAGTTTAGCCGAATACCTTGTTTAGATAGATTGGAAACTAAGGATGACCTACGAATTATAAACTTGTTGTAATTCGTGCGAAATTGTTGTTAATTTTGTAAAGAAGTGACACGTTATGTATTTTTTTTTTAATTGCTCAAATTTCAATTCCTCGCTAAGTTGCATATTTTGGAAAAAGTAATGCAAGTGAAAAATTAAATCCTCGCCTTCGTATGTCTGTTCTCAGGCAACAAACATTTTTTACCGTGCAGAACTGTAGTTGAAAACCAGGACCTCATTTTGACGGACTGTTTCGAAAAATGGTACACGAACGAGAGTTTTAGAATACATTTTTCATAAAAAATTGCATTTAAAACACATTAAAGTTCACAACGAATTGAAAAATTTTTTGTTTATCTTTCATTATCATATAAATTTTACATCTTTCAAGCAAAAATAGTTCTGACCAGTAGGGCACCCATGTCCAAATTGAATACGATCGCAACCGGTTTTTTTAAAGAAGATTGTTTGGACCGATTAGAGTAAGTTTGAGGTCAAAAAACACAAAGAAACGACAGCCTGAAGTCTGAGCTTATCAGCCTACTCATTCAACAGTTAAACACGGTGAAGGATCACTGCTTGTGTGGGGCTGTTTTTTTCTTGGAATGGGTTGGACAATCTCGTCAAGATCGGTGTAAAGAAGACTGCTCAGTCCTACGTCAATGTCTTGAAGGAAAACTTAAAGCCGTCACTCAGGAAAATGAATATTAAAGGCTATATTTTCCAACAGGACAATGATCCCAAGCTCACCTCGAAGGTTGCAAACGCTATTTTCAGTCCAAAAAGATTCAAATGCTTGAGTGGCCGTCCCAATTCCCGCACCCCAGCCCTATTGAGCATCTATGCACAATACTGGATGAAAAAATCCAATAAATGGGAGTTTCATATAAATTTGAAAATGAATACAAACAATGTCTTGTTTACATCCTTTCCATTGTTAGAAATACGTTCATTTTCAAAAAAAAAATCATGCAAAAGTATTTTGCGTAATGCTGTTTACTTTTTTCTTTCCAACACTGTACATAGGATATTTGGTAACGTATCGAAAAGCTCTCGATCAACCTGGTGAATCTTCACAAACTGCTTTATGATTATAATTCTCCGACGCTAGATTATTTACTTCCGTAGCAAATTAATTTTAAGCTCCTTCAAAAATCACGAATTCTACCATTGTGTTCACTCTGACAAGTATTTGAAAAAAACATCAGGCGGCTCAAACTTTTTTTTTTGTTAAATACGCAGAACAAGCATGATGAAAGGTTGAAAATTCTTGAAAATGAAAAACAGATTTCGTTGATTTTTAACACGTTGAGCACAGCATCGGTCCCTAGCGGCCGACATTGAGCTTTTTGATAGGAAAGTGCTGACTGAGTGGGACGGACAGTTACAAAATAATAACATAAAAATATATACGGTTTGTTTTCGAATGCCCAATAAAATTTGACTACTTCCTAGACAAATTGCTGACTATTTTTTTGGCAGACTTATCTCACTTCTTAACTAGGCGAACCTAGCCAGAATTTTCACCTGCCCCCGGGCTTCTGAATGCCAAAGGGGGACTAGGCTCTGCGGAATGCACGTATCTGCATGCTCGTGCTGTTTCAGTCCTGACCGAGAAATTGTCGGACAATCGCGCAGGTGCTAAGGATGACCGACTTTTGGATGCCGGCAAATTCCTTCTCCATATTCAACACCGTTAGCGCTTCCAGAAGTGTCTTCGGGACAATTCCAGTTCCAGAGAGAACGACTGGAACAATTCTTGGGACCTCCCTTAGCCCCCACAGTTCCTTGAGCTCCACGGCCAATGGTCGGTACTTGCAGATTTTGCGACCGTGGGTCTCCTCCAGATTCTGGTTCAGTGGAATAGCGACATCGATGATGGTGACTTTGCGGTCGCTCTTGTCGTAAACCATTATATCTGGCCGGTTGTGGTGGATCGAGAGGTCGGTCAGAACAGTGCGATCCCAGTACAGCTTGAAACGGTCATTTTCCAGGACAGGTGCAGGCAGGTACCGGTAGTTTGGTACGTTGTCTTCCAGTAGAGCACATTGGAGCGCCAGTTGTCGATGAACAATACGGGCCACGTTGTTGTGGCGCTCGGTGTAGGCTGCGTTGGCCAAAACGGGACAGCCTCCCATAATGTGCTCTATGTTTTCACCTGGTTGATGGCACATCCGGCAAATGTCATCAACGTCTTGATGCCAGACGTACCGCCTGCAGTTTCTCGTCGGCATTATCCTGTCCTGGATGGCTATCATGTCGGCTTCTACTACTGAAGAGAGTTCACCACGCGTTAGCCACAGATTAGATGCGGCCTTGTCGACGTGTGGCCGATCCAGTTGATGGGGGTGGGCACCATGCACTGCCTTCTGCTTCCAAGCTGCAATCTTCTCCTCCACTGTCTGCAGATTGCAGTTGAGTTGGTACTCCGCTTGCGCCAAGTGCAGAGCGCTGTATCCTCTGTTGGCGGCGCAGACAGCCCGGTATAGCGCGTTTTGGTTGGCGCGTTCTGCGAAGTACTCGCGCAGTTGTCGTACCTGGGCAACACACAGTGCAGATATGTCGACTATTCCAAGTCCCCCTTCTTTGCGTGGCAGTGAAACTCTCTCCAGTGCCGATTGAGGATGGTGCATTCCGGCCTCTTTAAATGCTTTCCTCATCCTCCTCTCAAGGTCCTCTAGGTCAGTTTTGCTCCATTTGACTACACCAAAACTGAAGGTCAGCAGGGGAACCGCGAATGTGTTGATCGCGCGTACCTTGTTCCCCGCGTTGAGGAAAGTCCTCAGGACACAGTTCACTCGACTCAAGAACTTGTCTCGCAGCTCCGTCTTGATGTCGGAGTGGCGAATCCCGGTGAGCTGTCGGAATCCAAGATATTTATAGGATTCGCCACGAACCATGTCTCTTATGAACTCGCCGTCATAGACCTCGTAACCTCCGGATTCGGTAAGCTACCCTTTCAGCATATGGACACAGCGGCACTTGTCAAGGCCGAACTCCATGCAGATGTCCCTGCTTATGTCTTCGACAACCCGGATAGCTACACCTAGACGATGACGTGAATCAGCGTAGACCTTGAGATCATCCATGTAGAAGGTATGGGTCACTTCTTCGTGGGCGCCGTCGCCATACCTTATTTTATAGCCATGACCGTTTCTATTGAGCGTCCTACTGAGGGGGTTCAGTGCCAGACAAAACCAAAGCGGGCTGAAAGAGTCGCCTTGGAATATCCCCCTCTTTATCTGCAGCGTTCTAGACTGCAACACATTTTCCCCATCACTGAGGTGCAGAGACGTACTCCACTGCCTCATCGCATGCTGCAGGAACCTAACGACGACGGGATCAATTTTGTAGAGCTCCAATACCCGGACGAGAAACGAGTGAGGTATGGAGTCATAAGCCTTCCTGTAATCGATGTAGGCCATACTTAGGTTCCGCTGGTTATATACCGCCTGGCCGACTATGGCTGCGTCGATGATGGCCTGGTCTTTGCAGCCATGCGTATTTTTCCTGCATCCTTTCTGCTCTTCTGCGATGATGTGATGCTGTTCGCAGTGAGCAGAAACTTTGGCGGTAATTATGCTGCTCAGTATTTTGTACAGACTCGATAGGCACGTTATCGGTCTGTACTTTGATGGGTTCAATAGTTTTTTTTTTTTATCTTCGCTTATTTTTCGCCGGCCTATTTCCGCCACTTTAGTGCCAATCACCGACATCAGGGAGGCGACTCCACCTGTTCCTACCTATCAGACTCAACAACTCATGAGCCGGGCCAACTTCTTTTACTTCCGCTCCGAAGGAAGACGTAACCAGAGATTTTTCGCCTCAGAAAATCCCAACGACGCCAGCTGGGATTGAACCCAGGCCGATCGGATTGTGAGGCTGTTACGCTAACCATACAACCACTGGCGCCGTCTTGCTGACTATTTTCTATCTAGACATTAAGTATTTTTGCGAACTGGAACCGACACTGATATTGTGCAAACGCTATCGATGCGCGCTGAATGGAAAGCGCAACAAGAAAAAATTACAGGAGGTTGTGTCCAAGATACGACCGCATTGTTGACGTAGAACTACGCTGTTATTTTATATAAGTCGCTTGTTTATATCTTCGGATATCATTCTATAACGCTTTGGCGCACAATCTTAACGTCTGCTTCGCCATAACGTCAGTTTAATGTATTGATGCATCCTCAAAGGCACCAACGAAGCCCTTATGATGACGAAAAACAAACAATGTTAACTGCTTGTAACACCCTTCGATGCGAATTCGCTGATGAGTTTGTCAAGAGCGACCGCCTTCACCACCAGCGGGGAGAGCTTGATTTGGTTGCTGCCTGGGTAACGGCGTTTACATGTTCGACCGACGCGCGGAGATCGACTACTTCGCTGTTGTTCGATGCGGTGTCACACTCGCGAAGGCTCGTTCAGTGCGAGCGCTTTTTTTTCGGAGCCTAACGTGTTAAATATAGATGTGATTGTTTTTTCCACGTTTTCCACGTATCCACGTGGACATTTGCTATATCCCTACCCCTTCCCCGTGGACAATCGTGGACATTTTCGTAACCCCTACCCCCCGTAAAGTTGTCCACGTGGTATGTGGACAGCCCCTTAACACCGACCATTTGTTTGTATTGACTAAAATTTTAATAGAATGAAACATTTTCCCAATTCAATTGAATTCAATATACACCCATACCTCGCTATACGGCCACTCTTTATACGGAATTTCGTCATAACGGCCCTCTTCAATTAAGGCACGTTTTCAATTTACGGCTTAAAATGTTTCGCTATAACGGCAAAAAATTTTTATTTCGATGTCGATATTAATACATAATTCATGGAATATGAAGTTGTTTCATTTTTGTTTATAGATTATTGTTGGTTTCTGGAGTCCGTTATTATAATAAAACACAAATAAAATAAAAAGATAATATGTATTTTGAGTGATAAACCATGTAACATAATTTCCGTATTTAGAACCGATCCGATTGAATTTGTACGAATTGGTATTAAAATAATTGATTCCTTATACGGCTTTTCCCTTTGCGGCCAAGTTTCGTGGAACGTATCTAAGCCGTAAAGCGAGGTATGGGTGGATTTGCTTTGTGAGTAAAAAGATTGCATGATGCCATGTAAAGTTAATTCATGCAATAGATTATGTTCTTCTTTACAAGTAAATTTAATGACGGTCCTTTTACGTTTGGTATGATGACATCTTGGTTTTGATGTCTGTTAGGCATACACATTTCAGTCAGAACAAAAATACCCCTGACCCCTGATATGCAATGCCAATTTCCTTAGAAACCGTGGTTCTGAAGTCTGTGCTGGGGAAATACATTTCGGTCGGAACAAAAATGCCCCCCGACTTTCATGTATTTGCAATGCCAATTTCCCTAGGGCTGCTGAGTTAAAATGGCTGTGTTGGGGAAACCGTAAATCGGGCCAATCAAAACGACATTTTACAGTTATTCAATTGTTTATCTAATGAATAAAACAGGAAGTAGGTTATATCTGTGGTATAACCGCAAGGTTGACGTAGGACTATCGTTGATTTAGTGATCATTAGTTTGAAGTTGAATCTAACAAGGTTTTATGCATCCAATATTGGATACGAAAATTTTTTACTGATGGGGAAGAATAATCCTCAGAAGCTTTCCTGTTAATTGCATTTGAATGAAAAATCGCAAAACGAAATGCATTTGATCGTAGTATTATATGAAGAGAAAACATTCAAATAAACTCTTTCGCTTGAATGTAATTTTCAATTTTTCAATTCCAAGGGGAACTGGCAGATTATTTTTCAGCAATGATAACATCTTTTAGATTCTTCTCGATGCTGGATAACAACCGAACGAAAAGAGTTCCGCGCGTGTATGTGTTCATGGCGGCTGCTCCAATGCCTCAAGCGGAACCGTTTTTCGATGCTGATACTCTTTTGGTCGCCTTCTCTTCTCCTCCTGATGGATCGGTTTTTCTGCGCTCCCTCACAGTTAGAAACAAACAAAACGTTTGCGTTGCGAATGCGTTTCAGGTCAGGTCAGGTAATGAATCACTCGATCCCTCGCTGTCCAGCTCGTCCAACAACGATGTTGTACAGTCGGTGTCCTTACGAGAAATGAATGCGTTTCACCACCATAATATTTCTTAAGTATGCTTTTTGTCCGTGATTGGATCGAGAGAAGGTGTGGTTTACGATGACAATTTGGAAGGCAAACTAGAGGCGAATGAACTCTCTGAGTTTGAAACTTTCAGCAACTGAGCAATAATCGGTTGAAAATTATATGATTTTCGCGACACGAAACATTTTCCACTGCGCGCGCATCCAATATTGGATACGAAAATATCCTACTGATGAGCAAAAATAATCTTCAGAAGCTTTCCTGCTGATTTCACTTGATTGAAAAATCACAAAACCAAATGTATTTGGTCGCAGTGTTATATTAATAAAAAACATTAAAAAAAAAATTTCGCTTGAATGTTTTTTTTCAATTCCAAAGGGAACTGGTAGATTATTTTTCAGCAACGATGACATCTTTCCGGAATCTTCTCGATGCTGGATGGCAACCAAACGAAAATAGTTCCGCGCGTGTATGTGTGTGTGTGGTGGCTGCTCCGATGTCTAAAGCGGAACTAGTGATCCCCGATTTTTGAAATTAATCGTTCATCAGCTAATCGAATACTTTTCAGCAGTTTGTTATTCGATACGATTAATCGCCCCAAATAATCGATTAATCGATTAATCGTTACACTAAGAGGAATAATTAGTTAGACTAATATTTCAATGTTTGACTTCATCAAAATTGGAGATGTGCTGGTCAACCAGGCCATGTTGCATCGATCGAAAAAGGTAGTAATCGGACGGAGCAATGTCTGGAGAATACGGCGGGTGGAATAGGACCTCCCATTTCAGCGTTTCCAAGTATGTTTTGACCGGTTTCGCGACATGCGGCCGAGCATTGTCGTCCTGCAAAATAACTTTATCGTGTCTTTGCTCGTATTGTGGCCGTTTTTCCTTCAGTGCACGGCTCAAACGCATCAATTGTATTCGGTAGAAGTTTTATTCGGTTTTAGCAGCTTATAGTACACCACACCCAGCTGGTCCCACCAAATAGACAGCATAACCTTCTGGTCGTGAATATTCCGCACGGCCATCGATGTTGATGCGTGGCCGGGGTATCCATACATTGTCCGACGTTTAGGATGGTCGTAATGGACCCACTTTTCATCGCCAGTAACGATTCGATGCAAAAAAACCACGAACGACGTGAAAAAACGACGTTCGACGTCTCGTGGTTTCAATTCATACGGCATCCAATTTCCTATCTTTCGAATCATTCCCATTGCTTTTAAACGGTCGGATATCGTTTGCTGAGTTACTCTAAGTGTATCTGCAAGTTCTTGTTGCGTTTGTGACGGATCTTGATCGAGTAAAGTCTCCAATTCTTGATCTTAAAACTTTTTTGGCGGTCCGGAACATTCTTCGTCTTCCAAGCCAAAATTACTACTTTTAAGCCGTGCAAACCACGTCTGACACGTTCGCTCGGTTGAAGCATGGTCACCATAAACTTCCACCAGAATACGATGATCTTCCGCAGCTTTTTCTTCATATTGAAGTAATGAAGTAACACTCCCCGCAAAAACACTCTCGTTGGTACGAAATTCGATATATTCGAAGTGGCTAGAAACTATGTTGTTTACGCTTCCACTTTTTGACATATACTGAGAAAGGCGCGCAATGACAGTAGCTTTCCAACGAATGTCTGGAAATTTTATTCACTGGAATAATAATCATGTTACGCCATCTGTTGTAAAACCGAAGAAACTTACCGGTACACCTAATATATTTTTGATCGGAGTGAGCGACGATTTGATAAAATAAATCTGTGTTTTGTTCTTATCAGATCATGCAACGCTGGAATTGTTCACATAACAACTAGAATATGATCCCGGAAAACGGAACAGCTGCATAA
The DNA here is from genome assembly GCF_029784135.1 of Toxorhynchites rutilus septentrionalis. Taxonomy (NCBI): domain Eukaryota; kingdom Metazoa; phylum Arthropoda; class Insecta; order Diptera; family Culicidae; genus Toxorhynchites; species Toxorhynchites rutilus. The sequence continues at coordinate 11,711,807 of NC_073744.1, read as the reverse complement.
TTTATCCGAATGAGGATGCAGTTCGAAGATGTCTCAACTCTCACGGTTCGTTGGCATTTAGTCCCTCAACCGTGCGCGTCATCGAAGGGGTTGAGGGAAAATGGAAGCGATTTCACGCTTTGCTTGAACCCAGGCAGAGATCTGACACAGCCGGTCAGACAGTCATATATGCGCCGGCGGAGTGTTTGTAATTAGCTTTTCGATTTAAAGCGTCTCTGTCTCCGGCTCCTAGTCTATCGGGGCGACGTGTTTATGATACGCGATGGTTAACCCGGTCGTTTTCGAGAAACTGCCGCGCGCGCTGGGGTGGGGACGCGAATTGAGATATATTTGAATTCAATTACCAGCTCATCATTATCGTGATGTGTTCCTCCCGGCGGCCTCATAATCATAATCAGGACAACCACAATCAATAACCACAATCTGATTCAACAGTGTGGGGGGAGCGAGGCGGGAAATTCTGAGGAAAGTCATATCGTCCATCGTCCGATTCACGGGGGGTGGGCAGATCAATCGGCAGCATGCAGTAAATTAATAGTAAATATTTTGATTCGATTCTTCAATAATATTGAGTTTACGCTCCGCTCTGATGGGTATCAAAAAGTTACATCAGGAGCACTTTCCGGGGATAAACCATCCTCGGAAATTGGCGCTGAGGCGCCAACCAACCAAATGACGGTTCCCTCTGCTTCGTTCGAAGCAGGCGATGACTTTTTACACCACCGTCTTGAAATTACTTCCACAACGGTTGGAAAGCGCGAATGGCAGAAAGTGTTGCTCTGTGAATTCAGGGTTGCCAATTATACTGGGAGAGTGCTCTTTAAAAAAACTGGAAGAAAACTGGATACTGTGATATCGTTTTATTTTGAAAGGCTTTGATTCATCTACCATGATTGATTACCTATTCCAATGCTTGAGAAATAGAGCTTCCTTTGAAGCTTAATGCAGCATTTATATGTGTCGAAATAAACAATTAATTTATCATATCATTCGAGCAGATCGAAATGACGTTTTCCACCACTCGAATATTACTGTGAAGCAATATTTGAGGATCTTTCCTTTTAGAACATCTAAGAAATACAGTTTTTTTTAGGGTGAAACTTGAAAAGTTTCGTATTTCATGAATTTCACGTATTTCATTTCCATGAATATGTTAAATTCAATAAGATAGAAGATTGTCGGAAAACTGTTCGACAATGTGATTAACTGAGGTGCATGGCGACACGATTTCTGGTTATAGATCACCTGACCTCAATCCTCTGTTCTTTTTCTTCTAATGCGAATTTAAACATTTTTTGTTACTATATTTTTCGCTGGTTTATACGTAGATCCGTATTAGAATTCAGAAATAATTTTTTATATGGTCCCACAAGATTATTCCAACTCATAAATGAGCACATCCAATACTAAATTACTTTGGTATTGAAAAACTGTTTCTCTCTAATTGTTTGGTTTTATTCTTCGGTAATTGCTAAATTTTGATGTCGAGATAAAAGGTATCTGTCGCAACTATTGCGACAACCCTTCAATAAATTGCTCAGTGTATAAACAAGGACGTATACCCCTCGAACCAAACAGTGAAATGCTGGTAGTTTGAATACGTGCAAGAAGGATGATAAATAGATAGAGTTAGAACAAATGAAGAATGTAACGTTTACAATTGTGTACAGAGGAAATATAAGTGAAAAACTAGTAGTTAAAAGAAAAGCTTGAAAGATTTATACGGAAATTATACGGATAATTTAAGAAGATATCTTGCATTGTAACTGAAATGAAATATAGATTTCAGATAATTGCAGTCATCAAGCAAACCATTTGTCATGACAATTGTCATGCGTAAATGCGAAAGCAGAATAGAAACATACGGTATGAGGCCTGATGTCGACGCCAACCTCTCTCAGTTTCTATTCTGTTTTCGCATTTTCACATGACAATTGTCATGACAAATAGTTTGCTTGGCAGTCATACATTAGTCGGCAGTATAAAATACTAAACGTGAATAATTGTTCGATGAAGATTTAAAAATTCACATGTTGATATTTTAGAAAATAAGTAAAATTGTAATGATAAATTGTACTACATTACAAGAATTTTTTAACTCATCCACCAATGAAGAGTTCAGAAAGAGAATGTTGCTGCTGCAACAGTATCCTTAACACTACACCCAAACTAGCGTAGGCTGAAAACATTTCATGGCAGAAACGATGCCATTTCGTGTGCTGGAGGGGCAAACGCGCAAATAATGAGCTGTTTTAAAAGCTTAAGAATGGTTTGTATGTATGCGAGCAGACATCTATTTCTTTTAGATTTTTCGATTTTTCAAAAAAAATCAAACTTTAATGTATAAGATAATAATAACTGAAGTCCGAATGAGCTAATATTTTGCATTGGGTATTTTATAGTGTAAATCTACATTTCGCACGGAGTTCCATATGAAAAATCGAGATGATCATTCTCATTGGCACCCGAAACCATACGTTTTGCCTCGTATTCCGAAAAAGAGCTAAGTGTGGATGTTTGGCAATGACAGTAGATTTTTTCGAGATGACAGTAGATTCTGACGTTTTAGGTAATTCAAAGGCATTTGGCATCAAAAAAACAATTTTCGAAAGCACCATTTGATTTTTCGGTTTTTAAAAAAACTAAAACTTTGACCGCTTTGCGCCATTCTTCCTCAAGTCCAACTGAGCTGATATTTTGCACAGGGTATTTTTCCGTGGTGGTGAACATTTTTCATGGTGTAACTTTTCAAAATTCGAGATGACCATTTTCTCAGGCATCTGCTGCACACCCTCCAATTCAGCTTTTTGTGCAGATAGTTACATCAGTTTCTTTTTTTTTTTTAGTCACATCAATTTCTTTTTTTGACGGTCATTCTTATTCGAAAATGACGACATATCAACATTCTTCTTGTACATTGCTTCTTTTTATTATTGACGAAACTATAATACCTACAAAATTCTGGTCAAATGATGAAATGTAAGAAATTGTTTAAATTACCAATTTTTTTTGGAAAAAACAGGAAGTGGGTTATATCTATGGTATAACCGCAATGGTGACGTAGGACTATCGTTGATTTAGTGATCATTTGTTTGAAGTTGAATCTGAATACATTCTGTATGAATGAATAAATGAATATTTGGGGGACTTCGAAAACGAGAGCGTTACGTTGGAGGTACAAGGTTTTATGCATCCAATATTGGACACGAAATTATCCTACTGATGGGGAGGAATAATCTTCAGAAGCTTTCCTGCTAATTACACTTGATTGAAAAATCACAAAACCAAATGTATTTGGTCACAGTGTTATATGGTTAGAAAACATTAAAATAAACTCTTTAGCTTGCATGTTATTTTCAATGCCAAGGGGAACTGGCGGATTATTTTGCAGCAGCGATATTTGTCCGGATTCTTCTCGAAGTCCACCACCAGTGATTAATGCTAACTCGATAACCACCTCTTAAATGCACTTGATTGAAAAATCACAAAACCAATTGTATTTGGTCGCAGTATTATATGGATAGAAAACGTTAAAATAAACTCTTTCGCTTGAATGTAATTTGCAATTCCAAGGGGAACTGGCAGATTATTTTGCAGCAACGATCACTTCTTTCCAGATTCTTCTCGATAACCAGCAAACGTATAGAGTTGCGCGCTTGTATGTGTGTATGGCGGTTGCTCCGATGTCTCAAGCGGAACCAATTTTCGATACTGGTATTCTCTCGGTCGTCTTCTCTTTCTGATGGATCGACTTTTCTGCGCTCCGTCACAGTCCCAAACAAACTGAATGCGTTTCAGGTCAGGTTAGGCGATATAATAAATCCCTCGATCCATCGCCGTCCAGCTCATCCAGCCCGTTCAGTTCGTTCAGTTCGGTCAGCTCGTTCAGTAACGATGTTGTCTTGTCGATGTCCTCACGAAAAATGAATGCGATCACCACCAGAATATCGCGAAAGTATGCTTTTTGTCCGTGATTGAATCGAAAGAAGGTGTGGTTTACGATGGAAATTTGGAAGGCAAACTAAAGGCGAATGAACTCTGAGTTTGAAACTTTCGGCGACTGAGCAATACTTGATTGAAAATTATATGATTTTCGCGATGCGAAACATTTTCCATTGCGCGCGCAAACTGTATTCGATACGAAAATATTCTACCGATGGGGGAGAATAATCTTCAGAAGCTTTCCTGCTAATTAATTGCACTTGATTGAAACATCACAAGACCAATTGTATTCGATCGCAGCAGTACTATGTGGATAGAAAACATTGAAATAAACTCTTTCACATGAATGTATTTTTCAATTCCCAGGGGAACTGGCAGATTATTTTTCAACAACGATTAGTTCTTTCCAGATTTTCCTCGATACTCGAAGTCCACCAGTAATTAATGCTAACTCGATAACCACCTGTTAATAGCACTTGATTGAAACATATTTGGTCGCTGTGTTACATGGTTAGAGAACATTAAAATAAACTCTTTCACATAAATGTTTTTTTTAATTCCCAGAGGAACTGGCAGATTATTTTTCAACAACGATTAGATTTTTCCAGATTTTCCTCGGTATTCGAAGTCCATCAGTGGTTAATGTTAACTCAATAACCACCTGTTAATAGCACTTAATTGAACAATATTTGGTCGCAGTGTTACATGGATAGAAAACATTAAAATGAACTCTTTCGCATGAATGTATTTTTCAGTTCCCAGGGGTTGAATCTTTCCGGAATTTTCTCGATGCTGAATGGCATCCAAACGAAGAGTTCCGCGCGCGTGTGTGTGTGTGGCGGCTGCTCCGATCTCTTCCTGGGAACCGTTTGTGGCATCACTCTCCTCCTGATAGATTCCCTTCTGGCCTAAGGTGCACAGGCTCTTCACCACAACAGCGACAACATGCCCCAATCGCTGTTCAATTATAACTGAGTGGATTTCCGAGCGGCGCTCGCTTATATACCGATTGGTGATTTCAATAGCCTGTTTTGAAAGCAATTTTAATACTATTGAAACAAGTTTTTGGATCAAAAAGTAACAAATATATAACGCGTAGACATTTTATCTTTCGAATGAAATGTTTATCATACCATTTCGTTCAGTTGTTTAGGAGCTATTAACGCTCAAAATCTCGGTCTCCGGCGTAACGCTTTCGTTTTCGAAACTTTGATTTTACACCCCGGTATAGAAATGAAAGACGTAGTCCTACGTCAAAATATCATTGGAAAAAAAATATTTAAAAAATTAAAATTCATTTTTCTCAAAAACGAATTTTTCTAGAAATTAAAACAAAATATATATGAATAGCTCTTACAATTTCCATACATTGGAAGTCCGTCGTCTATACATTGGAAGACGTGCACTTTTACATTATTTTCAGACACAATTCTCGTTCAAGATTTTCAACCACTTGCAAATAACATGTTTCTCCGTTACATGGAATAAATGTTTGATACAGAAAATATGATAGAATGAAGACAGACCCCTCCCCTCGCATCTACTGCTCCCTGAGGAAACAAAGATCATCTGAAATATTCGATATCGGAAAATCCAGCAATCAGAAATGAGAGAGGTGTTTCCTTTCGGTTTTTAATTATTATTCTTCACAGTTTTATATTCATATGGTTAAAGTCAATAGAGCACATTGACTCTATGATCTTCTGAACTTTAAGGCCCATTTATACTTTGCTAGTAGCTGACTTGACAGTGAGAAGCTACTGGGCCGGTGAACTCGCTTGACAATTGGTTGACTCACCTTATCCGTTCACACAGTGTGAGATGCTGGCGAGAAACTAGATACTACAGCATTGGCTTACCAGGGATGCTAGATTTTTCAAATGTCAGAAACAGCAATCAGGTCCGAATTCGACAGATGATTGATCCGAACTCGACTTCTCTATTGGCAGTTTTCGTCTCAGTTTTTCAGTTGCATTTATGTTTATACAATTTTATAGCGAAATACACGCTGACCGTGTATAAAAACACTTTGTGCTAAATTTCTTCGAACTGAAGGTACTATCCGAAAAAGCAGACAGGCAAAAGGATATGGGCCAGGAATTGGATGCAAGCAAAAGGAGCAACAAATACAATATTGAAGGAACTTTACGATGATGATCCTCTCGAGTACAGAGCAGTGTTGAGAAAAACACCTGAATAAGTGGAAACGCGGTCGATATTTTTTAGAATGCCGAAAGCATCCATAGCTATGATAATTCCGGACGTATGTGATGCTATAAATGGCAGTCTAAGAGATTTTTTAAAATTTTATTTATTTCACCTTGTCAGCAAGTTGTGAAATGAAAATGATAGTAGATTTGCAGTTGGAATAAATACGCGTCAAAAATTAAAATGATGAATGAAAATGTACTTTTTTAAATCTAATATGTATTCTGTTTCTTAGAACAATACTTTTTTTGCAAGTTGTGAGTGAATTTTGAATGAAAATTGTGCCTGATAATGATTCTATATTAGACATTTCAAAAAGAAAACATGCCCCTCAGCGTGCAAAACAAAACAACAACGATTTTGTTTAGAAACTATGAGGGTTTCATTTGTTTTTCCAAAAATTTTCGCATATTTTCAAATATATTAAAAATAGAGACATTTCTTTACATTTGCCATCTCTGATTCGAACGCTAGATTCTGTTTTTGACTGCCATACAAATGAAACACAAATTTCTGCATTACTCGAGAATAAATCAAGCAAATGAAACGAAAATTGGCATATGGAGGTTTCAGATGGCTATAAATATTTTTATGGTAGTTCGACACTCCTCCCCCTCACTAAAGGGGGCTGCCAAACAAATGAAACACAAACCTCTGCATAACTCGAAACTAATCAAGCAAATGGACCCAAATTTGGGATGTGATGGTTTTTGGGTACGAGAAATGTTTCTATGATGGTATGACACCCCTTCTTTCTCTGGAAAGAAGAGGGGGTCCTATAAAAACAATGCACATATTTCAACCAAGCATGACAATTGAAAATTTTCAGAAAACTCTGAAGGAAAATGGGAAAAGTCTTCTTTCTATATAAATAAAAAACAGGAAGTGGGTTATATCTATGGTATAACCGCAAGGGTGACGTAGGACTATCGTTGATTTAGAGATCATTTGTATGAAGTTGAATCTGAATTCATGCTGAATGAATGAATATTTGGAGAACTTCGAAAACGAGAGCGTTACGTTGGAGGCACAAGGTTTTATGGATCCAATATTGGATACGAAAATATCCTACTGATGGGGAAGAATAATCTTCAGAAGCTATCCTGTTGATTGCGATTGATTGAAAAATCACAAAACCTAATGTATTTGGTCACAGTGTTACATGGATAGAAAACATTCAAATAAACTCTTTCACATGAATGTATTTCTAAATTCCTAGAGGAACTGGCAGATTATTTTCCGGATCTTTCTCGATGCTGAATGGCATCCAAACGGAAAGAATTCCGTGCGTGTATGTGTGTGTGTAGCGGCTGCTTCGAGATCTTCCCGGGGAACCGTTTGTAGCATCACTCTCCTCCTGATGGATTCCCTTCTGGCCTAAGGTGCACAAACAGGCTCTTGGTGACACCGTTCATCCGCACTTTCATGATAAATGAAGAGCTTCACCACAACAGCGACAACATGCACCAATCGCTGTTCAATTAGAACTGAGTGGATTTCCGAGCGGCGCTCGCTTATATACCGATTGGTGATTTCAATAGCGTATTTGAAAGCAAATTTAAGACTATTGAAACAAGTTTTTGGATCAGAAAGTAACAAGTATAGAATGCGTAGACATTTTATCTTTCGAATGAAGTGTTTATCATACCATTTCGTTCAGTTGTTTAGGAGCTATTAACGCTCAAAATCTCGGTCTTCGGCGTAACGCTTTCGTTTTCGAAACTTTGATTTCACACCCCAGTATAGAAATGAAAGACGTAATCCTACGTCAAAAAAGATCGCCGAATGTGTTGGTAAGAGCAAAACTCGAGAAAGGAATTATCCGATGTAGGGCTGTCTTCATTCTATCATATTTCCTGTATCAAACATTTATTCCCTGTAACGAAGAAACATGTTATTTGCAAGTGGATGAAAAATCTTTCACGAGAGTTGTGTCTGAAAATAATCTGATATTATAATGTCGAGGTAGAAGTACTGAAATTTTATGGTAAAAAATAATTTTACAGGGTAGATTAGAGGATCAATCAATGAACAGTTCTGCGATTGGACCCATGAACGTGCGCTTAATAAGAAAACGTGTATGTTATAACGAAAATTAAATTTTGGGCGGGACGAAGTTTGCCCGGTCAGCTAGTATTTATATAAATTCGAATACAGTGTATGATGTTGCAGCTTGGATAGGCAGATAAAAGATAAAAGTTCACAATGGAGGTTTTTCTGTAATGAACACAAATCCTTTGCGAAAATATTTTTAGTACTTTCTGGATTAAAGTGGAAGTGTAATAATCACATCTTCTTATACATAATACAAAAAATTCTGCATCGAGTGTGATGAATCTCCTATTACAACGAACCGCATTCCAATTTGCTTGCACGAATGACTACAGCTAACATAGGAGAGCAGGATTGTGTTGTGCAGGGGCAAAGTCGAATTACGTTGATTCAACAACCAGAACGCATGCATTCATTGTTTTACGGTCACTTATCAGAAATGAGACATTTCTTGGAGAGTGTTCTTCTTCGTTCCTTCTGGAACTTCTTTGAACCTGTTTGTGCATTGTGCCAGTCTTTTCGAAATTTCAACTTTATATTCTCGATTATTTTTATCCCTCCCGAAACGTAGTTTTTCGTAGTCAGTACACTTCAGTCTGTTTCTGAAGAGTTACACTCAAAACAATATTCACGTTGAATTTATGTGAAAACTCCTATGCATTGAAAACGGGATTCATCCTGAGTAAATTACATGACTGTAGTGATTATTATAGGAAAGTCACGCCATTTCAACATATTTGTCATTTCTTTATTTGGAAGAGTTATGTGAATTTCCTGTGTGAGAATTTAAAGAATTCACAATGGCGTTTCGATTGCTTGCAGACTTAGAGATTCCAACTGGTTTTATCAATATTTTGATAAATGGTAAGTCTTACTTTGTTTTTATATCTTTGAAATATAAAATGCAACCCGATTTTATTCATTCTGTTGTTTTTTAATGGTATTTCAGATTGAGAAAACGTTGTAAACGAACCTTCCGAGCATAATGTTTCCGGCAAGTTAAGCGATTCTCCTCAGCCAACTGTACTGACTGCAAACTTACTAAGAAACCTGCTTGAGAAAACTGAGTTTGTAAAAAAGATCATTACCAAAGCAAATGTAGAGGAGCTGTCGGAAGCGAAACAATTACAACTGGCTGATATTATAGCCCAATATTGTCTAACGCCGAAAAAGAGGCTAGCGACTGATGATTTGAAAAACATACAGTCGAACAATAGTAACGTTGTTTAGATCAGAAAAAGGTAAAATCATATTTCAATAATATCTAAATTATAAAACTAAAGAAAAACTATATAGGACAAGAACTATATATCACGAGGGGGGATCGAAAAAACCTCGAGTGGCAAGTGCGAATGAACTCGACAATCTAAAACAAAGTAAAAGGAAAAGTCACATTAAAGAAATGGCTCACGAGAAGGGATTCAAAGGTAAATCTCATGACGATCAACAGAGCTTCAATGAGGCAATAGAATGCTGATGCTCAATCAGAACACCTAGGAAACGCACTAATCGGACAAGATCGAACGAACGAGTATTTTCTATCGTACCAAAGTTGGTTTTCTTAGGATGTGAGCTGACTGATCTATGTCATCGGTATTTTGTGCAGTACGAAGTTTCATCGGTAGCGCGAGTAATAGATGTAATTATTAAGTTTTCTGTTTTCTGGGAATACCATATTCGAAGCGGTCCAAATTAGTAGGGTAGTTTATAAGTATTGTAATCTTAAAGATTCCGCAGCGCGACTCCTCCGCTAGTGTGTACAAACTGCGCAATTTTATGAATGCCAATAAGCTTCAAATTGTGCCGGTTAGATCTTGATTACATGTCCCAAATATATGTTTCCTTAAAACTATCGATCTTCGAGTGTGGTTGTTTTTGCATCCTTTCCCCTCCTTTTCGTCCTTTGCGAGTCATCGGTTCACATCCATTAGAATAAGGTGAATTGTAATACATATTAGATGTATGAATTGAGTGTGAAGTGCGAGTATGAATGAGAATGTGAGTATGAGTGTGAACATTGTTACAATCTCCTTACATCCCATCCGTTTCCTAACGAAAATGTGTCACCCTTCTAAACTCGAGTCGACCGCGAGTAATCGGTTTCCTATTTTATTAACCATAGAATTAAGGAAACATGTTAATATGTTCTAGATAAAATATAGTTAAAAGTTTGGCTCCTTTAAACTTATGTAACTGAGCCTGTAAAAATAAACGATTTAATAAAAAATTAAAAAAAAATATGGTTCGAACATCTGTTGAATCATCATTATGTTTAGTTTTATGATGATAGGTTGTGACTGATCATTCACCACTGATCATGTATATGTTAATCATTTTGAGGCAAATCATTTGATACCAACGGAACTCAGGTATCATTGATACATTATCAACCACTTCATGGGAAAACTAAACAACACACATCAAAATAATCCAAAATCAATCCCACATTATTAACAATATCACCGATAAACAATATAGAGATATTTGATAAATTTGCTCTTGATTTTACTTCAGGTTTAAACGCGAAAAACAATGTAATCTATCTATATAAATAAAAATGTAAGGCAAAATCTGTTGGTAAGCGGAAAACCCGAAGAGGGGTGGTCCGATTTTAGCCTCCTGTATTTTGTTGTATTCGTCTCTTCCCGTAGATCAAAATAGCGGAGAGAAAAATCGGAAAATTGAATTCCCACATGTTCAAAAATTACATCATAATAAGCGTTGTTAGTCCATTCGATATATAAAATAAAATAAATAAAAATGGAAGGCCAAATGTGTTGGTAAGCGCAAACACGAGGAAGGAGTTTTTCAATTTGAGTCATCTATATTTCGTTGTATTCGTCTCTTCCCGTAGATCAATATAGCGAAGAGAAAAATAGGAAAATTCCGAAAATTGAATTCCCATATGTTCTTCAATTAGCTAAGCGTTGTTAGTCCATTGATGTTGGCGCTAACGAAATTGATTTTTGTTCGAAAGTGGAAAAGGATTTTCAGACGGAATAACGCATTCCTATATCTTCTATCTATATAAACAAAAATGGAAGGCCAAATGTGTTGGTGTGCCCTAAACCCGAGGAAGGAATGGTTCGATTTGAGCTGTCTTTATTTTGTAATATTCTCTGTATTAAACATGTATTCCATGCAACGGAGAAACATGTTATTTCCAAAAACTTGAAGAATCTTGAACGAGAATTGTGTCTGAAATAATTTAAGGACGAATTTTTGTAGAAGTACTAGACAATTTCTAGTAAAAGGAAATTGTAAAAGGTCAAAGGGTAATAACGTTCACTTAGTAAGAAAACGTGGATGTTTCTAAGTATTCAAATCAAAAAATCTGTTTTGGGCGGAAGAATTTCGTCGGGTCAGCTAGTTAGGAATAGAAAGATTGAAAAATAATGCAATTATTGAAATAATTGACTGAAATAAAAAACTCCGATCACTCCGATGTATAACTACAACGTGAGATTCATTAGTTCATGGGTTCATTATATGTGTTCATTCTTATTAACGTCAATACTACGTGAAAAGTTCGATGGAAAAAAATCACGTATGTTTTCACGTTACATTAACATATGAGGGGCTTAGAATGAAAGGGGTGTAAGTGATTTGATCGATTTCTCTACATCGACTCTCTCTTTTGGTCATAACTTAGCTACAAATACATTCCCAGCTGTATTTGAAAATGTGAAAGATAGGTCAGAACCTCATCTATCGGATTGTATAGCAAACTTAAATTGGAACGTTTTTGCAGTTGAGTTATTAACTAAATAAAAAGTTGATGAAGAGAAATCGATCAAGTCACTTACACCCCTTGCATTCGGAGCCCCTCAAATAAATTTTTTCAGTGTAGCAAGGGATAATATTTATGAATTATTTTTTTACGCGACTGATGCATGCGCGCCAAAAAAACGCGTTAACAAAAATCGCGTAATTTCAAGAGAATCGTATAAAAAAAGATTGTCCCATTACGAGCGCGCGCTTGTCACAACCACACTCGCACACGCTCTAGTGTAAAATAAAATCACGCAAAAAAAATCGCGTAAAAAAAGAATCCAGTGTATTGTGAATTTATTTGACATAAAATGGGTAAAACTGAAGCACACATATTAAAAACACTGAATAAAACTGGATAATATTGCAAAAACCGGAAGATTTTATGATTTAACTGTTTGACTGGATCGAGAATAAGAATTCAGTTTAAACTGAAACAAAAGGGGGGTCTCCGTAGCCACAATGGTTGCGCGTTCGCTTAGTAAGCGATCGATCGTGAGTTCAAAACTCAGGGCCCTCATTGACCATCTTTGTGTTGTTACAGAATAGCTACGTCCACGCAACAATCATCAGCGATGGAGATCGATCCACGGTCGAAATAAGATCGATTCATCCATACAACTGCTCTGCTCTGCAAGACACATCGGGCTGCTGTTCTATAAATAACTCAACAATGATCAATCAACTGTCTCCGCTGTCCGGTCTAACTGGATAATGGAAGAACAGATAGAAAACTCTTACGCCTAAATGGCTATTGTGTGAATGTACCATATGTAATGGTATAGAAGGAATACTGGCGAATGGCAACTGTGTGTAATGTGCTAATTATAGATATGATAATCATGTGACATGTACACGATTAAAATTCGGCTCTGTTACAGCTAAAATGCTAATGAGCCTCAAATAAATAAATGGGATAAAAAAAACTGAAACATTGGCAACGCTGTGCGTATTCTTTTCTCGAGTGTTATGGGAGTGCCACTCGCAATCGAAGCAGGCGGTTTAATTTCATTGGAATCAAATTACCCGCGAGAGGCGCCAAATCCCTTTGGTAAATATTTGCAGGAACCCACTTTCGAAAGTCGAACGGCGTGTGTGTACAAGCTTGCTCGTGAGTTTATCTTTGAGGAATTTGATCAATTTATGCACTGGTAAGTATTACCAACTATTTTTTATCTTCATTCAAGCACTTTTTTGCACAATCACCATATCGTGAATGGCGAAAAATTGCTCAAAATGCTCGGAAGCTTACAATTTGCACCCACAAATTATCCACTTTATTCGAAGATTCTCTCTCTGTCCCCAAGTAGAAAACGCGCTAAGTGCTGAGTGACAGACGTGTCTCACTAAGACTGGAGATGGATTTCAGCAAGATGGGCAGCGCGAATCTGTCGCATAAAATTTCGCTTCCCTCGACAAGTGAGTGCTCTTGGTGGGTGAGAGGCATTATCGTTCAATTGTCGGTGCCTCAGAGAGAGGGGAGGAAGACGACGAAAGTCTCCTCAGGTCATTATCATATTATATTACTTGAATGACTCCTTCCAGCGTTGAGTGTTTCCTTTGGCTTCCGTTCCCCGTTTGGTATGAAGTTTCAGCGTGAAAAACAAGTCAGTTACTATTATAGTGCTGCGGTGGAGAAAAGCCAGATGGAAACTTTCCCTCCCACTCCCCCACTTTCACCGGTGATAAAAGCGGTCGACGGATAGAGAGAGAGAGAGAACGAGAAAAATTAAGAATGTCATTTAATTTAGTCAGGAAACAAAATTCAAATAACGGTATAAATTAAGAGGGAAGTCACCACTTTACATGTTTTCAGAGCAGAGAGTCAAGCATCGACCCGTTTGGCAATGGTTGGCGGTGGAGCAGACGGTTGACGGAACGTTGGCACAATGCACTGTGCACTCCCAAGTTCGAAGCGCTGGTCGCCACTACGCGACATAAACTGATTCAAATGAAAAACATTGAGTTGTCCTCACGCCACTCTGGATCGCCATGACACCCTCGAACGGCGGTAGCGCGTCTACCGCGATGAAGAGCCATCAATTTGCTTCATAACCCCTTCGCACCGAGTGCGGGTGATGTAATGGGGAACGCGGCGCGACTAATCTGCCAGCTCCCCGTCAACCCGTTGGGAGGGGTTCCCCAAACAGACGAAGCGGTTCTCCGCAGACCGGTGGTTGCCGGAATAGTGAAAAGTTTCGCTCCCGGCGGTACAAAACAGGGAACTGCTGCGGTTTTCTGGTTACGATTGTGTTGTGGCGGGAAATATTTTGGGAAGGTAGCACGCGTTACACCGGACGACCACCGGAAGCTAGAGACTGTTGTAACCGTGTAGCTGCCCCGTGCGTACCGTAGCTGATATAATAAGTCGGTAGGGAGATTTTTTTTCTCTAATGAAACTTTTTGCCTTCTCCGAATTGCAATTAATCAGCCACAAAGAAACATCAGAGAAACGCCTGAGAGCGCCTCGCAATGATACCGAAAGAAAAGGAACTCAGTAATTGTAATTATTCACCACCCATCCTCCGCCCAAAGGTTTTTTGTTCTACTGAGCCAAAGTTGTCTCAGCTGAAAAGCGAGGAAAACCAACGACAGGCGGAAAACTTTGCCATTTTTAACCGCAGGGTACGACCGAATTAATTGCATTGTCGTCGGGGTTCTCGGCGGAGATGAATCGACCCTTAAATTGCGAAGAGTTTCAATGCGCCCGGTCGAATGCACTTCCAAAAGTGCACAATGCATGTACAAACGATTAATGATGAATTATGGGCATTCGGCCGGAACGTCCGAGTCCGTATCTAGTCCATTTCGGATACCTGCAGGCGTTTCCTCGCTATTGACATCGCTCGGTTCGCCCTCCTCCCTGTGGTTTCGGGATCCGGCCACGTGTCGTTATGCCCCGGAGGGACAAACACTTTGGTCGTGGTACAAAAGAAACACATAAGGGTGGTCTCGGCGAGTGTTTGTCACCGGCGATTAGAATCGAATCATTGTCTACCAGTCGGTGGTTTATGGTCAGTAAACTTGACACTCTCGCTGGGTTACCATGCGGGTTCCTATTGTACGAGTTTGTCATATCCCAAGCTTACTATATGTTCGGAGAGGTGGGAACCGGAGTTTATATTTGCGGTAATTTAGAATTTTTATCCCTAGAAAGCAAACATCGACTTCATTAATCATCTTGTCAGCATCTCCCCTAATCATCGACATATCGCATCGTAGGCAAACACAAACTGAAAACCAGGATGTTACTGACAGGATGGAGGAAGCCGTTCTGCCCACACAAAGCCGCTCCAATGATTCCCGAAAATTTTCCCCTCTCAAATACCGGTGCAATCCATAACACAGTGAATGTGATAATCGTCAGCTCTTCACAGGCACAGATCATCGCGTTGGAACACGTCGGTAAGCCGTTGGGTTCCTTCGCAGAGGGGATTCGGCAGCAGCGGGCAGATAAAGTGGTCCTCTCATTCACGCTCAATTTCCTCTGGCTCCGGGATGTCGTAAATCAACACGTAGTCAGTGGCAGGATTTGCTTACCCGCTGCGAAATTTCGATCCAAAAATTTCCCTGCCTGCCGCTTATCATCGCTGCCAAGGGTGACACGCAATATCTTTCCAAGAGGATCCCGAATGAGACGCAGTAGGCTAGTCGGAAATGATGCCATCCGGCAGATTCATCCCCCTTCAGAGATCGGCGTGTAACGCTGGGTCACTAATCGAATTTAAGACTCAGGCCGATCCCGAGACTCAATCACTGTCGGGACTTCCAAAAATTTCCGCTTGGATGCTGATTTGAATGCAGCTAATAGAGCGAACGCCCAACACTTTTTCCAATCGGTTATAATTCTGATTGTTCCGTTTCCCATCGGAAGAAATTATCACGTGCAATTTCAAGTTCGGTTGTTTTCCCCTCCATTCACTACAATACTCACCCGACGCAAACATCGATCGAGACAAGTGCGTTTTTAAATATTTACAAACGGTCTGGATAAAAAAAACCCGTAGTCACCCTCGGCAGCTCACTCAATCATGATTGCCCTTATTTAGCTTCGTTGCATCCCCCGAAATGATATTTACAACCCACCAATGTGCCGATTGGAGGACCCCTTCGCTATGCGATGGTTGTTTACTGACAAATAAATGAGGCAGGCTTGCAACACAAAGAAGTGTCACATGTGAGTCACAATGTGCCAAACAGTGTGCCTACTTTGATTTGGGCTCTTGTTTTCGGGATGTAGAGGGGTTGTTCCACGTGTCCCAGTATGTCGTTTTAATGGAATTCAATTATTCATGAACTAAAGTTCTGCTGCACAAAATGGTAATAAATTATCCCATAGCATACGCGTTACTTAAAAATTTTGCGATGAACGCTATTCATCGATAAATGGATCAAATTGAATGCTGAATGCTTGATGAAGAGGCTTTGAACGGCCTTTTGAAAGAATATTCCATAAATCTCATTCCACGATTCTTTCAATCTTTCTGGAAGCACTTTTATAGTCTCAAACATCTGAGTCGACCTTTTCATGATTGCTTCAGATTGGGACAGAGTTATTTAGCAAAAATCCCTCGCGAATATCATTTCTGATCAGGGCCCGAAACCTTCGAAGATGAAAAATGAAAATCGACTCTCCTCTCAGTAGCTTCGCTTCGACTGGGAACCCTTCGGCATTCGCCGTCAACATGACTGGAATTGATTAGAAATTGAAGAATTGAAGAGCGAAATCATCCGTTGAAAATTTCCGTTGAAACTTGAAATCCGTTGGACTTGGGACAGAGCAGTACAGAATGGAAACATGGTGTTTGGAAATATATTTACACTTTATACATTGACTAGCTGACCCGGCAAACGTTGTTCTGCCATAAAAATTATTTGTAGTGAATATGTTGATTGTAAAATAAAAAATAACTAATGTATTGTAAGTGTGTTTAAATGTTTCAAAGATCTACACATAATTGAAACGTTCGTTACTCTTCCTTTCATACTTGTGTTTGACATACCGAGGTATAGAGCACCAAGTCGATGACACAAAAACACAACACAAAACATTCCTTGTATTCCATTCCCGATGTATTTCATTCACGAATCTGACATGTTTGTTCTCTTGAACGTTAAATGTAAATTGAAAAAAGGAATAAATTTCGTTGTTGAAATTTTTTGTTTGCTCTTCATCGAATGTTTTGCTCAACTGAGGCGAATATGGCACTACTGAACGGTTTTCCATGTCAATGTCTGCGTTGTTAATTTTTATGAATGATTGTCCGTCATTATCAGTTTTTATTCGTTGATATATTGGACATCCACCTAGGCTTGCGGTCGTGTCGTTGGTAAAATTTTTATGAAAATGCATTGTACAGTTTCCATCTGCCATGCAAGGCTATAAAAAAGGCTATGTCTGTGGTAACAATATCGAACAATCACCCATATTTCGTCATTAGCAGACCCGAAAGCAATTTAAATTGTTGAAATTTGAATGAAAATATTTATTCGATGTCGTTTAAATACTTAGTAGACATAGCCTTGACCCTAACTCAACTATTTATCTATAAATCTCATTGCATTTCAGCCAAAATATTATCCAGAATATAAAATAATTATCAGAGACTATTTTCGTCCGATATATTCCCTACCTGTAAAGAATGTGTTATTCTGTTACACAGAACACACAATAGAGCCATAGTTCATTTAAAATTTTTGTTTTAAAAGCGTGTTTATTTCACTCGAAAACTCATAACAATTTACGCTTCACAAAAATGGAACACGAAGCTCAATGACGACTATACGCATTGCGTTTCATGGTCGGATGACATTCTTTCTATTTGAAAAACAATCCATGGGTCGATTATTTGAATATTATTTATACCAAATACTAAAATCGCGATTAAAAATAGGAAATAGAGGTAAACCTTTGAGGTTATATGTACTTTTATGCCAAATTTAGAAAAAAAAGAAATAAAAATTATTTAATTTTTTTTTTTGCATAGGACCACCCTAATCGCGTTGGGTGATTCTTCGGTAATTGATGTTACACATTTTGGCGATCCTGCCAGACTGCTGAATTTTCAGCAGAAATTCTGCATATTTTTTTTTACTGAGGAATCACCCACACTGCAAGTGAGTTTTCTAATAGAAGGTGAAATTTTGTGTCGGAAAAATGTCGGAATTTTAAACATGATCAGGAAAGTGAGAAGGGTAGCCGCTGAGCATTTCATCTTTGTGGTTTTGGTTGTGACTCGGACCATATCCGTAGGACTGATTGAAACGGTGTGTAACCGAAAAACCTTCGATTTCTGTTGTGGTCGTTTGAAAAATATAGGTTAGTCTATTGTATAGTATGGGCGCAATAATAAAAGTGTAGTGTCGCAATCCGAATGATTGCTCTTGAAGGCAACTTCGCTGGAAGTTCGCTGAAGTTTGAGTTGGCCGTTGCTTTGTTGTTGAGTTCATATAGCTTGTGGATTTTCAGCTTGGAGAGGTTCGAAAGAGGCAAGTGAGTGACCCCGGGACGGCAGTCTCCGTTGTTTACTGGGAACATGAGTAGACGAGTGACACTGATGAAAGAGCGAGGGAATGACACTGAGACGTAAGTACGACTTATAAAAAAAATGATATTAATAAGAGTGCGAATCGGGACGACCGTGAAATTATATGCGGATCGGGACGACCGCGCAGAACAAATACGGCTCGAGACAACCGTATGAAAAAAAAAAAATAATGATAATAGTGCAAATCGGGGCGACCATGCTGTGTAAAAATGGAAGTAAAATTGAACCGCCAACCTCGCCTAGCGGTCTAATGGTTTTTCTTTATGAATGAAAACACAACCGTCTTCTTGAAACTCCAACTTCCGACTCTCACCGCCGACACCAACCAGCAGACTCCTTTATTCTTCTCTCCTTTTTTCATATATCCCATTTCATGTTTTCCTTATCTTACATTCTATTACCTCTTCCTTGTGGTATAATCAAGCTAAAGGGATTCGAGATAAGCTTTTCTTAACCTAGACCCTATCTCTACATAAAAAAAGTCATACGATCGTAAAAGCAACAGATTAATTTATTTGTTCGGGATCGCTACGACCTTATCATTTACCCCTTCACAAAAATAAACTATGAATCATACTATCTGCGAAGAGAATTGTATGAAGTTTATTCAGGTGCGGCAAGTCTGGTTTATTCAGGTGCGGATAATTCTGGTTTTAGATCGTCGCAAAATTATTTGCGAATCGGAACGAAAGTGCAGAACAAGTACGGCTTGGGACGACCGTATGGAGAACAGAACTTGACTAGATATTTTGCTAGTTAAACCTCTTAAATAAGCTTGTACATCCCAAAAGTAGTTGAAATATTTTGATAAAACATATCTACAACATACTGCTATCAGCAGATCTTCATAGGATATATTTGTTGTTTTCATTCGGCAGCGGGCCGGGGTGGTGGCTGGATGACGCGGGTGACTGCATTTTTTCTAAATCGACAGCGGATCGAATTGATCATGCATGGTTTTGTTTATGGTGGCTCGAGATGACCGCATAGAAATTTGTCGATAGTGCATTTAGATGACCGCGAAAGATTTTGTCGATAGCGGCTCGAAATGACCGCGTGAAATTTTGTCGATAGCGGCTCGAAATGACCGCGTAAAATTTTGTCGATAGCGGCTCGGGATGACCGCGCAAGATTTTGTCGATAGTGGATCGGGATGACCACGTAGGATTCTTTCGATAGCGAATCGGAATGACTGCGCAGGATTCTGTTGATAGAGGCTCGGAATGAGTGTGCGAAAGTTCGTCGATAGTGGATCGGGATGGTTGCGCAGAATCACGTTGACAGTGGTTACAGATCAGTTGCGCTTTTGAAAACTAATAACAAGCCAAATCATTCACGAAAGATTTTAGCGGCGGCTGTATTTTTTACTTACAGCAGGTAAAACGGCGAATTCGTTTCTCTCTTCCGTTCGTTTCGCGAACGGAACAACCTTCATGATCGAACTTATCGAACGA
Source organism: Toxorhynchites rutilus septentrionalis (assembly GCF_029784135.1). Lineage (NCBI taxonomy): Eukaryota > Metazoa > Arthropoda > Insecta > Diptera > Culicidae > Toxorhynchites > Toxorhynchites rutilus. The sequence goes on along the minus strand of NC_073744.1, from coordinate 11,691,832 downwards.
AAACTTATTAAATAAAAATAAAAATTTTTAGGAATTATATCTTCAGCTTTCGATAATAATCAGACAAGAGTGTATAGATCACGTTGGCCATGCTTCACTGTCAACTTTTCGTAAATTTGGAAAAATGTCGTCGAACGAAAAAGAGCGTCGTGAATTAATCCTGCGCACTCATTTCGAGAATCCGGAGTTGTCACATCGGGACATCGGTAAGATGCTAGGAATCGTCCAATCCACGGTCAGCAGAGTACTAAAACGATACTTCGAGAACCTAACCATCGACCGAAAGGTGAAGAACGGCAAAAATGGATGCTCCGTCAGTGAAAAAGATCACAAGCGCGTAGTTAAGCAGTTTAGACGTGATCCGAGAAGTTCGGTCCGGGATGTCGCCAATAAGCTGAATTTGTCAAGTTCATTCGTCCAGCGGACCAAGCAGCGGGAGGGCCTGCGTACATACAAGGTTCAGAAGGCTCCTAACCGCGACGAAAGGCAAAACATGGTGGGGAAGACGCGAGCCCGGAAGCTGTACACCGAAATGCTGACGAAGCCGCATTGCCTGGTAATGGATGACGAAACCTACGTCAAAGCGGACTTTCGTCAGCTGCCGGGCCTGTTGTTCTTCTCCGCAGAGGACAAATTCAGCGTTCCGGAGGAGATTCGCAAGCAGAAACTATCCAAGTTTGCCAAAAAGTACATGGTGTGGCAAGCGATCTGCTCTTGCGGAAAGCGGAGTGCCCCCTTCGTGATGACCGGCACGGTAAACGGGCAGGTTTACCTTAAGGAGTGCCTACAGAAGCGCTCACTACCACTATTGAAGCAGCACGAGGGCCCGACCATCTTCTGGCCAGATCTCGCTTCGTGCCACTATTCAAAGGACGTGTTGGAGTGGTACGAAGCCAACGGGGTCACCTTCGTGCCAAAGGAAATGAACCCGCCCAACGCGCCGGAACTTCGCCCAATAGAGAAATATTGGGCGATTATGAAGCAGGCCCTCCGGAAGAACCCAAAAGTTGTCAAATCGGAGGCGGACTTCAAGAGAAAATGGATTTCTGTTAAAAAAAAAACTACAACCTGACGTTGTACAGAACCTTATGGACGGGGTAAAGAGGAAGGTGCGAGCATACGGGCTTGGGCTCGAAGTATGAATAAAAAGAAAATGCCAAAAGTTGTTTAATAGTTTTTATTTTACTGTCTAAAATTTTCAAAAGGATCGGTCTACTGGGCGAATTTCTACAGCGTTTTTTCCGTGATGCAATTTTATGTGACACACCCTTTATTTTTTTCGTTTTGCTCGATAAATCATATAACTTTATTCTAATTTATATAATGCATATCACGAACACCACTCTTGATGTTTCTACTCTTATTGCAATGATTTCTAAAAAAAACACAATATTACACTAAGAGCATTCCATTTACCATATTTACAGAAAAAAACGACCTTCAATATCGTTGACCATGGCTTATTATATAGTTTTCAGGAAAATACATGCATATGAAAATGAAAATTTTCTTGCAGGTTTTTCCCCATGCACTGTCTGTCAAATGTTTCTCCGATCGAAAAAAAAAAGTTTTCGTGACTCTGGATATTGTTTATATTTTTGGACGAACCTCACTTCGTGACCTGTGTGAGAATCTTGCTAGAAGCAGCTGAGAGACAAAGGTATCGAATATTCATTGAATATTTGCTTGGAGCGTTTATCCAGATTTTTCACTTTGAAAATGAGTTATATTTTTGTTAGCCGCTGTTCGTAGAGCATCAACTAAAACTTTCTCATCGTCCACCAAAGAACAATGGAATATCTCTGCTGGTGTTCTGGTGGTAAGGCTTTCGGTGATAACTAAGACATTGACTCTACCTAAAGCCAACTTCAAGGTAAGTGAGTTCCAATTGAATGTTTATATATATTATTCATTTATTTTTCTATGAAAACAGGCAATCAAATCAAGAAATCCGAAAGAAAACGAAGAAACGATGAAAACAAAATATTGTTTTTCTGTTGCGTTCTGAAACATAAATGACAAACATAACAGGAAAGAACGTCAAATGGCAATAATTGGATCAATCTGAGTTACAGAAAACTTTGAATTAACCTTATTATGAGAGTATGTTTACATCAATCACTTCAAATATTAACGTCTTCTTTATGCCAGAATCGTTCTGGTGTCTAGTGCGTTGACTTCAATAGTTAAAAAAACAAATCACGACAGCCGAAATATGTTCATTTAAGTAATATGCATTGATGTTTTGAATAAACTCGAATTGAATAAATGTTGTAATTTGCGTAATTTGTATTTTTGAATTGTTTGAATGAATGTAAAAAGTTCAAATAATATAATTCTAGCATTCAGAATCATAAAAACTTAACATTTGGCTAGAAGTGAAATTGTACTGCAATTGAGTTTTGAAGAGTTTAAAAGTCAATGATACTAAAGTTCACTTACATGAATTGATTAAAAAATAGTTCGTGCATTTTTATGAATTTGATTATTTTTGATTTTAATAACAATACTTCCTCTATGTTATAGATTATTATGAATAAAGTAACACTTTTTCCCCTCCTGATTATTGGATCTCTTTTGACATTTCTATTGGACTCTTTTTGACAACCAATTTGAATCTATCTGCATGACCTAGGCTTGCAAAATGAAGACATGTTATCATATCTGGCATCCCTGCGGAGGATTGTTTACTTTGTGAGAATGGACTGGACTGTTCAATGTCAAAATGAAGGTCGAATAAAATAAATCAATTTCTCAAGTTTTCGTAAGAAAAGCGTTGTGGGACAAAACTTCGAGACAGTACCGAGACAGGTTGCTCGTTGACAAGCTTTGACAACAAGTTACAACCGAGTTGGGAGTAAACAGAACAAGTAAGTGTATATAAACAACGATTTATCATGTATTAATCTACGTCTTTAATTTGCAACGGATGCTGTGAAAAAGAAGTGGGAAAACCTACGAGACGGGTTCGGAAAAGAACTGCAGAAGATCCCGGAAGGGAGATCTGGGGATGGTGTCCCATTAAACTTTGAGATATACATCACTTCGAGCTGATGTTGTTTCTCCGAGATCAAATGAAACCCCGGAAATCTGGTGGAAATCTTCCGGCCAGAGGAAACGAGGATAATTCAGAAGACCATCTACAGAGAAGTGTTGCAGGAGAGTCCGAGGAATTCAGCGAAAATAATTATCCGGATGTATTCGAGATAGATTAATTAGAGGAACGTCCATTCATTTCCTCCTATCCTCAAACAAGTTCACATACGTCAAACAGACCTGCAAAACGTAGTGCCCATCAGCAGCTGATCGAAATTGAGGCTAAAAAATTTAAGTTGCTCGAACAAAAGGTGAATAAGTCTACCGCAGATGACGACGATGTAGATGTAGCTTTTTTTTTCAAAAGCTTGCTTCCACATGAGCTGGAGTTCCGCATGGAAGGGCAAAGCCACGTTCATAACTATGTTTACAACAAAAACAGATTGCTAAATTGTCCGAATGATATCCTTTGAAATTGTATGCCATTGATCCGGTTCTGCCAGAACATTTAATCCGGATATGTTTTCCGTTAATAAATCCGACACAGTTCAGGAAGTTCAATTTCCTCCAATATTCATCAGCTACTTGAAGAAACGTTTGTTCATTTGAAATTGACATGTAGATGAGCTGAAGAACTCTCCACAAAACCTGACAAGTTTCCAGAACTATGGCAGCAACTGTAGATCGCCCCAGTAAAACCAAGTGTATAAAAAGATGATCCTGTTACGAGATACTTCTTAAACTTACATTTTGGTATATTTTGTATGAGTTATTTAAAAAAGAATGTTCAATTATTTACCGTAGGGTGACGACTAGTCATTCACAATGATAAATCGAACTTTGTTGAAATTTGATCAGTTTTTTTTCGTTTGTCCTCTACCAAACTCAACACTATATCAAAAATTTCAATTCTCATCTTTGTGTAGGATCGAAATAAAGTCTGCTTCATTTAATATTGGAACAAATTCTTTTGCTCATTGTGGCGCTCCTAGTGGACGGATTTGGAAACTTTTTTCACCCACGTGTCGGGAAATTCATTACCTTTCACCATATATTTATGTCATAACACCAAACGATAGCATTTTGTAAACAACCGCCATGGAAGCCGAACGGAGAGATAAAATTGTGCACAGTTTTCTTGAAAATCCATTGTTGTCGGCATCTAAGCTAAGCTAAACAGCTTAAAATGCCCAGAAATACCGTATGGCGTGTTATCAAGCTGTACAAGGAAACATTGACGACGGCTCGGAAGCCGCATTCGAAGCGTCGGAGTGGAACTGTCGACCGGAAACTGCGTGGGAAAGTCATCAAGGCCGTCAAGAGGAATCCCAATCTTTCAGATTGCGATTTGGCCAATAAGTTTCAGGCCGCTCACAGTACGGTGCGACGAATTCGTCTCCGGGAAGAAATAAGGTCATTCCGAGCCAGCAAACAGCCAAATCGGACGCTGAAGCAGAACAATGTGGCCAGAATCCGTGCTCGAAAGCTGTACGACCAAGTGCTGACCAAGTTCGACGGATGTATTCTGATGGTCGATGAGACCTACGTGAAGGCGGACTTTGGGCAAATCCCAGGTCAAAAATTTTATTTGGCGACGGCTCGGGGGATGTACCTGCAAAATTTAAGTTCGTGTTTGCGGATAAATTCGCCCGCAAGTACATGATTTGGCAGGGGATATGCAGTTGTGGACAGAAAACCAAAGTCTTTCTCACTGACAAGACAATGACATCAGAAGTCTACAAAAAAGAGTGCCTACAGAAACGGATTCTGCCGTTTATTCGTGCCCACGACCGTCCAGTAATGTTTTGGCCGGACCTCGCAAGCTGCCATTACAGCAAAACGGTTATGGAATGGTACGCAACGAACGGGGTCAGCGTAATACCGAAGGACCAAACTGCCCCCAGTTCCGGCCGATAGAGAAATACTGGGCAATCACGAAGCGGAGGCTTAAGGCAAAGGGAAAACTTGTTAGGAACATGACTCAAATGAAGAACTGGTGGAATCAAATCGCCAAAACGGTGGACGAAAAGGGTGTGCGCCGCCTAATGTGCCGTATTACGGGAAAAGTACGAGAATTTCTTCGAAACAGCAATGAATAATTTTTTAAATTTTTTTTTATGAAAGAGTAAAGAAAATGCTACATTTGTATGAAAAACAAATTTAAAACAAACAAACTTTATGTCCGGATATTCTCTCAGCTCCTGATAAAGTCGATGAAACTCGTCATCTCTTCTTCTATTTCGGTTGATTGGATACACAGCGAAATCTCTTTTTTTTTATTGAAAAAATAAAAAATTAAACAAAATTTTAGTTCACTTTGTCTCCGAGTTCAATTTTGTGAGAAATACATACGGAAAAACGGGTTCATATCAACAAAATTCATTCAACGGGGAAGAATGAAATGAGACAGTCGAGTCGTCGAGTGAGATAGCAGCGAAACGCCCGAATGACTTTTGAGTCATGTTGACGGAGAAACTGCTGGAAAAAGCAAAAACTCATTTCTAAATTAATACGCATTCTCAATTCTTCAATTCTTTGGTTCTTTTATTCTTTAATTCTTTAATTCTTTAATTATTTAAATCTTTAATTCTTTAATTTTTTAATTATTTAATTCTTTAATTCGTTAATTCTTTAATTCTTTAATTCTTTAATTCTTTAAAACTTTAATTCTTTAATTCTTTAATTCTTTAATTCTTCAATTCTTTAATTCTTTAATTTTTTAATTCTTTAATTCTTTAATTCTTTAATTCTTTAATTCTTTAATACTTTAATTATTTAATTCTTTAATTCTTTAATTCTTTAATTCTTTAATTCTTTAATTCTTTAATTCTTTAATTCTTTAATTCTTTAATTCTTTTATTCTTTAATTCTTTAATTCTTTAATTCTTTAATTCTTTAATTCTTTAATTCTTTAATTCTTTAATTCTTTAATTCTTTAATTCTTTAATTCTTTAATTCTTTAACTCTTTAATTCTTTAATTCTTTAATTCTTTAATTCTTCAATTATTTAATTCTTTAATTCTTTAATTCTCTAATTCTATAGTCATCCATTCAACCGTCGAACAAGTGGAACAAGTTCGTGAGTGGTATGAATTCGGAAGTGTTAAGCCAATGCCAGCCCCCAAGGACCGACATGGGGCTCAACGTGTTAATAACTGTCCTGACTAGCTGAACAAATTGGTTAGTAAGAATAAATAATACTAAATTTTTAAACGTTGCAAATAATTGCGGTGAAATTTTTGGCACTAGTCGTGCTGCGACTTTTCTCAGGCCCAAAACATCAACCCAAATATGGAGAATGGTCTCGTGAGAGATATTAAATTCATATGCTAGCTTTCTCAAACTTAAATGATGATCTCCGAGCACCATTCTTTTTACTTTGTTGATGTTTTCATAGGATAAAGAGGTGGATGATCGTCCTTGACGTGGAAAAATCTTTCGTCTCTTCACAGCCGCCTGTGAATGCCTCGTACCATTAATACATCCGTGTTTTTGACATAGTTGAGTCACCAAATGGATTCTGTGACATTTTCAACGTTTCGGCACAAGAAATCAATGTCTTTGACCAATAGAATTGTCCTTTTCAAAAAAACCGCCGATCAAAACAAAGTTAACTTGTTCGTAATGACGCTGTAAACAAACTGAATGACCGATCGCACTCGAAAATGACATCAAGTACCAACTTTGAAAAAAAAATAGCGGGAGATTTTAAATTACAAATTCCCAGTAAATATTTGAAAGATTGTATATGCTCGACCTAATATTTAAAAGATGAGTGAGATTTACCACAGGATTTCTCAGAATTGCGAGCCTAAGAGAGACACTATTTAACTGAAAATGAAGTTTGGGGTGATTCCATAGCATTAGACTTCCGTCCACATCTTGACTTGGAACTTCTGCTCACAAATGAACATAACACTAGTCCTCCTTGCTCTCAGTATCATATTCAGAAAAATTATAAATTTCTTTAAGTTGTGAATCCAGTTTTGTTCTTGTCGCAGGCTATCTCGTGCCATTCGTTATGTGCTATGTTCTCAAATCTCCGTTCTTCGGAGATTGATTTCTAACCGGTAAATGCAGGTCTTCTACGTTTTCTGTGCAACAATCGGTACTCCGCTGCCAACTTGTGTAAATAATTGTCAGGCCTACTTACTATGTGACTATGTGGTTATCTTAGCTAGATAATCCTGGTCTATTTAGTAATGGTTTCAAGGACCATCGAATGATGGTGAACTTCCATTTGCCTTACAGATTGATTTTATTTGTCTGTTTATGATAACTTTTGTATGATTTCCTGGATTGCCTTGTAGGAATCATGACCTGTGTTCCATATATCACCTATTTTCTCTGCGGGCTGTCCTTCCTGAAGGAAGTCTAGAATTATTTTCGATGCAATTACAGCGTTTTTAGATATATCCTTGACGTGAGTTTCCGATGTAGTCGTTCCGCGTGATTGGAACACCGAAATACTTTACACAAGATGTTTTCAAAATTCGATCACCGATATTTATCTCCGTCTCCTCATTGAGATTCAAGTTCACCTCGTTTGAGTAGTTTTCGAGTACTGGCTGAAATTTCTCCAATTCTTCCATTGATTTAGCAATAAACAAAATATCATCTGCACATACGAGAATAAGGGGAAATTTTAACTTTCCCTTTTGGTTCAGTTCTTCCTCTGTCGTCACCGATATTTCTATTATATCAAAAATGTACGGAGCGATTAAGATAATTAATAATTATATTAGCAATGGCTTCGGAAGTACCATTGGCCAACAGTACATCTAGAAGAATATCTCAATATCTGAGGCCGTAGAAGAAAAATCAACGAACATTGTATCACGTTGTGTATTACTTGTATGAAGTGATACTATCGGAACCAATTGACCCTAATTAAAAATTCAAAGAAACATTCCAGAGACACACACACTCTAATGTCACTTTAATGAATAATTCTTCTCAAAAATAACACGCGACCGGTATTGTCCCGGTAGCATTCCAGCGATCGTCACGATGCAACTTCCCGCGTTCCACAATTCCCGTAATGACCAACCGGAGGTCATTATTACACACTTGTTGTCCGCCACACAGAAACACAGAAACCGAATGCGACCGAGTGAACCCCGAGGAAATGCAACAAAACGTCAGAAACCATAACAGTAATTATACAATTTTTTCCGCCTTTGAATGACCATCGCACGCACAGGAGGAACGAAAGATCCGACGGCAGCTTAATATCTATCTTCCACTCTGCCTCTGCCTGCCACTGGCAAACGACATGATTTCCGCATGTAGCGACATCTGGAAAGAGAAGCAGCGGAGAAATTCTTGATGTAATCATCTTCTTACCGCTATTTACACACGGAGAGTTTTGTTTTGTTTTTCTCCGGTGTGCTGATGGCGGCAAAACAACGGTGTGCTAATGATGATTCACCTTGTACCTGAACGGGGAGTGCAAAGCGGGCTTCCTCATCCACTGGGTTCAATCGCGGCGAAGTTCAATATTTACCGGACCACCTATGGCTGCTGCGATCGCATTCGTGACCACAAGGAAAAAAAATCATGTCAAATTTAACGCACGAACGCGAGACGTTGTTGTTATTTTAACCGAAACCTGTCAACGGTGTGCGAGTAATTAATGACAGTCTGGATGCGTTCAACGGGCGGGTTTTGTTTATTCGCTTGCATCCGCCCCCCTGAAACCATATTTTTTTAACGACGAGAGAAAGTGAATTTCGGGGAAAAAAAAAAGAAACGTCATTGTTTATCACATTATTGGATCGCTCCAGGCAGGATCGAAATTTGGCTCAAGAGTCCAAACTGATTCGTTTTGACGTAGGACTACGTTTTTCATTAATTTTCTGAAATGAAGTTAACGTGATTAATTATTTTTACCGCGAACGGATTTTGGCGATTCACATACCAAAAGAATCAATCAATCCCTAAGATTTGTTTGATATGCCATTTATTACTCTCCATGTGTGTACATGACTTCCTTTGATGAAAACTAAAAGCATTTTAATTTTCCCATACATTTGTGAGCTTCCCTTCCCGTGCCTTCAATAACGAGCAACTTATCGACGAGCAACGAAGAGGAATATTTGCTAGAGTATAAATATTGGATCTCTGTTTAGGCAAACTTTCATTGTTCTTCTGTCACTCGTGCAAGCCAGACGTGTTTAAACACGTTCGTTTTCCAATCTCGTTTCGTTCGTTATATAAGTTGTGTAAATTGCACTGTTTTTTCTCCGGCGATTTCGGTTCGGTCTCATAATATTTCTCCGGCGATAGGCAACCTGCTCAAGATGGCTAGCTTTGAAACTGAGCGTTCTGGTCTCCCTCATTTGAAGACACATTGTAATCGTCTCAAAAAATTAATTCATGCTAGAGTGATGCATCTCAGGAAAATGTTGTTTGCAAATCATCTCCGCTCTTTTCCAGATTGCGCAAAACCTTTCTGGAAACTAGCGAAAGTTCTAAAAAATAAACCAACACTTATCTCTCCGTTTTTCTCCGCTAACCAGAATTGGAATTCTTCTACACTCAATACACCTGTTGAGAAGGACAATGCAATTGGTCAGCACTTCTTAAACTCTCACAACCTAGGTCGCGCCATGATTAGCCCGCACGAGTCTGCTGTAGCAGAGGTGGTGACTAGAATTTCTGAACAACGAATAGTTTTACTTGAGGATTCAAACATATCAGCTGATGAGGTGACAGCGGCCCTCAAATCCACCAGAAACATGAAGGTTGCTGGCATTGATGGAGTGGTCAATCTGGGGTTGAAAAACTTGAGTGTTGACTTCTTTGATCACCTGACAGCAGTCTTCCATAAGTGCTTGGAACTTGGCTACTTCCCTTCGCAATGGAAGTCAGCTAAAGTAATTCACAAGCATGGTAAAGATCGCACCAATGCCGAAAGCTATCGCCCGATCAGTCGCTTGTCCCTTATCTCGAAGTTATTGTATATCGCTTACTGTAGTTTTCAGACCAAAACAACATCATCCTCTAGGAACATTTCGGATTCAAGAAGGGTCACTCCTCTGTTCACTAGCTTACACGGCAGAACAAGAATGCTTTCGAAGTTATAGCGAATGGTCCCACTTGGAAATCCACCTTAAAAAATCTCTGATTTAATTTCACTGGGATAGCAAATTTATCTCGTTCACTCCGGGTCAGATGTCGTGTAACTGCGACGCGCAACCTAAATAGAGTTGTTCCCAGTCGAGTAAAGTCAAGGGAAACAGGATTCCATTGATTGAAAACTGAAAACACGAATTCACTCAAACAAGAATACACGAATTCACGAATTAATTCTGTCACTTTTAAAAGGCGACCTTTTGCGAACAGGTTTCGGTGGGAAGATGGTGTCGGTCGTTAGTTGAAAAATCCGGCTGTATAATAATCGCAAGTCAAATATTGTTCGGACACTCAATCAAGTCAAAAATGAAATAATGCATGATTTTGAATCAGTCTTCAGAAAGCATACGCTGCCCTGCACTTGAGTTTAATTTTCATCAGAGATACCAAATATTTGTGCTAAAAAGTTCATTTTTAAATTTCTATAATGTTTATTCTGGCCGGCAATAAATTTGTATTTCTACGTTAACAATGCGGTCGTATTTTGGACACCTTCATTCTTTTTTTTCCCCATTAATTCTTGTGGCATCCATACATCGAGCTTCTTCCTGTATTCGGCATTCCAGAAAGGTTTTATTCTGTCTTTTTTAGCTGCTGGGTAGTCAGTCGTAGCAAGGCCAATACACAATCAACTTCGGGGGACCCCACATAATCAATTAAAAATGGTATTTTTTTGGAAACGAGAAAAGTTACACAGAGTGCCGAATCAGGTGAATACGACGGATGAAGAGCAAAAACCCGTTTTCAAGCCAAAACTTGGCGAACTTTCTTAATCAAATCGACTGTTCGACTTGAAATTGACCTCCTCTGACCTAGGTCCGGAAAAACGTTTTTGCCATTGGAAAACCCTTGTCTCAGACAATCATCGTCGAATACCACGTAGCCGGAATTCATACATTAATAGTTACTATCTAATGTAAAACATAAGAAACTTCCAAAGGTGTTTGAAGTAGCACAATCGAAAGTTTTATTGGACAAAGACGATCGTCGATCTTAACAACAATTCGCAGAATAAAGAAATGTTGTCCAATCAACTCTTTCAGGATGTTTACAGGCAAAGAAAAGATCCTGTAGATTTGAAGATGTGTTCCAAATAACCTGACCGACCGACAACAAAAAACGGGAAAAGCATTTGACAAATTTTATGTCAACTCGACTGACCATTGGTAGCAAAATCTCAGTTCTAGAGCTACCATTTGGGGTGTTGAATAAGTTAAATTTACGGATTTCTGCACAGTTACAAAATCCCTTCAAAGTCCTACGTCAAGTTTTCGTCCGTGCCTCTAAGCTCAACCATTCTACTTTTTTTTTCTATATTCGAACCAGTTAACATCGATTGTTTTCCGTCATTGTAAGGGTATCGTTGGTGCCTTTGACATTGCATCGATGACGGTATGGCGAAGCAGGCGTTAAGGTTGTGCGCCACATAATTTTTCGGGGAATATAAAGCTAGATCGTGATAAATGTCGCGCTGAGACGTTATGGTTTACGTTGTGCGAATGTCTGGAGGTGCGATTCCACTTAGGCAATACTAAATGACATATACAGTCAATCGCAAAATTTAGTGTCCATATGCTACTTAACGATACTCTCCATTCGTTTAGTGCTAAATATTTTTAAAACTTTTTTTCTTTTGATGTATATTAATAACACACACATTTAACTGCGCGCATGAAAATTTCGCTAAAAATTTTTTGCTAGCTATTTATTCCTAAAAGTTGAAAACAATATCTATTCTAAGCATTGCAAAATTGAGTGTAAAAGATATTGTTACACGTACAATGATAATAAGTAAGACTTCTTGAGGAACGACATTGCGGAAAATAGCAGCTACTGTCGGAAGAATCCACTCTACAGTAAAGAAAATCGCAAACAAGCAGAAATATGAAGGAACCATGGCGTCCCCGGGTAGAGGACAAAAATGTCTTCTGATGATGAACGAAGAAGCCAGCACCATTGGAAGACCTGTCAATGCTGATACTCTCCGAACAGTAGCATACAGGAGCCGTGAAAAGTGTTTCATTTTAAAGGTGAATATGAAAAAACGACTGCAGTTTGCTAAGGCATATGTCAACAGACCTAACTAGGCCCTTTATACGGATGAGATGAGAACCAATCTCTTTGAATCGGATGGAAGACAGACGGTGTGGGGGAAACCACGATCGGTGCTCCATCGAGTTTATCGATTCGACGATGGACAAGATGACTTAATTGAACATCCTGAAACGTACCCTGTAGTCTTCTGTGCAGAAATGTCGGAAGGATTATGACCCGAAACACTCCGATCTCATCGTGCGGGAGTGCCTGCTCTATAATGTACCAATCAACTTAAAAATCTCCGCAATCACCGGACTTGAATACTATTGACTATCTATGAAGGGAAATCAAGATCTGTCTGGAGAATAAAAATCCAGGGAACATAGTGGTACTCGAAACGGCAATTAAGAAGATATTGGAGAGCATTTCGTCTACAGTAACCATAAATCTCGCCGAATTAAATGCCACGGCGCTTGCAGGCAGTGCTGATCCATATCAAATATTAGTGGATTGATTTTTATTGTCTATTAACATTTCTGAATAGATTTAAAAGAACACTTGAACTGTACACTCAATTTTGCCGCGTGTGAATTGAAGGTTTTTTACTTGTTCTATAAGCACGAAGTAAAAATGTGACCATTTAAATTTTTTCTTATCACTACATGTGAGTAAAATGATCGATTATGCGAGTCGTTTTATACAGGGTTTTCCAACTTTAAATTCCGAAAGTAAATTGAAATAAAACACACTTAGAATTCGAATTTCGATGAAACTTTTATTTCAAATTAAAGTTTGGTTTATGCCATTATGAGTGAAATACAACATCATTCAAATGTCCACCTAGGGCTTCCTCGCACACCTTGATCCGGAACAGGTAATTTTCGATGACTTTTCGGCACATATGGGGCGGTATCTCGGTCATAACTTCACGAATGTTGTCTTTCAAATGTTCAAGAGTTTGCGGAGAGTTGGCATAGACACGGTCTTTCGCATAACCCCACAAAAAAAGTCTAGCGGGTTCAAATCGAATGATCTGGACGGCCAATTGGCATCACCAAAACGCGAAATTATGCGTCCCTCAAATTTCATTCGCAATATTGCCATGTTCGGTCGTGTTGTGTGGCACGTGGCGCCGTCCTGCTGAAACCACATGTCATCCGTTTCCATATCTTCAATTTGTGGCAAAAAAGACGGGTGGGTAATGTCGGGGACATAACCGGAGTGACGTAGGACTATACAAAGGGGACAGCTTTTGTTAACTATATATATTTTAAATATATTGTTTTATTTTCTTCTCCTACGTGAATACCTACCTATCTACCTGAAAAATGGATTAGTTTACTGTTTACTCTTTATGAATATGTTGATGGTTCTGAAAAGAACCTTTGGTGTTGTGTTTTTGTTATCACTCGATATACCCATCTTGTTCGATTAAACCTTCCTGTTTAGCTATTGCGTTTGCCAAAGCTGTGTCACAGTTGGAAAATTTCTTCCCATCCAGCTTGTGACATATTGTTCAGTAAATTACATTTAATGCGACGTGCCGGAGAAACACTTTGCCACCCACTGAAACTAATTGTTGCCTTGATGAGCGCCGAACCGAAGCTGCTCTGTTCTTGATGCGGGTTTTCTGATTGTCGTGAGCAGCTTTGCAAGCCAACTCGAGCACTCCGACGGCCGAAACTCTATAATCGCTGTTAGGTATACTGGTGCTCCGGCACCAATCCGTTCGGCCTAGTTACCCTTGCGGAGCAATCAGTGAATGCAACCAACAGGGAACTGGAGACCTGCACGGTTCGAGTGAGACTTTGCCTTTCCCTTAACTTGTCCTCCTTTGTTACGTCCACGATGCCGATGCCGTACAACCACACGGGTTTACGGTTTAAAAGAAAATAAGATATTTTTTTGGGGTCCGCGTGTTTTATACTCTAGCGGTACACACTCACAGGATAGAGACAAATCGGCAGACTCAGCCAAAGGGGCGAGTCCAACGAGACGAACGAATGAGCGTTAAAAGGGAGCGATTGCAAAAAAAAATACATTCATTACGATTTGTTCGCTCGTTGGATTCACATGCAGGCTAAAAAGGGTCCTTTCAGGATCACAAAATTATCTTCAATCTAAAGAGTTTATTGTTTTGTTATCACTCGATATCCCCATCTTGTTCGGCTAAACCTTCCTGTTTAGCGATTTGTTGCCACTCGCCACAGCTTTCACAGTTGGAAAATTTCTTCCCATCCAGCTTTGTGACATGTTGTACAGTAAATTACATTCAATGCGACGTGCCGAAGCGCCACTCAGTGTTGCATTGGAGGCGATTTTAACCTGTAATTGAACATTTGCGACGACAGTGGTATAGTGTCGACTTTCAATGTGGGGTCATAATTTGGATCTCTATGTTTACAAAAATGTCCATCTAAATAAGTCGCATTACATGTCCGTCCAATTAGCTAAATGTCGAACTAATTGTAAATTACTGTACTTTCAATCTGGAAACAATTTAAGAATTGGTGAAAATTGAATAATCAATCTGCCAAATTCACATACTCATCAGATCCTGGAAAACAAATTATGAAAAAATCAATTTGTGTTTTATTATTATTTTGGATAATGTTTTAGAAAGCATTGAACTGTATTTCCTAAACTCTTTTTTGGAAGGTTTAATGGCCCTGAAAAGTGCCTTGTTTTATGGAATGGTTCCAATTTAGACATCTTAGTACTCGTGGTTTTGAAAAAAAACCATTTCGAACGCCCTCGATGCCGCCTTGTTCTGGATTTGCCACCAAAGCAGTTTGTATAAAGAACAAACTTTTTTCTTCTGCTACCTGATGCCGTTTTGCGATTGCGTTTGCCTCTCGCCACTCGCTGCAACTGCCTGTTGTCTTGATGTCCACCGAACCGAATGTGTTCTGTTCCGAATGAGGGTTTTCTTATCGTCGCGAGCAGCTTTGCCAGCTAACTGGATCACTTCGGCGGCCGAAACTATATAACGCCGGCTAGGTGGACTGGTGCCTTGGTACTAACGCGCTCGGCTTAGCTACCCTTGCGGGGAACTCCAGATCAACACGGTTCGAGCGGGATTTTGCTTTTCCCTTCACTTTTCCTCCTTTACCATGTCCAGACATGGCTGCTTGGGTTGGTTTGTTGATGTGTTGTGATGCGAACCAATGTGGTGTACGGTTTGAATGAGAATGATCGTTACGGCAGCGGAGCGAGGATTTTTAAGCTGACTGGCTGGCTCGAGAATTACGCATGTGTGAGACTGCGACCAATGTTTCGTTCATTTTTTTCTTTTTCCTTTCCAATCGTGCTTCATTCTATTTCGCTGCTGCTCTGGTTGCCCGTTTTGGTCGGTACGATTTGAGGAGCACAAAATGGACCAATCAAAAATGGGCACATAGTGCATTTTGACAATGCTTGATATTTCACAATTATTGAATTGTTTATCTCAAGAAAAATGAAATGTTATTCGTTATGATAGATGCGTAGATATATTTCCTATCAATTGATGCAAAAACCTTTGCGATCTATTGAGAAATGCTCGAGTTATAAGCGTTCCAAATCTTGCATTTTTTCCTACTTGTACAGTGCCTAGATTTCCATTTCACCCCCTATATCTTCCGGTTAGACGTAGTCCTACGTCAAAAAAATCGGTTAACATGCGGCCATAGCGCTCACCATTCACAGTTACCGTCTCGCCGTCCTTATTTTCAAAGAAATACGGCCCGATGACTCCACCAGACCATAATGCGCACCAAACAATGACTTTTGGCGGATGCAATGGCCTCTCAACAATCACGTGTGGATTTTCTGAGCCCCATATACAGAAATTTTGGGTGTTCACATAGCCACCGAGCTCGAAATGTGCCTCATCGCTGAACAAAATTTGATGCGAAATTTTAGTATTTTGCTGCTGTTGTTTGCTCACCCAATCGACGTATGCCCGACGCATTCCATGGTCACCACGCTCTAATTTTTGTACCAGTTGGACTTTATATGGATGTAGGTGCAAGTCCAAATGCAAAATTCGCCACAATGATGTGTTTGACAAGCCCAATTGCTGAGCACGCCGTGGAATCGAAACTTTCGGGTCATCCTCCACACTGGCAGCAACAGCAGCAATATTTTCGGCCGAACGCACATTACGATGATGCACAGGTTTCACAATACCCGCTACGGATCCAGTTTGTTCGAATTTACGCACTACATTAGCGATTGTGTGCTCTGTAGGCCGTCCATGACGACCAAAATCCGTCCGTAATGCTCGAAAAACATTTGCCGGTTTTTCATCATTTTGATAGTATAATTTAACGAAATTAACACGTTGTGCGATGCTAAAACGATCCATATTGTAAAATGGCAGACATTCAACTAACGATATGACGCTTTGGTTGACAGCTATGTCAAACGGTTGCCAGCGCAGGGCTGTATACTTTCGGATGCCCGAAATGGAAAACCCTGTATTATTTATTTTTTAACCGCGAAATACTCAAAAACACCGAACCAATTATTTGTGAACACTCAATTTTGCAATTGACTGTATTTGATGATATTTGATACCTGCAAGTATTGCTATCATTGTTGTTTCTATGCGGTGCCAAAGATAGATTGATATAGTTATGAGATGTGGAACAATGGTTCTGGTGCAACAAGTATATGATCGCCTGTAGCCGATTGTATGTCAATAGCGAAAAAAGCCACCGAAATACTGTTCGAGATAAAATTTCAATTCGTTGCAACAAAATGCGTCATACGATCAGCTTGGGTATTGTTCGCGAGGGCAAGAATGAATCATCAATCAACTATTGTCAACTGATCCCACAAAACAAAAACTTTTTCAGGGCGATAAACGATCAAGCTATCCTACTAAATAATTATTTCTAAAATTAGGCAGCATTCTAAAATAATATCGGAAGTTATGAGACAGAATCGAATAAAATAACAGGGTAGTTCTACGTGAGCAATGTGGTCGTGTCTTGACAAAACCTCCTATAATTTTTAATTAAGTTTTTGTAGGAATATTGGTAAACACTTCGATTTGATTGTCGCTCCATCGATCGCCGGATCTCTCCACGACTCTCCACAACCGCAAAAGCTCCCACTGTCAACGCGAGATTAGATCTCTAAAGCTTTATCATCTTTTGCGACTTTATCTCTAATTTCTCTGCAATTTCGTGCGATCGCGATCGCGTTGCACCGGTCTTCAGAGCTTCAGTCCCACTTTCTTCGGAGCAACGCGAAGAGCCCACATTCGCGAGCGAGCTTTTTCTTTTCGCATTCGCGCATAGGCTCCATCGTCGATCTGTGGGCTCGGCCAGGGTTTATTCGCGTACCGTCATCCGATTCGAGCGGACCGAGTTTCTTGTCGTGGTAGTCAGTCAGTCAAAGTATACCGCGGTTGCTTCCGGAACAGGTTGAGTGAGTGAGAGAGAGAGCGGTAGAAATTTGGCGAACCGATCGATGATCGATGGATTGGGTTCTGTGTAAGGCTGCCCCCGAAAAGTGATTGTGAATTAGCCGAATGCAGAAAGCAGGTGGAGTGGAGAAACCAATTTCGATCCCAAGTGCCGCTTGGTCGAAGTGATCGTGTGTGTGGGTTTGGCTTGGGGTGGGTTTGTGCGGAGGATAACCAGAGGAGAAAATGAAATGATAATCAAATTGTTGTTACGATATGTTCGGTGATTGGTGAAATGCGCGGTGTGGCAAGAGGTAATTGATGAGAACCGATCAAATCGGAAACGACGGTGAAAGAATTATGCAACGGAAAAAATAACATGTGATACAACAAAGTGCGAAAGGAAAGTTTAACAATTAAGTGCAATAAGAGAGTACCAAAAATTTACCCAACGGATAGCAAGATGAGCCTATTGGCGAGGATAACACAGCTGCTGCTGTTTCTGCTGTTCTTCAACACGGGCCCAGGAAAAGGTTAGTAACGAAACAGTGACTCTCGGAGGGGGATCCCGAAATGGGTCAGTGAAAGAAAGAAAAACCTGTTGCAAGTGTGCCACACATCGGGCAGATCGCAAGCAATTTGCCGGGATTTACTGTTAGTAGGCCGTGGGGCACCCGATCACCTGCAAAACGTGTTTCCTATTCTGGAGGAGATCGATTCGCGCTCGCTGATTGGCTAAGCCACGGAAAGCGAGATCGGGTGCCGGAAACGTGATCAATCGAAGTAAGCCATAGCGGGAAAAAAGGGTGTCATGCTGCGTAAATGCGTTTTCTCTGGAGGGAAATCACATTATGCAGTTTGTAATCTATACTTGCGAGCGTTTTCCGGTGCTTTACAAACGAAAGTTCGGCTGTCGAATGACGAAGAACACTTGCTATGCACGAGAACTGTTTGTGAACCGAATTGTGTTATATTATATTATGTTATTATTGATTGTGATGTTGTTGCCAGCTGAAATTTACACGTTTTACGAAGAAAGAGTGGAGTGATCTTTCTTGTGGAGCATTGCTCATTCAGGGTATCAACAATTATTTATTTATAGTATACATCGTTTGAAGCTACATACCTTGCGCATATCCGTAATTTAGACATTGCTTGCCTAAAGCTGTCCTAACCTAAATGTGAGATGTGGTCATGCATTGTCAAGTTTAAGTGTTTTGCTTTGACTATTTTATTGCCTCTTAGGTTGTTTTTCTAATATAGCTATCATAGAACAGCTTCGTTCACGTTGATGGACATTGTTTGTGGTAGTATCAGAAATGTATAGTGAACAATGCCGTATTAAATCGGTTTCATTTTGATTGTATCTAATTTTTTGCTTCATGTTTAGGATTCTCCAAATGTAACCATTTTTATGCACATGCAGACAAGTACAGTGAGAGGCAATATGAAGTGTCAAAATTATTTGTTTTCCATTTCTTTCCTTTTTCTGGTTAAAATTCAACGAAAACACATCGTAATCATTTTTAAAATATTATTTATTATGTTCTTTTCAAGTTTTGTTAATGTTGCGCTGGTAAAAAAACAAAGTTTTTCTGATAGAAAAAAAATCAGTTAATATTCCAAAAAAACAGGGGCTAAATAAAGTGTCCAGATCAGTACAGCTTCAAATAAATCAAACTGAAGGCAAACGAGAACGATTCAATAATGTGTATGGCCTCCTTTAGCCTTCAACACCTCCTGCAAGCGCTTCGGCATACTTTCAACTAGGTTGTGCAAGTGTTGTGGGTCGAGTTCTTCCCACGCGCGCTCCAGGGCATCAAAATAAGTATTTTTATTTGTCACACCAGTCTTATAAATCCGAGCATCGAGGATGGCCTACAGATTTTCGATGGGGTTCAGATCAGGACTTTATGGTGGCCATTCAAGGGGTTTGATGCGGCAGGAACGGAAAAAAGACTTCGTCAGCTTGGCCGTATGCTTCGGATCGTTATCCTGCTGGAAGACGAAGCGCTCTCCGAGTCCCGTCTTGATGAGGGATACCTCGAGATTTTCCCGCAGGATATTGCAATATGACTCAGCTGTCGTGATTCCGTCAATTTTTACCAAACTGCCCACCCCACCCCAAGAAAAGCACCCCCACACCATCACGTTACCTCCTCCGTGCTTGACTGTTCCTTGGATATGGCGGTCTTGGAGCTCCTCATCCGACTTCCTTGGCGAACTTGAGCCGCTTAGCCTTATTCACTTGGCTGATGGAAGGCCTTCTCACTGCGATCTTGCTATGGTACTCCTTCGCTTGGATGCGGCGACGGACAGTACGACGCGATACCGAAAGTTGGAACTCTTCCCGTATCTGCCGGATCGTAATTTTTGGGTTTTTCTTCACCTCACGAATGATTTTCTCGTCCGTTCTGGTTTCCGTCCTCTTCCCGGGCGATCCACCACCGATGCGAACGTTTTCATCTTCTTCATGATTTTTGATACCGCTGTCTTGCTGATTTCGTAATGCTTGGCTACTTCCCGGTGCGTTTGGCCGTTATTAACATCACGAACAACCAGTTTCCGGATGGACAACGGAATGGAACCGGACATTTTTGCGTTCTCCATATTTTACAACTTATTCGAATGTAGACACCTGTTTGAGTGCTCCAGAGCCAAGCCAGTTGTTTATGAAACGTCAAAATACACAAAACAAACAAATTCAAGGGGCCTCACGATGGAAACTTATCGAAATTATATCGACTTTTGAGTTGGACACTTTATTTTGCCCCTGTTTTTTTTGGAATATAAACTGTTTTGTTTTACTATCAGAAAAACTTTCTTTTTTATCAGCGTAACATTAACAAAACTTGAAAAGAACATAATAAATAATATTTTAAAAATGATTACGATGTGTTTTCGTTGAATTTTAACCAGAAAAATGAAACAAATGGAAAACAAATAATTTGGACACTCTATTTTGCCCCTCACTGTATTTTGTCTTACCTTCGAAACAGTGTTTCAACGCTCGATGTTAGGATTGGCCGATCTCGAATCGATTTTTAGCAAATCGATCTTTTCCATTTCGATTTTCGATTTTTTGGATCGATGTTTTGTGCTCGAGAAAATCAAGAAATCGATTTTTGCTTCCGATTTTTTCGATCTTAGCAAAACTTTTTGTAGATTTGTTTTTTTTTTCAGTATACATCGATTTCAATTTTACCAAAGACCACCTAACAATTGTTTTAATGATAATGTCAACATCTTCCACGATTTACTTCCGTACAATTGCTGACAGAGACAGAACTAGTATTTTTGCGAGATAGGAACTGTATAGAAAAAGGTCTGTAGCAACATCTATTCGTGAATAAAAATAAAACGCGATTATTATTTTAACATATGTTTTTGGTTCATTGAAGATCAGTACAATGTTTAACAGTAGTTCGGCTAACATAAGTCAAATTATTATACTCTACTAGCTGACCATGCAAACGTTGTTCTGCCAAATAAATTATTTCTAGTGAATTTTTTGGGTGTTGAATAAAACACACTAATGTATTGTAAGTGTGTTTGAATATTTTAACGATCTTTAAAATAAATCGAATGTGACCGACAAAAAAACGAATTAAATGATTTGAACGAAAGGTTATATGATGTTTCTTGGTGTATTTCATTAACGTAACTGACATGTTTGATCTCTTAAAAGTTAAACGTCAACTGAAAAAAGTAATATAAGTTTGTCGTAAAGTAGAAAAAATGAAATATAGAAAATCAATATTTATTGCTGTCTCCTTGTTAGAAAATACGTGCATGTGATTTTCAACATGGCTTTATTTATGACAGCTTTGTCTCGTTCATAAATTGGAAAACAGCGATACGCCAGTTAACTTCAATGGAGCTGATTAATCGGCCTGTTTGGAATCGCGTTATTTTATCGTTGTCATTCAATCGAGGAGTATTCACATCGGTAATCTAAGTTTGAAACACAGCCATTTTGCTTCCTTTATTCATGGATGTTTTTATTACTCTTCACCGATTTGTAGAATTCAATATTTTTATATGCATATGAGTGATTGGATTTTACAATTCGATCGAAATCGACTTTTACACTCTTAAATTCGTTCGCCTTGTCGCTGGTCAAAATAAGTCATCCGTATTTGTGGTTCAATTTACTCTCTATCTGATCGACATAATTCCGGAAATAATTCTAAATTGTTGAAATTTGAATGAAAATTATTATTCGATTTCGTTTGGATGCTAAATTTGTTTTGGAATGTGTTTGAATGCCAAATTTTGCGTGTTTATTCCACCCGAAAAACCATTACTATTTTTGCTTCATAGAAATGGAACATGGAGACCAATGGTGTTTACGTCGAATTGCGTGGCAAGGTTGTCACATTTGCTCAACTCGATTGGACTTGAGCTTGAACAGAATGCAAAATTGCGTTTTTTTCCATTCAACAGAATACAACCTACAATATGTGGGGACGAATACGATCGAACTTCATTTTGTGTTTGAACACACGCGCAATGTCATGACAATGCATTGCGCTTTGACCTGGCTATAACTAAAGCTGTGTCGGCGTTGCTCATGATAGTGTCTCGCAAGTGAATGTATTATTCCTCGCACCGCTTTTGTTGATTCTGTAGTAAGAATTGCAGACGTTCAATCTCTACCTTCGCGTATATGTCGACCATAAATTGTTGGCACAGCTTACGATATCTTGAATTGACGTTTCTTGACCATGTCAAATCACCATATGATAAACATAAAAATCCTTCGAGCGCGCCCTCTGTTTGTTTCGTCGCATGTTCATAAATATTAAATCAAAATGAGAAATGATGTTCATAATGAATTAAGTATCTGTGACGGGGTCTCGTTGGTCTAATGTTTATGCAAGAGATTTTTCGTTAAAGAACCCCTTCTGACTTGCACTGTAGTCACGCGTATTCTTGAGCTTGCCACTCCAGAATACATTCAAGGCGTATTGTTCGTCATAGAAATCTCAACTATTTACTAATAAAAATGACGCAAGTAGTACTACGTTGAGAAGGCAAACCTTGGGTACGGTAGTGCAAACACCGTGACACGAGATTTATATATATGTATAGATAGTACGAACGCGCTTTCGACGAAAGACCTGACATCAAATTTTGCACAGTAGCTGTTGTGCATTTTATTTATTTATTCATTAATTTATATTTGTAGAGTAAGGGTTCACCCTTATAAATATTCTACAATCGGATACCTTGTTGTTCACACCACATTCAATTGAAAACAATCCAAACAAAATTTAAACGAAAGAAAAATAAAATTAACTTAAACTCTATCATGCATGTTGACCATCTTTAACATTCCAAAATTAAATCCTTGCTAATTTCTTTCATTCAGCCAGCCGATACACTCACGATGGAATCTAGGGAAATAATTAATACATTTTATGTCAGTTGGAAGCAGATTCCACCAAATAATTGCACGTACAACGAAAGTATTGCTATTGCTAAGATGTAATATGATTTGTGAGAAAGTGGCGAACTCTAGCGCTCCGAAAAGATTGTAATTTATTGAAGAGATAGTGAGGACCGTGATGAATAATTTTAAATAATGTGACATAGCATCTTAATTTGAAGAAATTATGAAACGAACATCCCACCAGTTGCCGTTGTAAGTGTGATACGCTAGAAAACCTAGACAAGTTGGAAACCCATCGAACATAGTGGTTAACTGCTAACCTCAATCGATCATAAGCAGAGACTGGGGCGTTCAAAATCAATTCGAAACCATAAGAACAGTGAGGTAAAAGAAGGAGTTTTAAAAAAAATATTTTGGTTGAAACGTATAGCATACTCGCTGTGAGTCTGGTGTTTTCCCGCATTGTGAATTTACTTGCACATTCCATTCAAGGTTTGATTGGAAAATTACACCAAGATTGGTAGCTTTATCAACATATTAATTTTTTTATTATTATTGATTATTATGTCTTGAAAATTTGTGCGCGTGTGACTTCTAGCAATAAACATTGCTTTAGTTTTTGATTAATTATTAGGAAGCAGATTATCCGAGGACCATTTCCAAACACTCTTCGGGTCAGTGTGATTAACTGAGCCAAGCCTTCTAAATTAGCATAAGTTGGACAAATATAAAGTTGTACACCCTCTGCAAACATGTGGATGACACAAAATTTCAAAACTGATGGTAAATCGTTCATGAATAATGAAAAGAGAAGTGGACCTAAAACAGATCCTTGGGGTACACCAGATAAAATATTAATTGAGCTGGATAATTTTCCATCAATTTCCACTATCTGAGTACGAGAGTTCAGATAGGAACTGAACAGAAACAGCTATACGACTAGAGTTAAACTGACAGGACAGTTCACGCAATAATTTGACGTGAGAATCTCTATCAAATGCTTTAGAAAAGTCTATCAAAAGCAAAATTGCTGCCCCTTTTTTGTCAATAAATTGATGTATGTCATCATGAGCCTTAAGCAACGCCGAAGTAGTACTGTGAGCGGATCTGAAACCAGACTGATTAGAACTCACATTAAACCGTTGAATAAAGTTTTGAATTTGAAATTTCAAACTTTTCTCAAAAACCATGGACAGCGAACACAGAATACAGTAAAACCTGTTTTTGTGCGATTTTTTTATGCGGTTTTCTGTTCTTGTGCGTTTTTTTTTGTGCGGTGTATGAAAAGAAGCATATTTGACGAAGTTATCGTCCATTTAGTTTTTTTTCGATGGTATATATGCATTTCAGTGCGAAAAAAGCATATTTGCTTTTTTGCCACTTTTGGAATCATTCCCCTCCTCTCATCAAATGCCCTAAGTTTTTCTGAGTTTTTGCATAACATGGTTTCTAACAGCAACACGTTTCGACATGCAACTAAAAGCACAAAACAGCCACGCGCAACCGAAAAGGCAAAGTGCAAAGCAGTGAAACAAATAGAAATTGAACGGTGAATGGCGTGGATTTGAGTTATTTTCTTGAGGGAAACTTTTTTGTATGCGGTCCCTATCTACCGCACAAAAAAGTTTTTTTTTAAATGTGCACCGAACACCATTTTTTAAAGCTGCTGGTAAAGTTTTGCACAATTTTTTATGCGACTTTTTGTGCGTTTCCTATCCCCCGCACGAAAAAAAATGTTTGCCTGTATGTTTTTCGGTGTTTTTGTTTCCCTTTTCCACGTTTTATCAGTATTCATTGCCATGTGATGATCTAAATATTATAGAATAACATGTAGAATGTGTTCTCATGAACAGAAATCTGAACTTCGAAATGTATCTATACAAATCGGCCAGACTATTATTAACCACCTGTCCATATTACCCCCACTGTCCGTATTACGCTATTTTATTTCCTAGAGAGTTTCCGCTGGAAAAACTGCGAGTTCGATCGTCCAGAGGCAAGTTCCATCGGGGAAGTGGGCTCCATCCGATCAGAGTCTCTGCTTTCGTGTTATCGATCAAACACACACACAGTGCGTACACTTTTGTTCGTTGGAAGCATCGCGTCGATTTTCATGCTGTCTGGTGGAGAGTGCCTCTGTATTCTGGCATCACACGCACACATTGTTGATGTTTTCATGCACTGTCAAAAGTGCTTCTACGAGACCACGCAGCCTATCGGCGCTTTTCAAGGTCACAAAAACTTTCTACAAGCAATCGAATTGAATAAATTAATTTCGTGGTAGCTATGGAGAACCATGGATGAATACGGCTTTCCCCGAAAGCTTATAAGACTGATTCCGTTAACGATGAACAGTGTGCGGATCTCAGGTGAGCTGTCGGAATCATTTGAGACTCACAGGGGACTTCGACAAGGCGATGGACTCTCCTGTCTGCTCTTCAACGTGACGCTGGAAGGTGTTATGCGGAGAGCGGGCTTCACCAAATGGGGCTCGATTTTCAACAAGTCTAGCCAATTTATTTGCTTCGCCGATGACGTGGACATAATCGGAAGAACACATGCGACGGTAGCGGACTTTAACCCGAAACCCGAAGCAGGGCTGATTGGGCTTGGAATCAATGCGTCTAGGACTAAATCGGCAAATCGTTGAGACAGTGGCGTCGAGTGAAGCTTTTGTACCCGGGGCGGAAAAGTTTATTTGCCCAGCATCCAGGAAGTCGTCAAGGCTGGACGAGTGTCTGACTTGATGACTTTCTTACGATAACACTAAGCGTAGATAATAATGAGTTTCATGACCATACTTACTAATCAACGTTACAGGTGATCAGTATTCAACGCAACTGAGTATGAGCCGCGTATTGGTTTGGAATTACGCGGAAATACAACAGGAGACAGGGTAAAACGATTTAGTAGTATGACAATGCCCAACTGAATGATGCGATTCCGTTTCTGTACTACGAAACGTCTAAGTCTTCGTAATATGCCTATGTGCCACTCGGCAGACTGCCTATTGGACTCAGGAGTGTGGTAATGGATCCACATTTCATCCATTGTCACAAAACGTCGAATAAAAGTCCACTCGGTTACGCTTCAACAACGCCAAACCGGCTGTTGAATCATCAACGCGCCGCTGTTTTTGGTCGACGGTCAGCAAACGCGGCATCCATCGCGCGGATAGCTTTTCATGTCCAAAATGTCGTGAAAAATATATCCCACTCGTTCTTTTGAAATGTCTACGGTCTCAGCTAATTCGCGTAACTCCACTTTGCGAAAAACGAGTCGATACACTTTCTGAATTTGTAGCCTCTTTTGTCCTACCAGAGCGAGGAGCATCTGCATGCTTGTATGGCCAATTTTAACTTCAATAAACCATCGGTAAACTGTTTTTCTCGAAGAAGCAGAAGTGGACTAACATTTCGTCAATCACTGCATCGATTGTTCACGAGTTTTCCCATCAATAAACAATGTTTGATCAAAATACGATATTCTCTTTTTCCAGTTTCTATACCAATGTTCAGATAGTGACACTTAAACAACAGTAGTTTATGAACAAATAAACGAAATGTCATGAAACCTCACACATAAGCTAGTGACAGATGAACCTCTCGAAGTGAATCTTGTTCATTTTTTAGTGGCGCCATCTTTTCAGCCCATGTGGTACTTTGAAACGTTCAATCAGAGATGCCAGGTTTGAAGACATGTGTTCATTTTGAAGACATTTGCCTTACTGTGAAGACAATTGGTTTTGTGAAGGCATTTTGAAGACATTATGAAATATGTGAAGACATTTCAGTATGATAGCGTACGTGAGTTTTGGAGAGATATTATTTCCATGGAATTTCAATTATTGGCCGAAAATAACGCCAAAAGAAGTAGGACTTTTGTCTCAGTGTCATTCGCTCACTTTTTTACTAGTGTTTGCTTTTGTTCTCAGTAATCAACGGAGACTTTTGTATCGGGGCTTGCTTTTTCTCAAACTTTTCCAAGCAGAAAGTCCACAAGCATATAACATGATTTCAACAACATTTCCTTTTCCATCGGGTCGGGAAGGTTTATGAACCCTGGTTTGCTAATTTTATGAGAAATTCTCCATTGAGTAGCAAATTTTTAATCGTTGAATTTTAATAAAACCTTTTTAATGGCCGTTTCGACTAAACTGTCCTTTCAACAGCGAAACAAATTACCAGTACATTGAGACTGTTCACAACGTTACTCAGAGATGGTCTTTTGGTTGCAAATATTCTGCGCTAGATCTTCTTCATGTAGTACAACACATCAGAAGTACAGATCACACAGAAGTATTAAGTCATAAAATTTTGGTAGGAGGCACCGTGTACTTGATCCAGTATTTGAGTAGCACAATACTCCAGTGGCTGTGATCAGCCCATCTCAACAGAACCTGAACTCCTTCATTTGATCTTGCCATGGTTGGATAGCCTGCGAACGAAACTTCATGAAAACTAAACTCTGACCTTCCAGTTGTTGAAAGATGTCGTTATTCAAATCTACAGCTAAAGCCAATCCACGTTAAATTTCGGACACTTTTCTTTCAGTGTAGTTTATGAAATATTTTAATAATCAATGAAATATTTCACTTACATGACAGCTGAAACCCTCCTCTTTATTTCGATGTCCAACATGTTTACATTCCTCTTCAGTTTGGTAAAATGGCGTCGAATCAAGTGGAAGTACGCAAACGCATTTTGCTCGAACGGCAGCAAAATCCAACACTGTCGGTACGCGATCTCGCCAAAAAGCTAAAACTGCCGAAGAGTACCGTGTTTAGTGTGTGCAAATCGTTTGACCACCGCTTAACTGTGGATCGGAAGGTTGGAAGCGGAACAAATCGAAAAGTATGCTCCCGACAGATGGACCGAAAGGTGGTTGCCATTATTGAGAAACAACCCAAACTTTCAGTTAGAAATGTGACTTATGTACAAAAAGTGAAGCAGACGCATGGACTGTAGGTGTACAAAGTGAAAAAGGTGCCCAATCGTGATGATAAGCAAAATTTCACTGCAAATAGCCGTGCTAAGGTGCTCTTCATCCAGTTTTTGCAAAAATGTTCATGCACCATAATGGACGATGAAAGTTATGTTCTCGAAGACTTCAAACAGCTTTCGGGTATCGAGTGTTTCCGGACCAAGAAGCAGTCTAAATTCCCCAAAAAGTACTAAATTCCCCAAAAATCCAAATATTTCGTCTCTACCGGCACTATCAACAAAGATGTCTACTAGAAGGAATGTCTCCAGAAGCGGTTGCTACCATTCATGAGAAGCCACGACTCTCCAGCGTTGTTCTGGCCAGATTAGGCCTCTTGTCACTACGTAAAATCCATCCTGGAACGGTATAATGCACATGAGGTCAAATATGTGCCAAAAACAACCAATCCACCGAACTGTCCAGAACTTCGCCCTGTGAAAAAGTACTGGGCTCTGATTAAGCGAAAACTATTCGAAACTAAGAAGAAAGCGGATGGCATTAATAATATCTAGAGATGGAAAAGCGCCGCCGCTAGCATATCTGAGGATACTGTACGAAACCTAATGGCAGATGTTCCCAAGAAATTTCGTGAATTTTACAGACAACATAATTAACATCGAAGCAAGCTTTCCTTGTTTTAGATATAAGTCTATTTTACTGAAATAAACTAACGGTTTTGTTGTATTATGTGAATTTTTGTTTTACTGGCATCATCTTGGTGTCCGAAATTTAACGTGGACAGGCTTTATTCCCACCCAAAACGGGAAAACTAGGAGTGAGTTATATCTGTGATATAACCGCAAGGTTAACGTAGGACTACCACTGGTTTAGTAATCATTTGTTTGAAGTTGCATCTGAATCAATTGTCAATAAATTGATGAATGATTATTTTGTTTCCCTTGGAACTGTCTTGCATTCTGTTCAAATATATACGAAATCATATTTTTTTCACTTGTGATCTCCTTTTGATGTTCGACACTGAAAATTGCAAGACAACCTTATTGAATCCTCCGTGTATCCGAAATTCCATGATATATAGAAATATAAGAAATAATCTCAAAACTTTGTGCTTCGAACGTAACTCCCTCATTTTCGAGACACCCCAGTATAGAATTGAAAGTTGCAGTATGACGAAATAATGAACATAAAAGTTGATGGGTCTGAGCCTAGGGGCACGGACGGGGCTTGGCATAGGACTGTGATTGTGCGTAGTAATTGCATTTGAATCGAGTTTTTTCATTGTTCAAAATCTGTATTTTTTTGTCTCTTTTGATACATCAAATAGAAAACTAAAACGTTTCCTGTATGAACTTGTATCATTTAAACGGGTTAGATGAGATACCGTGATAGAATCCGGAATCACATTCGGTTAAAAAATGTACGCAAAAATACCATTGAAGCCATTACTACCCTTTTCTCCTGTTTATTCAATAATGCAGAAGAAGACAAGGTTGACACCTTGTCTTCTAATTTTTCATTTTTAAACACAAGTTTAAATAGTTAAGATCTATATAAATATAAGCCTAAGTCAAATAAATCTATGACTACAGAAATATATTATAGATAAAAATAGCATTTTCTCCTTCGTTGCCCCGGTCTCCGGAAAATTGTTTGTAGGGGGTTGTAATAACTTTATAACCAGGTGATGCATATTGAGTATTTTATGGCCATGAGTGGGCCATAAGTTCGGAAAGGGAAGTTCGTGTAGCTGCTGTAGTAAATTGATCTCATTGGGTGCTAAGTTCTGTTTATGTATAGGAAAGGGAAAAGCGAATGGGCAAGTGCATTCGAGGAAGTGAAGCGGGCTTCTAACGAAGACATACATACCATTCTGAATCATATTTCGGACACTTTGTTCTAATATATTGAAAAGCTTGATGCATCATAATATGCATATAACTATTAAATTAATATCACAATTGCTTCTTTAGAGCAATTCCTTTGATTTCACTATCACTTCGTTAGAGAACTACATTTGACTTATTACATAGTAGGAAAAAAAAAACAATCCTAAATCCGAAATCCACTCATTATAGTTTGTGTTTGACGTTTGCTTAGCGTGAGCACGTAGAATTTACCCCTACATCAATATTAAAATTTCTCTCGTGTTTCATCAGTTCTCATTATCGTTATCAGGTTACTGTGATTGCTTGGTAAGTGTCTCGCAGTTGATTATAAAATATAATCAACTGTAATGTAATTTTCGTTCAAAAAAATACAAAATAAAGTATCCGAAATTTGAATTCAATTTTTCCGAAATATGATTATTTTATAAATGGTGTCCAAAGTTTGATTTTTATTCGCTTTACTTGAAAAGCATTTTATTCGATGATTTTTTTATGTTTTCAATCAAATAGGTAACAAAGTAGAAAGCTTAAAAGCATATTGAGCTAATTTATCAAAAATATCAACCAAATAATACCTGTGCATGAAGGTGATATCTGTTTTCTGTATCATATGTCTTAAGCGTCCGAAATATGATTCAGAACGGTGTATGAGGATCGCGACTACTCAAGCTATCATAATCTGATATGTTTAAATATGTTTAAATGCAATCTGATATGTTTTATGTTTAAATGCAATTCATGAATTGCATTTAAACATAATCAATCAAGCATGTCGTTATTATGACATCCTGGATCACAATGACATAAATTGTTAGTAGCAAGACTGACACGATAAAGACGTGAATGAGCCCGAATTGATTGAACTTTGGGGATAATAGAGTAAAACCATCTTCCGAGATCATCCCTCCATTGATTGTACCAACTGATTAATGCATATTATCGGCAAATGGAGAATAATTCATAACACGTATCGACTCCCAATGTGAGCTTACGCCCGTATGTAGGCAAAAAAATTGCTCGTTGCGTCGGGGAGAAAAGCGAGTGGTTAGTGCAATCGAAAAAACATACCCATTTCAATATAGTAAAAAAGTTTAACTTTTATCATATGTCTTAAGCGTTTCAAGCGAAAAAATTGCTGGATAAATTCCCTACCTAATGGTATATAACACAACATTTGTCACAATTACGATTTTGAGTAATATGCGTTTGAAAACTCTTAATGAATCGTTACATTTTTCGTAGAGTGACCCCCCTATATAGAAATCAAAGACATAGTCTTATGTCAAAAAAACCAATAAAGATTCTTTAACATGTACTATTCCCCCCTATAGTAAAAGATACAGAAAACTTAGTGGTAGAAAGACCATCCTGTTTGTTATTCATCACAGAGTCAACGCAGAGCGGGCTAAAATAAGCCTGATAATCACATTTACACTAATAATGATTAGTAGGTAGTCGGTTAAAAGCCCTATGATGCACTGAAAGATATCTGAAACTTCGTAAATTTTATGTGGTGTAGTATTGTATCCTTCAACCACATCAAAGCATAAATATTATAAAATCACACAAACTGCAAGCGTAAACATTGTTGGTTGGCAGAAACGGAAACAAAGCCTAACCAGAGCCAAATGGATTAATTGTGTACCCTTAAAATCGTTGATACTCGTAATTTGCTTATTCAACTATCGCACACTTTGCAAACAATGAGTCAAATCTCCACACAAATAGCTACATATAATTGCCACCATTTCCTCCATTGTTGATGTTTTTCTCCGTCTGTTTCTCTTCAATTAATCATGACTCGAGAAAATTTTCCCTTTCTTATCAACAATTTCCCACCAAATAGGCGACAGAGAGAGAGCGAGAGTGCGGTATGAAGAAAGGAATAATTTTAATTTTTTTTCGCAGCGTGCGTAATCCGAACTCCAGTGTCCAGTGTTCAACGACACTTCACCATCTCGGCGGGAGTTGTAGAACGGAGTCAGACTCCCAAAATAGAACTCTTTGGCCTTTCCATGGAGGTGAATTAGAATTGCAGAATTGCACCCATCTGCCGAATTGGGGGCAAGCAGCATACAAACGACGATTAGAGGGCCAAACTAATTGATTGACCGCAACGCAAACGACAATTTTATTCTGACATGGTAGGCCTCGACCGAGGGGCTCAACAGTTATGACGTTTTGTGTTGGGCTGCTTCCTCCTATCGAAGCAGGCTTGTTTTCGGAACAACGCAATTCCATTTAGGTATACCGTTTGGGAGTGGAAAACAACAGCCCATAGCGGGGAACGGGGTTTGGGAGTGTAAATCGTCGATTCGGCCGCAGACTGACGCAATCTCGGAACGCTCGGTCACGAGACCAAAGGTAAGCGCGCATAGGAAACTAGGTGATCAATGATAAAAATAGACGAGTCATGAATAGCCGTTTAATTGAAGCAGCGAGGGCCGATGGGAGTGAAACAATTATCAATTGAAGCAATTCTCTTGAGGCAGCAGCTGATAATCAACCAAAACATAAATTTCAGTTGAAGGTTCATACACTCCTACAGACGGTGGTTTAATCGTCAACAGAGAAGGGAAAAGATAACATGAATAACAACGCGAATGTGTGGAATGATAGTGATCTCAACTTCTGCAGGAAGGAGAAAGTTTCCTGCTATTGCAGCTGCTGCTGTTGTTGTTCCCGGTGTCTTTTGCGACAGTTCGGAAACGGATACCATTCACAACACATTAAAACCAGTTTCCAATAATCCGAATTCGGGGTTGTTGAGAATGATAGGATTTTAGCGATTCGGCGAGTTGGCTCCAATTAAGTCGTCCACTTTTGGGGCCATGTGAAACTTTTCCTCTCTTATTACTATTATTGGTTGCAGTGGCTGCCGCTGATTGAGTCACGTGTTTGAGGACGAGTAGGTGGGGGTCTGAGGTTTGAGAAAACTGTGAAGTGTAGAAGTTTCTGTGCGCTGTGCGCTGAAATGGTAAGTGAAAAACACATATCCACCCACTATTGTTTAGGATCTAACATACGAGCCGGGTGGAGGAGAAAGACACCTTCGAGGAAAAGGCAATTTTCCAACAAAAGCAAAACAATACTTAAAAGTTGTGATAATTATGAACACTTGTGTTCGCGAAGCTTTTGGCCCTTCGAAGACTGTTGTTGCCTGTGGAGGGTGATAATGGCGCGGCGAAAGTGCGAAGGTGTAATTATTATTCCATCTGTTCTCAGGCACCCAGGTTGTCTCTGTGCTCTGGCTGGCTGACTGGCTGAACCCGGCGGAAGGAAGGAGTGGGCAGACACAGATAAGTATTCTGTCGGATTTCACCCTTCAGCTGGCATTCGAACAAAGATAGCATTAAGTCATTAAGACATGAATTAACATCGCTCGTAACAGCGGCGGAAGATTTGTGGAGAAACCGCACCGAACGTTACCACGTTCCTGAAGATTCAGAACACTCCGTTTACGTTGGTGGTTGTTGCCTGCCGTAGATCAACTGAATAATTTCCCAGCCAACAGACGCCCGCCTACTATGATGCGGTAAACAATGGTTGACAATCGACAGTCTTGGCATGGGCATGGGCGTTGTTGTGGGTTGCAGAATAAGGGAACATACTTTTAGAAAACGGGAAATGAGATCGGAGTCGATTCTATATTACTCTATTACTTGAAATCATTAATTAAATTTAAGGTTCTCTCGGTGCTCGTTTCTCTATGTTATATTGATTAGTGTTTGTGTTTGAGAGTGTTTGTCTATCTGTTGCATGCTGATTTTGTATATGTTGAAGAATTACTTTGGTAAACTCTTTGATAATGATTTGGTGGTCCTGAAAAGGGCCGTTATGTCTGGTTGTTGGGTATTATTTTATCACTCCACCAGGTTTTACAACCGAGTGATGATGACAGGGAATGGTGATTAGTTGTTGGATGGTGCGTATCACGATAGAAGATGCCGAAGTGAAATGAGAAATTTGGCACTGAAAATTGTCAATATAGTTAGTTAAAATAGTTAACTACGTATAGGAAGCAGTTTGCAGAGACGCAAATTCAAAACAAGAGAATCGTGAATCAAATATCGGAGAATTATTATTACACCCCAAGGTGCCAAGTATTTTTGACGTAGAACTACGTCTTTCATTAAGGGTGTCAAATCAGAAAACCGTTCACGTTTTTATGAAATAAAGTTAACGTTAATAACTATTTTTGCCGCGAACGGATTTTGGCCTTTTACATACTAAACGAATCGGAAATTCCGTAAGATTTGTTTAATATGCCATACATTAGGATCCCCTGGTTAGTAAATGGTTAAAATTCATGAAAACTTTAAGTGTTTCTATTTTCCCATACATTTGTTCTGTCCATTTGAGTGCTTTTCCTAACAGAGCTATCAATAACGAGCAACTTATCGACGACCAACGGAGGGGAAATCGTAGGATTTAAGGTGAAGGTGGAAGCTAGCCACAAATGGCTGCCACAATGGCGCTCATTTCTTTCATCTCCCTCCCTCACCCTTCGCCCGAAAATCAATAATTTTGCGAAACAGTGTGGAGAAAATGATCATTTTCGCACACTTCCCATGAAGTAATATCAGCCAAACTCTAATCGATTACTCACAAGATATTAAATTTTCATTTGCTGTCGCACTGTATGGTGAACAACGTCGGAAAACTCGAGCAAGTGCTCCGAAAGTTAAATTTTCATTTTTCAATCTTCGACAATGGTTTTGTTTGTATTGGTGAAAGCATCGTTATTTTTTCGACACTGATGCCAGACAACATCATCGAAACATCTATCAAAACCACTCAATAAAATGTTATTCCTGAGTCATAGCGTTTCATATCATGAAAATCAATAGAATAAAATTGTGTTGATATCAATACAATCATTATTTTTACGTTTAATGGGTCTATAATGTAAGTTTTAGCAACTTCAACATTGGGTAAGAAAATTGTATTGCAGAGCTCGGAACACTGCCACGGCTGCCTATGCTTTCAAAAACAATAAACGGAAAAGTACTACATTCAATCAAAATGTCTCGGCCAACGAAGAGAAGAGTTAAGGCTCTCCAACGTGAATATGTGAAAACAATACGAACAACGAAGGAAAATATGAAGGAATTATCAGCATGCGGAAGAACTTGTTAATATCGAAAGAGGCCCAATTCGCATGTGTTATAAATTTGCTCATGTTACGCTCGCGTATAATCAGTATTGTCAGTGTCAATGAAGCGCCACACAGTCTGATAAGTGAATTGATCTATTTACATGTGCTTCGCTCTTCTCTCACAAACACTATTACCCCATTTTTACACGTGGGTTTACCTATACTACTACAATGGCTAGCTTCCACCTTCACCTTAAAGTCTCCGTGAACAAAGGAAAAGAAGAAGAATGAAGGGGAATACTTGCCTAGAGTATAAACTAGAGGCGAATGAACTGCAAAGTTTAAAGCCTCTTAAAAACAAAGAAGATAAGATAAGAGTATTTTAGAGGCGAATGAACTGCAAAGTTTAAAGCCTCTTAAAAACAAAGAAACAACAACAATAAGAGTATAAACAGTGGATCTCGCTGAGGCAAGCTTTCATTCGGCATCGGACTGTTGAGTAATCCAGTTCACTTTGATTTCGCTGCGCTTCGATCTAAGATTGGACCCCACCAGTGGTAATCCAACTTGGAAATCGTCGTTTGATTTTTCTGTTCGTTTTTCGCGTTATTCGTATCGTGTGTTCTTCTTTCCGCGTCATAAATTGGACGCTTCGCGTAGTTTGTGATGAGCAAGAAGAAGAAGAAGGCAGGCTCGAGCCCTGCAAAAAACGAACGCATTGCCAGGGGCAATAAATTTTCGAGGTAAGCGTCATCTAATGATGCACGCGGTGTTGGTGCAGTGAAAAGCGCTCGCACTGAACCGAGCCTTCGCGAATGTGACACCGCACCGAACAACTGCGAAGTAGGAGATTTGGCGCGTCGGTCGAAAATGTAAACGCCCAGGCAGCATCCAAAATCAAGCTCCCCCCGCTGGTGGTGAAGGCGGTCGCTCTTGACAAACTCATCAGCGAATTCGCATCGATGGGTATTACAGCAGAGTACAAGCTGTGTGGCATAATTCGGTCCTTTTCCAAGCAGTTAACATTGTTTATTTTCCGTCTTCATAAGGGCTTCGTTGGTGCCTTTGAGAATGCATCAATGCATTAAACTGACGTTATGGCGAAGCAGACGTTAAGGTTGTGCACCAAAAAATTATTTGGGAATACCAAGCATCTTGAATGTCTTACTGGAATGTTAGAAGTTATTTAGGTTCGAGTGCCAGTCGCAAAACTGCCTCCAACTAGGATTGCATTTGCGATAATATTGATCATAATGAAGCATTGCTACTGTTTTCGAGGTTGTTATTAACAAAAAGAGTTTATTTCTCTTGTTTAGTCATCAAGAAAGTAAATGGAATTTTGTATGTGATTAGGTTTTGCTTACTAGTAGCAAAACTTCCTCCACTAAGGGTGACAGCTGCGCTTCTCTCGAGCATGAGAAAGTAATGCAACTCTTTTCGAGGCCAGTAATATTAACAGGAGCGTTTCTTTTGAGAATAGCGCAAAATGATGAGAAATGTTTATATTGCTAGTAGTTTCAAGCCTCCAATGAATGGCTCTGTATGCATGCTATGGTGAACGCTTGTTTGGCGCTTGACATGAAATAAATTGCGACATATGATTGTTTTGCGAGGGCAAGAATGAATCATCAATCAATTATCGTCAACTGATTCTACAATGAAAAAATCATTTCAGAGATTATTCTACTAAGCAGTTGTTTCTAAAATGTCACAGCATTATAGAATAATATTCGAAGGTATAAACAAGCGACTTATATAAAATAACAGCGTAGTTCTACGTCAACAATGCGGTCGTATCTTGGACACAACCTCCTATAATTTTTAAATCCTGGATATTTCCCCAAAAATAAAAGAATTCATGGCAACAGCCAAGAAATCAAATCAGCAGATTAAAACACATTAATACGATCGTTATGCAGAATGAATTTCTTCATTACGGGATGATTCCCACAGAAGATTTGAAGATATGTCTAAAATAGACGACATAGTATGATTCATGTCATTTCCATTCAATGATGGAATCAACATAGAAAGAAAAGCTCTAATCGTAAATGAAATCTTTGATTTTAATAGCGATATATTTAGAAAATCAAGAGAGCTAAAGCTGTACTTCACAATACTTATCGGAATTTACATTGTGAGAACATGTTTATGGAAATGTGTTGCATTTTTGATAACTTCTTCGGATTTACTTATACCCGAAAACAATATTTTCTACTATAAATACTATAAAAACATCGCTCTCCTTTGACAGATTACCATTTGGCAGTTCGTTTGCAAATAATTTTGAGTGCATTTGAACAAAAATATGAAAAGCATGTCGAGAACATGCAATATAATGTGTCTAGTACAAAATATTTTGGATGAAATGTATTTAAAATGATACAGTTCGCAGTAAAAATAAAATAAAAATAAAAATAAAGAGCCTATTGTTATTATAATTTGCTCAGTTTTTGAAAAAAAAAATATTTTCGCTGCCCAAAACAACATTTTATATATAGTGAAAGCTCTCCATAGCGACATCGCAAGGGACCGACGTTATAGAGAATTGTCGCTATAAAAGATTGTCGTTATAGAGAGCTTAGATGTCGCTATAAGGGCACCCAAGCTCACGCAAAGCATTCAAATTATATTAGAAACAAAAGCAATTGATGTCTAACCATCTTGAAAGAAAAAAAAAACATTAAACAAATAATATAAAGTTCAACTCATTCGTCCAATACAATTTTTTCTCTAGATAGAGAAAATAGTAAATTGTTAATAGATTTTTTTGTTAATAAACCAGCATAGATAATTTATTCATCACATCGCCAGACAATATATGCCAACTGAGCATCATTGAAGTCAATATTCTTACCCTTTTCACGACTCTAGTCCATATTTTTGATGATGAATGAATTCGCATTGTGCGGCACATTTAATTCATTGTCTTTTCAGTACCCATTTCGAACCTTTGAATTATGTCCGATTTATTTTTAGCGTCAAAGATTTTCGTGTATTTCAACCCATTTTGGGCAGTGAATGTTTTCGAAGTGAAACAAACGATACTTCAAGTTATTGTCTGAATTTGATAACGAAAGCTTTATCCATATAACAGTTGCGCAAAAAATACATTATTTTTTTTAATTTATTGCAAATTTAATGCAATTTCATTCTAGAACGGGATTTTTGTACAACAATTCTTCGATTAATTTGTTTCAATAAGCTTTCCCTATCTTTTATGGTGTAAATTTCTGCTTTTGTAAGTATCCCAAAATTTAAATCAGTTGGGCGTGAACAGATGTTCAAAGTTGAGTGAACCTTATAATACAAACCGTAAACTATTTACGTTCGTAGGCACTGACATTGATACACACACACATACTATGAATGGAGTGAAATTGAACATTGTCGCAATAGAAAATGTTATGTTTTAGTAAATAGAAGCGATAGTGTGTTGTTACAGAGAAATGTTGCAATAAAGAAAAGAATTTCTATGCGATTTTGAAGGGACCTTTGGACATGTCGTTATAGAGAGCTTTGAATGTAACATTTTACAATTAAACTATCACTTATTCACGGTCACTCATAAACATATTGTATTAGTATGCTTTAAAAAAAAAGTCGCCCGTCGTGGTGAAAAATTTGGCCACCCTTGTTCTCTACCCCATGACCAGGATTATTAGGTGGAGCAGATGGCAGAATTTGCGAGCGTAGTGTACATTGTGACGTCAATATTTGTGTTCATTTAATTGCCTTCAATTAAAACAGATCTTTTCATGGAGTTCCCACTGAATATGCGTATAATGTGACAGTGTGCAGTGGATATTTGTGAACAGATGTCGGAAAAGATGAATAAAAGTGATATTTTTGTGTGTCATTTTCACTCTCTCACCTTCATAGAAGCAAACTAATTTTTTTTTATTTTCTCAGTGATATGATGATATTTTGAAGGCTCCCAGTACCGGTGTATGTGATTTGAGAAAAATAGTTTACAATTAAGCAACATTTCATTGAAAATTCTGCTATTTCCGAGGACAAAGAATACGACTGTTCTCTGGCCGTTTTTGCTCTTTAAATGATGGAAGTAAGTCACAATACAAATAAAGGGTGTGTCACATCAAATTGCATCACGGAAAAAACGCTGTAGAAATTCGCCCAGTAGACCGATTCTTTTGAAAATTTTAGACAGTAAAATAAAAACTATTAAACAACTTTTGGCATTTTCTTTTTATTCATACTTCGAGCCCAAGCCCGTATGCTCGCACCTTCCTCTTTACCCCGTCCATAAGGTTCTGTACAACGTCAGGTTGTAGTTTTTTTTTAACAGAAATCCATTTTCTCTTGAAGTCCGCCTCCGATTTGACAACTTTTGGGTTCTTCCGGAGGGCCTGCTTCATAATCGCCCAATATTTCTCTATTGGTCGAAGCTCCGGCGCGTGGGCGGGTTCATTTCCTTTGGCACGAAGGTGACCCCGTTGGCTTTGTACCACTCCAACACGTCCTTTGAATAGTGGCACGAAGCGAGATTCGGCCAGCAGATGGTCGGGCCCTCGTGCTGCTTCAATAGTGATAGTAAGCGCTTCTGTAGGCACTCCTTAAGGTAAACCTGCCCGTTTACCGTGCCGGTCATCACGAAGGGGGCGCTCCGCTTTCCGCAAGAGCAGATCGCTTGCCACACCATGTACTTTTTGGCAAACTTGGACAGTTTCTGCTTGCGAATCTCCTCCGGAACGCTGAATTTGTCCTCTGCGGAGAAGAACAACAGGCCCGGCAGCTGACGAAAGTCCGCTTTGACCTAGGTTTCGTCGTTCATTACCAGGCAATGCGGCTTCGTCAGCATTTCGGTGTACAGCTTCCGGGCTCGCGTCTTCCCCACCATGTTTTGCCTTTCGTCGCGGTTAGGAGCCTTCTGAACCTTGTATGTACGCAGGCCCTCCCACTGCTTGGTTCGATGGACGAATGAACTTGACAAATTCAGCTTATTGGCGACATCCCGGACCGAACTTCTCGGATCACGTCTAAACTGCTTAACTACGCGCTTGTGATCCTTTTCACTGACGGAGCATCCATTTTTGCCGTTCTTCACCTTCCGGTCGATGGTTAGGTTCTCGAAGTATCGTTTTAGTACTCTGCTGACCGTGGATTGGACGATTCCCAGCATCTTACCGATGTCCCGATGTGACAACTCCGGATTCTCGAAATGAGTGTACAGGATTAATTCACGACGCTCTTTTTCGTTCGACGACATTTTTCCAAATTTACGAAAAATTGACAGTGAAGCATGGCCAACGTGATCTATACACTCTTGTCTGATTATTATCGAAAGCTGAAGATATAATTCCTAAAAATTAAATTTCTACAACGTTTTTTCCGTGATGCAATTTGATGTGACACACCCTTTACCATCTATTAAAATACAATCAGTTACAGGATTTCATTAGCATGTGCAAATGAAACATAAATTTCTGCATTACTCGAGAATTAATCAAGCAAAAAAAACCAAATTAGGCAGATTGAGGTTTTATGATGCAATAAATGTTTCTATGGTGGCTAAACTCTCCATTTTTCATTTGTATGGCAGCCCCCCCCCCCTCCTTTAGAGAGGGGTGTGGATAGTCTAACCACCATAGAAACATTTATTGCACCCTTAAACCTCCATATGCCTGATTTGGTTTCATTTGATTGATTAATTTTCGAGTAATGCAGAAATTTGTGTTTCATTTGTATGTCATCCCAATCCCAATTGATCTACAATGACAAATTTACTGCTTTGCTTCAAACATGTATTTCATGTAACAAAGAAACATGTTATTTGCAATGAGGAGTTTTGGTAGAAGTAACAGGAAATTTATAGTAAAAGGAAATGTTGAAGGGCCAATTAGATGATCAACCAATGGAGAGTTCTGCGATTGAATGTTTGAAAGTATTCATATCAAAAAATAATTTTGGGCGGGACGAAGCTCGTCCGGTCAGCTAGTACTCCAAATAAAATAAATAAATAAATATTCTAAACAATTTGACTAAATACCGATTTACTATTTACACTCCTAGACCACAATTCAATTGGATGATCATAAGTGGGTCAATATGCTTTTTAGAGATTTCACAGTCATTGAACCATTCAGTCAGTCAGCCACAAGTGACATGAATACAGAGGATATAAAGAGTGAAAACGACCGAATCGGCCCTCTATCATCATATTAACTCTATCTATTCAATGAGTTACTAGTCTGAATTTTCTTTTTTGTCTTTAAGAGACTTTCAGTCGTAGGCTGGTTCATCTCGGAGTATTAGTCTGAAATGATTACTATTCATATTGCCATTATACTTATTTACGACATCGTTCGCTCTCTCTTTCGCTCTGCCAGGTCATGTATAAAACGTAGCGCTTCTCCTCCTACTGTTTAGATGACTAATATAAGGCAAGCGTGCCAAAAAAAAGTGAGCTATTCCGCACTATTCTTTCGATAAACTTCTTTTTATTTGTACCACATAATAACAATCATAACACTATAAATTTGCTAGTGTATTCGCATCTGATATCGCTGTTTGTGTTTGTGTTTATGTACCCAAATATTCGCAGCTATATGATAATATTGTCCCATCATTTAACACCCCCCTAAAGCTCACCGGAGGGCACATCTCAGTTATAATCTAGCATCACTTGACAGCTCGGCATCGATCGCCTCAGCTGCTGCAAGTCATCATACTGTATCCGTTGAAATCCGTCCCGCTTGTGGAAGAGGAAGCACGAATCGAACACCAGCTGCTTCAGGTATCCCAGCTTCTCGGTTAAGTCATTCAGAAGAAGCGACTCCTGAAAACATTGGCAAGTTAGTGGACAAAAATCCACCAGTTCTGATAAACCAGACCGGAACCTACCAAATGGCACTCCACAAATATCAGCTTCTGAATGTGATTGCGCGGGTTGAGGTCCCTCAGCACACTGGCGGGGATCGCGACGCCACCGAGC
This sequence comes from Toxorhynchites rutilus septentrionalis, assembly GCF_029784135.1. NCBI lineage: Eukaryota > Metazoa > Arthropoda > Insecta > Diptera > Culicidae > Toxorhynchites > Toxorhynchites rutilus. The sequence continues at coordinate 11,649,949 of NC_073744.1, read as the reverse complement.
TCGAGCGCGTTCAGATAAGGAAACTTTTCCAACGCCGCGAAGATATGTTCGGCCATGATGGTTCGGGCGGTGAAATGAATGCACAGTCGGCTTATGCCACTGATGTTCTCAGCGATCGATTCCATCGATCGCGGAGCGTGCGTTCCGTTGGTGTGAATGAAGTACCGTTTGAGGTTATCGGTTTTGAAGTAAAAGTTCGACTCGTCCGTGACGTTGATGAGCGAGAGGTTCTCGAGGTTCGGTAGATTGATCGGAGGGCAGGGTGGTCTCACGTACGGGTAGTAGTCACTGATGAGCAGCAGCTTGAGGCGTGTCAGTTGCGAGAGGTTTTCCAGCGCCTTCGGATTGGTGATGTTCATTTCGGCGATTACCAAATCCTGCAGGTCGGTGGCGTAGTCACAGATTGCGGCCAGCATCGATTCCTTGAGGCCCATCCCCAGTGGGATGTATTTGGCACGGGTGTCAATCAGTTGGAGTTTTCGACTGCGGAGCAAACGCTCCGAAACGCATGATTCCAAACGCAGATCAGCCATGTTGAAGTACAGCGATTCCGCGTATTGGGTGATCAATCTTACAATAAATTTCACTATCTTGAGTCGTGCCTCGGTCAGGGGACTACCCAAATTTGCTTTCAAAATTATGTTATAGTATTCACGGTCCGATCGCTCGAGCACTTGCACCATCCGCTTGAGCTCTGGCAAGAACTGGTTCAAGCTGATGACCATCCGGAAACGTTTGATGTAAAGCTCGGAGAAAATTATCTGATGCCATCGGTGGCAAACGAGGGAAGCCGTTTTGATGTCCCCAAGCGGCAGATAATCAAAGAGATCGCACAGTATCTGCAAATAAAGTGTTTTATTTCGCGCTCAGACAGTGCGGCACCGCCATTAAAACTTTCAGTCACGAACCTCGAACGGCAAATCGTTGATGGTGAGGGCTGCGACACTCATCTTCGGCACGTACTTTCGGCGTGACCCCTTTCCCTTCTGAATCGCAGTTTTATTACTCACTTTCTAGCCTCCTCTCAGTTGAGGCGCAAAATGAAAACAGAAAATTTCTAAACCACGCAGGAGATGCGGAGAGATGACAGGAGTGGGAAATTTTCCTCTCGGTTGAAAACAATCACTTCCTCACCGAAAAATCGCCAACCCAAAGAGCAGCTTTCTGCCGAATCACTCAAAACGCTGCGAAGTGCACCAATGCCAAGTGCAGTCTATATGGCCTGCTGAGATGCATTCACTACCTTTGTTTTGTTTCGCAAGGCGTGGATTCATCCGAGGAAAGTGCATTGCATCAAAACAAAGTTTACGCTGGCGGAATGAACGCAAAGTACGCAAAGCGCATGTCTATCAGCTGACAGTTCGATGGGACCGCTGGCGCTGTTGTGGCTGTGTTGTGATTATTGCGTGTCGGGAAATAGGTCAATGGCCATTTAGATTGCGCCGAGAGCTGTTGTGAATCGGAGGACTATTGATTTTGCGCAAAGTTTTGATTTGTGTCTTCGTTCGTTGCATGTGTAGAACCATTTGCTCACTCGTTTTTTTTACATGAACTGTGGTCGTGTTGTTGCTTCCAAAGCCATTAGAGATACGGTAAGGGAAGTAATGTAGCGAACAGGGCGCAGTATGTATCGGCTGTCGGTACAAGTTGCCACATGATGTCTGTTATAAATTACATTTCTTTCGAATGTTTATCCAATTACGTCGTACCAAAACAACACACCGGCACATGAAAACGAAAATCAAGCCTAAATCAGAAGCGGCGGCAATCGACAATCGACGACGTAATCCCGCGTCGATTGGAGCCCACAAAATGTGAAGCATGGCACAAGAGCCGACACAAGGCGGTAAGTATAATTAAAAAAAAACGCGTGCGCCAAGCCAAAAAACTGAAATAACACCCTATCGGGAAAAAAAGCTCTCTTCAATTGCAAAGACCCAAATCGGTGCCACTCGAGTGAAGCACCCCGGGCAAATCCTCCAAAAATTCATTAATCTTCACCTCACTCACTCGAGTTCGTAATCGGTGTTGTGGAACCTTTCTCGATCCATTTTGCCGCCTTGTCGGCGAGATCTGCGAACTGTCAAAACATTCTTTTTTTTTGCGTTTACCGCGCAAGCACTATGGACGAATTCCATACAAGCAAGCGGACAAAAATATATTCATCATTTTTTCAACCCTACTGGTATTTTTTCTACTTGCTATGATCGAAACAAGTTGCTATACACTAGATTGCCCAAACAAGTCATTTTGACTACATTTCAATTTCTTTAATGAAAATAATGATGACACAGAACAAAAAATTGTCAGATACAATTTTTGTAGGAGATTATTTTACCACATTAAAACCTATGATAAGATCAGACAATAGGGGTATTTTACGGACCAAATTTATGTCAGTCGCTCATTGGCTGATTTCGACAAATTTTGTAAACAAAGTCGATGTTGCCAATGAAAAAAATAGCGTTGGATGTGTATTGAATTCAGAAATAATCAATTTAAAGAATATTACGATATTAAGTTTAAAGGAAATGTGAAGTAATTATATACAAGTTTATGTATGTGTTTTTTTACAATGGAATAAAGTGAACGGCAAAACACTCATTTGTCATATTAGCTTCGTTAAGTCCGTAATGCGATTTCATATTTCGGAATATAATTTCCATAGCTAGGAAGAAACCGAAAGTCTCATCATTCACTATGCAGATGGGAGAGTGGTTAGCTTTAGCTCATAAATATGAAAAAAAGAGATGGTTGATACAATCCAGGTTGTGTTTTGCTGACTACCAATCTCTTGTTACACCGTGACATGTTCTTTCCCGCTGACTTAATTTGATGATGTATCCAGCTATATAGAATTTTTTTTCTGTTCTGTCGAGGAATTTTTTCGCTTCATCGATGGTGTGTTCAGAGTCGAATTCCATATTCATGTCATCCCCATTCTCACGAAAATTAGATGAAGCTGAATTTCGATATGATGTCGATGCTGCTTCACTGTCCATCAATTTCAGGGCTGAACATTCTTCTCGTCGCTTTGAAAACAAGTCCATCAATCCAACAAGATGTTCTTCTGTATCGCCTGTATACGAAGCATTCGGTACTTCGGTCATGTATTGCGAAAGAGTCAGTCACAATTTTCAAGTTGTTCCTGAATTGCAATGGAGTTGAGCGCTGTTGACAGAAACGAAACAGTCTTTTCGCAAAATGCTTTGTATACAGTGTATAAACGGATTCCATTTTATATTATGGTCCAATTTTGATAGAAGTGCGTATTTTTTTCATATAAGACGAGGAAATTATACATGGATTTTTGTTACAATTCAGCCCCTGTCCCTTTCAGTGGCTGCCGTCCCACTTCTTATACGCTTTCGACCACCTCTAATGTTTAAGGGACATGCATGTTGGTGAATATTGGTCATGGTGTTCCACAAATATGATGGAATATATATATTAGCCATGGCCAATGGCCATCTCGAATTTCAAAAATTTACCCCATATGCACGATAATATACCCTATGCAAAACATTAGCCCATTCGGACTTCTTTTTCTTAGTGTTGCAGACTTTAAAATTTTTTTGACGTAGGACTACGTCTTTTATTTCTATGCCGGGGCGTAAAATCAAAGTTTCGAAAACGAAAGCGTTACGCTGGAGACCGAGATTTTGAGAGTTAATAGCTCCTAAACAACTGAACGAAATGGTATGATAAACACTTCATTCGAAAGATAAAATGTCTACGCGTTATATACTTGTTACTTTTTGATCCAAAAACTTGTTTCAATAGTCTTAAAATTGCTTTCAAAACAGGCTATTGAAATCACCAATCGGTATATAAGCGAGCGCCGCTCGGAAATCCACTCAGTTATAATTGAACAGCGATTGGAGCATGTTGTCGCCGTTGTGGTGAAGCTAACTTCGTTTATCATGAAAGCGCTGGTGAACGGTGTCACCAAGAGCCTGTTTGTGCTCCTTAGCCCAGAAGGGAATCCATCAGGAGGAGATTGATGTAACTGAAAAGGCGACCAAGAAAGTAACAACAACGAAAATTGGTTCCGCTTGAGGCATCGGAGCAGTAACCACACACACACACATACACGCGCGCAACTCTTTTTGTTTGCTGGTTATCGAGAATAATCCGGAAAGAAGTGATCGTTTTTTTTTTTATCTTCGCTTATTTTTCGTCGGCCTATTTCCGCCACTTCAGTGCCAATCACCGACATCAGGGAGGCGACTCCACCTGTTCCTACCTATCAGACTCAACAACTCATAAGCCGGGCCAACTTCTTTTACTTCCCCTCCGAAGGAAGACGTAACCAGAGATTTTTCGCCTCAGAAAATCCCAACGACGCCAGCTGGGATTGAACCCAGGCCGATCGGATTGTGAGGCTGTTACGCTAACCACACAACCACTGGCGCCGTCAAGAAGTGATCGTTGCTGAAAAATAATCTGCCAGTTCTTCTTGGTATGGAAAATTACAAACGTCGAGATCTACTGTCATCTCGAATTTTTTTTGTCGAAAATTTGAATTTAAGGCATCAAAAATTTTCTTTTAAAACCCCGATTTCGTTTGCTCGTCCTTGGGTGATTTTCCGATTTTCAAAACAGTCAAACTTTGATCGCTTTACGTTACTCATCTTTAAGCATTGAGTGAGCATAAGGTGTTTTTTCGAGGTGGTGAACATTTTGTATGGGGTAACTTTTAGAAATTTTAGAGTTGATTTTTCCCATAAATAAATTATATGTATCAAAAAAAAATAAATAAAATAAAAAATACGGGTCTAAAATTTAGTGATAAGGAACAAAACTAGCAATTTTCACGAAAATCGAAGAACCATTAAATGGGTTTGGCATGGAAAGGCTGTATATCAGAGAGCCAATGGATGTACGGGAAAAAAAGTTACCTTCGAATTCTCAAGCGATGCATGATTAAAAATGTAGACTTCTGCGAAAAACTATCCTACGCAAAATTCAGCTCAATTGGGCTTCATGTACTAGTGTCACACATCGACAGCTGCAATTTTCGTATGAAAAATAGAGATAACTATTTTCATTGGCACGCTTAACCACACATTTTGTCTCGTATTCCGAAAAAAACTACTAAATCTCAGAGAGCCGATTTTTGACAAACAGAATTTTTGAGATGACAATTGATCTCGATAATTCATGTAATTTGAAGACATTTGGCATATTTTTTTTTTAATTTCGGAACATCGATTTTGTTTTCGATGCCGAATGACTCAATAAAAAAGTAAAAAAAAACTTTTTTAGTTAAACGGTTTAATGTACTTAAAGCCAGAAAATTATTAGGCAAGTAGCAGTTAATAGTTATCACATCCCTTTCTTCATTAATCTAGGGCAATGATGAGACTAAAATAAAGTCGTGGGCATATGATGAAACAACTAACTGTGGATGATGGAAAGCCGATGTGCCCCACGATTTTATTTTAGTCTCATCATTGCATACAAACAAGTTGGATGAAACCGTTTGAAAAGTAATTAGCTATTTTGTTACAGCGGCCATTTTGGATTTGATTTTTTATAAATAGCTGTGATCTACTGGTCAAGCCCCTTCACTTGATACTTGATTTGATTTTTAATTTTTTTATAAATAACTGTGTTCTACTAGTCAAGCCCTTTCATTTGATACTCATATTGATGGGGTTTTGAGTAAGTATGTAATCCGCCATTTTGTGGTGGCGACCAATTTAGATTTGCATTCCTCATGAATAACTGTGTTCTAGTCGTAAAGCCCTTTCATTTGATACAATATATATCCCCATTTTGTATAACTGTGTTCTACTAATTCCTTTCATTTGATACCCTTATTGATGGGGTTTGGGAAAAATATGTAACCACCATTTTGTAGCGGCCGCCATCTTGGATTTTTAAAATCATGAAATACGCAGTTTTATTATGAGTGCAGAGATAAAGGTGTGTTCCAAATTTCAGATCAATCGGTCAACAAGAAGGGGTTCAAATTTCTATTAATGTGGTAAAGCGCTACAAACATGTTACAAACATACAAATATACAAATTACAGGGCAAGCTAAATAAAAACGTTTAAAAATGGATAAAACGTCGAAAACTGGTGTTATCTAAAAAAAATGTTTGGCCGAAAATCGACTTTCTGGGACTTAGGCCTCATGAGCAGGAATATTATATGGAGCAAATGGTAAAGTGAGGAATAGCATGCGCTACCATAGCTACTCCTCGAATCGTGACGAAAATATTTGTATTTACATTCAATTACCTTCCACATCCATGTAAAAACGTTATTTTCAGTAAGTTTAATATCAATTAAAAACAGATATTTTATTGAAGTTCCCGCGTATTATGAGTATAATGGGGATATTTGTAGAATCATGTCGAATAAGATGAAGAGAATTTCAAGAATTTCACCTTCCTAGAAAGAAACAAAATATGATTACTTTCGCGATAGTTTGACGATATTATCAAGGCTCATGGTATCAGTGTAGGTGATTTGAGAGAAAAGGACAATTAAGATACATTGGACTTAGCCTGAGTGGCAATGAATGTATGGAAAAAAATTATCATTATCAAATTATCATAAATTATCAAATTATCAATAAATTAAAAATTTGAAGGATTTCCAACTATGCGTATGTTATTAGAGTATTGGGAATGGAGAGGGGGTATAGTCCATGAAGAAAGGGGGACTTGATTCTCAATTAAAGCCTGACAAATTCAGCTGGTCAAAAAGAAAAAAAAGGTTAAAAAAACGGGTATTTTAATGTATAATTGTTGAAAATATTTTTGATTTTATATATTTCCTATAAGAATCAAAAATTTTCAAAACGCTATAAAATGCTTCATCGCAATACTTTTCAGAATTTGTGAGTATATACCTAAAATTCGAAAAAAACCCGGCCCGGGAGCTCCTGGGAATAAAAAAAGTCGATCAACGAAGTTGAAATTATGATCTTTATTCTCATTTTCTTCTTTCTCTTATTTTAATCTTTAAATCCACTTAATCACAAGCCTGAAATTTTGAAATTTTCTTAGTTAAAGTGTCTGTTTTCTATATGAAATATAGAAAGACAGATCGGTGATAGTCACTTCTCCAATTTTTGTCCGCCTGAAAAGCCATAGTGCGCATGGTTTCTGTTTTCGCGGTACGCGCTAGGTCAGAAAAAAGCCTACTACGATTTTCTGTGTTCTGTTTTGTTTTGTGTTTTTTTTTTTGTAAGCGTTGATTACAAACAGCTTTGCAAGGATTGTTGAACACACCTCTTGAACACGCACGAGATGCGGCATAGCGTGCGATTTGGACATCGAATCGTAGGAATTTGTGCCCAATCAAAATTCATAAATAAATCCCAAAATATCGTTATCTAACCAAATGGCCTAGTCTGCGATATTTTATAAATAGAACAAACGAATGTGTGTTGGATCGATTGTGAAAATTCACCCCATCTATGCGATCAACCATGGATCGTTTGTCACCTTGATTGGGCGTTGTTTGATTATGATTCTCTATCCTCCCCCAATCTCCCTTTTCGCCGGCTCACCGAAATGATCCAAAGCAAAACAAAACCCGATATTACTAAACAATTTCAACATATATATATATATATATCTCAATGGTCCGCCGACCAATTTTCTGCCTCCGTCGGCACGGTGTATGAATTTTCCCTGGAGCGGAAAAAAAATGTTACGACATTCGGATTAGTCTCAATCACTGATTTTCCCTCTCTCTGCTGTATCTATCTCTCATAAGCCGCAAGCCTCTCTCTCTCTCTCTCTCTCTCTCTCGCTCTCATGGCATGCTTGATTTTCGGTCTTTTTCCACGTGGGTGCGTAATATGGGGGCAATATATCGTTTTGTCTGCCTTTCCCCCCGCGCCCAAGGATGGAAGGGGTGGATGAAGAATGAATATTTGTTCGCCCATCGAATGATTACCTTCCTCCGGAGGTCATTGTGTGATTTTGCATTTAGCATATTTTACCTGGCACTGATCGTGAGGGGGAGTAGAATTTAGTGTATGTGTGTGTGTGTATTTATTTGCATTCCATTCCGGTAATCCTTCGATTTATCGAGGGTTCGCCGAAGCTTACTGAGCCGCTATTGGAACTAATTGTCGAAGGGAGAAAAAATCCTTATGCGGTAAATCTGGAATCCCATCTTCAATAACGTTTTCCGCAAAAAATCACATGGAATATTAATGCGTCTATGATCTGCGGTGATTATACCGAAGATTTAGGTCACATTCTTTCCATGAACTTTTCGGTTGAGAGGTTTCGTTTGGCAGTTATGTTTTGCCATATCAAATCAATAGTACATACAAATCTATTCGAGCGCACAGTTTTTCTTGAAATAGATTCATTGTGTTCATTATTGGTTTAGAAATGAAAATATACATTTCTTTATTCCAATAATTTCGCTATCTGTGGTATTTGGCATAACCGTTACCATTACGAAGGCTTTCGAGTTCAGGTTGAGGCTTTAATTTCGGAAGCCAGGTCTAGAAGAAGCTCTACAATTGAACGAAATAAAATACGAAATGAGATGGTTGCGTTTGAAATACGGAAGAGCATTTCATACACAACTGAGAATTGCGAATCACAAGACTAAACCCCATGGACTAGAATCCAGGTCATCATCAGCTACAGAATTAGGTTTCCATTACGGGGTCCTTGTACTTGCTTCCCAGGATCCCGGACTGAAAGTATTATTCTCGTTAATCAGCTGTGTTTGTTCTGATTGCGACACATGTTTATAGTTTACTCGTAAGTGATAAAGTCAGTGTTCGACATTTTTTCAGAAGAAATCAGGATCCTGTGCATTGCTGAAATAATAAAGGGTGTGTCACATCAAATTGCATCACGGAAAAACGCTGTAGAAATTTAATTTTTAGGAATTATATCATCAGCTTTCGCTTATAATCAGATAAGAGTGTATAGATCACGTAGGCCATGCTTCACTGTAAATTTTTCGTAAATTTGGAAAAATGTCGTCGAATGAAAAAGAACGTCGTGAATTAATCCTGTGCACTCATTTCGAGAATCCGGAGTTGTCACATCGGGACATCGGTAAGATGCTGGGAATCGTCCAATCCACGGTCAGCAGAGTACTAAAACGATACTTCGAGAACCTAACCATCGACCGGAAGGTGAAGAACGGCAAAAATGGATGCTCCGTCAGTGAAAAGGATCACAAGCGCGTAGTTAAGCAGTTTAGACGTGATCCGAGAAGTTCGGTCCGGGATGTCGCCAATAAGCTGAATTTGTCAAGTTCATTCGTCCAGCGGACCAAGCAGCGGGAAGGCCTGCGTACATACAAGGTTCAGAAGGCTCCTAACCGCGACGAAAGGCAAAACATTGTGGGGAAGACGCGAGCCCGGAAGCTGTACACCGAAATGCTGACGAAGCCGCATTGCCTGGTAATGGACGACGAAACCTACGTCAAAGCGGACTTTCGTCAGCTGCCGGGCCTGTTGTTCTTCTCCGCAGAGGACAAATTCAGCGTTCCGGAGGAGATTCGCAAGCAGAAACTATCCGAGTTTGCCAAAAAGTACATGGTGTGGCAAGCGATCTGCTCTTGCGGAAAGCGGAGCGCCCCCTTCGTGATGACCGGCACGGTAAACGGGCAGGTTTACCTTAAGGAGTGCCTACAGAAGCGCTTACTACCACTATTGAAGCAGCGCGAGGGCCCGACCATCTTCTGGCCGGATCTCGCTTCGTGCCACTATTCAAAGGACGTGTTGGAGTGGTACGAAGCCAACGGAGTCACCTTCGTGCCAAAGGAAATGAACCCGCCCAACGCGCCGGAGCTTCGCCCAATAGAGAAATATTGGGCGATTATTAAGCAGGCCCTCCGGAAGAACCCAAAAGTTGTCAAATCGGAGGCGGACTTCAAGAGAAAATGGATTTCTGTTCAAAAAAAACTACAACCTGACGTTGTACAGAACCTTATGGACGGGGTAAAGAGGAAGGTGCGAGCATACGGGCTTGGGCTCGAAGTATGAATAAAAAGAAAATGCCAAAAGTTGTTTAATAGTTTTTATTTTACTGTCTAAAATTTTCAAAAGGATCGGTCTACTGGGCGAATTTCTACAGCGTTTTTTCCGTGATGTAATTTGATGTGACACACCCTTTAAGCTGACTAAACGTATCGTTTTTAACGGGACAGTACAGTTTTTCGACCGATTTTGATTATCCCGTCATTTTATCAATTCGTACCTTTTTTTGAGTATACAGAAAATTATTATATTCCTTAATAATTTACTATCATTATTTTCAATAATTTTATTCGAATGAACATCTGATGAATGAATTGGGATTTACATTGTTATATTCCCTGAGAATTCACACAACTATCTTCAACATGCAATCGTTATTGAAAGTTCTGTTGTGAAACTTTATATAATATGATACTAAATAGCTTGTAACACACGATTCCTTTCTCCTGGACCTTTTATCGAGAGGGTTCTTAGATTTTTTGAAGGCCTCAAACCGTGGTTCAAAAGTCTGTACTTCAGTCGGGACTTCATTCGTCACTGCTCTCGACTCATATCCAATCACTGTTCGTTAGGCGCTCTATTTTTTCGTATCAATCTTACTAGCAACAATCTCTGCGTTTGTGGTCAAGGTTATCACGACATTTAGCATGCTGTTTGATCGTGCGAGGTGTATCTAGTGGCCAGAACGAATTTAGAAAACTCTCTTCGGGCCCGAGAGAAACAAACCATTGTGCCGGTGCGGGATGTGTTGGCTCGGTCAGTCCAAATCTATCTTTTCCTCAAAACTATCGATCTCCGTTTGTAAACATCAAAATTGTCTAAATCTCCTCTCTATGAAAAAAATATGTTGCCCTGCTAATTTACCTGTATTCTGCGTTCAAGCGAATTCCCTTCCTATTAACCGTGGAATAAGCAAATTGTAAATATACTTCTGAATTAAAAATAGATTTAAAATTTGGCTGCATCAAATTTATATAACTGAGCCTGTAAGAATAAACAATTTATAAAAAAAAAACTAGCTGACCCGGTAAACGTTGTTCTGCCGTATAAATAATTTTTAGTGAATTTTTTGGTTGTTAAATAAAAAAAACTAGTGTATTGAAAGTGTGTTTGAATGTTTGAAAAACTATTTATGAAATTAATCGAATTTGATCGATAAAATAGAATGAAGCGTGTTTGATGTTTATGTTGCCAAATATGACGGTGCGCATTGTCATTCGATCAGTGCCACAAATTATCAAAATTTATTCACGAATGAAGGAATTAGATTTTTATCGGATGAATTCTCTTCTGTTGGAACTGAACACTGAACATATCTGTCATAATGAGTATAACACAAGAGTCGAGACTCGTGAACTTTGTCTGGGATATTGATCGAAAACAGCATGAACGAAGTTCGAAAAGCCTGCATTCAGGCACTTTCATTACTGTCAATAATTTCAGGAGATTATCACGAACGTTAAGTTGATCTTCGTCGCTTGTAGTGAATTTTTATTGAGAACGTGTTACCCATTGCACATAATGGTGGTGCATGCCATTTCCGGGCAATCGTGAGTAGATTCATAAATCGTAGCATAAATTGGCGAAGTCGCCAAAAACAAGAATTTTGTGTGATGAATTGCCTTCCTTTACCATTAATATATTTCACTCTTAATTGGTGACGTTGAATTTTATGCTCTGATTTTCACTAACATGCAATGATCTTCATTATCGACCTTACGAATACCATGACGGAAAGGAAGATGCAAATGAAAAATGAACTTCATGGCAAGCTGATGTTGATGTTCATTCCATTGGGGTTCATTGATTGTGTTGTTTCATATTTATCGATTCTCGCTTGAGCAGTAGCACTGCATTCGATAAACAAACGTGAAACGCTCGTAACTTTTGTGTTTTATTGAGAATAAAAATGTCGCACCGCTTTATAATTGTGAAGCAATTCAGACTTATCAGTGCAATCAAGCATTTCATGTCGTATCTTTCCGGACTCGAGTATGATGACGGTTCATCCTTTGATGGAGATCAAACGAATATTTGGGGATGGGATCTATGACATACAGAGAAATGGAGTGCAGTAGACGATAACCCCGACAAAAACTAAAAAACAACTAATTTTCTCAATTCAATCCACAATGGTCCAGAAGATGCATTTAAGTGGAAATTAGCATTTAGAGCTTGACAGTTATTCTCTAGACAAAAACTGTCTTAGACAAAGTCGTTACATATGATGGAGCGCTCATTTTTATGTTATCAAAAATAGGGTGACCAAAATTGAATAAATATCTCCCACAAAGTTGTTTTTAGTGCCTTCTATCTGAGATGCATTAGGGTAACTATGAAAAAACGGGTTTTTACTCTAACTCTTATATTTAAAACTCTACATTAAAATGGTTCCTACGACTTTTAGAGCTTATTAATACCAATATTTTGCGATGCAGAACTTGGCTATATCTTAATCCTACTCAAAGTTATTAATGGGTTTTTATCCAAAAACACATAATTTCAATTTTAATTTACTCAAACACAAAAAATAACATAGTTTTGAAAATCACGTATTATATAGAGTGAAATCTGTTCTTTCAAATTCCGTCAACAAACATTTTTTATGTTTGCCCCAGAAAGAATGATAAACAAATGAAAAGAGCGTGTTTTTTGGGAAGAAATATAAATAACTTTGAGTAAAGTTGAGATATTGAAAAGTTCTGCATCGAAAAATGTTTGTATTAGTAAGCTCTAAAAGTTTTTCGAAGACAGTTTGCATGTAGAATTTGAAATATAAAAGAGCAAAAAAACAGTTTTTTACATGTTGACCCTAACATAACCTAGAAAAAAGGCGCTATATCGGTTATTTCAAGAGATAGAGAAAAACTTTGTTCTACAAAGATGTCTCAAATAATTGGAGCTACAACATTGTCGAAGTATGTTCACCTCTATCTATAAAGATAAGAAAGTTATATTTTTTATTTCATCGACAATTTTGGTCACCCTATTCTTGACAACATAAAAACGAGCGCTCATCGTGAGTAACAACTTTGTCTAAGACAGTTTTGGTCTAGAGAATAACTGTCAAGCTCTAAATGCTAATTTCCACTTAAATGCATCTCCTGGACCATTGTGCATTGTGAAGCAATTCAGAATTATCAGTGCAATCAAGCATTTCATGTCGTATCTTTCCGGACTCGATTATGATGACGGCCCATTCTTTGATGGAGAACAAACGAATGCTTGGGGATGGGATCAATAGACGATAACCCCGACGAAAACTAAAAAAAAAATCAATTTTCTTAATTCAATGTACCTAAAAAATGTATGAATGTTAAATATAAAAAAAAAATCTTACCCGAACGGATAGCAATTTTGCATTCTGAAATCGACTCAGATTTGTGCCATTATTTTTCAAAGTATTCAAATACAGTAAGTTATATCTATTTCGACATGTCGAGGCACCACTCAGTGTCGCGTTGGAGGCGGTTTTGACCTGGCAGTGGTACAGTGTCGACGTCTGGTGGAGGCTTTCAATGTGGATCCCGAACTCGATGTTTACAAAAATGTCCAATTAAACTTGTCGCATTACATGTCTGTCTAATTAGCTAGATATCGAATTAGATGTAACTTATTGTACTTAGAGCACATAGTCCTGACCCTGACTTAACTATTTTTTTTATAAATTTCCTTGCGTTTCAGTCAAAACTTCATCCATGTAAACTCATTGTCAGACACAATTTTCGTTCAGAATTTTTCCCCACTTGCAGTGAATGTGTTACTCTACAACATTGTACACATACGGGAGAGCTTATTTTCATTTACGATTTTTGTTACAAAAGCGTGGCAAAGTTGCCACATTTTACGTCTCGATTGGACTTGATTAGAATGCAAAATTGCGATCCGTTCGAGTAATTTTGACTCGATCGGATTTCAGAATACGAGTGAGTAGTTGATCAGTAAAAGGATCAGGAGTCGAAAAAATTACATTACCGATCTCCTCGAGCGTATTTTTTCCACTAACCAAACTAAAAATGTGTGTATGAGATAGTCCTCTCGTCTGCATTCGAATACTTCATTTACTGTTTGAACATCTTCATGTCAATGTCATGTGTATTGCGCTTTGATCTGGCGATAGCAAAGGCTGCGTCGGCATTGCTCATGATAGCGTCACGCAGGCAAATGTATTCTTCATCACGCCGCTCCTGTTTATTGTGTCGTAGGAATCGCAGTCGTTTACTCTCTACCTTTGCGCACACGTCGTTGGTGTTTTATCAGGATTGTGAACAATAGCGTGTTTGTCATTTTGCAATCCGAACATATGGGATTTAAAGAATTTATTGTGCTCATTCAATAAGATTCCCAGCTCGCCGGCAATGCGCTTGGCTTTAGGCGAATTGAGGTTACTTACGCATGTTCAGATGGAAGTTCCATGTAGCAAACGAAGCGCCATTTGTCATTGAACAACGTGAATTGATAGTATTTATTCACGTTGTTGGTTCCTTGATTGGAAAAATGAACAAAATTATTTGGATATTGTCCATACAAAAATACTGAAATCACGATTGGGAATGGTGGAAAAGAGTGACAATTTGGGTATAGATGTATATTTTGAAGCCAAACATTAAAAAAATAAAAAAGAATATATTATTCAGAAAAATAGATTTTTTTTCCGCATAGAGCCATCCTAATTGGTATTAAATATACAGTAATCGGAATCCATGCAGTATCATATTTTATAAAAATCCATTCCTAACTTACCATTCAAGGTAGCATTAGTAAAAATATTCTTTTTCAGATAAATGGAACCATGTTGTTTGATCACACAACAACTAAACTAATTAAAATTGATGAGATAAGGTGGTGGTGGAGCTAATAATTCTTGCCAACTGTAAATCGTTGGGTGCAAATATTCTCAGAAATGGAAAATAAATTTCTATTGTCTAACTTAGCTTACTTATTATATTTTCTGTGTATCTAGTAGTACCGCATCAGTTGAAATGATTTTTCCATGATAAACAATGTGTGGACAACGGAGAAATCGCGACTCAATATTGAAATCATTAATAATTGTCAAATAGAACTTTTGTCTGGATTGTGACGAAATTTATGAGATTATTTCCAAAAATCATAATTATTTAAATGCAAAGCAGGTACTTGTATAGCCATTCCAAGTCAAAGTGATATAGCGGTTCTCAGATTTTCGTTAAAATTGGTAATTTTGTTCCTTATCGCAAAACCCGTATTTTTTTTTCGTTTTTTCAATAGAGTGGTCTCCAACACTTCACTCTCGAATATAGAACATTTATACCCTCCCATAACGTAGAAATTGAGGGGGTGATAACTGAAACGGGTCTGACGAGCGAACAAATAAAAAAAGAAGGAAAAGGCAAGTTCAAGAAGCTTCCCTCAATGGAAGTAAAGATCTTGGACTCTCGCCAACTCTCCGACTCCATCAGAACCATTGTCACCGCAATGCTTCCAGTATTAAAGACAATTTTACAGCAATTGATGCAAACATGGCCCCTCCTTGCAATGATTATCTCTCTTGATGTCTAATTTAGATAGAGAGGTCGGAGATATCACTGTTTTTCAGTGGAATTGTCGTAGTCTTATCCCTAAATTGGATACATTCAAATTTTTAATTCATAACTTCAATTGTGATGTTTTTGCTCTGTCCGAAACTTGGCTTTCTTCGCGAGATGATATCTCTTTCCACGATTTTAATATTATACGCTTGGACCGTGATGATAGATACGGAGGGGTGCTTTTGGGGATCAATAAGTGCCACTCATTTTTTAGAATTGACCTTCCACCTATTGGAGGGATCGAAGCTGTTGCTTGTCATGCAAACATCAGAGGCAAAGACCTCTGTATTGTCAGCTTGTATTGGCCTCCGAGAGCTGCGGTTAGCCGCAAACAACTTGATGACATGTGCTCACTCCTTCCTGAGCCACGATTGATCTTGGGAGACTTCAACTCTCACGGAACTGCCTGGGGGGAACCGTACGACGATAATCGTTCATCGTTTGTAACAGCTTCAATATGACCGTTTTGAACACTGGGGAAACAACACGTGTGCCTAAACCTCCTGCTAACCCAAGTGCTCTTGACCTCTCGCTTTGCTCGAATTCACTATCGTTAGATTGCAAGTGGAATGTAATCCAGGACCCCAACGGTAGTGATCACTTGCCAATCAAAATTTCCATCACCATTGGTTCGAATTCTTCTGAATCTATAAACATGGCATATGACCTCACAAGACACATTGACTGGAAAAAATATACGGACGCGATTGCTCTAGCCATCAATTCCAGAGATGGTTTACCTTTATTGGAGGAGTATAACTTCCTTTCTCGTTTGATCTATGACAGCGCGGTTCGCGCTCAAACGAAACCCATCCCAGGTTCCACTATTCGTCGAAGGCCTCCCAATCTATGGTGGGATAGCATATGTTCCAAGATTTATGTAGAAAAATCGAATGCATTTAAAGCTTTTCGGAAACGTGGAACCCCTGAAAATTTTCAGACGTATTTGGACCTTGAAAATCAATTTAAAAACTTGATCGAAGGGAAAAAACGTGCTTATTGGCGAAATTTCGTGGGAGGTTTGTCACGAGAAACGTCAACGAAAAAATTATGGAAAGTGGCTCGAAACATGAGAAATCGCTCTTCAACGAATGAAAGCGAAGAATATTCACATCGATGGATTTTGAATTTTGCACGGAAGGTTTGTCCTGATTCCGCTCCTGTGCAAAGAATTATTCGAGATATACCACAAGATAGGTGCGATCTTGATTCCGAGTTTTCGATGGTAGAATTCTCTCTTGCTCTCCTTTCATGTAACAATTCTGCTCCGGGATCGGATAGAATTAAGTTCAACTTGCTGAAAAATCTCCTTGATGTGGCGAAACATCGCTTGTTGAACTTATTCAATCGGTTTCTGGAGCATAATATTGTTCCAGATGATTGGAGACAAGTACGAGTTATAGCTATTCAAAAACCCGGAAAACCCGCGTCCGACTTCAATTCGTACCGCCCAATAGTAATGCTGTCTTGTATACGGAAATTGTTGGAGAAAATGATCTTGTTTCGCCTTGATCGATGGGTTGAAACGAATGGCCTACTCTCAGATACACAATATGGGTTCCGCAGGGGCAAGGGGACGAATGATTGTCTTGCGTTGCTTTCTTCAGAAATTCAAATGGCTTACACCGAAAAAAAACAAATGGCTTCAGTATTCTTGGACATAAAGGGGGCCTTTGATTCTGTTTCAATAGAGGTTTTGTCAGACAAATTACACTCTCGGGGTCTGCCGCCTCTATTGAATAATATGTTATCTAACTTGCTTTGTGAGAAACATTTGAACTTTTCTCACGGAGATTCGGCAGTAAGTCGGGTCTCTTACATGGGACTCCCCCAGGGCTCATGTTTAAGCCCCCTTTTGTACAACTTCTATGTAAGCGACATCGACAATTGCCTTACACAAAATTGCAGCCTAAGACAACTTGCAGATGATGGAGTGATGTCTGTCGTAGAATCAAACGAATCCGACCTGCAAGGCCCCTACAAGATACATTGAACAATTTTTCAACCTGGGCCATTGGGCTAGGGATCGAATTCTCCACGGAGAAAACAGAGATGGTGTTTTTTTCTAGGAAGCATAGACCAGCAAAACCAAAGCTTCAACTTTTGGGTAAACCGATCACTCATGCTATGTCATTCAAGTATCTTGGGGTCTGGTTCGACTCCAAATGTACTTGGGGGGCCCATATTAGGTATCTGAGTAAAAAATGTCAACAAAGAATAAACTTTCTCCGTACAATTACCGGCACCTGATGGGGAGCCCATCCCGAAGATCTTATTATGTTGTATCGAACAACTATTCTCTCAGTGATGGAGTATGGCAGTTTCTGTTTTCAATCAGCTGCCAAACCTCATTAAACTCGAGCGAATTCAGTATCTTTGTCTCCGTATCGCGTTGGGATGTATGCCCTCAACGCATACCATGAGTCTCGAGGTTTTGGCAGGCCTACTTCCACTAAAAGATCGCTTCAATTTATTATCTCTTCGGTTCTTCATCCGGTGTAAGGTCATGAACCCATTGGTGATCGGAAATTTTGAGCAGCTGATCGAGCTAAATTTTCACTCCGGATTCATGAATTCATATCATGAATTCACCTCTATGCAGGTTGTTCCTTCTTCGTATATTCCCAACCGTGTTTGTTTTCCTGACTACATCAATTCCTCTGTACATTTCGATCTGTTCATGAAGGAGAAAATCCATGAGAATCCAGATTATCTTAGATTGGGGTTCGTTCCTACAATCTTCAATGCAAAGTATGGGCGTGTCAATTGTGATAATATGTACTTTACTGATGGGTCCTCTTTGAATGAGTCCACAGGATTTGGAGTGTTCAACGAAATTTTTAGCACCTCCCATAGTCTTCAGAATCCTTTCTCAGTGTATATTGCTGAATTGGCAGCGATATACTGGGCGCTGGACAGCGTCGCCTCACGACCTGTTGAACACTATTACATTGTAACGGATAGTCTTAGCTCTGTCGAAGCTATCCGTTCAGTGAGGCCGGAAAAGCACTCGCCGTACTTCCTTGAGAGAATACGAGAAAATTTGAGTGCTTTAACCAGACGCTGTTATGTCATTACCTTTGTCTGGGTCCCTTCACATTGCTCAATTCCGGGTAATGAGAGGGCTGACTTATTGGCAAAGGTAGGTGCAATTGAAGGCGATATTTATCAGCGTCAAATCGCCTTCAATGAATTTTATTCTTTAGTTCGCAAAAATACCATCGCTAACTGGCAACGAAAGTGGAATGAAGATTCAAAAACTGGCAACGAAAGTGGAATGGTTCAAAAGTCTAGACTTGAGTCGGGACTTTATCCGCACCTTCTCCCGACTCATGTCCAATCACTGTTCGTTAGATGCACTACTCTTTCGTTTCAATCTTGCCAGCAGCAATCTCTGCGTTTGTGGGCAAGGTTATCACGACATCGAACACGTTGTTTGGTCGTGCGAGGTGTATCTGGTCGCCAGATCGAATTTAGTAGTCACCCTTCGGGCCCGAGGAAGGCAGCCCAATGTGCCGGTGAGAGATGTGTTGGCTCGGTTAGACCTTGATTACATGTCCCAAATATATGTATTCCTTAAAGCTATCGATCTTCGTGTGTGATTGTCCCTACATCCTTATACCCTCCTTTCCTTCCTTTGCGGGTAATTCATCTCCTTGCTATAAATAGTAGAATAAGTTGAAATGTAAATAAACTATAGATATACGAATAGATTGAGGAATTGAGTGCTCATCAACATTGTTACAATTTCCTTATATCCCATCCTTCTCCTAAAAATATGTCACCCTTCTAAACTCGAGTACACCGCGAGTAATCGGTTTTCCACCTTACTAACCATAGATGTAAGAAAATTGTTTCTATATATATATAGTTTTAAAAATATATTTAAGAATTCGGCTCCTTTAAACTTAAGTAAATGAGCCTGTAAAAATAAACGAATTAAAAAAATAAAAATAGAGTGGTCCAAAAAATCAATTTTTTGTCCGTTTAATCCAAAAAATTTGGGTCTAATATTTTGCGATAAGGAACAAAACTACCAATTTTAACAAAATCTGAGAACCCCTATATCTGTTTTGCATGGAATGGCTGTATCAGAGTGTTTAATTGTGTGGTTTTATTCTTAGTTTCATTCACTCAATAAAATTCTTAAAAAAGGGGGTTTTGTTTTTTTCTTGCTTAAGCCGTTTTTAGTCCGGAACTATATGGTCAGCCTATGAAATAAGCAATATACGGTTCAGAAGGAAGCTGTCATATCAGAATTCAAGTCGATTATTCCTGTAACGGACCAACAAACGTTTCCAGGAGACTGGTACGGTTATTCCCAAAGCGGTCAAGGAACATACTGGCGTAAATAATCAAAAAGGGCCTTGGATAGTAGGCTTTTAAGAAATACCCAAAAATATCCTATAGACCACAACCTGATTGTATGACAACAATCATTCGGTTACTCGGTCAAGTTTGTTTGTCTGTTATTTTCAGTATAGTCACGTCCTGCTTTAGGGAAACATCACCTCACTAGTAAGTGCTTATATTAACTTACTATTGGACCCATTTCGCTCGACACTCGATACCATTAAGGAGAAACAGAGGACAGCTTTGTCTCTGATCCCTTCCTGCTGACCTGGATCAATTGAAATAAATTAATACATCATTCCAGGTTCCCAGGTTCTCTGTGCAGAGTAAACGGCAATCGCCAGCGCCATCATCGCAGTGAAATGACGTATCATTACGAAGCTGTCGCTGTCACAGCGGAAGAAGCTCCTCATAATGAAAGCAGCGCGGATGTGATGCGCCCTCCGGCGGTGTTATCCTGTTATCGTTTCGCTTGAGTTAGCGAACGGGATGAATTTGCACTTCTGTCTTTCTCGGCAGCTCGCACATCCGCAGGTAAAGCAGGAAGGAAAATTTTCGGTCGGAGAATGAGAATGAGATGCATCTTCTGCCTAGCTTAGCAGGCTTCCGCTGCTTATATTTTGTGATTTCACAGCGATGATGAATTCTAGACTCGATGAAGGCCACAGAGTTGTAATAAACATTCCACAAAAAAAAAACCCAAAAACACACTCATCAAAGGGTCAGAGGCCCCTTCACATTGTCGGTTCGGTGAACCACGAAAAGAGTTTGGTATTTTGTTTCCGTGATGGAAACTCTTCGGCCGCGACGCGTATTGTTCCCCAGGGATCAATAACACGTTCTGTGTATGGGCCTTTCGCAAAAGGTTTAACCCATTCTACATCGCTCCAACTGTCATTAGAGGTGTTGTAAATATATTACGACCGACCCTGTTGTGTGGCGTGGTTACTCGACACTCCAGACGGTGGCCCCGGCACTCATCATACCGTACATCATCATAATCGCCCCCATCATCGTCATTCACATGTCCACTCCGTGGCCACAACCACAAAAAAACCCGTTGCTTCTATTGTGTCTTTTTACGACCCCACTGAGTTCCGTAAAACTTTTAAGCCCACCCATCGAAACTACAACTAGTTAATCTCGTGTACCGCTTGAAACGATTACTTTGTCCTTACACTTTCAAGATAACACTAGCTGTCAATGGCATTTCTCGAAACAATCCCCGTATATCATACATGTGTGCTACAATCTTTCACAAGTTTGAGCTGAAGGACAGAAGCTTTCTGATTTGGACTTTTGTCGTCCGTTTGGAAAAAAAATTATAGGGGATTGTACCCGAGACACGACCGCTTAGGACGTAGGACTATGCATTCGTCTTATTTAATTTGCTTTTTTATCATTTCGGATATCTATCTTCTAAAGGGTATTTCAGAGGGGACGCTACAAAAGTAGACCGATGGGGACAGCAAACGACGCCATATTTTTTCCCGCTCTCTTGACATTTCTCTTCAGTAAGGTTCGCCATTTCATAATGGAAAGATCCAACAACGAGTCGAGAATATTAAAATTTAGTACCGAAATTCGGAATCAATGGTCTCAACTTTAAGAGCGCTACGTCCAATTTGTGGTCGTCTTAGTCGTCCTGCCAGACCAACAATTGAGCGTCCAGTGGAAAATTTTGTATCCACAGGCACAGTACAAAATGTTCCCGTGCCAGTGAGACAAAGAAGTACCCGTAGTGTCGAGGAGAGCACATCAAACATCAAACATCAAACAAACATCAGTTATTGGTCAGGCAGCAATCCACACGTACTCCATGAGTAACAATTGCATAAAAAAAAAAAAAAATACGGCCCCACAGCGAATTTAACAATCGATTTATTGAAACCCAACTTTGGTGAGCGTGTTATCTCACGAAATGGCCCAGTCAATTGGCCGCCTCGGTCGAGCAATTTGAGGGACTACGTTAAGTTTATGGTCAATGCCAACAAGCCAGCGACGATTGATGAACTTCGTCCATCACCATTTTTATTACCATATAATTTATTTTAATTTCGACTCATTTTTTAAAAGGGTGGATGCAGAAACATTTAGATGTCCGATAAAAATATGATGTTAGACAAAATTATTAGAAACAAATGAACTATTTGGGAAAAAATAACATTTTAAATGTATTATTAAAAATCTTTCTCAAAAATTAAACTTAATATTAAAAACTTTTATATCTCAAAACACCCTCCTTTGATATTTTTTGTATATTATTATTGGAAATCCCATTAAATTCAACAAAGTTTGACGTACATTGGTACCGTGGTAAACTCACAAAAATGGAGATATCAATTTTTGAATTTTTTTTAGACTTCAATACTTTGTGAAATCGTAGCCACCGTAGCACCGTACACAAGAAAGTACGAGTAACGTTTGATCCTGGAAATAACCGTTCTCGAGATATAGCCATTTTTTTTAGCGAAAAGTTAGTAAAATTTCTATACGATTTCGAAACCTTAATCGTAATGTCCTGCAGCAGTATGAATTTTCTAATAATTCACTAACATGATTTTAATTATATTAAATCGAGAACAGTTAGTCCTAGGATAGAATGTTATATACAGTTTTCCATGTAAAATCGCCATGTAGAATGTTAAATTTAATTTTTGAGAAAGATTTTTTAACAGCACATTTAAAATGTGATTTTTCGTAAATGGTTCGTTTATTTTCCATCAACTTTTTCAAACATCATATTTTAATCAGACTATCCGAGCGTCTGTTCACCATGGAGGTGCGGCTCAAAACAGCGTCTGATCACCATGTTAGGGGCGGCTGATCACTGTCTTCCTGCCAGCGGGGACTCTGAAAAGAGCTGTGCACGACGGTCCTCCGGCGAGACAGGGGGTTGGTGCAGGCCCTGCAAGCCATCCGTAAAAATAAAACGCACAGGAAAATTCACAAAGAAATTCGAGACAGGACAATCGGACTAGACCTACGCAAAGAACACGGACTAGAGATTGGAAACTCGGAACATGGAACTGCAAGTCTCTCAATTTTCTTGCGAGTACCCGAATTCTTTCGGAAATATTGAGAGCCCGCAATTTCAACATCGTAGCGCTGCAGGAGGTGTGCTGGAAAGGTTCGATGGTGCGATCGTTCCATGGTGGATATACCATCTATCAGAGCTGCGGCAACACACACGAGCTGGGTACAGCTTTCATCGTGATGGGGGAGATGCAAAAACGGGTGATTGGTTGGTGGCCGATCAATGAAAGAATGTGCAGATTGAGGATGAGAGGCCACTTCTTCAATATCAGCATTATCAACGTCCACAGCCCCCATCTAGCTAGCACCGATGACGATAAAGAAGAATTCTACGCGCAGCTAGAGCGTGAATACGATCGCTGCCCAAAACACGACATCAAAATCGTCATCGGTGTTTTGAACGCTCAGGTCGGCCAGGAGGAGGAATTCAGACCAGTAATTGGTAGGTTCAGCGCCCATCAGCGAACCAACGAAAACGGCCTAAGACTTATCGACTTCGCTGCCTCCAAGAACATGGCCATACGTAGCACCTTCTTCCAGCACAGCCTCCAACACTGTTACACCTGGAGATCACCACAGCAAACAGAAACACAAATTGACCATGTTTTGTTCAACGGTCGGCACTTCTCGGATATCATCGATGTCAGAACCCATCGTGGCGCTAACATCGATTCAGACCACTACCTGGTGATGGTCAACTGCGTTCTAAACTGTCAGTCGTCAATAACATAAGACACCAGCGCTCATCACGGTACCACCTACGACGACTACAGGAGCCGAACGTTGCTGCAACATATTCGCAGCGTCTTGAAGCTGGATGAACTGGATGCTGTTCCCCTCGATGAATGCTGGAACTCCTTAAAATCAGCAATTAGCAGCACAGCAGAGACCGTCATCGGGTATGAACAACGAGGACAACGGAACGAATGGTTTGACGACGAGTGCCGAGCGCTCCTGAACGAGAAGGATGCAGCACGCGCAGCCATGCTGCAACGAGCGATACAGACTGAAACGAAGGCAGCAAACACATCTCTTTCGGGAAAAAAAGCTCCGCCTGGAAGAGAAAGAGTGTGAGGAGATGGAGCTGCTTTATCGTTCTCGAGAATCGCGGAAGTTCTTCAAGAAACTAAACGCCTCGCACAAAGGCTTTGTGCCGCGGGCCGAAATGTGCAGAAACAAGGAAGGGGGCATCTTGACGAACGAACGCGAGGTGATCGAAAGGTGGAGGCAGCACTACGATGAACACCTGAACAGCGCGCAGACAGGAGACCTAGACGGCGTTGAGGAGGACTACACCGGTGCAATGAACAACGACGACGTACCACCCCCGACGATGGGTGAAGTTAAGGAGGCCATTAATCAGCTCAAGAACCACAAAGCAGCTGGTAAGGATGGCCTCGTAGCGGAGCTCTTCAAGGGAGGTCCGAGAAAACTTGTAGAGTGTATGCACCGGTTGATAGTCAGGATCTGGGACACAGAACAGCTACCGGAGGAGTGGAAGGACGGGGTAATCTGCCCCATCTATAAAAAAGGCGACAAGTTGGATTGTGGGAACTATCGTGCCATCACAATCGTGAATGGTGCCTACAAAATTTTGTCTCAGATCCTCTTCCGCCGCCTATCGCCAATAGTAAGTAGATTTGTGGGAAGTTATCAGGCCGGATTCATGCCCGGTTGCTCGACGACGGACCAGATTTTTACACTGCGGCAGATCCTCCAAAAGTGCCGCGAGTATCAGGTCCCTACACACCACATCTTCGTCGACTTCAAGGCCGCATATGATACAATCGACCGACGACAGCTATGGAGGATCATGGACGAACACGGCTTTCCCCGAAAGCTGACAAGACTGATTCAGGCAACGATGAACGGTGTGCGGATCTCAGGTGAGCTGTCGGAATCATTTGAGACTCACAGGGGACTTCGACAAGGCGATGTCTGCTCTTCAACGTGGCGCTGGAAGGTGTTATGCGGAGAGCGGGCTTCAACATGCGGGGCACGATTTTCAACAAGTCTAGTCAGTTTATCTGCTTCGCCGACGACGTGGACATAATCGGAAGAACACATGCGACGGTAGCCGACTTGTATACCCGACTGAAACACGAAGCAGGGCTGATTGGGCTTGGGATCAATGCGTCTAAGTCTAAATACATGCTAGCTGGAGGGACTGATCGCAACAGAGTTCTTCTTGGTAGTAGTGTTGTGATCGACGGCGACGAGCTCGAGGTGGTAGAGGAATTTGTCTACCTTGGCTCGTTGATAACAACTGACAACAACAACAGCCGTGAAATTCGAAGACGCATTGTCAATGGAAGTCGTGCCTACTATGGGCTCCGCAAATCCTTGAGGTCCAACAAACTCCGACCCCATACGAAGTGTACCATGTACAATTCCCTAATTCGACCGGTTGTTCTCTATGGGCACGAAGCATGGACGATGCTTGAAGAGGACTCACAAGCGCTTGGAGTTTTCGAACGCCGAGTGCTCAGAACAATATACGGTGGTGTACAGGAAAGCGGAGTATGGAGAAGGAGAATGAACCACGAACTGGCGCAACTCTACGGCGAACCCAGCATTCAGAAAGTCGCCAAGGCTGGACGAGTGCGATGGGCAGGGCATGTTGCAAGATTGCCGGACAGCAGCCCTGCAAAGATGGTGTTCGCATCGAATCCGGTAGGAACAAGAAGGAGAGGAGCCCAGCGAGCGAGGTGGTTGGACCAGGTGGAGCAGGACTTGGCAAGAATCGGTGCAGCCGGGAGTTGGAGAACTGCAGCCATGGATCGGGACTATTTGCGAAAAATTGTGAAGAAGATCTAATCTCTCAATGGGATGTAGTATCATTATAAATAAATAAATAAATAAATAAATAAATAAATAAATTTTAATCAGACACCTGAATTTTCGAAATGAAAAAATCGGAGAGGGTCGGGTCAGCAGCCGGCTGATATGGGATGGAATTACTCTATTCCAAATTAAAGTTTTTCGTGAATAAAAACAAGAGTACTCTTTTTTTCTCAGTGTATATTTTTTTACGTTTGATCATCAATACTTTACAACTGTTTCTAGCCCACTATTTCGGTACGACTCGTAATTTTTGAAATATAAATTATCAAAGATTTACAAATTACTTACTAAAATCGATACGCCCTATTGAAAAGTTACACTTGAGTCAAAATATTGCCAATTGCTGTGGAAACTCATATTTCCTCCAACCCAAACGAAATACAAACTTTCATTCGAATCAAAAATACTCATGGGAATGCTTCCAATTCTCATCAATTTAAACCATTCACAGACTACGGGATTGTAATGTATAGAATGTCAAACAAATCTTTGAGAATTTCCGACTCGATTGGTATGCAAATCGTTAGAATCCAATTGCGGCAAAATGGTAATTAACGTTAACTTTATTTGGTAGAAACCTGAGA
The DNA here is from genome assembly GCF_029784135.1 of Toxorhynchites rutilus septentrionalis. Classification (NCBI taxonomy): domain Eukaryota; kingdom Metazoa; phylum Arthropoda; class Insecta; order Diptera; family Culicidae; genus Toxorhynchites; species Toxorhynchites rutilus. The sequence continues at coordinate 11,623,582 of NC_073744.1, read as the reverse complement.
GAGAGGAGCCAGCTGAATGACAGATAGTTTGTTTTCTTCTTATTCTTTTTACGAATTCTCATCAAGAAAATTCAAATCGGACAATTTCAATCAAGCAAGTTGTTGTCATTCATTTATAAGAAATGTGTTGAAACTTGACGTGAACTTTTGTTTGTGAGATCATTTGTGCGTTTTTATCCGCGATTTTATTTTTGACTTAGGACTACGCCTAACAGGAATATATGGGGATAAAAATTTGAGCACTTACATGATCAGGAAATAATAAAATATGTACCAGGTCATTTTACTTTTGATAATTCCGATATAGTTGTCTAAAAGAACTATTTCGATGATTTCTAAAAAATATCCGAAATAAGAAGTAAACTGATTTTTATGATTTGCTTACCGGTGGAGTTCTTGTGTGAATTAATGGGTGTTTTGCGCTCATTTGTGACTTTTTCCGATCGTTCATTCAATTTTCGTGAATTCTTTCATTCTTTAACTGGTTCCAGTTTGATTTATTGCTGCAAGCTCGGTGAATCGATTTTTGCAATGTGAGCCATAATTGTATATTTTCCGATAAAATTGAATATGCAGCGTATGTGGAATATACAAAATAAGCGCTAATCTCCCAATGAAAAGAGTCAACATTGATTTCTCCCAGGTGCATTTTGAGGGAATTTTGTTTGTGTCCGATGGAAATAAGAATAGGTTGACTCAAAATGATGCTGTGTCTGCATTCTTAATAAGCACTCTGCCCTTCCTCACAATACCCACTTCCCGTTTGTTTTTCTCAAGATTCATTGTACCCCTTATAAGTTCTCGAAAGATGTAATTTTACGTTGATCGCACTTGATCGAAGAAATTACGAAAAGAATGTATTTGAGCGCAGTATTTGATATACTCTTTCTGAAAAGAACTGGATTTGATTTGCTGAAAACACTCTCGTGTTGTGCGTTATGTGTGGCGACGGTAGTTTTTAACGAAGCTGCTTCTGATTTTTATGGCTTCGGCTTGTATGCAGCGATGTTCGAGGATTTGTTTGACTTTTGCTTCCGGGCAGCCACACCAGCTCGATGCTGACGCTTTCTTGGTCGCCTTCTTAGCGATACTATTCTTCTCTTCGGTGGACTCCTTTTTGGCCATGCTTGAACGAACACGATGCTCCAGTGCCCTTCATTTGCACAAACATGCTCTTGGTGGTGACTCCATTCATCAGGATTTCGGAGCTGCTACCTGCTTATATACAGATTTTTGTGATTTCAATAGCTTGCTTTCAAAGCAATTTTTGAGCTTTGGAAACAAATTTTTGGATCAATAAGTAACACACACCCGAGAATTAATCAAGCAAATTAAACCAAATTAGGCATATGGAAACTTTAGGGTGCAATGAATGTTTCTATGGTGGTTAGATACCCCTCCCCCCTCTCTTAGGGGTGGCTGCCATACAAATAAAACACAAATTTCTGCATTACTCGAGAATTAATCAAGTAAATGGGCGGGACGAAGTTTGCCGGGTTAGCTAGTTTTCTTATAAAATGTTTTGCGAAGAAATATCATGTTAAAATTTTCTACATATTCCAATACTTCCCCTTGGTTCACCGTGACTGGTTCGCGCTGACATAAGGGCGATCACAACAAACGCGAGCTGGCTCCTCTCTCTCAGGTAGAAACGTGTCCTGTTTTCTGATCTGGCACCCACTAGAACATCATAAAAAGTATGTGATTTTCTCGTTTTTTTTTTCAACGAAAAAAATTATTACTATGATTAATATGGTATCACTGTTTTATTAGGTATATATTACATAACAAACGAAAAATATATTGGTGTCCAGTGCTTGGAAATATCAGTTTCACATAATTTTTTTCAGCTGAATTTCAGACCACCTTCGATCATTATACCATTGTATTCTTGTTGTTTCTTTGTTTTTAAGAGGCTTTAAACTTTGCAGTTCATTCGCCTCCAAAATACCATTGTATTCGGGATATCGAAAATGAACCAACGCCAAGCCTCACAATAACAACAAGATTCATTCACTTTCGTTCATTCCCTCTTTCGCTCTGCTCTGCGTTCACGGAGTGTAAACAAAAAGAAATATCCCAAGTTTTGCCATTCATTGATATTAATGCACCAGTTCACTCAATATCAGCATCGCTCTCGGGCACTGTCATACTGTTATAGAAGTTTATTAACCTAAGCAGGGATGCAAATTGCAAACTATAAAAGCGATGCTTCGCTGCAGTTAACATTCAGTTTTGTCTTTCTATCTATGCGATTGATTTGCAAAGAAACATCTACATTCATTCATAATGTCCGATTGGATAACTGGATTCTTGTGTTTGATGGCCCGTCCGCGGGAACCGCTTTGTTTCCCAGAGTGCGAGAGGAAGGATTTGTGGTGGAGCAGTCACAACGAATGGCCATTGATATTCCGTTGAATTATACGGCTTCACAGGCGGATGTAGAACAACGAATGGCTTACTTCCGGGAATATATCGGGGTGAATCTTCACCTGTTCCGGAGCCCTACTTCTCTGAAATTTTGAACAGTGCCACAAACAAGACCTATGCATCGAGGAATAGAAATACATCGCTAAGCGTAAGCATTTCGATATTTTTGATAAAAAATGTTCTATAAAAAAATTGATTACTGAATGTAAATAGACCAGCTGATGCAGTTGGAACAATTTTGGAAATTGAAAATTGAGTTGCTCGATTTATGGATGCAGTCCAATCACGAACAGTAGTTGAGGTATTAAACGTTAATCGTTAATTTGGATATATGTTTCAGTATTTCTCATTTAAGCCGGATGGTGAGCCCTCTCTCTCTCCCTCTCGAAGATAGTAACGGTATAGACATCCCCGGATATCTAATGGAAATTCTATTCTACTCTATTCTATCTGTGAATATACCATACTATGGAAACATCCATTCGATATTGCATAATTTGTTAGGATTCGCTCATGTTCCAGACATTTTGTACCTGGAAGGACCTGGGGTGATCGGTGAATTATCGACAGCGATGTGTGATCCCATTTTCTATCGACTGCATCATTTTATCGATGATCTATTCGAGAAATACAAAAAACGGCTTACACTCTATACTAAGCAAGAAATGGGATTCCCTTGTGTAGGAATTGGAGACGTTTCGGTGCAAGTTACCAATGGAAGAGCGGCAGTGAATCGTCGGCTCACGTCTGCAGACATATGGGTTTCCCGTTTGATAGGTTCATCGACAAGACGATTGTTCAGATGGAAGATTTCGTGAGAGCATTTCCCAACATGAAGCGAACGTCATCCGTGGGGAATATTTTTTACATTATGTATTAGGAACGGTACCTCTGGATTTGAATTCAAATTAGATTGGTGCAAGATTGCGTAACTAAACAAAAAGTGGATTCAGCTACAGTTGAAATAAAAATATTTGAGAAATGACTAAACAAAATTTAAAATTTATTTTATTTTCATTTTACGTAGGAAAAATCGAAGCATTCGAATCTACAATGGCTCAGTTGCCACCGAGGTGGTGACATCCTTCCACTTATATAGTGTTGGTAGTATCTGATCGAAGACGTCTTCATTCAGTTTGACGATCATAATATTGGCCAGAGTCTCTTCCTTCAAGCATGTTCTCTGGTTAGAGAGCACCAGAGCGAGTGCGCTAAATGCCCTTTCCACTGATACCTGACTAGCAAATACAACCTTGACCACTGCGTAAAGTTCAGGATGCGAACTCTTTCTTTTGATCCAATGTTTCCAAACATCGAAGTTATGCTTCGCTTCTGGCGAGGCTCGATATCCAGCGCTTTGAGCTGAAGTTTGAATGCCGATTGATTTGTGTCTATTTCAGCAGCAATTGAACCCCCGAAAAACTCGGTGATGTAGCCATCGCTTGCATCCATGGCATCAGATGATGAAGACGTAGTAGTTGAAGAGGCAGCATTATCATCAGTATTATTGAGTCGACATATGCGGTTCCAAGTTTCTGCGATGAAACCCTAGAATAATCGAATGCATTAGTACAATTTTGGAAATAATTTCTTTTTCAATTTGACATACCTGAATAAGCTCCTTTTCTTCGCCATTGAAAATAGCTGAATTGACAAAATTCAGTCTTGGATCCAAGTACAGGACCATTCTGAAAGCTTGAGATAGTCGTAGCTTGGAAAGCCTGCTCTGACGAGTTTCACAGAGTTTCATAGCCAACGGATTTCTATGATCGACGAACTTCGCCTATAGCAATCAACCATGCTATATAAAAATCTGAAAGCGATACGTGTGAACCCTGCAGATTTTAAGAGCATATGTACACTGGCTTGAATGCTTCTGCATAACTTTCAATAAACTCCCAGTGGCTTGAGAGATCTGTAACGAATAAAATATTGATGGTAAATCAAAAATATTTCACAGAGAACCGGATAGTGCCTAGTTCTGCAAATTGTTCAGCCAACTGTTCGAAAAACTGTTTCTGCTTCAGGAAGCTGCTTACCATTACATAAATGCCGCCCCACCGCGTCTGGCACCAAGTTGGCGGATAAGTGGCATTGTGATGACCGAAATTTGTCGTGTATTTGACGTTTTTGCATTTTTTCGCTATTTCCGTTATTTCCTTAATAGAGTCATTGCTTTTATTTACTACGTTCAAAACAGCTAGCTGCAACGTGTGTGCCGCACACCCGATGAGATTTAATCGCTCTCTGAACGCCTCGCACAGGCTGCTCGTAAGTGTGTCGTTTGTCTCGAAATTTTCTTCGCTATCATCATCTTCTCGCAAAGACAACATGACCAATTCCTCCTTCAGTTTTCTGACGGCTGCCAACATATTAGCACCGTTATCTACTACCATTGAAAATACTTGGTCGAGGGTCATTCCGTAGCTTGTCAACGTTTTCATTATTTTTTGTTTCAGTAAGTTGGCAGTCTGACTCTCATTGATCTCAAGTATGCCTATAATATGAAGCTTTTTATTAACGGTTTTACATAGCTACTCAAACTAAATTTTACCCAACGTCCGAATTGCCATTCTCGTCGCGTATGCAATATTGAGCATTTATGCACAATATGTGGCGGTTATGGCGACTTGCGGAGTCGAGCTTAATCGAGATAAGCTTATTTTTCATCTCGTCAGCTATCGCACTTTTCACTTTTCCCGCAGCTGCTTGCAGATGATTCTTAGCTGTCTTCCCTTTGAATGAAATTCCTGGTCCAACAGCCTCGGACAATCGATCCAGAAGTAGTTTAGTTTCGTCCCATTCGACAAACGAAATGGGAAGATTCCGGTTAGCGATAATTTCGCTTTCTTCGCAGACGAATCGAACTACTGCAGCAAACCGTATTCGGTAGATAATTCCGGGTGTTGCGATCGGAAATGGCGGATAAAATTGCCAACATCCAGCTTTGGTTGGCGAAGTTTGCATTCGCTAGTCGGATCGATTTTGCAAAATGCTTCCTCGCCGTCCAAGCCAATGTAGTCTTTAGCGATTTCTGTAAATGTGCGTGTCGATCTCGCTCTCTTGTTGGCATTTCCATTTAAACCACTGATTTTGGTTGCCATTTCGGAGTAACTTCAGAAATAACGGTATAAATTAACAGAATATGTCACTAAATAATCAATAAACACTGTCTCAATGAAAAAATCACACACTTGTCAGGATATTGAGAATGAACGGTCACAAAATTCCTGACAATTAAATTGCAATGAATGAAAGAAAATGAAGTCTCATGACTCGAGCTTTGTAGAAAGCTCAGATACAACAGAATGAATATGAATGAACACAGTAGTAAATTTGTTTGACGTCGGATGAATGACAGCAGTATCGACAAGAGAAATGAGCGCGTTACACTGATAAAAAATTATTTTCAATATTATTTAATAAGCTCAATATTTCCAAGCCCTGTTGGTGTCAATTGGACTGTCCCCCTGAATAGCCGCAACCGGTTTTTTGAAACCTTGGAACCAAAACCTTGTAAAATGGTGGGAGATCTACAAATTTTTCTAGCGGACCGATTTCAACCAATGATTTTTTTACGTAATACTGGATGTATTTCCTGTCATCGAACGTTAGATTTCTTCAAAATATTTTAACGATTTTTAACGAAATGGCGACATTTTTTGCAAAAATGTGGCGTGTTTGCCTCAAAAACATTCACCGAAATTTTATTTTTCAAAATATCAAAAAAAAATCCTACGTACGATGACAGGAAATTTAATGGAGAATCTGGGAAAAACTATTTCATCAAAATCGAATGAACCGTTCCGGAGGAAGAACGCCCACCAGTTTGCAAAATTTAGTTTCGAGAAAAACGCGTTTTAAATTTTGGTTCCGTGCTCCTCACTTTGGTCCACTAATTGGCTTGTAACTTCGGAACGGAGCATCGGATAAACCTGGGACAAAAACTACAGTAAAGTAGACATCCAGAGAACATTTTAGGTCAGAAATATTGTTTTTAATTTTTTGAAGTTTCCATAGTGTACTACGCCGATAATGAAAAATGAAGTCCTGCGTCAAAACTATATAACTAATATGATTCTATATTTTCTCAATAAATTGAAACAACTCTGATCGATTTTTCATCAGTTTTGTATCACATCTATCAATGTTGGCCATCTGCATTGTATACCCAAGCATAAAAGTATAAAACTACTTTCTGAATAACATTCCATCGTTCGATTAGCAGCTGCTATTATATTTGCATAACAAAATCGATTCCGGTTGGGGCCAAATATATTGCATCTGTTTTATCATTTTCAGCGTCCGGATTTCAATTACGGAACTAATTCACTTTCGAACAATTCCTAATTCACATGTAAATTTGCGCGAAGCAACCTAATCATGACTGATTGTATTTACCCAACAATAGTCGAAACAGTTTCATCAGTGGAAATATCAATGGAAAATGTATCTCTTTGTTGATTGAATCAAAGCGTCGGGTCAAAGCAGTAAATCAATATCGATAGCACCCGCTTAACCCACTTCCTGTCGTGTGCGCGCGCATCGTAAATTTCACCCGGCCCACAAACGGAGTGTTAAAGTACTTCCGGAAGTCACACATCTGTCCGATGCTTTTATTGACCGTGCCAACGCTGAAAATTAATTGCTATTTAGTTTACACTCCACCATTCCGAAAGCCATTCGTCATAGTGGCAATTTTCCTCACCCCACTCTCTTCTTGTGGGTATTGTGGTCATTGTGGGTGTGAATGGTTTTATTTGCTACAAACCGGAGCTTGAACAAAATCTTTTCATTATTGTTCCCCTATAAGAATCAACTCATTAACTTACCTTTTATTCCACGTCCACTTGTGAGTATCAAATCCAAACATACGAAAACTCGGTGTGCAAAAACTCTGACAAGCGGCCTTTTCACTTTTTAAAGTCCCGCCAAGACCACCTCCGCAAGCAACATCCTCTCTCTCTCTCTCTTTATACATCGACAAAACAAAACAATAATACCCTGAACAATCGCGCAGTAGGCTTCGGGGCAACACGCAAATAAAACTGACGTGCGAAATGTTCCCTGCCGTCTGCCTTCCGGTTCTACCCTCCCCCCTGGCTATCCGCTGCTGCGACTTGAAGAAAGTGAAAATGAGACGCGAGCACACCCAACTCAAACTACGAAACTTCAACTCTTCGCGACCTTAACCCCCCGTGAAGCTAGTAGCTAGCTGTACGCACGGTGAATAGTTATAAAATCACAAAACGAATTTTGCGTTTGTTGTTAATTACGCGAAGAAGCAAAACCAAGTGAGATTTTCATCTGGAAGCGCAACAGAAAGTGAAACGGAGATTCCTGAGATATGATCGCTTTTTTTTTCTAGCGAAAGTAGTTCAAATGTCACCACCATGAGAGGAACGTCTTGCCGCCGGGACCGGCGGTTCATTATCGGCTTTTTAGCCGACAAATGGGGATCACCTTGTCATCCCGGTTCTCACCATAAATCATAAATATTCAGTGTGCCAACCACACGCCTTTCACTCCACTGAGTTGTCAGGTTCGGGGGTGTGGGCGGTCTGTAGCATCGTTCGCCCGGTTCTCCCCCGACCACCGAGAGAGCGGTCGTACCGATGAGCGGAGGTCAAATAAAAATAGAAAATTTCACCGCAGGCGCGTTTCCGGCCCATCTCCCCGGGTTAAAGTTGTGCCTTTGTTTCAAGCGGGCGGTGCGCAGTTTTCCAGCATACTTTGTTCGATTGGTTTTTCCGCTGCCAACAGTTGCTCCAGAAAAAGTGGCACTTCTGCTGCTCGCGATGCGTTATTGTCAATGGAGCTGAGGTTTGGTGGTGCCCTTTCGGAATAGGCAGTTTTTTTTTTTATTTAAATCGTTTGTTTTTACAGGCTCAGTTACATAGGTTTAAAGGAGCCGAACTCCTTACTGTATTGTTACTAGTATATATACATTTTTCCTTAATTCTAATGTTAATAATATAGGAAACCGATTACTCGCGGTCAACTCGAGTTTAGAAGGGTGACATATTTTCTTCAGGAAAAGGAGGGGAAATGAGGATATGTTGACAATGATCACACTCACACTCTCAATCACACTCATCACACTCAATTCTTAAACCTATCTTATATCTAATATGTATTTACATTTCATCTTATTCTTAAGAAGGGATCCGATCTCTCACAAAGGAAAAGGAAAAGGAAAAACTAAGGGTATAAGGACAATCACACACGAAGATCGATAGCTTTAAGGAATACATATATTTGGGACATGTAGGGGAAAAGGGGGGAATTTGGGCCACCTAAGCAAATCACCTAATATCTCCAAACCAATACGGTCTAAATTAAAAACGTCACATTGTACACTGAGCTATACTTGTTTTCTCTCAATCATCAATGTTTGATAATCATATTAAGCTTTAAACTATCAAATATATAGTAAAACAAAAGTGATGTTTTTTGGACATTAAATTTTGATGAGGGGTGATTTGGTCCATCTGTGGGGTGATTTGGTCCATCAGTGGGGTGATTTGGTCATAGTTGTCGATCATATGAATAATGTTAAAAATGTGTGTGTTTCATCGAAAAAACATACTTATGTTTATGTCAAGTAATTCAGGATTCTATTTCAATGAGTAACAGTGTTCTGGAATTGATACCAGGTGTCTTGGTCAGAAGCCAGACCAGAAAAATTGCATAGAATCCATGCAATTCCTTTTTCACATTTTATGGCATTACCCAAATTTTTTTTATTTCAAAATAATTTCGAAGTTATCCGTTTATAATACCATGTTCTTTATTATTATTTAACATGACTTGGCACTCTTTCATTTCATTTCACATTGATTTACAACATACATATGGGGCATGTTACGCTTTCATTCTCTGTGCATTGATTGTGATACCATACTTTACAACTAATGCACAGCATCCACCCTAATTGGGACTGACTGAATAATGCTGCGCAATACTCGCATAAAACATCCTCTGTGACATCCGAATCCATTCCCTTCCTTTTACGATTTCTCTTCGGAACAACTTTTTTCTGGACTTTACGCATAGCTTTGATCGACTTTTGAACTTCAGCTTCTAACAAACTTTTACGATGACTTGTTGCTGTCAACTCGCAAGATTTATCAGGTATTCGCTTCCTGTCATTTGATGCAATTGCTTTCGGTAGAGGAATGATGTCTGACGGGCCAACTTCGAAAGAATCATCCGCAGCATCCACAGCTTGATCAACACCGTCGAATTGGGTTTGATCGTGGGAAGATATCGTTTCAGTTTCTGGTTGATTAGTAACTTCTGCGGGTGCAAAATCGTCCACTTCGAATATTTCCCGATTGAATGGACAGATTCCTGTAGCAGAAAAACCGTTCGCAGCTATCATTTGTGTCGCTGCACGCGGAAAAGCGATTCCGACCAAACCCGCTATGTCGTATTGTGTAACTGCTTTGCCTGGAGTTTTCTTCAAAAGTAAGCCGGTAGCATCTCCGTAGAACTTTTTGAAAGGACCCATGAAGCTTACGTCCAACGGCTGCATACGATGACTGCAATGAGGTGGAAGCACGATTACTACAACGTGCATCTTTGCAGCAGTTTCACAAAAATCGAAATTCTTGCTGTGGGAAGAATGACCGTCAAGAATCAACAGAAGAGGGCGTTCCGATGTGGGTCGTGCATGTTGCACAAAATGCTTGAACCATTCCGAAAACAATTCTGTGGTCATGTATCCAGAAGGATTACAAGCAAATGTTGTACCGTGAGGAGCACCAGTTTTCAATTGATCGTTCATTCTCATGCGGGGGAAGATTATCATTGGTGGTATGTAATGTCCCGACGCAGACATACACATTACCACTGTCGTCGACTCGCCTCTTTCCGCACTTGTTATGATGCCCACACGCTTCTGGCCTTTCTTTGCAGCTATTTTTATGCTGCTGTTTGGAACCTTGCGAACCAAAAACAGAATATTAAATTCATATTAAGAAAAATAAAATAAAATAGTTTTATACTACCGTGGAAACACTCGTTTCATCAACATTATAAATTTGTGATGGTGTGTATTGCATTACATTCAATTTGCTCTCAAGAACATCGAAAAACCGTTGGACTGATGGTTTATTGAATGCTCTAGCTCTTGCTACTGATGTTCCTTCTGGCGTTCGCATTGAAATTGTTGGATGGCGCTTCATGAATCCGATGAACCAATCTCTTCCGGCTAAGCGAGTTTTTGGATTGAACGGATGAGGAAGTCTATTTTTTTCGGCTAATTCAAATGCCATTTTCCGGATATCACGTGCCGTCAAACCATATAGCCGACTTTGCAGGTTGAGAACATGGTTGAGCATCTCCTGTTCCTGCTGGGAAGAGAAAACGGTTCTGTGTGTTTCTTCGGATGCGGCCGACGAATTTTGCACAATTCTCATCAATGTTGTTCGAGGAATTGCAAACACTCTCGATGCTTTGCGCAGAGAAAATCCGTCCTTGATGGCCTGCGTTGCCTTTTCAAGTTCCCCCTCCTTCCAACGTTGTCTGTCCATCTTTTTTTTGTATTTCCGCGGCATCTGGAATCAATTAGACCAAAAAAAGCTTTAAACTTGTAGGACCAATTCACCCCACATAAACGTGACCATGTCACCCCACACATCATGCGAAAATTTAAATGCAAATTATTTCATTTGTTGTTATCAAACTTACAGTTTTTCTGCATCAAATAATTCCTCTTCTGTAGACGAACCGAAATGTACTGCACAATACGCGAAAAGTTTGTATAATCAGTGGGAAAAAACCTTAAAACCACGATTGAAAAACTTCTAATTTCATTCAATCAAAGTGCTTGTTTTGTTTATTTCCCGTTTCTCTCCACCTGTCAAATTTTACCAAGGTTTTTTTGCGTTAGGTACGTACGGTTCAACAATAAAAGGAAATACCGTTATAAAAAATCCAAATTGAGCCGTATTTTTTGAGATAAAGGGGTGGTCCAAATCACCCCATATGTCCAAATCACCCCATGTTACCCTAATCAAGGTCTAACCGAGCCAACACGTCTCTCACCGGCACCATGGGCTGCCTTCCTCGGGCCCGAAGGGTGACTACTAAATTCGATCTGGCGACAAGATACAGCTCGCACGACCAAACAACGTGCTCGATGTCGTGGTAACCTTGGCCACAAACGCAGAGATTGCTGCTGGCAAGATTGAAACGAAAGAGTAGCGCATCTAACGAACAGTGATTGGACATGAGTCGGGAGAAGGTGCGAATAAAGTCCCGACTCAAGTCCAGACTTTTGAACCATGGTTTGAGGCTAACCTTAGGGATAATCGAGTGGAGCCACCGGCCCAATTCATCTTCGTTCCATTTGCGTTGCCAGTTAACTATGGTATTTTTGCGGACTAAAGAATAAAATTCATTGAAGGCGATTTGACGCTGATAAATATCGCCTTCAATTGCACCTACCTTTGCTAATGAGTCAGCCCTCTCTTTACCCGGAATTGAGCAATGTGAAGGGACCCAGACAAAGGTAATGACATAACAGCGTCTGGATAAAGCACTCAAATTTTCTCGTATTCTCTCAAGGAAGTACGGCGAGTGCTTTTCCGGCCTCACTGAACGGATAGCTTCGACAGAGCTAAGACTATCCGTTACAATGTAATAGTGTTCAACAGGTCGTGAGGCGACGCTGTCCAGCGCCCAGTGTATCGCTGTCAATTCAGCAATATACACTGAGCAAGGATTCTGAAGACTGTGTGAGGTGCTAAAAAATTCGTTGAACACTCCAAATCATGTGGACTCATTCATAGAGGACACATCAGTAAAGTACATATTATCACAATTGATACGCCCATACTTTGCATTGAAGATTGTAGAAACGAACCCCAATCTAAGATAATCTGGATTTTCATGGATTTTCTCCTTCATGAACAGATCGAAATGTACAGAGGAATTGATGTAGTCAGGAAAACAAACACGGTTGGGAATATACGAAGAAGGATTAACCTGCATGGAGACGAATTCATGATATGAGCTCATGAATCCAGAATGAAAATTTAGCTCGATCAGCTGCTCAAAATTTCCGATCACCAATGGGTTCATAACCTTACACCGGATGAGGAACCGAAGAGATAATAAATTGAAGCGATCTTTTAGTGGGAGTAGGCCTGCCAAAACCTCGAGACTCATGGTATGCGTTGAGGGCATACATCCCAACGCAATACGCAAGTTGTACAAAAGGGGGCCTAAACATGAGCCCTGGGGGAGTCCCATGTAAGAGACCCGACTTACTGCCGAATCTCCGTGAGAAAAGTTCAAATGTTTCTCACAAAGCAAGTTATATAACATATTATTCAATAGAGGCGGCAGACCCCGAGATTGTAATTTGTCTGGCAAAACCTCTATTGAAACAGAATCAAAGGCCCCCTTTATGTCCAAGAATACTGAAGCCATTTGTTTTTTTTCGGCGTAAGCCATTTGAATTTCTGAAGAAAGCAACGCAAGACAATCATTCGTCCCCTTGCCCCTGCGGAACCCATATTGTGTATCTGAGAGTAGGCCATTCGTTTCAACCCAACGATCAAGGCGAAACAAGATCATTTTCTCCAACAATTTCCGTATACAAGACAGCATTGCTATTGGGCGGTACGAATTGAAGTCGGACGCGGGTTTTCCGGGTTTTTGAATAGCTATAACTCGTACTTGTCTCCAATCATCTGGAACAATATTATGCTCCAGAAACCGATTGAATAAGTTCAACAAGCGATGTTTCGCCACATCAGGGAGATTTTTCAGCAAGTTGAACCTAATTCTATCCGATCCCGGAGCAGAATTGTTACATGAAAGGAGAGCAAGAGAGAATTCTACCATCGAAAACTCGGAATCAAGATCGCACCTATCTTGTGGTATATCTCGAATAATTCTTTGCACTGGAGCGGAATCGGGACAAACCTTTCGTGCAAAATTAAAAATCCATCGATGTGAATATTCCTCGCTTTCATTGGATGAAGAGCGATTTCTCATGTTTCGAGCCACTTTCCATAATTTTTTCATTGACGTTTCTCGTGATAAACCTCCCACGAAATTTCGCCAATAAGCACGTTTTTTCCCTTTGATCAAGTTTTTAAATTGATTTTCAAGGTCCAAATACGTTTGAAAATTCTCAATGGTTCCACGTTTCCGAAAAGCTTTAAATGCGTTCGATTTATCCTGATAAAGCTTGGAACATTGGCTATCCCACCATGGATTAGGAGGCCTTTGACGAAAAGTGGAGCCTGGGATGGGTTTCGTTTGAGCGCGAACCGCGCTGTCATATATCAAACGAGAAAGGAAGTTATACTCCTCCAATGGAGGCAAACCATCTCTGGAATTGATGGCTAGAGCAATCGCGTCCGCATATTTTTTCCAGTCAATGTGTCTTGTGAGGTCGTATGCCATGTTTATTGATTCAGAAGAATTCAACCCATTGGTGATAGAAATTTTGATTGGCAAGTGGTCACTACCGTTGGGATCCTGTATTACATTCCACTTGCAATCTAACGAAAGTGAATTCGAGCAAAGCGAGAGATCAAGAGCACTTGGGTTAGCAGGAGGTTTAGGTGTTGTTTCCCCAGTGTTCAAAACGGTCATATTGAAGCTGTTACAAACGATGAACGATTATCGTCGTACGGTTCCCCCCAGGCAGTTCCGTGAGAGTTGAAGTCTCCCAAGATTAATCGTGGCTCAGGAAGGAGTGAGCACATGTCAACAAGTTGCTTGCGGCTAACCGCAGCTCCCGGAGGCCAATACAAGCTGACTACAAGCTGAGAGGTCTTTGCCTCTGATGTTTGCATGACAAGCAACAGCTTCGATCCCTCCAATAGGTGGAAGGTTAATTCTAAAAAATGAGTGACACTTATTGATCCCCAATAGTACCCCTCCGTATCTGTCATCGCGGTCCAAGCGTATTATATTAAAATCGTGGAAAGAGAGATCATTTTGAGAAGAGAGCCAGGTTTCGGATAGAGCAAAAACATCACAATTGAGTTTATGAATTAGAAATTTGAATGTATCCAATTTAGGCATAAGACTACGACAATTCCACTGTAAAACAGGGATATCTCCGACCTCTCTATTTAAATTAGACATCAAGAGAGATAATCATTGCAAGGAGGGGCCATGTTTGCATCAATTGCTGCAAAATTGTCTTTAGTACTGGAAGCATTGCGGTGACAATGGTTCTGATGGAGTCGGAAACATTAAAACACGTGAAGATTTGATCCACAAGGTCAGACAACTTTATAAATCCCGATTGGGAAGTTGAACTTGACGGAAAAACAGGGACAGTTGGGGTTTTTGATGTCCCCTCGAGTGCTGGGTCGTTCGAAGGTGAACTATTACCACGGAGGCCAGGAGGGACCTGATTTTGCTTATCCGCTGCACTCGATTTTTTGGGCAAGCTAACAGGGGGTATCACCGGAGGGACTTGTCCTTGAACTTTGGGAGTGGTCACATTTTTGCGCCGGGGATTCCCTTGAGAAATAAACGACGTGCCCCCGTTAGCTGTATCCGCTTCCATTTCGTCAACTGGCAACGTAGCGAAGACATTGTGTGTATTGATTGGTTGTTGTTCTTGAGCCAGTGGAGAAGCGCCCTTCAAAATTTCTGCGAAAGTGCGTTTAGAGCGTTCCCTCAAAGAGCGCTTCTGTTTCTCCCAGCGAGCCTTGTATGTTTCACAAGCTGAGAGCACGTGTGGGGATCCCCCGCAATATGGACACTTATGCTCAGTCGCACTGCAGGATTTCCCCTCATGTTGTTCTCCGCAAGTGGCACATCGTTCTTTATTGGCACAATAAGCAGCCGTGTGACCAACTGACTTGCACTTTAGACAAGTCATTGGCTTTGGAATAAAAAGTCGCACGGCTAACCTCAATTTATCTACCATCACGTAGTCAGGGAGAGCTGAACCAGCGAAGGTGACTCGAAACGAGTTGGACGGCGTAAATTTCTTTCCTTCTCCTTCATGGGAGACTGTTCCGAGCTGGCGGCAACCCAAGATCTTAACAGTCGTCGAGGGCAGTTTTTTAAAACGGCCGGTACCTTCACTCGTAATGTATTCGCACGTCAAGCCCGTTTCGGTTATCACACCCTCAATTTCGACTATGTGAGAGGGAATGTAGACCCGATACTCAATTGTAAAATGCTGATCGACAACAATCTTGTTTGCGTCTTTTCGATCATTCACGACAACTCGCAATTTGTTTGGTCTAACCTTCGAAATTTCCGAAACGGAGGTATACCTTGCCAGATCTTTCGCGATCTGCATGACTCTCAACTTCTGAAAGCTCGTTGGTGGTGGGAATGTGCCTACGACACCACTACACACAGTCGTCGGTGAAAGCTTACCAGCACTGTCACTGTTGGCACGATGACTCGGCGAAATCTCCAATGTCGGCGAAGCAGCGACAAAACAAAAACCAATGCTTGGCTTTCCGAGGATGAAAGCCTCTATCCACTTGCAGGCAAGGCACTTCACTCACTATCCAGATAGCGAAATGAACTTTTCAGCGGCAAAAAAAAAACAACAATCACGCGGTAACCGATAACGGAACTTGGACGCGACTTTCCTTAGTCTGGTTACTTCGGGCAATCGGCGAAGAATGGAATAGGCAGTTGATGTGCAGTTGTTTGATTAGTTAAATGTGAGTTTTCGAAAACAGCGAACTAGAATGGATGATTTCTGAACAAACTGGAGAAAACAAAAAAAAAATTCATATAATTCGGCCAGCTTTAAATATTTAGCAACATTCATCAAGTGTTTTTTCTGGTGATGTAAATGTTATCAAGATCGAAAAAATGTAAGGTACGACCGCATTTTCGACGTACAACTACGGAATATTATTATTCAATCCGCTTGTTTTTCACTTCGGAAATTATTCAATGCATCGAATTTTTGATATTAAATAACTTTATAGTTATTTAGTTATTAATTAATTGTTACAACTTCAGTAGTAAAAATAGTCATTGAAAATTTAAAACAATTTAAAACTGCCTTCGAGTCTGGTAAACTGATAGAAAATAATATGCGTTACCAGATGTGGGAACCCGCTATGTCTGACAATCTATCTATCTATCTATATATATATATATATATATATATATATATATATATATATATATATATATATATATATATATATATATATATATATATATATATATATATATATATATATATATATATATATATATATATATATATATATATATATATATATATATATATATATATATATATATATATATATATATATATATATAGTGGCACATATATATATATATATATCTATATATATATATAAAAATCTCGTGTCACGGTGTTTGTTACCGAACTCCTCCGAAACGGCTCGACCGGTTTTGATGAAAATAATTTCAAAATACTTGGTAGGTATGAGAATAGGTTGTAAACTATATATTAGGCTGTCAAAAAAGTTGTATTCATTGTATCGAGTCATAATATAGATTGTTGGAAAGGTATTTTTGCGCGCTATAATATAATCTTTGACAGTGTTTTGTTTGGTTAAGTCGTTCGTGAGTTATAGTGTCGCAAATATGGAGTCCCCAATTCCCTATTTTTAATTGCGATTTTATTATTTTTGTGTCAAAAATATTCTAATAATTTAATCGTTGTTCGTTTTTCAACGAATTCATTTAAGTTGTTCAATGACTGATGGCGTAACGCCCGCTTCATTGAACATCCATCTACAAATACACAAGTAACATCAATTCATCAAAAGCAGGGAGCATCTCCGACGAGCTGGAAGCCTTTTGAATGAGCACAATGAGTTATCGAAATTCTTCAAATCACATTTGCTCGGATTACAAAATGACAATCACGCTATTGCCATCAACCCTGATAAAACATCAGCTGGAGAGCACGTGTGTAGATCCAAAGCACAAGCGCTGCTGGAATCATGATAGCACGGTGACACGAGAAATTTAATGCGAAGAAAAAACAATAATCTGGAATTCATCGTTGACACACACCGTTCATACGACCCTCGCTATGTTCTTCTTCAATGGCACTAACGTTCCCAAGGTTTGCCTTCTCAACGTAGTACTACTTGCGTCATTTTTATTAGTAAATAGTTGAGATTTCTATGACGAACAATACGCCTTGAATGTATTCTGGAGTGGCAAGCTCAAGAATACGCGTGACTACAGTGCAAATCAGAAGGGTTTCTTTAACGAAAAATCTCTTGCATAAACATTAGACCAACGAGACCCCGTCACAGATACTTAATTCATTATGAACATCATTTCTCATTTTGATTTAATATTTATGAACATGCGACGAAACAAACAGAGGGCGCGCTCGAAGGATTTGTATGTTTATCATATGGTGATTTGACATGGTCAAGAAACGCCAATTCAAGATATCGTAAGCTGTGCCAACAATTTATGGTCGACATATACGCGAAGGTAGAGATTGAACGACTGCAATTCTTACTACAGAATGAACAAAAGCGACGCGAGACACTATCATGAGCAACGCCGACACAGCTTTAGTTATAGCCAGGCCAACAACATTGGTCTCCATGTTCCATTTCTATGAAGCAAAAATAGTAATGGGTGGAATAAACACGCAAAATTTGGCATTCAAACACATTCCAAAACAAATTTAGCATCCAAACGAAATCGAATAATAATTTTCATTCAAATTTCAACAATTTAGAATGATTTCCGGAATTATGCCGATCAGATAGAGAGTAAATTGAACCACAAATACGGATGACTTATTTTGACCATGGTTTCGCGACAAGGCGAATGAATTTAAGAGTATAAAAGTCGATTTCGATCGAATTGTAAAATCCGATCACTCATATGCATATATGAATATTAAGTTCTGCAAATCGGTGAAGAGTAATCAAAACATCCGTGAATAAAGGAAGCAATATGGCTGTGTTTCAAACTTAGATTACCGATGTGAATACTCCTCGATTGAATGACAACGATAAAATAACGCGATTCCAAACAGGCCGATTAATCAGCTCCATTGAAGTTAGCTGGCGTATCGCTGTTTTCCAATTTATGAACGAGACCAAGCTGTTATAAACTAAGCCATGTTGAAAATCACATGCACGTATTTTCTAACAAGGAGACAGCAATAAATATTGATTTTCTATATTTCATTTTTTCTACTTTACGACAAACTTATATTACTTTTTTCAGTTGACGTTTAACTTTTAAGAGATCAAACATGTCAGTTACGTAAATGAAATACACCAAGAAACATCATATAACCTTTCGTTCAAATCATTTAATACGTTTTTTTATCGGTCACATTCGATTTATTTTGAAGATCGTTAAAATATTCAAACACACTTACAATACATTAGTGTGTTTTATTCAACACCCAAAATATTCACTGGAAATAATTTATTCTATGTTCTTATAATTCCATGAAACGTCGAGATTTACAGTTACCTAAACAAATTTTGTTTTGTCATAAATCGACTTTTGTGAAGAGAAAACGACCGTGTGCCAAAAAGTCAATTTATGGAAAAATGTTCGAGATAACAGTAAAAATCGACGTTTCTTGTAGTTGTAAAACATTTGGCATTGAATTTTTTTTTTATTTCAAAAAACTCAAACTTTGACCGCTTTGCGACACACTTCCTTAAGTCCGATTGAGCTGAAATTTTGAAACTGTATGGAGTTGTAGACTTCGATTATAAGTCTAACATGCCACTGAAAAAATGAAATCTGAAAAACATGCCACTGAAAAAATGAAATGTGTTTCCCTAACACATACTTCAAATCCATGAAGCGTAGGGAAATTGGCATTGCAAATACATGTAAGTCAAGAGAATTTTTGTAATAATAAAAACTATTAGGAATAATTTTCAATCACATTAACACTCCTATACTCGCGCATTGGTCTGTCAGACCGAGAAATCAATAATTCGTTCATTTCTCAGAAAATATCAACACTACGACTTTGCGATTCTCTCTAGCTTCATTATTCGTCGTTCGTCATCGTTTAGCGTGTCGCATGTGTTGGTGCAAAGGGGACGTGTGCCACTTTTTTAACACTTTCGGTCTGACACACCGACGCGAGTATAGGAGTAACTTTTGACGTGGGACTACGTCTAACCGGAGTATATGGGAGTAAAATGAAAACCGAAACACAGAACATGCAGGAAAAAATGAAAGATTCCAAATGCTTATAACTTGAAAATTTCTTATTGGATTGGAAAGATGTTTGCATCAATTGATACGGAATATTTCTACGCTTCCATCGCAATTAATAGAATGTTATTTTGCATTAGATAAACAATTGAATAACTGTGAAATGTCAAGCGTTATCTAAACGCCTTAACTGCCTAGTTTTGATTGGCCCGATTAGCGGTTTCCCGAACACAGACTTCAAAATCAATGTACCTATGGGAATCCGCTTAGCAAATATACATGCAAGTAGGGGGTATTTTCGTTCCAACCGAGCTGTGTTTCCCTAACACGGACTTCAAATCAATGTGCCTGGGTGAATCTGCTTTGCAAATACATGCAAGTCGGGGGTATTTTTGTTCCGACTGAAATGTGTTTCCCTAACACATACTTCAAATCCATGAAGCGTAGGGAAATTGGCATTGCAAATACATGTAAGTCAAGAGAATTTTTGTTCAGACTGAAACGTGTTTCCCTAACACAGACTTCAAATCCATGGAACGTGGGGAAATTGGCATTGCAAATACATTTTTGTTCCGGCTGAAATGTGTTTACCTATTACAGAATTCTAAACGAAGGTGTCCGGAGAAGTCGGAATTGCAAATACATGCAAATCGGGGGCATTTTTGTTCCGACTGGAATGTGTTTATCTAACACAGACTTCAAAACCACGATGTCATCATACCAAACGTAAAAGAACTGTCATTAAATTTACTTGTAACGAAGTACATAATCTATCACAATGCATGCATTGATCTCACATGACATTATACAATATTTTTACTCACAAAGCAAATATATTGAATTCAATTGAATTCGGAAATCGTGCCATTAAATAAAAAATTTAATCAATACAAACAAATGATTGTTAAGCGAAGGTAGTCCCACGTCAACCTTGCGGTTATATCATAGATATAGCCCACCCTTTTTTTCGGACAAGTGCCTTTTTTCATATTCTAGAATATTGTTGAATGAAATGTATAAATTAATGTTAGTGGCGTGGAATATTTATAGAATATAATGCATAAGATCATTACCGGACTATTCTTTTATGATTTCAGTCCCTTTTGTAAATGGATTGAACGGATCCATATATTAACTATTTCTCGATATATTCGTCGTTAGATTCATACGTTCAAAAGCAAAATATAAATGTTTGACTTTCGTACAGTTATTCGCTAAATATAATACACACTTGTGAAAGAATTGTAAACAGTAAACTATAAACTACTCGGTGGCTTATGGTAATTTTTAACAATTACAGTTTCGGGGATATTTTTTTATAATGAACAATATCGACAAGAAAACAAGAAAAAGAAAAGGAAGTTACTAGAAATCCTTTTATATCATCTTTTTATGCCCCATCTAAAAAAAGGTATTAATTCATAGTTTACCAAGAATACAGACACAAAGAATATTAGAAATATGCAAACTTTATATTCCAGAACTTTTATCATCTGGTAATTATCTAGAAGCTCGTTATACATTCTTCTCTTAGATAAAAGACCCGAAAAACATGCGACAACTGCATGAAATGTGAAAAATGTTTGTTTTGAGCATGTAGTTATGCTATGTTCTGATTCTTACTCCAATGAAACCACAATCGATTAATACGTTTTTATTTTATTTAATAACTCTTTATGCTTCCATGAATTATATTCAGTTGCTTACTTTTAATTAATAACAGTGAAAAATTCAAATTTCGATATTTGTGTTGGAGTATCAAAAATTACTCTGTTTTGAGGAGGCTGAATTAGATGACTATTAAAATATAATAAAGACGAAGAAAACATACTTTTTGGAGTTTTTTCATTCAATCATACCATCTTCTTCAAATAAATGCCAATAAAGCCTGAAAAATACACAATGGCAACATTACAGAGAAGTTCAATTTTCGGTCTGTGACACCGTGCGCGAGTATACGTGTTACGATTTTGCGCGCGAGTACAGGAGGGTTAATATTCTATTTTCAACCATCCTTTGCCATTGCGTTGCAATTACTAAAGTAAAATTCATGCTCGTTAGATTGGATTTCTTATGGCCTTCATCTACGCCCAATTTTTTTGGAAGTTTGTTAAGGAAAAATATTAGCAGCAGTAAATGAACACTGCGAAAACTCTCCAGAATCATAGTGAAGAGATATGAATATTTGAACAAATATTCACACGAATTATTTCGGAAATTAAAAATTATCCTCGAAAGGGTCACCATCCTTGGAAACCATTGACACTTAGTTACGTTGTGGGCTTCGGTTGCGGTTGGCAAAGAAAAGCACTCACTTCGATCGGGTGGTCTGAAAAAGGCGCACAAAACACAAATTATTCCGTCCGCCCGTTGATGGATATGAGGTGGTGATGCGGTTCACGGCTGCTGGAAAAAAAATCGCACACAATCGCCCAACAAAAGCCTTCTGCCGCCTCTGCTGACGTTGATGATGACGATGATTGTGCCTCGAAGAGAAGCCTCCTTCAGTTCCGTGGGCGCAATGATATGGCCGTTGGTGTGTTTTCACGCTCCCGGCATGTATTGTTATCGTGCGAAGCAGCAGCAAAAAAAAAAAGCCAACGTAAATTCTTGATGAAAGTCGTGGCCACGGAGGTTTGCATCCATTGTCGGGTCGGGTTTGCCACTTGACGTGCGCCGTGAAAGCAGCAAATTACCCCACAGTAGTTGCGCTTCCCAAAGATGAGCCTCCAGCGGCGGCGGTTTCTGAAAGCGAAAGCTCACTCACTTGTTCGTGACGGACGTGAAGAGAGGTGTGTGCTGCTTCCCCGATGGTCAGTAACCTCTTGAACCCGACAGGCAATTTCCCAGATCTGATTAATGATTTGTTCTGGAAATTAGGATGCAATCTTTCTCTCTCCGCCGCTGCTGGCCAAAGTCACAAAGGCAAGTTCATCATCCCGAGAGACACCAAACAAATCTCCATTAATCATCGTTTCATCTCGACGAGACGCTAGCGATTCGGAGGGGAAAAGGGTTAGGATCTGGGTCCCAATGAATAGACGGAATGAAAATAAAGCCTTTGTGAGGGGAGATCATGCCGACGCAATAAGGCGTGGTTATCTGATTAATTTTCCCAGTCATAAATTTCAACGGACGGTTTGTTGACTTTTTATTTGCTTTACTTTGCTTTCTCGGCCACGTGGTTTATGGTTGACAGAAGCAAGACAAACTGCTCCACAAAAAAAAAAAGGTAACCCAACTGAGCGCTAATGGGTACTGACAAGAGAAATGACAAGCGCATTCAAGTAGGCTGCGGACTTAAACCCTTCCCACATGATGAGTTATAAGTGCGTATTCCGGTTCATCGTTTTTAAGTGGGCTACAGTTTTAAAGAGCACAGAATTTATCTACCTTTTACTCCAGAGAGGGAGGGGGGGTCATTAGTCAGTCAGGCTTGACAAGTGGAGGGCACCCTCGTTTGAGGACCTGTTTTTGGCGATGGGAAGCGAATGGCAATTGTCTTCTTGAGTGTGCAGCAGAAACTGGATTAGTCGCTCGCAAGCGCTGTTTCTCGTTGCTCCAGAAATGTCACTCGAACTATGGCTTGTATGATGCGTTCATTTGAAGTGTTTGTAATTATGGAAACGGAACACAATTTGCGAAAGCATAACCCGTATAAATGCTCTTCAAACAACACAGAATTCAATTTCGAAATAGATCTTCTTTTTTTTTTTTTTTTATCTTCGCTTATTTTTCGTCGGCCTATTTCCGCCACTTAAGTGCCAATCACCGACATCAGGGAGGCGACTCCACCTGTTCCTACCTATCAGACTCAACAACTCATGAGCCGGGCCAACTTCTTTTACTTCCGCTCCGAAGGAAGATGTAACCAGAGATTTTTCGCCTCAGAAAATCCCAACGACGCCAGCTGGGATTGAACCCAGGCCGATCGGATTGTGAGGCTGTTACGCTAACCATACAACCACTGGCGCCGTCGTAATAGATCTTCTTGATCGAGATGAAATCATCTGGGCTTCATTTCCAAGACTCGCGTGAATCATTCTCGGAAACATCAGGTTTCTTACGATTGTTCCACATTCCACATTTGTCAGTTGTGCTGTCTCTTTCCTGCGCAATACAAACTGCTGTATTGATAAATGGTTTTAACTTAATTAATATTAATCTATTCCCAACAGCAATCTTCGACTCGGCATTTTATTTCTCACCCTCCCTCTTTCAGCGTCCAAAATTAGTTCCCCCCGGCACTGATTGAGTCGTTTCGCTCCGTTCACGCGTTCCAAATACCATGACAAAGCTCGGTAGTCAATGTAGGCAGCGCCTATTGGCTGAGCCCAAGCAATTATCAATGCAAAGCCAATCGTAATTAACATCCGATCAAACAAGTGGATCATCGATTAAATAATTTATTCGTTTCTAATCCAATTGATTGCAACAGAGCCCGGTTTCTGCCTAGTAGCGCTAATTGATGTCGATTATTCTACTCTCTCGTTGACAGCCTGCAAACTCTACTCGAAGAGCAACCTGCGCACGAAAGCCGACGGTGTCCAGTTTCTGCGGCTGAAGGAGGACTTCCCGGTGGGCGGCGAAATCGTATCGCTGTATGCCTTTCCCCGCAACTCAATCCTGATCGCCCGGACGGAGAACTCGAGTGACTCGGAGTACTTCAAGCTGAAGGAGGTCAACAACACCGTGGTCAGCGTGATCCTCAACCGGAGCCTGGACCAGCTGGTGGACAACGAGAATCCGCAGAGTATACTGAAGTTTAGCGTGTTCTGCAGCGGAACATCGACGGCGGTTAAGCAGGACAATGTAAGTGGCTTGAGTGTGATGCGTTGGAACTACTATAACCTAGATCTCTCGGTGGAATCACGCGTTACTGATGTCAATTCATCTAAGTTATCTAATGATTTTCGAGCTAAGATGAGCTAAGTTATCGAATGATTTTCGCGATTTCAGGAGATATCATTGATATCCACGATCATTGAAATAATACAGGACCGGTTCTCTGGCTCTTTATACACATAAAAGCTACCGAATACTATAAAAAAATCAGAGTATTACCTGAAAATGTAACATGGTTTTCTTTGAATTCATACTCCAAACTCTCAAATAGTATGATTTAAAACATTACACATGCTTTGACACGTACATAAAACATCATTTTTAGAACATCTTTTGGCATTGATGTAATAACTAAATGAGCCTCAAAACAATGCGCTACTCTCTCATTTTTTTCTATAATATACTAGCTGACCCGGCGAGTTTCGTCCCGCCCAAAATAATTGTTTTGATGTGAATTCTTTAGAACAAATTTCGATACTTTTCTCATCGTAAAATTGTTCTCTGGGCAACAACAGAATACAACAAATACAACAGAATGAAGACGGCTCAAAAGGGACCTTTCCTTCTTCGCCTTGGCCTTCCTTTTCATTCATATAGATAGGAATGCGTTATTCCGCCTGAAAATCCATTTCCACCTTCTAACGAAGATCAATTTCGTTAGCACAAACATCGAATGGACTAACAACGCTTATCATGGTATAACTGGATTCAATTTAACGAATTTTCCGAAATTCCTTCAAAAATTTCCGAAAATTTTCCGATTTTGCAATCCGCTATTATGATATATGGGCCAAGACAAATACAACAAAATAAAGACGACTCAAATCGGACCATTCCTTCTTCAGGTGTTGCGCTTAGCAACACACTTGGCATTCCATTTTATTTATATAGATATGCTATAGTAATATGAGCGAACGAAACAAGAGACACATTGCAAATAAGCACGCATTAAAGCTTTACCATATGTACGGCCCAGACCGAGAAGGATATAGGTTCACTTTTGTGCTCTCCTTCTTACTCATAGAAGATACTTTCCAATCGTATTTTATAATAAGGGGCTGTCCACATACCACGTGGACAACTTTAGGGGGGGGGGGGGGGGTAGGGATTATGAAGCTGTCCACGTTTGTCCACGGTGAGGGGGGGAGGAAGTACTGATAATTTCCACGTGGACACATAAAATGATTTTTTTCAAATACATTACGTCTGATCTGTAAGTTTCTCGTTTCTAATTTATTCAACCAATTCACCAGTTACTGGTACTGTGTATAGAGGCTAACAAACTGTTCGTATTGCTGTATTAGAAATGCTCGACATTGTTTTCTTAGTAGCGGGGTCCTATTCAGCTTCCGTTTGCCGTTCTTGCTGCAAATCGTGACAACAATTTTGAATGGAAAAATTTTGGGAAAATTGACAAAAACCATCAGCTACTTGGTCCTTTCTCGAAGAGAGTCATGCTCTGTGTCTGGTGGTATTGGAAGGGTATTCTGTGCTATAAACTTCCATTAAACTATCAGTCAATAAATTACAATAAATAAAGCTCGCAATTGAACGAATCGAAGGCAGGGATCCATTCAATATCAATCAATATGATGGGCGTCGTGTTAGACCAGAGTAACGTGCGACCTCATGTCTCTTTGACATTCCGGCCAACAATTTGGGAATTTGGCTGGAATGCGCTCTTCCACTCACCGTATTCACCGGATATAGCACCTTCAGATTATTACTTATAACGTTTTCATGACTCTATTTATTTACCTATTGTGACCGAACTTATTGAATAGCGTTAACGTTCCCTATGGAACTTTTGCCGTCTCAACGTATGCATTAACTAGCGTCATTTATTAATACTTAGTTGAGATTTCTTACACCGAATAACACGCCTTGAAAGTATTCCGAGGGGCAAGCTCTAGAATACGCGTGACCACAGTGCAAGTTGAAGGAAATTTCTCTGATCAAAAATCCTCCGGCCAGAACGAGAATCGAACCCGAACACCCGGCATGATAATGTGAGACGCTCACTACTCGGCCATGTGACCGAACTAGAAATTAAACAAATATTTTAAATCAGTTAATTAATATTTTTAAGTTGTTTTAATGAAAGAAAATGGTTCAAATAATATAATCCTAATATTCAGAATCAAAAAAAAAACCATAAAAAACATTTGGCTAGAAGTCAAATTGAATTACAATTAAGTTTACAGAAGTTTAGAAGTCAATAATACTGAAATTTCAGTATCTATCAGAATGTCTATTGTGCTTGTATCATTTGAATGCTAGCATTAATTGATTAAAAAATGTAGTTCATTCATTTTATTTAATTCGATTATTTTTGCCTTTAATAACAATACCGTCTCTGTGTAATGGATTATTATAAGAAAAGTAACCCTTTTTCCCCTCCTGATTATTTGATTTCTTTTGACATTTCTATTTGATTTTTTTTGACAACCAATTTGATTCTATCCGCATGACCCAGATTCAGAACACTGCCCAATTCTTTCAAGCGCAAGAACTGCGACTCTTCGGATAGTATAAAAAACACAATGATAGTTTTTTGACGAAAGATTGTAGAACAACTGCTAGAAAATATATACAGGGGTTTCCAACTTTTAATTCTGAAAGTAAATTGAAATAAAACACACTTAGAATTCGAATTTCGATGGAACATTTATTTCAAATTAAAGTTTGGTTTATGCCATTATGTGTGAAATACAACATCATTCAAATGTCCACCTAGGGCTTCCTCGCACACCTTGATCCGGAACAGGTAATTTTCGATGACTTTTCGGTACATATGGGGCGGTATCTCGGTCATAACTTCACGAATGTTGTCTTTCAAATGTTCAAGAGTTTGCGGAGAGTTGGCATAGACACGGTCTTTCGCATAACCCCACAAAAAAAAAATCTAGTGGGTTCAAATCGCATGATCTGGACGGCCAATTGGCATCACCAAAACGCGAAATTATGCGTCCCTCAAATTTCATTCGCAATATGGCCATGTTCGGTCGTGTTGTGTGGCACGTGGCGCCGTCCTGCTGAAACCACATGTCATCCGTATCCACATCTTCAATTTGTGGCAAAAAAAAAGGTTAACATGCGGCCATAGCGCTAACCATTCACAGTTACCGTCTCGCCGTCCTCATTTTCAAAGAAATACGGCCCGATGACTCCACCAGACCATAATGCGCACCAAACAGTGACTTTTGGCGGATACGATGGCCTCTCAACAATCACGTGTGGATTTTTTGAGCCCCATATACGGAAATTTTGGGTGTTCACATAGCCACCGAGCTCGAAATGTGCCTCATTGCTGAAGAAAATTTGATGCGAAAATTCAGCATTTTGCTGCTGTTGTTCGTTTACCCAATCGACGTATGCCCGACGCATTCCATGGTCACCACGCTCTAATTTTTGTACCAGTTGGACTTTATATGGATGTAGGTGCAAGTCCAAATGCAAAATTCGCCACAATGATGTGTTTGACATGCCCAATTGCTGAGCACGCCGTGGAATCGAAACAGTCGGGTCATCCTCCACACTGGCAGCGACAGCAGCAATATTTTCGGCCGAACGCACATTACGATGATGCACAGGTCTCACAATATCCGCTACGGATCCAGTTTGTTCGAATTTACGCACTACATTAGCGATTGTGTGCTCTGTAGGCCGTCCATGACGACCAAAATCCGTCCGTAATGCTCGAAAAACATTTGCCGGTTTTTCATCATTTTTATAGTAAAGGGTGTGTCACATCAAATTGCATCACGGAAAAAACGCTGTAGAGATTAAATTTTTAGGAATTATATCTTCAGCTTTCGCTTATAATCAGATAAGAGTGTATAGATCACGTTGGCCATGCTTCACTGTCAATTTTTCGTAAATTTGGAAAAATGTCGTCGAACGAAAAAGAGCGTCGTGAATTAATCCTGTGCACTCATTTCGAGAATCCGGAGTTGTCACATCGGGACATCAGTAAGATGCTGGGAATCGTCCAATCCACGGTCAGCAGAGTACTAAAACGATACTTCGAGAACCTAACCATCGACCGGAAGGTGAAGAACGGCAAAAATGGATGCTCCGTCAGTGAAAAAGATCACAAGCGCGTTGTTAAGCAGTTTAGACGTGATCCGAGAAGTTCGGTCTGGGATGTCGCCAATAAGCTGAATTTGTCATGTTCGTTCGTCCAGCGGACCAAGCAGCGGGAGGGCCTGCGTACATACAAGGTTCAGAAGGCTCCTAACCGCGACGAAAGTCAAAACATGGTGGGGAAGACGCGAGCCCGGAATCTGTACACCGAAATGCTGACGATACCGCATTGCCTGGTAATGGACGACGAAACCTACGTCAAAGCGGACTTTCGTCAGCTGCCGGGTTCTGTTGTTCAGAGGACAAATTCTACTACTATCCAAGTTTGCCAAAAAGTACATGGTGTGGCAAGCGATCTGCTCTTGCGGAAAGCGGAGCGCCCCCTTCGTGATGACCGGCACGGTAAACGGGCAGGTTTACCTTAAGGAGTGCCTACAGAAGCGCTTACTACCACTATTGAAGCAGCACGAGGGCCCGACCATCTTCTAGCCGGATCTTGCTTCGTGCCACTATTCAAAGGACGTGTTGGAGTGGTACGAAGCCAACGGGGTCACCTTCGTGCCAAAGGAAATGAACCCGCCCAACGCACCGGAGCTTCGCCCAATAGAGAAATATTGGGGGATTATGAAGCAGGCCCTCCGGAAGAACCCAAAAGTTGTCAAATCGGAGGCGGACTTCAAGAGAAAATGGATTTCTGTTTAAAAAAAACTACAACCTGACGTTGTACAGAACCTTATGGACGGGGTAAAGAGGAAGGTGCGAGCATACGGGCTTGGGCTCGAAGTATGAATAAAAAGAAAATGCCAAAAGTTGTTTAATAGTTTTTATTTTACTGTCTAAAATTTTCAAAAGGATCGGTCTACTGGGCGAATTTCTACAGCGTTTTTTCCGTGATGCAATTTGATGTGACACACCCTTTATAATTTAACAAAATTAACACGTTGTGCGATGCTAAAACGATCCATATTGTAAAATGGCAGACATTCAACTAACGATATGACGCTTTGGTTGACAGCTATGTCAAACGGTTGTCAGCGCAGGGCTGTATACTTTCGGAAGCCCGAAATGGAAAACCCTGTATGTTTGCCAAGCGGATTTTCATAGGTACATCGATTTTGAAGTCTGTGTTGGGGAAACCGTAAATCGGACCAATGAAAAGTTTGCATTTAGGGCGTTTAGATAACGCTTGACATATTGCAGTTATTCAATTATTCATCTCATGAAAAATAATATTTTATTAATTGTGATAGATGCGTAGAAACATTTCCTATCAATTGATGCAAACATCTTTCCGATCTGTGAAGAAATGTTCGAGTTATAAGCATTCGTAATACGGGTAGGGTTAGCACACAAGGGGGGTTGGTCTTGCGTTACTTATTGTTACAAAAGGGGGGGAGGTTTATAAGAGGGCCAAAATCCGCCTTTTTAGCGTTACGTGATGTGTGCACCACGCCTAATAGGCTTTTTATCAGTTGACAGAATCAATGAATTCAAATGCAATTACTACAAACAATCACAGTCCTACGTCAAACACTCGTCCGAACCCTTAGGCCCAGACCTATCTTTTTTTTTTCAATGTTAAATTCAATTATTGAGATAGATTTTTTAACAGTGTAATTAAAATGTTATTTTTCCTACATAGTTCATTGATATCCGGACAACTTTGCCAAACATCAAATTTTAATCAGACACCTGGATTTTGATATTGAATGTTCAAATTCGTTTCGAAACGAATTCGACACCAAAGCGGCTTCGGAAAATTAAAAACAGGCAAGATGAGGCCTTCCTTATTCTAGAATTATGAAATTGTGCGAGGTTTTCAAAATTAGGAATATTTTTCAATTATTGTTATGTCAATCAGCATCCAGCTTATGAGATACGCTGATCGGATGTTTTTTTTATTAATTCGTTTATTTTTACAGGCTCAGTTACATAAGTTGCAAGGAGCCGAATTCACAGATCGGATGTTGTACACAACAATTCAAAGAGCAAAGATAAGATGAAGGCAATAATGCTTTTGAAAAACCAAAATTGCCAAATCTCGATGCTACTATCGAAAATGAGATATGGTATCTTTCTATTATTAGAATATTAAATTATTACATCGATACAAGCAAATGCACAAATAACATCATTGACAGCAAAATGCTTCCATGAATTAACAACAATTCAACCAAACTATACCGTTCAACCGAAAGATAACTTCACTACGCGCCAATTTAAACATGTCAGTCACTTATGTATGATCCAAACACCTTCCCATTCGTAATGCACGCACCCACCGAGTGCGTTCGCTGTGTTTTTCCTCTCAATTAATCTGATTTCATTTCCCTTTCGCTCTTGCCGAACCGAATCGTGACTCGTAACTCCTGACGCGGCTTGCGTGACCATATGCTTCTGGGTACCCGGCCCAACAACCGTAACAACAACACCATCGAAACCTGAACCCAATCGGCGAGACCAGCAGTCGTCATTTTTCACAATTACTGTTTACATTGAAGATATTAATGATAATGATCCCGAATTTATCAATCTACCGTATGCGCTGACGGTGGACGAATCAACGCCAATTGAGACGGCGGTGTTTAATAGAATTAAGGCAATTGACCGTGATAAGCCAAACACGCCGAATTCCGACATCGAGTACGCGATCGCACCGAAGCAGCTCAAGAGCGGCGACTTCCCGTTTCGTCTGGAGAGCGCCCAGAAGCCGAAGCTGATCTTGCAGCGTCCGCTCGATTACGACGCCGGCCTGCACTCGATGAGTGTGCTCGTGATCGCGACCGACCGTGGGAACCCGCCGCGCTCGGCCAACGCCACGGTCAGGGTGACAGTCCGGGACGTGGACGACCTGGCACCGATCTTCACCCGGGCCATCTACCGGACCAAGCTGCGGGAGTCGTTTCCGGTGACGGTAATTTTTGTTTTGTTCTTTACAATCGATGCGTCTGTAATGCTTCAATGTGTTTAATTCACAGGGCAAACCAGTACACGTGCCGATCCCACTCGATCCACCGATTGGCGCGTTCGATCAGGACTCGCTGAATGCCACCCTGATATATGGCATTGTTGGGGGGAATGAGCGGAAAGTTTTCTGGATGTCACCCGATACGGGAATGCTTTTCCTGCAAAAGGAAATTGATCTGGAGGCAGAAACTTTACCGGATAACACTATGGTGTTGCAGATCGAGGCGAAACAGGCAAACGATCAGTCGAAAAGTGCGCTGGCGAGGTGAGTTTACTAATGAGCAATTCCAAATGAAATCGACAAATGACAAAACGTGAGTATTTTTTATTCGAATAAAAGTTTGTATTCCGTTTGGGTTGGAGGAAATGTGAGTTTTCCACAGCATTTGGGAATTTTTTGACTCAAGCGTAACTTTTGAAAAGGGCGTATCGATTTTAGTAAGAGAAATCTTTGATAATTCATATCTCAAAAACTGAGTCCTACCGAAATAGTGTCTTAGAAAGAGTTATAGAGTATTGATGTCCAAACGCGATAAAGATATACACTGAGAAAAAAAATAGTACTTTTTTTTCTATTTACAAAAAAACTTCAATTTTCAATATCTTTTTCTTCTTCTTCAATGGCACTAACGTTCCTAGAGGAACTTCGCCGTCTCAACGTAGTATTACTTGCGTCATTTTTATTAGTACTTAGTTGAGATTTCTATGCCAAATAACACGCCTTGATTGCATTCTGAGTGGCAAGCTCTAGAATACGCGTGATCACAGTGCAAGTCGGAGGAAATTTCTTTGACGAAAAATTCCCCCGACCAGAACGGGAATCGAACCCGAACACCCGGCATGTTAGTTATGACGCTAACCACTCGGCCAAGGGAGTACATATCCAATATCTTAAGTATATATTTTTATTTTTTTTTTCATTTTTTCATATAAAATAGAAGTCATGTAGAAAACAAGATGGGTACAAGATGGTAAAATTATTTTTGACGAACTTTAAGGAACATCGAATTTTCATGAATTTTCGAAACTTCTGATTTTTGTATGATAACAATCATTTTTAGCCACAAATTATGAATCCTGATGTGATTCAAAATAAAAAAGCTCTTAATCAATCTCCTTCTAAATGCAGCCATTCTCGACATGTTGAAAAAAACATTTCTAATTTATTACCTTCTTCAAATTTTATTTTGTTTCTAAAGATTTTTATATGAATTTTTTATTTTATTTTAATTTTTTATATAAAATATAAGTCATGTAGAAAATTTTGAGTCCAAGATGGTAACATTATTTTTGACGAGCTTTGTGGAATATCGAATTTTTATGAATTTTCGAAACTTCGAATTTTTGTATGGTAGCAATCATTTTTAGCTACAAATTATAAATGCCGATGTGATTCAAAATAAAAAAGCTCTTAATCAATCTCCTCCTAAATGCAGCCATCCTCGAGATATTTAAAAAAAACATTTCTAATTTATTGTCTTTTTATTTTTTTTTATTTTTTTTATTTTTAATATAAAATATCAGCTATGTAGAAAATTTAAAAATGAGACCAAGATGGTCACATTATTTTTGACGAACTTTGTGGAACATCGAATTTTTATGAATTTCCGAAACTTGGAATTTTTGTATGTTAACAATCATTTTTAGCCACAAATTATGAATCCTAATGTGATTTAAAACAAAAAAGCTCTTTATCAATTTCCTTCTAAATGCAGCCATTCTTGAGATATTTGAAAAAAAATCTAATTTATTGTCTTTTTTTATAGTAAACTAGCTGACCCGGCAAACGTTGTTCTGCCGTATAAATTGAATCTAGTAAAAATAGTTTGGTCGTTATCTTTCTAGTGAATCGTGAAATTCATATAGATTTTCTTTATTTAAATTTTCTACTTTGTTACAAATTGTTAAACAGTCATATACAATTACACTTCTGCATTAGTTACTATACATTTATAGTAACTAATGCAGAAGTGTAATTGTATATGACTGTTTTAACAATTTGTAACAAAGTAGAAAAATTAAATAAAGAAAATCTATATGAATTTCATTCAATTACTGACTGAAAAATATTTAGCAATTCCGAAAGCAATTTTGCAATTTTGTACTTTTTTATTACAACTTTGAGCAATAATTTTCATTCAAATGTACATTGTTAAAATTGTTGTTTAAATACCTTGGAGACTTAGTCCTAACCCTAACTTAACTATTTCTCTATAAATCCCGCTAAAACATTATCCATAATATAAAATCATTATCAGAGACAATTTTTGTTCAAGATTTTTTCCCCACATTACACAGAACATATATTAGAGCCTATTTTTATTATTTTGGCAGATTATTTTCATACATATATTTTTGTTTGTTTTAAAAGCGTGTTTCTTCCATCCGAAAGTTCATTACCATTGTCCCTTCACATAAATGGAACACGAAGCTCAATGACATCTGTGTCGAATTGTCGAATTGGCTTGAGTCGAACGGATTACGGAATGCAATATTGCGATTCGTTCGGGTAATTCTGACTCGAGCAGAATTTAGAATACAGGAGAGTAGTTGATCAGTAGATGGATATGGATTTTCGTCAAGGCGTATTTTGTCGATAATTCAAACTAAAAATGTGCGTATGAAGCAACTCTTGCAGTTGCCATTTGATCGAATACATCCAGCAACGTGTGGGACCTAATACGTGTAACGTGGTAACGGAGCCCATTAAAGACTTCACGGTTTGGTCTGTGGTACAACACATGTGCTGTAATGTCATGACATTGCATGCGCGTTGGTCTGGCAATAGTGAAGGCTGTGTCGAAGTGGCTCATGATAGCGTCTCACAAGTGAATATATTATTTCTCATCTGTTGATTGTGTCGTAGGAATCGTAGTCGGACGCTCTCTAGCTTTGCGTACATATCGACCATAAATTGTTGACAAAGATCACCACTTCGGATGTAGACGTTGTCCTCATCGCGTCAAATTTGCTTGTTTGCTTCGTCTTCTCTAACCACATGTTCATAAAAAGTAATTATGTTCACAAAAGAAATTTCGTTCGACTCTTTTGGTCACACAGGTTCTAGAACTTGTCATTCAAAATACATTCAAGGCGTGTTTCTTGGCATAGAAATCCAGATTATTGATTCTTCTTCGAATCACAATTTCTTGTCGCCGTACAGTCGCCATCTGTAATTCCAGCTAAGCCTTCAAGAAGATGCGCATTGGATCTGCCCACGTGCCCTCCAGTTGGTGCTTCATCAGAATTGATAGCGTGACTGCGATTTTGCAATTCGAGCATATGTGATTTCAAAATTTCAATAATTCATTGGGCTCAATAAAAGCTTACAGCTCGCCGGCGATGCGCCAGGCTTTAGGCGAATTAAGGTTACTATGTGAAGGCACATGTGTGAATGAAAGTTCGATGAAGCAGACGTAGCGCCTATCACTGGAACAGCCGGTGCGGTTGACTTCCGGTTACGTGGATTCTACTTCACGGGTTCGGTTACGATCTCGTTACCAAACTGTGGGTTCACAGGAGTATCCTACTCCGTTTTCTCAAGTTTCCGGGTTCAATCCGGAAGTACACCTGCACGGTCGAATGCCAGCACTTCAACATAAGCACGGACGACGACAAAGTTAAACTATCTATCGTTACTAGACGATTTAGGTGGGTCTAGTTCGCCTCATTGGCACTTTTCGACCTTGGACTTTTATTTCGTTCGAACAAGTTTAGTGAAACTTCCACTTCACAATTTGAGGTTGAACAAAAACTCTTTTCCTGAGCGCGTCTGGTCTTGTTCCGGTGGCTTAAGTAAGTGCCCGAGTTCCTCATGGCGAAAATCTGAGGAGCCCGCTAAGTCAGGTCGGGTTACACCGCCTGTCGTCCCGTCGTACCAACCGTTGCGATTTATAAGTGTGTCGTATTGTGTTGTATGGGCTGTGTTTAACACCTAATTTTGTGTTGAGCGTATCTAGACCTTATGCCGTCTTCCTACGATCTTGATAACTTCTTAATTTTAATTTATTTATTTTTATTTATTATAATCATGTTTTATTTATCAATAGTATATATTTGTATATGTGTCCTGTCTAGCTATGAGTGTGTTCCACCGTTTTTTGTAATAATTTAAAATCTATTTATTACCGTGGGAGGAGACGAAGCCTCAAACAGCCCGAGCAAACAGGTGACCTGTCACAAAGTTGACAAGTGGACCAATTACAACCAACTATTTTTTGTACGTAATCTTGGATATATTTCCTGTCATCATATTGAATTTTGTAAAAAAATTGCGTGTTTGCTTAAAAAATCGAGACAAAAACATCCACTAAAATATTATTCTTCAAAATGTCCTACGTACGTAAATCTTACGTACGATGACAGAAAATTTAGTGGAGAATCTGGGAAAAACCATTTCATCGAAATCGGATAGACGGTTTCGGAGGTGGACTCCCACCAGTTGGCAAAAAATGGCTTCGAGAAAAAAACACGTTTTAAATTTTGGATCCGCGCTCCTCGCGTAAAGGCTTTGGTCCACTAATTGGCTTGTAACTTCGGAGCGGAGCATCGGACAAACCTGGGACAAAAACTACAGTAAAGTAGACATCCCAGAGAACATTTTAGGCCAGTCATTTTATTTTTTTATTTTTTTAAGTTTCCATAGTATTAAGCGTTAAGCGTTAAGGTGGAAACAGAATGCCGCGTTGTGCGTTGCTTCTCATCAGCTGTCATTGCTTGCGTTTTGTACTAAAACATTTGCCCGACGCAGTCCGTTGATTTGCAGTCACAATCTAGCATTCGCGTCACCACTTTTAATGTAAACAAAAACAAAATAAAATTCGTATGAAAGTCTTGTTCCTGTAGTGTCCACGGATCAGTTGAATGTTTTTAAAAACAACACATTGCCATATCCGCGCTGGCGGCATTGAACTTCGTTCACTAGTTTAGGGGAGCGTGAAAGAATAGCTGATTTTCAGTCGGAATGAATACATTTTCAAAATTAAAATTATGAATGAAAATTAGCTTATCATAATCAAACCAGTATTCTATTTAAGGGGGTATTCTAGTGTAGAGACACGGACGTTTTTTCGAACTCCGTAAAAATAAAACAAAGAATATTTTTACTATCCATTATATCATTATTCGTTTATCTATCTTTCAACAATAAAACAAAAATAGGACGGAAAAAAAATATTCATAATTAGAATAGTTACATGCTGGTGAAGTGAGGGTGTTCAAAAAAAAGTTGTGCCATGGCGTGCACGATTCCAGTCCTTCTGGTTATCTGAAACAAAAAAATCGAACAGATTCTGAATCAGTAAAGATGTCGCTATGGCATGAACCTCGGACAAGTCAAAAACATGGGTTTTAACAAAATGGCGGCCGTTTGAAAACAAAAATGCTGTTTAAAACGTTTTTTTTTTGCGTTTACCGATTTTTTAAAAATAGTAAAATTAAAAAGTTATAATTTTTTATTGGTTCATGCGATAGAGAGATGTATGCAGATTATTTTCATATAAATTTGACATAAATCGGTTCAGTAGAACTTGAGATATCGTGTACGCCAGTTAGAAAAAAACTAGTTCCGAGAGAAACGCGTTTGAAGTTCATTGTGATGGCCGTAACAGGTTAGATACCACATCACTAAGATGGCTCTAACTAGGTAAATAATAGGATTTTCGATAAGTCCTTTCTAGAGTATATTCTTGAATGCCTAAACTACAGAAATATGGTAAAAAAAAAATTTCGATTTTTTCAGATTTCTAGACTAGAATACCCCCTTAAATGAAAAACATTTTTGTTTGCAGGTGGTGAAAAAGTCTCATACGAAAATTGTTTATGAAGACAACTCTATATTATGATGAAAAAATTCAGCAACAATGTTGAAATTGTTTAGCCATATGGTTGAATGAAAGTCAGAAACACGTGTTTCTAGTAATCAAATAACATGATGAAAATTTTCATTCCAATTTTAGAATTTAAAACCCGGCTTCGTGTCTTCTAATCTGATAGAGATAACACTAACGAGTTTGGGACCCAAATTATGGCCCTAATTTGAAGTTGCCACCAGACGTCGACACCATGCCACTTTCATCGCGAATTCGACGCAAGCAGTTTAGAAAAAATGTTAGCGTTTGGTACAACGATGTTAATGACGCAACGCATTATTGTGTTCGACTAAATGGACACACCCTTTTTTTAAATGAAGTGTCAAAGCACAATTGTCACAACGCGACGCATAGCGCGGCATTCTGGTCCCACCTTTAAGCGTTTAGCGTTAAGCGTTGAACGTTAAGCGTTGAACGTTAAGCGTTAAGCGTTACGCAATGGGCGTTTGTCTGTTTTGTGTTTTCGTTTCCGTTTCCGTTTCCGTTTCCGAGAATCGGTACAGAACCATGGGTGGATCGGTTTAGGACCACCATTTTTTGGAGGGTCCAAAAAAAAGAACTTCCGATTTGGTCTCTGCTTCCCTCTTTTTTAACACTCATGAACCACGCCGATCGGTAGAAAACATAGTTAAAGAGTTATACCATAAATTTCAATACCGAAGTTGCCAAAAAACAAGAATTTTATGTGATGAATGGCCGTTGCAATTTAGGATGTCGGGTCAGGGCCACCCTCCCCTATATAGATAGGCTCTTTTAATATGTTTGTCGTGTTATACCGCCATGTTCAAGAAATTTTATGAATTTGTTTATAATTTTCAACACCTTTTCAAACACATCATTATGGAAAAAATATATGTTTAGAATTTACGTTGAAAAACTTTGGAAGACATGTGGGTTAAAACTCCTAAACATAACACGGACAAAACAAATGAAAAAATACATATATAAATTTAAAAAAATTGAAAAAGACAATAAATTAGAAATTTGTTTTTGTTCAAATATCTCGAGAATGGCTACATTTAGAAGGAGTGTGGTAGAGGGCTTTTTATATTTAATTACATCCGGATTCATAATTTGTGGCTGAAAATGATTGTACATACAAAAATTCGAATTTTCGGAAATTCATGAAAATTCGATGCTTTACAAAGTTCTTCAAAAATAGTTTTCCTAACTTGTACCCACTTTTTAAATTCTTTTACATGACTTCTATTTTATATGAAAAAAATTTAAAAAAAAACTAAAAATATGTATTTTAGGTATTGCACATTAAAGTATTTTTTTTTGTAAATAAAAAAACCAGTACTAATTTTTTCCTCAGTGTATATTTTTTCGCGTTTGGACATCAATACTTTATAACTCTTTCTAAGACAGTATTTCGGTAGAGCCCATAGTTTTTGAGATACGAATTATCAAAGATTTCATATACTCAAATCGATACGCCCTTTTCACAAATTACACTTCAGTCATAAAATTCTCAAATGCTGTGCAAAGAAAACTCATATTTCCTCCAACTCAAACGGAATCCAAACTTTCGTTCGAATCAAAAATACAAGTTGTTAAAATCGGCATTTTTAGTTCGATTTCATTTGTAATTGCACTACTTTGCAATTAGTCATTTGATGCATTTTATTCTTTATCGACAGAGTCGAGATCGAGATCGTCGACGTGAACGACAATCTGCCAGAGTTCGAGGTGGATCTGTACAACATTTCGATCATAGAAAATCTACCGAAGGGTTTCAGTATTCTGCAGGTGAACGCCATCGATCGGGATCAAGGTGAAAATGCCGAGTTTTACTATTACCTGGCGTCGGAAGAGCCCAAGGGGGCGTTCGTAATCGATCACGTGTCGGGCTGGATTGTGGTCAAGGATGAAACCTATCTGGACAAGGAAACTCGCAGCTCGCTGCACATGGCTGTGAATGCGATGGAGCGAATCGAGCAAGCCGATCGAAACCGGAACTATGGGACGGTTCAGGTGGAGATCACATTGCTTGATACCAATGACAATACGCCGGAGTTCGAGAAGGGGACGCTGTATGAGTTCAAGGCGAACTGTAGTGCGGCGATTGGGAGCAAGATCGGTGCCGTGAAAGCGAATGATCCGGACGATATGGGCAATGGTCAAGTTCAGTATAGTATAAAGAATGTTCGACCAAATTTGGCGATACCGTTCAAGTTGGATCCGGACACGGGCGACCTCCTGGTAG
Source organism: Toxorhynchites rutilus septentrionalis (assembly GCF_029784135.1). NCBI lineage: Eukaryota > Metazoa > Arthropoda > Insecta > Diptera > Culicidae > Toxorhynchites > Toxorhynchites rutilus. The sequence continues at coordinate 11,584,018 of NC_073744.1, read as the reverse complement.
CGGAAGCACTGACATATGGCAAGATCGCGTTTTTCGTGGAAGCTCGCGATCAACCGTTGAACCCTTCCGAATCAAGGTTCAACGTGGCGCTCGTAACAATCGACATCGTTTGCCAATCGATCGAGCAAATTGAATTTATTGGGGCTCCCTATGAATTTTGGGTTGGGGCTGATGCCGCAGTCGGTTCCTCCGTTGGCCAGATTCGAACAACATTCGATTCCAACGCAGAGGAGGAAATATTTTTCGATTTACTTCACTCATACCCGGAAGGGGTACCGTTTGCAATCGAGGAAAGATCGGGAATCGTGACCGTCATCGAAGCGCTCGATAAATTCGATCGACGCTGTTACGAATTTGAAACGGTTGTGTCCTATCTACCAAATGCCCAGGGGAAAGCTGTTGATCAATTGACACCAGAGGCCTATAACAACCTAGAGAAAATCATCGTAACGAACGTAACGATACATGTCATCAAGAACAACTTTATGCTGCTTCGAGGCACCAATTCAACGCCCATCGAATTCAGAATCAAAGAAAACCAACCAAATTCCATTATCGGACAACTTCAATTTCAGGGTTTCCAAGAGCAATGCGAAGCCGACGAGAAGGGTCCTCCATCATTGATATCGGTCCGTGGTGATCGTCAAATCTTCAACCTCAACGGTAAAAATCGAACCCGATACGGCAGAAGGATCATTCGCGAAGCCAGTGTCGATTACGTTCAGCTCTACCCGTTGGTATCATTCGACGCAATGTACACTACGAACGCATCCCGTAAGGCACGCAGCTCAAAATCCTCTCGGACGCCCACCAGTGGTGTCCAGTATTCGCTCGTAAACAGCTATGACCACGCGGACTTGATCCACCTCACCAACGATGGCAAGCTGATGACCGTGAAAGGTCTCGATCGCGAGAAACAGGACACACACAAGGTCACGATCATCGCGGAGTACTTCTTCAAGCACCGAACCTTCGCCGGCATTTATCAGGTGGTGATCCTCGTCGAAGACGAAAACGATAACCCACCCGCGTTCAACCAGCCCTTCTACCTGGGGGTGATCGCGGAAAACTCTCCCATCGGAACGGAGATCGTCCTGAACAACCCGATCATTATCACCGATTCGGACGTGGGCGCCAACGCTGAATACGAGCTGAACCTTTCCGGCGAGTCGGATTCCTTCGCGGCTCAGTTCTCCAACGCTACGCTTTCCAACTACAACAAAACCGTTGCGCATATCTTCAAGAACCTCCAGATCGCCAATGTAAACCCCGCTGGTGAAGTGATCAACCGACGGATGGATTTTCGGCCGAAGCCACTGGAGGGTGGCAATGGATCGACCCCACACTACAACATCATCTTCATGGGACCGAATAAACTTGACCGCGAGGAGATCGATAGCTTGAGTCTGAAAATGATGGCCACCGATCGGGACAGTCTGACCTCGGAGGTGGAACTGCGGATACTGATTCTGGACGTGAACGATAATGCGCCGATTTTTGAGAAGGTGGCTATTTTTCGTCGGAGCAAATGTGAGATGGTTGAGAACCGGAGCGATCTCGAGCTGTTGTACGTGGATGAGCTGGAGGCGGAAATGCCGTCCGAGTTCGCACAGCCACCAGAGCAGGAAAGCACTCGACTGGGTTATGGCGTTGAAAGTTTGTTTGAGTTGGTGCAGTCGGCCGCGTATGTTGGGATGCCGAGAGTGCTGGACGGACAGCTGATCATGGAGAGCAGCAGCAGCAACCGGTCGACGATGACGATGATAAGAAGGAAGCCATTCTCTCCGAAGAGTCGACTGAGGGCGGGTGTTCGGAGTTCGCGGGAGTTCGGCAAGAAGTCAGGGTTGAAGTTCAGTTTGCCAGAGAATGTGGAGGTGGGGAAGGTAATTCTGAAGCTGACGGCGAACGACGATGATTTCGATAAGAATTCCAAAGTGTTCTACGAAGTTGTAGATCAGGAAGAGTGGCCCTCTCGGAATAGTAGTAACTATTTCAAAATCGATCGCAACTCCGGTGAACTGAAAGCTACCGCACAGTTGCCTCCGGAAGCAGAGATCAGGATGAATATCTCTGCGAAGGACACGGGTGGATTGGCGGATGTCATCAGTTTGGAGTTCAAAGTCTACGATGTCAACGATAACTCGCCCGTGTTTGAGAAGCAATGGTACACATTCAACGTTGAGGAGGGAATCTATTCGAGTAGTGGAAAGGAAATAGGGCAAGTGACGGCAACGGATGACGATTTGGGAATGAATGGGAACGTTTCCTATCTTCTGCTGGCGGGAGACGACCGGAAAGTCCCATTTTTCGTGTCCCCAACGGATGGAACGCTTTACGCTTCCGGTGAGATCGATCGCGAAATGATTTCCTCGTACCAATTCAAGATTCTTGCCTCGGACAACAACCTCGACCTGAAGCGCTCAGCAATGGTCGACATTGAAGTGATCGTGCTCGACAAAAACGACAACAGTCCGGAGTTTACAGCATATGATGAGCTGCGGTACGACGATAACAAAATTACTCGAACCCCCGTATATCTCGCGCACATCAACGTCAACTCGAAGCCGGGAACGTTCGTGAAACAAGTGCAGGCCGCAGACAGTGATTTTAAGGAGAACGGCAACGGTTTGATCATCTACTCTCTGACCGGACAAACCGAGCAGATGCAGTTCGGCATCGATCCAAAGGATGGCGTGATCACCACAGCTTCAAAGTACACGCCACCGGCCACCAAGAAGAACTACCAACATCTGAACGTAACGGTGGTAGCTTCCGATTTCGGTACCCCGTCACGGTGGAGTACCGCGCTGCTGATCATCAACCTGCAGGGAGACCCCGAGCGGGTGAATGGCTCCGAGGAAAAGATTCCTCTCTTCCCGTACCGGTACTACGAAATCGAACTACGGGAGAACGACTCCGCACCGAAAATAGTGCTCAACGTGACGCTCAGCAAGAAGTACGCCAAAGAAGACGCATTCCGGTGGGAAATTGTCGACCGAGATTTCGACGAACGGTTCAAGATCGACGAAAAGAACGGATCGCTCTGGCTGCTCCGTCCATTGGATCGGGAAGAGCGGGCGTCATACGAGATCAAGATCCGGGTGGAGAAGCTGAAAAGTCGCGAAAGTCGGAACATTCCGAGCGTGTTGTATGCGTTGGAGAATCCCGTCAAGAAGAAATCCCAAAAGCTGAACGATAACGAGGTGGAAATCCACGTGAAGGTGATAGACGTTAACGACAATGCGCCGATTTTCAAAGGAAACGACGGACCCATCATTGCGGTGGTTCCGGACCGGGCAAACTATGGCTATCCGGTGATGAAAGTTGAGGTAGGATATTAACAAAAAAAAAACTATGGGTGGGTTATACCTAAGATATAACCGCAAGATTAACGTAGGACTACCGTTGGCTTAGTAATCATTCGAGTGTATTGATTAAACCAGTGATTGAATGAAACAATTTCAGAATTCAAAACAAATCCTAATTCAGGTAAATTCACCTTGTGATAGATTACGTTCTTCGGTGCAAGTCCGACGTGTGACATGACTCCTTGTTCATTTTATTCATTTTTCGTCGAATTCCAAAATATGTGAATGGATAAATTACGAAACGATCAACGATCAAACGATCAAACGACATTTCCGTGTAAAGTTGTTGCATCTTCCAAGTACATCTCAAACCGCAAATTTGTTAGAATTTGACGGCAAAGTCAGGGAAACAGCGTAAGGGATTCGGAGTGGAACCAGCAAAAATAAATTAACACGCGAGAACTACGTTTACACTCGTTTATTCTAGGAAAGATAGTAATACAACTTATCGCGGGAAGCGCTTGGTTTGGAATGAAAAATAGACACTGCTTTGCCTCTCTCGTTCGGTGTAGGTGCAAGGTATACTATGCACGAAGGTGCGCACAGTTGTCTCAGATGTGTGTAATAGTAGGCGATGCATGTTTCCACACTCCTTCTCAAAGGATATCCGCTTCACACAACCCGTACAAACCCCAACATCTAGAAGAACTGCTTGTGTTACTGAGGAGCCAAAGCCTTGGTCATGATTTCTGCCACCATAATTTCTATTGGACAATACTCAATCTGATTCTCCCCACACAGTTCTGAACGAATCTCTCCTTGGTGTCGATATGTTTTCACCGACGACTCGGCCTTTCGGTCTTCACGTATGCTATACACCCTTTGTTGTCTTCTCTCATAATCGTTGGTCTGTTCTTCTTCTTCTTCTTCTTCAATGGCACTAACGTTCCTAGAGGAACTTCGCCGTCTCAACGTAGTATTACTTGCGTCATTTTTTATTAGTACTTAGTTGAGATTTCTATGCCAAATAACACGCCTTGAATGCATTCTGAGTGGCAACCTCTAGAATACGCGTGATCACAGTGCAAGTCGGAGGAAATTTCTTTGACGAAAAATTCCCCCGACCAGAACGGGAATCGAACCCGAACACCCGGCATGTTAGTTATGACGCTAACCACTCGGCCACGGGAGCACTGGTCTGTTCTGAACCTCCCCAAAATCACACAGAAGTTCCCGCAACCAGATTGTCTCTTGGCAAGCTTCGGAAAGTGTCTCCATTGTCGATAGTGTTACACATGGCTGTCGACTACTAGACCAGGATATGGTTTCTCCACCGAAGAAAAATATAGGGCCCAAAATTGATCGCCGGCTCTGGGGATCTCCAGCCCAATCGGAATCAGAATATCCGACTAGTGGTTGATTGCAATGTCCTCCCAACTGTAGGTAACATTCGCTTGTTGCTTTCAAATAGCGCAATACACGCTTAGCGGCGTTCCAATCCGACTCATTCGGTGCAGATAAGTTCCTTCAAAGAATCGTCGTTGAAGCTACTATATTCGACCGAGCAACGACCGACAAATACAGCAATCCGCCAACCAAACTCCTATACATCGTTGGATCTTCCAGTAACTTGCTAGTTTCCTGTATATTCAAGTATCCCGCATTCATGGGAGACTTTGCTATCTTAGCTTCATCCAAAATATTGCTTCAGGTACACTTCATCCTCAGCACGCACCTCCAGTACAAGAAAGTGCCGGATTTTACCAAGTTTGAAAATTTCAAATTAATTGGTCAAGCTTTTGTGAATCTGTTCCATCTCTAATTCGTCCTCCGACGCAAGCAGCATATCGTCGACATGAACTAACAAGAACACTGTAGCTTTACTAGTCTATGAAGCAGACTAGAGACACTGATCCGACGACGATGTCTTGAATCCTAACTCAGTCAGTATACCGTTTAATTTCTTGTAACAACATCGCGTCGGTTTCCGCAGCCCATAGATATTTAAACTGACATACATGGTCCTCCTGTCCTGGTACAGCGAAGACCCATTTGGATCCGACTATATTGTGTCCTTTCGACAAAGGCACTAGGTCCCATGTACCATTGCGATGATGCGTCACTCTAAACAATAACTTTTCGGTAGTTCACTGGTTCTTCGAAATCACATGCCGCTATACTCACGACGTAATAATCGAATCGCTTTGGAACAGCACCTAAATTCGTTCTCTTGGATCATCGAGCTCCACCAGGCGCTTCATCAATCTCATCCTGGCTGGCAGTGTCGTAAGCTTCCTCGTTCACCGAATCGCTATCTTCACTTTCATCAGGCTTTTCCTTGAACGGCAGCAGCTAGATTTCATCCTCAGCATTGCTTACTCCATCACCATTCATTGCATCCGCAATCGAAACTGAAACTCACCAGATGATGTTCCATTTCCTAGCTCAATAAATCTTGCGTCTCGGCTTATTGTTATTACATTCGTCTCACGATCTATATAACGATAGCCCTTATGTTCCATCGAATAACCGACTAAATGCAGCTTGTTTGCCTTCGCATGTAGCTTACTCCTCCTCGTTTCAGAGATATGGACATAGGCTTCACTCCCAAGCACATTGAAATGTGCGAGATCCGGTTTCCTATTCCACCAAAGCTCGTCGGGGGTTTTCCCAACCGACCTGGAGGGCAAACGATTCTGCAGGAAAGTTTCTGTTAGAATAGCTTTGCCCCAGTACCGCTTTTCGAGTCCCGAGTCAACTAGCATGGAGGTTACCATCTCGTTGATCGATAGATTCTTCCGTTCTGCTACGCCGTTGGACTGGGGAGAATACGGAGTGTCTGCGTTGTCTGCATTGAATTTTCTGCTTGACGAAGGTGGTACAGACCAAGGCGCATCTATATATACCAGGTGAAACAATCATATAAAATGCACTTTCAGCCATATTGGAATTGCTGTCGGTATTGTTTACAAACAGCATCAGAACGCTGCCGGCGGCTCTCTACAAACTGCTACGATGCTTATTCGAACGATGCCTACTATGTTCGTCTTTCGCGGATTTTATGAAAAATAAGGGATGATTTTGTAGAATTTCATTCTCATTTCCACTACTCTCCCATGTGAAAATGCAAAAATGGCGTACCCTAGCAATAACAAAACAAACAACCCCCGCTCCACAAACCGTAATCTCCTTCTTATTGAAGTGATGATGTTGTTTCACCTGTTATACATTGCTATAAGCGCCTTGGTACAGACCACCGTAACGAACGCCCGTCGCTACGGCAGATATCTTCTAGTCAATAACTCAGCAGCCGTTACTATTAAAACACACTTCCATATTCTTTTGTGCCAGCTTTTCCATGGAGATCAAGCTGGTTGACAATCCAGGAACGTATTTCACTTCACCAATGGCGATTCTGATAGCCTCTCATTGCCATCAATTCCGTACACAACACCGCTGCCTTCGCGGAGAATTTGGGTTATCCACTCGCCGTCGAACTCTTTCAGAGATGCCGAAAACGTTTTATCGTTCGTCATATGTGCGTTTGCATCACTGCCAATCACCCACATTAGATTTTTCTCGTTACTCACTGTGAAGGCAATGCCTTTGATGTCACTCTGGACCACCATTGCCTTCGCATTTTCACTTTTCTTCGCAGCTTGGAACTTCCTGCAATTTCGCTTCAGATGGCTAACTTTCTTACAGAAGTGGCAAATCCGGATTTCCTTTTCCGATTTGCTTCAGCTGATCGCATAGCCTTTTCCGCTCTTCGCGAACTACCCGATATAACGTTATCACGTTATATCCGTCGATGGTAATCGTCCGTCAACATGGACTTTACTACGTCCAACGAAATGTCATCACCAGACCAGCTATCGGAAGTTGTCACCAAGGCGCTTATATTAATGTATAACAGGTGAAGCAACATCACCACTTTAATAAGAAGGGGATTACGGTTTGTGGAGCGGGGGTTGTTTGTTTTGTTATTGCTAGGATACGCCATTTTCGCATTTTCACATGCAAGAGTAGTGGAAATTAGAATGAATTCTACAAAGTCATCCCTTCTTTTTCACATGAATTCGCGAAAGCCGAACATAGTAGGCATCGGTCGAATAAGCGTCGTAGCAGTTTGTAGAGAGCCGCCGGCAGCGTTCTGATGCTGTTTGTAAACAATATCGACAGCAATTCCAATATGGCTGAAAGTGCATTTCATATGATTGTTTCACCTGGTATATATAGAGGCGCCTTGGTTGTCACTAGTCCTAGCCCTGAGGCAGACTCCGAAGAAGTAAGCAAACTCTAGTGTCTGAATCGAGTGTCGTTCCAGCAGCGTCCAGTCGATCGAACAATTCTCGCATAACTTTTGAAAAGGTCCAATGTAACATTTTCGTCAACTCGAGAAAAACGAAGTTGAAGACCCAAACATTATTCCGCGAATTGTCTTAAAAGCTTCCGATCTTTATCGCTACTTTCACCACTAGCAGTCAAGAATAACTCTGAAAAACCAATCGTAACTGTTGTTCCGTGATTTAAGATTAAAGTTGAAGACTAGGAGCGAAAAATGTTACATTGGACGTTTTGTCTGCCCGCATTTGCACATTGGACATATTACGTTGCACGACAAAAATTTGAAACTAACTTCTAAGCAACAATCCAAATAACAGCATTTCATTCTAAAGGCGAATTATTATTGTTATCACTCGTCGAATTGCATTGAAATCGGCAACAACAGCTGTAAGAAACAAAAACTCAAAACGACCGAAGTACGACTTCGTATTGTTTTGACTGTTTTTTTACTTCGGACGTTTCGGGCGTCGGAGGAAAGAGGCTTCTAAAGTAACAGCCGGGCGCTTCAAATCCGATTCTGTACATTGGATATTTTTTGCATCGGCGATAAAAAGATGAAGAAGATAGATACGTGAACAATTGTTTTTGTAATGCATTCAATGATTGAAAACTAATAGCGTGCATCCATTAACTCGATTTGTTTACATTTGTTACATAGGACCTTTTCAAAAGTTACGCGAGAATTCATCGATCTCGAGCAAATGTTGCTCTAAGTCACCGCGCTCCACGAAATTTGATCGAGCAGAATTTCTTCAATACCGTGCGTGCACAACGCATATAGAACGCATATTGCTCAATCAACGTTATCGCAGCAAATTGTTATCAACATTTGCCGAACGGTATACGTAGAAGTTTAGTGAGCTGAAGAAATGAAGAGATATCTTCCAATGCAGTCTTGAATACCCGAGCCGAAGCCTTGTGTTCATACCGCTTTTGAAGTCCTCACACATTCCGGAGTGCAAAAATGCATGCGGGTACAAAAGTACCCACACCTTGTTACATCCCTCTTTACTTGCCAGACCTGGATATAGGCAAGTGTCAATACTGTGACAGCACCACTTGTGTGCTTACCTTTGAATCACATACTTTGATTCAGTTTGTCATTGCATAATATAATTCCAACGTGAATGAATGTGTTTGTTTTTCTTGCTTAATCCCCCGTGTAAAATATTTTTTCCAAGCCCATCCGAAATACCGTTTCTAGCTAATGAAGAACGCGTCGGGTGATACTGCGGAAGTAATAGAAGCAAAAGAAAGATCGACGGTGTGAATCTTTACTCGTGTCGAGAATCCTCGATTCTGAATTGGAGTACAATCACGATCAGAAGACTCCGAAGAAAGTGTGGGATGCACTCCAGTGGGTGTTTGAGAGACGCAGTATAGCAAGCAGAATACAACTTCGATTCGATGGCGGAACGTTACAACAGCATTTTCTCAAATTTGTACGGGAATATCGAGCTACCGGTGCGGCGCTGGAAGATTTCGATGTGGTGTGCCACCTGCTGTTAATGCATGGAACGTCATATTCGACCGTTGTGACACCACTAGAAACAATACCCGAGAAGAATCTGTCCATCGAGTTTGTAAAATGTAGACTGCTGGACGAGGAGACGAAGAGAAAAGGCGTAGAGTTGTGTACCCCCAAAAATGAGGCTGCATTTCCCCTTACGAAGCAACAACCGAAGACGAAGGAGAAAATAATGTGCTCCGGGTGCAAAGTTGAAGGAACGTGAATTGACCGAGTGTCCGAACAAGAAGAATAATGATTAGAAGAAGAAAAGTGGCAAAAATAAATCCAAGCCTAATGACGGGTTTACATTAGGGAGATCTATAGCTATAGATGGATTTATTCACGTAAAAATAGGTGTAAACGGGTGAGAATAAATATGATACACTTATTCGAGGTATATTAGGCTGTCAAAAAAGTCCTGCGGTATTTCCGCGAGGTGTCGTTGTAAGCGCGTAGTTCTAGTTGTACTCATTGTATCGAGTCATACTATAGCTTGTTGGAAAGGTATTTTTTTGCGCGCAATAATATAGTCCTTCACAGTGTTTTGTTTGGTTAAGTCGTTCGTGAGTTATAGTGTCGCTAATATGGAGCAAAATAAAGAGAAAATCCGACATATTTTACAGTACTACTATGACAAAGGCAAAAATGCATCTCAAGCTGCCAATAAAATTTGTGCAGTTTATGGACCCGATACAGTTTCCATTTCCACCGCGCAACGATGGTTTCAACGTTTTCGTTCTGTCGTAGAGGTCGTCGAAGATGCGCCACGCTCCGGAAGGCTTGTCGTCGAAAATTGCGACAAAATCGCTGAATTAGTCGAGAAGGACCGGCATAGTAGCAGCCGTAGCATCGGCCAAGATCTGGGGATAAGTCATCAAACCGTTATTAACCATTTGAAGGAGCTTGGATTCACAAAGAAGCTCGATGTATGGGTGCCACACACGTTGACGCAAAAAACCATCTTTGACCGTATCGACGCATGTGAATCGCTGCTGAATCGCAACAAAATCGACCCGTTTTTGAAGCGGATGGTGACTGGCGAGTGGGTCACTTACGACAACGTGAAGCGCAAACGGTCGTGGTCGAAGCCCGCTGAAGCGGCTCAGACGGTAGCCAAGCCCTCATTAACGGCCAGGAAGGTTCTTCTGTGTGTTTGGTGGGATTGTCAAGGAATAATCTATTATGAGCTGCTTCCCTATGGCCAAACGCTCAATTCGGACCGGTACTGCCAACAACTGGACCGCTTGAAGGTAGCACTCATGAAGAAGAGGCCATCTTTGATAAACAGAGGCCGCATTGTCTTCCATCAGGACAACGCCAGGCCACACACTTCTTTGGTGACGCGCCAGAAGCTCCAGGGCGCCAGAAGCTCCAGGAGCTCGGATGGGAGGTTCTTTTGCATCCGCCGTATAGTCCGGACCTTGCACCAAGTGACTACCACCTGTTTTTGTCCATGGCGAACGAGCTAGGTAGTCAGAAGTTAGCCACAAAATAGGTCTGTGAAAATTGGCTATCCGAGGTTTTTGCCAATAAGGAAGCGAGCTTCTATAACAGGGGTATTATGAAGTTGGCATCTCGTTGGGAACAAGTCATCGAACAAAACGGCGCATATTTGACTTAAAACAGATGATTGTAACTAATTTTATGAACAAATGAAAATTCAAAAAAAATACCGCAGGACTTTTTTGACAGCCTAATATATAACTTGAATAAATTCAGCATATATAAATGCTTGTAAATTTCTCTCTGGTGAGAAATCACTAAAGTTGGATGCAGTTCTACTTCAGGTGAATAAATTCATCGAAAATATGAATATATTCATTATAGAAGTTCACGCTAGTGTAAACGGTTGATGTGATTTCTATAAATCTCATCATATTTCTTCTCGTGAATATATCACTAGTCTAAACCCACCCTAACGTAGCCGAAAAGAGTGACGTGTGTTTTGTGGGGGCGGAAGAAAGACGACTGAGAAAAGTGCATTGGTATATTGATTCAGGCTGATCCGATCATTTAGTGAACGATAAATCATTATTCGAAGACATGACACCGTTGAAGACTCCTGTCGAGATCGCCATTGCCATTGTTGACGACCGGTCGTGTGTCGAAAGATCTGGAGCTGTGGCGCAAACGTCTTGACCACCTAACGGCGGTGAATACCGGAGCAAGTAGTTTGAAAAGTTCCTGAAGCAGAAAGGTATTATCGTGGAGTGGACGGCTCCGCACATACCCCTACAGAACGGGGTCGGCAAGCGGATGAACCGCACTCTGGTAGACAAGGCCCGGACGATGTTGGAAGAATCCGGAATCACCAAGTGCTTCTGGCGAGTAGACGTGCAGACGACTGCGTATCTTCTAAACCGCAGCCCCACGAGTGCGATCGACAGCAGTAAGACTCCGTACGAGCGATTGGCAAAGCTTTGGGTATTCGGGTGCAGCGTGTTCGTTCACGTTCTTAGGAAACAACGAGGTAAGCTTGATGCTGAATCATGGAGAGGAATTTTTGTTGGTTATGTCATCAATAGTTATCGGGAATGGAATCAGAACCAGCGGAGAATAGTTTATGTCCGTGACGTCGTGTTCCTGGAAGGTTCTTCTCGCACCAAAGCAGTTGAAAATGTGTCGTCCGATGAGTTATTCTTAGTGAAGGCAGCTGACGGTGGTTCAGTGCGCGGTTCAGTGGGGGCTGACTTGGAGATTGAATTGAGTAATGCCGAATTGGAGGTATTTGAGGATGAAGAGAGCAACAGTGTTAGTAAGGGAGACGAGTCCGAGGAAGGAGAGGAGACCGAAACAGCGAAATGGAAGCAGACGGTCCCTGCCTGGCACAAGGATTATGAGCTGAAGTACGCTGCGTACGCGTTGAATGCCGCAAGTTATCTGGAGAAACTCCCAAACTCACTAGCTGAAGCTCGGAAGCGGCACGATTGAGATAAATGGAAGGCTGACAGTTATAAGGTTCGCTTAGTAGCAAGAGGTTTCAGCCAGCAGTTCGGTTTCGATTATAGTGAAACGTATTCCTCGGTCGCCAGATTGGATACCCTGCGTACATTGCTGGCGTTTGCGAACGAGAGAAAGATGGTGGTCCTTGATGGAACCACCTTTTTGAACGGTTCGATCACCGAAAAGAGGGTTTAAAGGTATAAAGAGCAGTAGAGATCTTGTGGTCGTTGAGGAAGTCTCTATACGGACTTAAAGAAGCTTCCAAGGCATGGAACGTCCGATTCGATCAATTCATCCGTGAATGTTTGGGTTTTCAGCAAAACCTGAACGATCAGTGCCTGCACATAAGAATAACGAAGATTGACATCGCTTTGTGGACGACTTTGTGATTGTGGGTCCGACATTGCAGGCCGTAGAGCGCATGAAAAGTTACCTCTCACGTGAATTTGAGATCAAGGACTATAGACAAATCAAGTGTTTCCTCGTGATGAACACCAGCTACGATAGAGAGCATGGGGTGATGCGAATCGACCAGCGTCACTACTTTCAGGTTGTTTTGCGACGGCTCAAGATGGAGAAATGTAAGCCTTGTTTGACGCCCATCGAGAACCGGCTAGAACTTCCGAATGGTGAAGTAGAAAAGTGCACTGTACAACCCTATCGCGAATTGGTGGTTTGTCTCATGTATGCGAAACCCTATCTGGCACCTGCTTTTTCAGTCAATATCAGAGTTGTCCAACTGACGAACACTGGACGCGTTTAGAAAGAAGGCCATCAATGAGCGATAGCGTGTTTAACGTGTTTAGGTCGACTGTGGCATGGATCACTCGGATGCAACATACTGTTGCATTCCCTTCGACAGAGGCCGAACTGACGGCGTTTTGCGTTGCCGTTTGCCATGGATTATGAATGCAGCGCTTGTTTCGTGACTTGGGTTGTAAGGTCGATACTCCCGTGACGTATTTCGAAGACAATCAATCAATGATTCACATCGCTGAGGATTCCAAGGGATTCGGAAGGTTTCTTTCTGAAGGACTTGGAGAAACAAAAACAAAAATCATTCTTGAGTACGTCCCAACATCGATCGATTCAGCAGGCAGTTATTCTGACCGAGGGTTTACCTGTTGCGGCCTTTCGACGGAATTGCATGATCATAGGGTTGGCAAGCTGCAGTGTTTGAGCAGGGTTGTAAAAGTGGTCAACCACTCACTACTTGTCATACCTGGATATAGGCGATTGTCAATGCTGTGACAGCACCATTTGTGTGCTTAACTTTGTATCTTTGCATTTGCTTTGATACTGTTTGTCATTCCATAATATAATTTCAACGTGAAAAAACGTGTTTGTTTTTCTTGCTTAATCCCGCGTGTAAAACATTCTTTTCCAAACCCATATCGTTTTCACACCTTGCATATATTTATAACGCCAATTTCCCCAGGCTGATTGGCTTTGAAATATGTGCTAGAGAAATATACAGATTTCAGCGATCGTACATCAACCGCTGCGCAATCACAACTGAGTGGATTTCCGAGCGGGCATTCGTTTATATACAGATTTGTGTGATTTCGATTTTTTTAAGTTACTGAAACCAGTTTACGGGTCAATAATTAACAAGCATATAACTCTTGGACATTTTGTCTCTCGAATGAAATGATTATCACCCCACTCCGTTCGGCAGACAAAGAGGTATTAACGTCCAAAACCTTGCACTCCAAGCGTCACGTTCTCGTCTTCGAAACTTTGAACTGACGCCCCGGTACAGAAATGAAAGACGTAGTCCTGCGTCAAAAAAATATAAAAGTCATTTGAATTCTAATTCGATTTCAGGCTTACGACGAGGACACCGGAAGTAATGGAGAAGTCCGCTACTCGCTGCTAAATGAACCGGCCCGGCTATTCGACATCGATGCTATGTCGGGTCAAATTCGTCTGCTGAGTTCGCTGCTCACCTTCCAGGATCGGGTCTTCGGGTTTGATGTGAAGGCTACCGATCGAGTGGGAGCCGACGATGGCAAGTCAACGATTGCAAATGTTTTCGTTTATGTGTTGAATTCGAACCAGGAAGTGTGTCTGGTGCTTTCCGGGCCACCCGTTGAGATCGAGAAGCAGCTGGGTATGATTACGGGCAGCTTGACGCTTGCCACCGGGTATGACGTTCGCATTCGGGCGCTGGAGAGCAACGAGAAGGTGGATGACGCGTGAGTTTAAGCCTCTGACTCAAACCATTACCTCTATCTGATGCATTTGGATATTTTTCAGCACAAATCTGTACCTTTATGCCGTAGACAGAAAGTCCAACTCGTTGGTCGAAATGGCTGAGCTGCAAAGGTGAAGATTCTAGAAGCTTCTATTGAAAAAAAAACTAATTTTGTCCCACGCAGATCGCTCGCTTCGCTCGATATGTCAAATTTAAAGCCGAATTTGCCGATCATCGAGCTGTCGGACCTGTCCTCGAATATCCTCGAACCGCATCCGTACGATGCCGGAATGAAGGGTATCGAGCTGGCAACGGTAGTCGTCGGAGGGCTGATATTCGCTGGAGGAACTGCGACAGCGTTATGTATCGCATGCGCTCGATACAGGCGGTAAGTACTGTTTGCTGTTGGCTTCGCATGTTCATTCAAAATTTAAGCTAGGATCTCTGTATCTAGTTACATTTAGGCGATTAGGGCCGGTCTGGAAAATTAAATGTTTCGAATTTCACTCTCGATTACAGTCTCCAATGTCATCGAACTAATCCTTCGTTCATTTTTTTGTTTCTTTTCATACGCTGTACAGCAATTATCGCTATTGATCACATTTCATTCGAAATTAAACAAACAAATCACAATATGCACACATTACACACACATGTCACACGGTAATATCGCGTAGGATAATTTCTAGGTTAGGTTAGTATGCTTTTTGCCGCTGGTATTGTTAATATGTAAAATTGTAAATAAGGATTAGTTGGAATTATTCTAATTAACAGTATCTAAACCATTTTCCTAAAACTGATTTTAATTTGTATCGAAAGTTTCGAGTTTTTTGATTACATAAAGTTCATTCGTCTGTAGCCTTAAAAAAGACCAATCAATCAATGAAGGGTCCCGGGATTGAACCCATGGTTCATCGCTTGATAGCGGATGTGCAGCCATCTAGGATACGGCTAGCATTAAACCTGACGCATTTTTGCCGATAGTCGATTGTCGAACAGTCGATGGTCGAATTTCCATAAAGAACTGCATCGAGATGCAGAAGACAATCTCTAGTTATCTAAGGGTTATCGTCGAGCGGCTCTTCCCAAAAAATGAGTCATCAATGTGGTCCACTACCACTATATGGCGAGGAAGAAGCCGTGTGCAAGTGTGCAACTCGCCAAAGAGGGAATCACTACTGTGACGGAAAGCAGGCATCCCAATAGTACAGCCTATTCGCTACCATCGTTACTCAAAAGCATCTGGGTACACCGGGGCAAATTGGAATGTTTTTTCCAAAGCTCAACTTGAATGTTATCTTCAGAAATAACGAAATCACAAAATTGAAATCTGTTTTCGACATATACAAGCTATGCCAGATGACTTTCGATGAAAAATAGAGACTGACACTGGATGCTCCGAAAAATATTAAAACGAAACAAAAATAAACAAAACTGCATATGACCCATTTCAACGTAACAACGTTTTTACTCACTACAAATAGGTTTTTTTTTCTCGTTCGCATGTATAAATCACACGATTTTCAGATAGAAGATAGAAGTAGATTTTGCTTGATATATTCTGCTTATCCATATTTTTGAGCTCGTGATCAATAAAACTATTTTTCAATTTTCATTTTCTTTCTCGCAAAAAATTCTAATTTGATAAAAATGTGTAATATCTTAGATTGAAAGTTTACAAAACATAGAGAGTTATGCCAAACAAAAAATTAAGAAAAACATTTAAAATGTATTTTTAGGAAAAACCGACGGAAAGAGCTTATTTCATTTATAAACATTCATTTAATGCTCAATTTCTTCGTGGTGTTCATATATGGTCTTAGTGCGCCCGTGGCCGAGTGGTTAGCGTCTCACATTGTCATGCCGGGTGTTCGGGTTCGATTCCCGTTCTGGCCGGAGGATTTTTCGTCAAAGAAATTTCCTTCGACTTGCACTGTGGTCACGCGTATTCAAGAGCTTGCCCCTCGGAATACATTCGAGGCGTGTTATTTGGCTTAAGAAATCTCAACTAAGTATTAATAAATGACGCTAGTTAATGCATACGTTGAGACGGCAAAAGTTCCACAGGGAACGTTAACGCCATTCAAGAAGAAGAAGATATATGGTCTTGCAGAATTTAGCCTTGATGTCGGTTGACAACTGACACTTCCCCCTCGGACTTTAACAGATAAATTCGATTTGATAGTTGCGTTCACAGTTTCTGTAGCGAGACGGTTTCAAACTTTTGTTTTGTTCGCATTATATTGCGAAACAATATGATTTCCATCACTACTATATTTGACACATTTGACAGTAGCAGAAATAGTTCAGTTCAGCACTGTTCGAATTGTCTGAGTGAGTTTGTTGATTGTTACGTAAAATGATCAAATATTCAAAATTCCTTATTGTTACAAAATCTGTTTAAAATCTGCATGGATCTCGAAAAATCGGTAATCTGTATATACAGATTCTTAGGGAAAAAAATTATAGGAGGTTGTGTCCAAGATACGACCGCATTGTTGACGTAGAACTACGCTGTTATTTTATATAAGTCGCTTGTTTATACCTTCGGATATTATTCTATAATGCTGTGAAATTTTAGAAACAACTGCTTAGTAGAATAATCTCTGAAATGATTTTTTCATTGTAGAATCAGTTGACGATAATTGATTGATGAATCATTCTTGCCCTCGCAAAACAATCGTATGTCGCAATTTATTTTATGTCAATGCATTGAAAATTTACCTCGAAGGCTATTCCGGTGGGCTTTTTCGAAATTGACATAGACTCGGCTACAGTCGATTATATACATGTTGCAGCAGCACCATTATTCCATATCTCATAACTACATCAATATATCTTTGGCACCGCATGTAAACAACAACAATGACAACACTTGTAAGTATCAAATATCATGCTACATGTTATTGAGTATTGCCTCAAAGGAATCGCACCTCTGGATATCGTTCGTACAAACTAAGCGTAAACCAAGCGCCAAACAAGCGTTCACCATAGCATGCATACAGAGCCATACATTGGTGGCTTGAAACTACTAGCAATATAAACATTTCTCATCATTTTGCGCTATTCTCAAAAGAAACGCTTCTGTTAATATTACTGGCCTCGAAAAAAAATGCATTACTTTCTTATGCTCAAGATAAGCGCATATGTCATTCTTAGTGGAGAATGTTTTACTACTGGCGAGCGAAACCAAATCACATACAAAATTCCAGAACGACATTTACTTTCATGGTGACTAAATAAACGAAATAATCTCTTTCTGTTAATCTCAACAACCTTTAAAAGAGTAGCTTTGCTTCATTATGATCACGATTAGCGAGCGCAAATGCAATCCTAGTTGAAGGCAGTTTTGCGACTGGCACGCGAACCCAAATAACTTATAACATTCCAGTAAGACATTCAAGATGCTTGGTATTCCTAAATAATTTTTTGGTGCATAACCGTAACGTCTGCTTCGCCATAACGTCAGTTTAATGCATTGATGTATTCTCAAAGGCACCAACGAAGCCCGTATGAAGACGGAAAATAAACAATGTTAACTGCTTGGAAAAAGACCGAATTATGCCACACAGCTTGTACTATGCTGTAACACCCATCGATGTGAATTCGCTGATGAGTTTGTCAAGAGCGACCGCCTTCACCACCAGCGGGGGGAGCTTGATTTTGGTTGCTGCCTGGGCGTTTACATTTTCGATCGACGCGCCGAAGTCGCCTACTTCGCTGTTGTTCGGTGCGGTGTCACATTCGCGAAGGCTCGGTTCAGTGCGAGCGCTTTTCACTGCACCAACACCGCGTGCATCATTAGTTGACGCTTACCTCGTAATTTTATTGCCCCTGGCAATGCGTTCGTTTTATGCAGGGCTCGAGCCTGCCTTCCTCTTCTTCTTGTTCATCACGCACTACGCGAAGCGTCCAATTTATGACGCGGAAAGAAGAACACACGATACGAATAACGCGAAAAACGAACAGAAAAATCAAACGACGATTTCCAAGTTGGATTACCACTGGTGGGGTCCAATCTTAGATCGAAGCACAGCGAAAGCAAAGTGAACTGGATTACTCAACAGTCCGATGCCGAATGAAAGTTTGCCTCAACGAGATCCACTGTTTATACTCTAGGCAAGTATTCCCCTTCATTCTTCTTCTTTTCCTTTGTTCACGGAGACTTCACGGAGATCCTAAGACTTCCACTCCGTTGGTCGTCAATATGTTGCTCGTTATTGATACCTCTGTTCGGGAAAGCACTCAAATGGACAGAACAAATGTATGGGAAAATAGAAACACTTAAAGTTTTCATGAATTTTAACCATTTACTAACCAGGGGATTCTAATGTATGGCATATTGAACAAATCTTACGGAATTTCCGATTCGTTTAGTATGTAAATCGCCAAAATCCGTTCGCGGCAAAAATAGTTATTAACGTTTACTTTATTTCATAAAAACGCGACCTGTTTTCTGATTTGACACCCTTAATGAAAGACGTAGTTCTACGTCAAAACATGCTGAAAATCTGTATCATTACAGGAAAAATCTGTATATGTGGCAACACTGGTTGTCAATCCAACACTTTTGTGACAGCACCCGACTTTTTGCGGCTTCCGACTTTTGAACATTATTGATATATTTTCAATTTCGTCTCGAAACGTACGATTTGTTCTATGGTTTGTCAACAGAAGATGAACCCGGATTTTTGTGGGTTGTTGACCCCCATCGTTGGCTAAAAGAAACCCAAGTATGGAAATGTTTGAACTTAGGCTCATCTGATAAACTAAAAAAATGCTCTATTTTTGTGACGTGACAACGCTTCAAAATACCTATTTTTCAAATGCTGGTTTCTCTTAAATTACAAAATGAAATCTAGGTCTGCCCACGACTTTTCAAACGAGTATTTAATCATCCATTCAATGGTATATAGACATTCAAGTTTGGTTAAGTGCAGAGATATCTCGAGAAACATAAAAACAGTGAAAACCTAAAATATTTAAAATATAATTATACAGTTTTTTAAACTTGCTCCTCTCAAAGGTTGGTACATAAAAATCCAATTCGTTTCATAGAATTTATGTTATAACTAGGTGCTCATTCGAATATCGTTTTCAATTATCTCCTAAAACTAGATTTTAAATTTGGTTCTTTGGTGTTTTCTGGTGGTTTTTTTATTGGGACATTATACGACCAACTTTATAACTGGGTTAAATGCTGTTAAATGTTGCTCCTATAAAAGGAGCAAACGTTTTCGAGACTCGGGCTTTGATAATTTAGCTTTTGTTACCGAACTATGATAGGAATAAATGTTGTTATTTGGGTAATTCGCATTTCGCATGAGAGGAAAAAGTTTAAATAATATAATTCTCGTGTAATAAATAATAAAAACCAAACATCTGACGAGAAGTAAAATTGAATTACAATTAATCTTAGAGAAGTTAAGAAGTCAATCATACTGAAATTTCAAAATCTACCAAAATATCAGTTGTGCTTTTATGATTTCAAACGCTAGCTTTAATTGATGAAAAAAGTTGATGGGTCTGGGCCAAGGGGCGTAGACGGGATCTTGACATAGGACTGTGACTGTGTGTAGTAATTGCATTTGAATAGAGTTTTTTCAATGTTATGTAAAAATGCGTCTGGGAGGAAAGCGAGTGGTTAGTACAATCGAAAAAACATATCCTATTTAATGGTCAATTACTATATTTCCTATATTTATATATATTTTCTATATTTTCTGTTCGTGTTTCAAGTAAAAAAAAAGCTGGATAAATGCTGTCTAATGGCATATAACACATGATATGTAGCGATTTTAAGTAATATGCGTTTGAAAACTCTTAAGGGGCTGTCCACATACCACGTGGACAGAAAAACTACGATTTCAGATACCCCCCTCCACCACCGTGGACAAACATGGACATTGTCCCCTGTGTCCCCTCCCCCTGTTGTCCACGTGGACATTTCTCCATTTCTTGGAAAAAATAATCGTAAAAATAGCTGAATTGCGCCTAAATTTAAGTTTATGTTTGTTTCTTTTCTCTATTATATGTTTGTACATTATAAACATGTGAACATAATTTTATTTTATTGTCGTCAATCTAAATTGTAGACCGATACATTCTTAATACTACTTAAAACTACTTACTTAAAACTAAAAATCTAAAGAGAGCTGGCTGGATAACTTATTCGATTAATTTAAAAGACGATTTTAACAAGTTACAGAATCAATTTTTTTTTATTTAATTATTTCGTCAAACCAGCGTAGACTATATTATTATATATATATATATATATATATATATATATATATATATATATATATATATATATATATATATATATATATATATATATTATATAGCGTGCCCAAATATTACAGTGAAATTTAACGATATCTTATGCTATTCAGATAGTCTTTGAGCATTGACCTTGACATGGTTACATCAATTGTTTCACTGTGTTCGTTACAGAGGCTCATCATACGATTAATAGGACTATATTTGGCATAATTCGTTCTTCGATAATCTATGTAAAAAATGTTAGGGTTTCTCAGGTTCCTAATCGGTGCGTAAAAATTTAGGTTTCCTAATATTTCTTCTGAGTCCACTCGTTGTGATATGATATCAATAATAAATAGAATCATGGCAGAGTTCCGACGTTCTTTTAGGCTTTTAATATTGATTAGCATACAGCGTGCTTCATATGGTGGTAGATGATATGAAGACCAGCCTAGTTTACGAAGTGCAAATAACAAAAATTGTTTTTGTACAGATTCAATTCTGTCTTCGTGTGAAGTTATGTAGGGGGACCATACAATACTACAGTATTCGAGAATTGATCTGACGTATGTAATATACAATGTTTTTATTGTGTACGGATCGTGGAAATGGTAACTAAAGCGTTTAATGAAGCTCAACATATTATTTGCTCTATGGATGATTGTATTATAATGATCCACGAAGGTTAGTTTCGAATCTAAGATCACACCTAAATCTCTTACTCGTTGACATCTAAAGGGTGTGTCACATCAAATTGCATCACGGAAAAAACGCTGTAGAAATTCGCCCAGTAGACCGATCCTTTTGAAAATTTTAGACAGTAAAATAAAAACTATTAAACAACTTTTGGCATTTTCTTTTTATTCATACTTCGAGCCCAAGCCCGTATGCTCGCACCTTTCTCTTTACCCCGTCCATAAGGTTCTGTACAACATCAGGTTGTAGTTTTTTTTGAACAGAAATCCATTTTCTCTTGAAGTCCGCTTCCCATTTGACAAATTTTGGGTTCTTCCGGAGGGCCTGCTTCATAATCGCCCAATATTTCTCTATTGGGCGAAGCTCCGGCGCGTTGGGCGGGTTCATTTCCTTTGGCACGAAGGTGACCCCGTTGGCTTCGTACCACTCCAACACGTCCTTTGAATAGTGGCACGAAGCGAGATCCGGCCAGAAGATGGTCGGGCCCTCGTGCTGCTTCAATAGTGGTAGTAAGCGCTTCTGTAGGCACTCCTTAAGGTAAACCTGCCCGTTTACCGTGCCGGTCATCACGAAGGGGGCGCTCCGCTTTCCGCAAGAGCAGATCGCTTGCCACACCATGTACTTTTTGGCAAACTTGGCGAAAGTCCGCTTTGACGTAGGTTTCGTCGTCCATTACCAGGCAATGCGGCTTCGTCAGCATTTCGGTGTGCAGCTTCCGGGCTCGCGTCTTCCCCACAATGTTTTGCCTTTCGTCGCGGTTAGGAGCCTTCTGAACCTTGTATGTACGCAGGCCCTCCCGCTGCTTGGTCCGCTGGACGAATGAACTTGACAAATTCAGCTTATTGGCGACATCCCGGACCGAACTTCTCGGATCACGTCTAAACTGCTGAACTACGCGCTTGTGATCTTTTTCACTGACGGAGCATCCATTTTTGCCGTTCTTCACCTTCCGGTCGATGGCTAGGTTCTCGAAGTATCGTTTTAGTACTCTGCTGACCGTGGATTGGACGATTCCCAGCATCTTACCGATGTCCCGATGTGACAACTCCGGATTCACGAAATGAGTGCACAGGATTAATTCACGACGCTCTTTTTCGTTCGACGACATTTTTCCAAATTTACGAAAAATTGACAGTGAAGCATGGCCAACGTGATCTATACACTCTTATCTGATTATAAGCGAAAGCTGAAGATATAATTCCTAAAAATTTAATCTCTACAGCGTTTTTTCCGTGATGCAATTTGATGTGACACACCCTTTACTGATGGGTTGATTTCCCAGCTTAACACCATTGTTCAATGGTGTTCTTCTTCTTGTAAAAGTAATCAAAGTGCATTTCCAAACATTGAGCTGTAATAAACTCTTAGTGCACCAATTATAAACTATGTCAACTTCATTTTTGAATGTTTGATAGTCTTCTTCATTCTTTATTTCCATATACAGTTTCATATCATCTGCGTAGATAAGTGCCTTAACACTGTTAAGAAAAACGCAAACGTCATTAACAAATAAAATGAACAAAAGTAGCCCCAAATGAGAGCCTTGAGGAACTCCGGATGTAACAAATATTGGTTTTGAAATTTCCCCATTAAATCTTACCATTTGGGTGCGGTCAGTCAAATATGATTCTAGCCATTTCAATAGCTTGACTTCTATCCCTTTTTTTTGAAGTTTAAGAAGGAGTAAGGGTATATCAACACGATCGAAAGCCTTACTAAAGTCAGTGTATAGAGCTTCAACTTGATTACCATTATCCATTGCATTCAAAGTGAATGTGACAAATTCCAGCAAATTTGTTGTTGTTGATCGTCCTTTGAAAAAACGGTGTTGATTATTCGTAATTCGTGTCTTTAGTTGTAGAAAAAGTTTTTGGTTTATTATGGCTTGAAAGAGTTTAGGAATGCAAGAAATAATTGCTACTCCACGATAATTTCTTACATCGGATCTATTACCGGATTTGAATATTGGTTCAAGGAAAGAGTTTTTCCATATTTTTGGGAACCTTTCTGATTCCAATGACGTATTGAAAAGCCATAAAAGTGGATGAGTTTATTCAGATGCCAAATTTTTTATAAAAACCGGTGGAATTTCGTCAGGACCTGGCCCTTTCGAGACATCGAGCTTATTTAATGCGTCAAAAATTTCAATGTAGGTTAGTTTTCTGACTCCAACATCACATGGAAATTCTGGAAGAAATGCAAAGAAGTCACGATCTCGGTCCTCCTCAGCTGTTACAATATAAACTTCTTGAAAAAATGTTGCAAATTTTTTCTGGGTCATTCCCCACGGTATCGTCAAGGTGCATGCGTGATGGAAAACCATTGCTTTTTAATTTTGTTTTTATGTAATTAAAGAAAACTTTTCGGGTTAGATTTTATGTCCGACTCTGTTTTGACGTAGAACTACGTCTTTCATTAAGGGTGTCAAATCAGAAAACAGGTCACGTTTTTATGAAATAAAGTTAACGCTAATAACTATTTTTGCCGCGAACGGATTTTGGCGATTTACATACTAAACGAATCGGAAATTCCGTAAGATTTGTTTAATATGCCATACATTAGAATCCCCTTGTTAGTAAATGGTTAAAATTCATGAAAACTTTAAGTGTTTCTATTTTCCCATACATTTGTTCTGTCCATTTGAGTGCTTTCCCGAACAGAGCTATCAATAACGAGCAACTTATCGACGACCAACGGAGGGGAAATCGTAGGATTTAAAGTCTCCGTAAACAAAGGAAAAGAAGAAGAAGGGGTATACTTGCCTAGAGTATAAACAGTGGATCTCGCTGAGGCAAACTTTCATTCGGCATCGGACTGTTGAGTAATCCAGTTCACTTTGCTTTCGCTGCGCTTCGATCTAACCCCACCAGTGGTAATCCAACTTGGAAATCGTCGTTTGATTTTTCTGTTCGTTTTTCGCGTTATTCGTATCGTGTGTTCTTCTTTCCGCGTCATAAATTGGACGCTTCGCGTAGTTTGTGATGAGCAAGAAGAAGAAGAAGGCAGGCTCGAGCCCTGCAAAAAAACGACCGCATTGCCAGGGGCAATAAAATTTCGAGGTAAGCGTCATCTAATGATGCACGCGGTGTTGGTGCAGTGAAAAGCGCTCGCACTGAACCGAGCCTTCGCGAATGTGACACCGCACCGAACAACTGCGAAGTAGGCGACTTCGGCGCGTCGGTCGAAAATGTAAACGCCCAGGCAGCAACCAAAATCAAGCTCCCCCCGCTGGTGGTGAAGGCGGTCGCTCTTGACAAACTCATCAGCGAATTCGTATCGATGGGTGTTACAGCAGAGTACAAGCTGTGTGGCATAATTCGGTCTTTTTCCAAGCAGTTAACATTGTTTATTTTCCGTCTTCATAAGGGCTTCGTTTGTGTCTTTGAGAACGCATCGATGCATTAAACTGACGTTATGGCGAAGCAGACGTTAAGGTTGTGCACCAAAAAATTATTTGGGAATACTAAGCATCTTGAATATCTTACTGGAATGTTATAAATTATTTGGGTTCGCGTGCCAGTCGCAAAACTGCCTTCAACTAGGATTGCATTTGCGCTAATATTGATCATAATGAAGCATTGCTACTGTTTTCGAGGTTGTTATTAACAAAAAGAGTTTATTTCTCTTGTTTAGTCATCAAGAAAGTAAATGTTCTAGAATTTTGTATGTGATTAGCTGGTGCAACATGTATATAATCGACTGTAGCCGAGTCTATGTCAATTTCGAAAAAGGTCACCGGAATAGCCTTCGAGGTAAATTTTCAATGCATTGACATGAAATAAATTGCGACATACGATTGTTTTGCGAGGGCAAGAATGAATCATCAATCAATTATCGTCAACTGATTCTACAATGAAAAAATCATTTCAGAGATTATTCTACTAAGCAGTTGTTTCTAAAATTTCACAGCGTAGTTCTACGTCAACAATGCGGTCGTATCTTGGACACAACCTCCTATAAAGCTGTAATCTTCAAAAGCGCTTTTAACAGTTGAGTTGAACTGTTCGCAAATGTTCAGATATTTTTGGAGATTAGCGTCAGATTTGTATTTCTTGTAAAATTTATGTGCCTTCTGTTTTTTATTTTTTAGATTCTTTATGCTTCGATTAAACCAAATCGGATATTTTGTGTTCATATTTCTCCTTTTTCGTCTTGTTGGTATCTCCTGCTCTATAATTTCATTGATCATCGAGTGAAAAGTCGTCACTGCTACTTCAATGTTTTCCACACTTCTAAATAAATCCTGCCAGTTGATATAGTTAAGCTTACACCTAATTGATTGGTAATTTGCTTTAGTGTAATCAGAGACTTCCTCAAATTCAAATGGTTTTTGAGTGTTATCTATAAATATAGAATATTCGATAGCTGTGTGGAAAGCTTCATTTTTCCAAAGTGGAGTTAATGATTCGGTCACACAAAAATCTTCGGTCATATTTGCCAACAAGAAATCCAAGAAGCATTTCTGTCGATTCTGAACATTGTTTATTTGATTCAACCCAAGACCGGCTTTTTTTATCAAAAATAAATTGCAGAGTCTTATTATCACCAACAACTGGAAGCAAGATAAATTCATTTTCAGAATCAGTGATAAAGTCCGCATTTCGTTGATTGAAATCTCCGTATATATGGATTTTTGATTCTGGTGCAAAGGAAGATAAAATATTTTCAGCAACTTCAAAGAATTTCTCATAACAACTAAGTTGAGCACGATCAGGAGTGGGGAAGTAAACAGATGCAAATATATGTATCTCTCCCGCAATAAGTGCTTTGACCCACACTTGCTCCAACTCGTCGAATACTGTTGTTGGAATATGTTCTGAATTTATTAATGAATTAATAACAACAAGGACGCCGCCTCCCGATTTTTTATGGGATTTGTGAAGATTACGGTCATCTCTGAAGACATTAAAACGATTTCCGAATACTTCCTCGCTTCTAACACTATCATCCCAACTTGTCTCTGTGGCCATAATTATCGAGAAAGAAGAATTCAGAACATTAATTTGGATTTGGATTTGGATTAACAGAGGCGATTTCCTCTCAATTCTTTGACAGCTTTGGGGGACAACAACTCGTGAAGCTACTCATATTGCTTTTTGTTTCCTCCCAAATTTCATTTACCATGTGATCACGTTATAAAACATAATATTTAGGTTATAGCAAAACATCACATGTAAATCTAATCTCGGACATTTTCTATCATAAACCGACGCAAGCTGGCTGAACTGTGAGTTTTCAAGAGAATAAGACAATGAAATCAAGTGCTTCGTAATTTTCACATTTCTAAGATATTTATGCTTTATATTTCTAGTAAACTAAATATTTGCCACATTAACTTTCAAATTTTGAGTGCTCACAATTTGAGTAAATTTAGTGTATTAAAAATCCTCCTTATTGATGAAACATGACTCTCTGATAACGGATCCGATGACGTGATTGCTATTAAAGGTTTTAACCTAATCAGGAATGACAGAATTTACAGCCAAGGTGGACTCTGTGTTTACTATAAAAAAAATATTTGCTGTGTCTCATTCTGATTTCTTTGATGGTACAAAAAGTTTAAATCGCACTGAATTTCTGTTTCTCGACGTTCAAATGAGTAATAATAATTTTCTTCTCGGTACTATTTACAACCCTCCCAGCTCTTGGTTTTTCTAAACATCATTTTTGCATCGTTGGATTTAAATTGTTCTGACACTACAAATAAATTTCAATGTTATAAAGATTATAATAATGTTTAATGTATTGGTCTAGGCCGTGCTACAGAATTTATCGATTGGTCTTTTTGTATACCATTTATGGCCATGATATTGTTTTAGATTTTCTAAATCAGAGATTCATTGAACTTTATAATTAATTTTAACCTACTAAAATGTTAAGGCCAAAGAAAAATCCATGGTTCAACAATGCAAACCAACAATGCAAGCCAATATTGCGTGTCGCTTATGGATTACCACCAGGAATCCTTTGAAGTTCATTCAGATCAACTGTTTACGTAATAAACGTAATAAAACAAAACATTTTAAACTTGAACAATTTGCGTCCTATTAGCATTTTGTTTAGTTTGTCAAAAGCATTGGAAAAAAATCTTAAAAATCAAGTTCACGGGTACATCAATTCTTCTAAAATAAATACTAAAGTAAATACTCAGTGAATTTCAATCTGGTTTCCGATCAGGCCATACACTGCGTTTCACAACTATAGAACCACTCATCTTTTCTGAGTTTCCAAAGATATCTAAGAAGTTGGTTGAACTGAAGTGTAGTGCAGAATATAATAACTATCTTCATTTAAAAAACTGGCTATTTGAATTTTATTGTTGTGTTCAGGCGCAAAACAATAAAAAAAACTTAAATTCCATTGTTTCATAACTATAGAACCAGATAAAAAAACTTTCATTCCTTTACAAAATAACGTCAATTTCACATGAATTACAATAAGTTTCTAATTTGTAGGTCATCTTTAGTTCTAAATCAGTTCAAATAACCCAATTCGGGGTGGTTTCGACCAAGCTGAATGATCTCAAATTGTTTCGATAAATAGAGAAAAATCTAATTCTGTGAATATAGTATCTGGTATGCTTTGGGGCTCCATTATAGGCCCTTTACTGTCCTCACTATATATAAATGATTTTATAATTATGTAGAAAGCTTGCCAAATTATTATGTTTGCTGACGATGTCCAAATATATTTACGCTCTGCTATTATATCTATTGGAGTGATGGTTAACATTTTAAATGATGATTTAAGAAGAGTTCACATTTGGTCTTGTCAAAACCTTCTTTCTGTTAACATTGAGAAAACTGAGACGATGCTCGTTTCTCGATATCGAAGTAATTTGCCATTTCCGGATATTCTCCTTAGTCGGAATGCAATCGAATATCGACATCTTTGGCTAACATCTAACATGATGAGAACTGAAGTTAAAATAAATCTTTTGAAATCTTCATTTCTTATATACTGCAGAGTTTATACTGAATGCTTCAGTCAGAGCTTTGGATAGATTGCGAATTGCTCTAAAAAGTTGT
This sequence comes from Toxorhynchites rutilus septentrionalis, assembly GCF_029784135.1. NCBI lineage: Eukaryota > Metazoa > Arthropoda > Insecta > Diptera > Culicidae > Toxorhynchites > Toxorhynchites rutilus. The sequence goes on along the minus strand of NC_073744.1, from coordinate 11,555,725 downwards.
GTCAGGTACGTTTTCAACCTTAATAGATACTCCATAGCCGTCATCAAAAACAATTACTGGGATGTTCATTCAAATAATTTTGAAAGTTGCGTGCATGCTTAACACTTTCTAGAATACTATTCATCCACTCGATGTCTAAAACAAAAATTGCGAAGTTTCCGATGTTTTAGAATGAGAAGCACATCGCATTATGGCAACACTCTGCTCATTATGGGCGTAACTTATTGGAATCTCCTTCGTTATTATGTTAAAAATAAAAATAAATCAAATTAGTAAATAGATAAAATAGATAATTGATGTGATTGAGGATATGTACTATTGAATTCAAACTAGTATCTGGTTGCAGCAAATTAAAAGGTTCCACCTTACACTGTAATGATTAATACAATAAAATGAAAAAAATTTCCATGTTAAAATTAACTGCTTGATTTTTGAAAGAATATTCCAAAGTTCATGTTCATTTCTAAATGATCTCTTAACCTCAAAGAGCAGTACGGAAAGGAAAGAAGACGACATGTTAATTGCATCATTTTAAAATTTCCTCATCACAATTTTCAATTTTACCGCGCATTTTTGTTGCTTTTGTTGCATGTTGTATTGACTAAATCTTATTTATTATGAGGAGATTCGACAAAACTCATAACCTGATATGTTGAATTTTTCCTTTTGTCATTGGGGCCATAAATTCTGCATTCAAAATCATTGTCTCATTCGGGTGTTTGTCGCATTCGGGTGAATGTCATCCGGGTATTTATTACATTCGGGTGAATGTGCTTCTGGTAAACGTGTTTCGGTTAAATGGTATTCGTGTAAACGTTCTTCTTCTTATATGGCACTAACGTTCCTAGAGGAACTCCGCCGTCTCAACGTAATATTACTTGCGTCATTTTCATTAGTACTTAGTTGAGATTTCTATGCCAAATAACACGCTTTTAATGCATTCTGAGTGGCAGCTCTAGAATACGCGTGACCACAGTGCAAGTCAGAGGAAATTTCTTTGAAGAAAAATTTCCCCGACCAGAACGGGAATCGAACCCGAACCCCCGGCATGCTAGGTTTGACGCTAACCACTCGGCCACGGGAGCACAACGTTTAACGTGTAAACGTTACACAACCCAAATTCACTGCACGTCAAGGCGTCAATTTTTTGACACGGAAACAATGCTGGAATTCACGAAAAAATATTGATCGATCTTTAGGTCACCAATTATACATTCACGATGTATCAGTCTTCTTGCTAGCGACCAGATGGCAGCGGCAGCGAGGGATTCCGAAAGGCCTATGTCAAGGCCGAGTGTTTTGTTTAGTTACCCAAATGGGACTTTTTCAACACTAGTGGGGAATTAACTGAGGAAGTGTGAGAGTCCAATAAATCCGAACACGCTGCTAAATTTCTAGAAGCACTCCTTCGGCATAAAATCAACCATTCGTACGTGTGATTCAATTATACACAACCTATCTCCACATAACGGTATGAAAACCAGTACCGCATTGGTTGTCATACCCTCATGTGGAGATTGGTATTATTGGTAATATTTCTCTTTCACTACAATAGATCAAACTAATGGTCGAAGTGGTTCAAGCTACCTACAGAAGAAAAATATTAGTAGTAACGTTACTTCAGTTTTGCTTGTGCTGCACTATGCTAACTTCGCGCATATTCTGAGAATACATTTTGAGGCGGAAAATTTTGATTCAAATTCAGCACGGTAGCAAAACAGAAATTGAGGTCGGCTAGGTTGAGCACAATATCCAAACTACTTTCACGACCATCCGGACGTCATGCATCAAGCACATGACTGACTGACGCTGAGTTTTTTGAGATATCATCAATATGTTTAGATTTTTGTAATTTCAAAATAATTTGCTTTCAAAGCAGTTTTTGAATTACCAGTGGATCACTCTATTTAAGAAGTGGCGGATCTTTCGGCTGAAGGAGGCCAGGATGTTGAATAGTTCCAGATTCGGGAATACCCGGAATTTGGCTTGTACATGAGAAAATAAAACACTTTGGAATACAACTAACATACTATCGGATTTATTCGCGATGCTGAACTTATGTCACTTGGATTTGGAATGCAAAAATATTAGTAAAGATCATTTCGTACATTATTTCTTTGTTCGTTGGTATTCGTTCGTATGTCGGGTTTCGCTGTTGGCTGTTGTGGTATTTTGCACCACACATTGCATTTCAGAGGAAAGGGAGTGGTTTGTATGGGAATAAGGATAGGAATGAACATGGAATTGAGATGGGATAATGGAAAATGGGACACTTGCTCGTCATTCGTGCTGTCGGTCACGAACACCTACAGTTTACGAAATTTCAAACATGTACTCCAGTACAGACGCAAAAATACAGAAGCACTCTTCATCAGACAACTAGCTGCTAGCTGGAGCGAGACTGTGAATTGAATAAATGAATGAAACTATCCTCGATAAATCGAAAATTCTGCATTTTCTATTTCTGTTTCATAAAAACAGGAAGTGGGTTATATCTATGGTATAACCGCAAGGGTGACGTAGGACTCTCGTTGATATAGAGATCATTTGTATGAAGTTGAATCTGAATTCATTCTGAATGAATGAATATTTGGAGAACTTCGAAAACGAGAGCGTTACGTTGGAGGCACAAGGTTTTATGCATCCAATATTGGATACGGAAATATCCTAATCTGAAGAATAATCTTCAGAAGCTATCCTGTTGATTGCGATTGATTGAAAAACCACAAAACCAAATGTATTTGGTCACAGTGTTACATGGATAGAAAACATTCAAATAAACTCTTTCACATGAATATATTTTGAAAATTCCCAGAGGAACTGGCAGATTATTTTCAGTAACGATTAGTTATTTCCACATTTTCCTCGATACTGGAAGCCCACCAGTGGTTAATTCCAACTCGATAACCACCTGTTAATAGCACTTGATTGAAACATATTTGGTCACAGTGTTACATGGATAGAAAACATTCAATTAAATTCTTTCACATGAATATATTTTGAAAATTCCCAGAGGAACTGGCAGATTATTTTCAGTAACGATTAGTTATTTCCACATTTTCCTCGATACTGGAAGCCCACCAGTGGTTAATTCCAACTCGATAACCACCTGTTAATAGCACTTGATTGAAACATATTTGGTCACAGTGTTACATGGATAGAAAACATTCAATTAAACTCTTTCACATGAATATATTTTGAAAATTCCCAGAGGAACTGGCAGATTAATTTCAGTAACGATTAGATATTTCCACATTTTCCTCGATACTGGAAGCCCACCAGTGGTTAATGCCAACTCGATAACCACCTGTTAATAGCACTTGATTGAAACATATTTGGTCACAGTGTTACATGGATAGAAAACATTCAATTAAACTCTTTCACATGAATATATTTTGAAAATTCCCAGAGGAACTGGCAGATTATTTTCAGTAACGATTAGTTATTTCCACATTTTCCTCGATACTGGAAGAAGCCCACCAGTGGTTAATGCCAACTCGATAACCACCTGTTAATAGCACTTGATTGAAACATATTTGGTCACAGTGTTACATGGATAGAAAACATTCAATTAAATTCTTTCACATGAATATATTTTGAAAATTCCCAAAGGAACTGGCAGATTATTTTAAGTAACGATTAGATATTTCCACATTTTCCTCGATACTGGAAGCCCACCAGTGGTTAATGCCAACTCGATAACCACCTGTTAATAGCACTTGATTGAAACATATTTGGTCACAGTGTTACATGGATAGAAAACATTCAATTAAACTCTTTCACATGAATATATTTTGAAAATTCCCAGAGGAACTGGCAGATTATTTTCAGTAACGATTAGTTATTTCCACATTTTCCTCGATACTGGAAGAAGCCCACCAGTGGTTAATGCCAACTCGATAACCACCTGTTAATAGCACTTGATTGAAACATATTTGGTCACAGTGTTACATGGATAGAAAACATTCAATTAAATTCTTTCACATGAATATATTTTGAAAATTCCCAAAGGAACTGGCAGATTATTTTAAGTAACGATTAGATATTTCCACATTTTCCTCGATACTGGAAGCCCACCAGTGGTTAATGCCAACTCGATAACCACCTGTTAATAGCACTTGATTGAAACATATTTGGTCACAGTGTTACATGGATAGAAAACATTCAATTAAACTCTTTCACATGAATATATTTTGAAAATTCCCAGAGGAACTGGCAGATTATTTTCAGTAACGATTAGTTATTTCCACATTTTCCTCGATACTGGAAGAAGCCCACCAGTGGTTAATGCCAACTCGATAACCACCTGTTAATAGCACTTGATTGAAACATATTTGGTCACAGTGTTACATGGATAGAAAACATTCAATTAAATTCTTTCACATGAATATATTTTGAAAATTCCCAAAGGAACTGGCAGATTATTTTAAGTAACGATTAGATATTTCCACATTTTCCTCGATACTGGAAGCCCACCAGTGGTTAATGCCAACTCGATAACCACCTGTTAATAGCACTTGATTGAAACATATTTGGTCACAGTGTTACATGGATAGAAAACATTCAATTAAATTCTTTCACATGAATATATTTTGAAAATTCCCAAAGGAACTGGCAGATTATTTTCAGTAACGATTAGATATTTCCACATTTTCCTCGATACTGGAAGCCCACCACTTTCTCGATGCTGAATGGCATCCTAACGGAAAGAGTTCTGCGCGTGTATGTGTCGATCCTTCGCCGTCCACCTCCTCCAGCACGTTAGGCAACGATGTTGTCTTGTCGATGTCCTCACGAAAAATGAATGTGTCTCACCACCAGTATATCGCTTAAGTATGCTTTTTGTGTGTGATTGAACCGAGAGAAGGTGTGGTTTACGATGGCAATTTGGAAGGCAAACTAGAGGGGAATGAACTCTCTGAGCTCGGAACTTTCGGCGACTGAGCAATAATCGATTGCGGGCGCATACAATATTGGATACGGAAATATCCTACTGATGTGGAAGAATAATCTTCTGAAGCTATCCTGTTAATTGCGATTGATTGAAAAACCACAAAACCAAATGTATTTGGTCACAGTGTTACATGGATAGAAAACATTCAATTAAACTCTTTCACATGAATATATTTTGAAAATTCCCAAAGGAACTGGCAGATTATTTTCAGTAACGATTAGATATTTCCACATTTTCCTCGATACTGGAAGCCCACCAGTGGTTAATGCCAACTCGATAACCACCTGTTAATAGCACTTGATTGAAACATATTTGGTCACAGTGTTACATGGATAGAAAACATTCAATTAAACTCTTTCACATGAATATATTTTGAAAATTCCCAAAGGAACTGGCAGATTATTTTCCAGCAATGATTAGATCTTTCCGGAACTTTCTCGATGCTGAATGGCATCCTAACGAAAAGAGTTCTGCGCGTGTATGTGTCGATCCTTCGCCGTCCACCTCCTCCAGCACGTTAGGCAACGATGTTGTCTTGTCGATGTCCTCACGAAAAATGAATGTGTCTCACCACCAGAATATCGCTTAAGTATGCTTTTTGTGTGTGATTGAATCGAGAGAAGGTGTGGTTTACGATGGCAATTTGGAAGGCAAACTAGAGGGGAATGAACTCTCTGAGCTCGGAACTTTCGGCGACTGAGCAATAATCGATTGCGGGCGCATACAATATTGGATACGGAAATATCCTACTGATGTGGAAGAATAATCTTCTGAAGCTATCCTGTTAATTGCGATTGATTGAAAAACCACAAAACCAAATGTATTTGGTCACAGTGTTACATGGATAGAAAACATTCAATTAAACTCTTTCACATGAATATATTTTGAAAATTCCCAAAGGAACTGGCAGATTATTTTCAGTAACGATTAGATATTTCCACATTTTCCTCGATACTGGAAGCCCACCAGTGGTTAATGCCAACTCGATAACCACCTGTTAATAGCACTTGATTGAAACATATTTGGTCACAGTGTAACATGGATAGAAAACATTCAATTAAACTCTTTCACATGAATATATTTTGAAAATTCCCAAAGGAACTGGCAGATTATTTTCCAGCAATGATTAGATCTTTCCGGAACTTTCTCGATGCTGAATGGCATCCTAACGGAAAGAGTTCTGCGCGTGTATGTGTCGATCCTTCGCCGTCCACCTCCTCCAGCACGTTAGGCAACGATGTTGTCTTGTCGATGTCCTCACGAAAAATGAATGTGTCTCACCACCAGTATATCGCTTAAGTATGCTTTTTGTGTGTGATTGAACCGAGAGAAGGTGTGGTTTACGATGGCAATTTGGAAGGCAAACTAGAGGGGAATGAACTCTCTGAGCTGGGAACTTTCGGCGACTGAGCAATAATCGATTGCGGGCGCATACAATATTGGATACGGAAATATCCTACTGATGGGGAAGAATAATCTTCTGAAGCTATCCTGTTAATTGCGATTGATTGAAAAGCCACAAAACCAAATGTATTTGGTCACAGTGTTACATGGATACACAACATTCAATTAAACTCTTTCACATGAATATATTTTGAAAATTCCCAAAGGAACTGGCAGATTATTTTCAGTAACGATTAGATATTTCCACATTTTCCTCGATACTGGAAGCCTACCATTGGTTAATGCCAACTCGATAACCACCTGTTAATAGCACATGATTGAAACATATTTGGTCACAGTGTTACATGGATAGAAAACATTCAATTAAACTCTTTCACATGAATATATTTTGAAAATTCCCAAAGGAACTGGCAGATTATTTTCAGTAACGATTAGATATTTCCACATTTTCCTCGATACTGGAAGCCCACCAGTGGTTAATGCCAACTCGATAACAACCTGTTAATTGCACTTGATTGAAACATATTTGGTCACAGTGTAACATGGATAGAAAACATTCAATTAAACTCTTTCACATGAATATATTTTGAAAATTCCCAGAGGAACTGGCAGATTATTCTCAGTAACGATTAGATATTTCCACATTTTCCTCGATACTGGAAGCCCACCCGTGGGTAATGCCAACTCGATAACCACCTGTTAATAGCCGCGCGTGTATGTGTGTGTAGCAATGTCTTCCCAGGGAACCGTTTGTGGCATCACTCTCCTCCTGATAGATTCCCTTCTGGCCTATGGTGCACAAACAGGCTCTTGGTGACACCGTTCATCCGCGCTTTCATGATAAATAAAGAGCTTCACCGCAACAGCGACAACATGCTCCAATCGCTGTTCAATTAGAACTGAGCCGATTGGTGATTTCAATAGCCTGTTTTGAAAGCAATTTTAAGACTATTGAAACAAGTTTTTGGATCAAAAAGTAACAAGTATATAACGCGTAGACATTTTATCTTTCGAATGAAGTGTTTATCATACCATTTCGTTCAGTTGTTTAGGAGCTATTAACGCTCAAAATCTCGGTCTCCGGCGTAACGCTTTCGTTTTCGAAACTTTGATTTTACACCCCGGTATAGAAATGAAAGACGTAGTCCTACGTCAAAACTTCTTCTGAAAGATATAGCCCTACGTTAAAAAAAAAAAGGTAATGATTTCAAGCATTACGATATTTTGACAAAATAAAAATGAGCGCTCTTGATCCAAATTTCCACTTAAATCTGTTCCTTGGACCATTGTGCACTGGACACAGGCAGAGTGTTTGTTTCATTTGAACATGTCACTGTAAATTAGGCGAGACATACACAATCACAAACAATGTAGAAACTTCTCAGAAAGCTTTCATCTGCAACATCCTAAACCATTAATTGAATTCGCAATAACATGACCAGCATGTGAGCTAACGAACGCATCGGCTGCAATTACCACCAGTGCTGCTACATCTCGTCTCAAACATATTTATTCATCCTGGAAGCATCTACTTCGTTACTGAAAAACATAGAAGAGTTGTTGTTGTTGTTGTCTTCGAGCGCTTCATTACAGCGCAAGCGTTTCATCAAGCTAAATTTCATCAAACCCATTCGGGTGCCCACTTTGTCTTATGCCCCCTATGCTCTATCGGTTGCAATTCGCAGTGAAACCATAGAACCTTCACCCATCAAGGTTTCTTCTTGGCACATGTTAAATGGTTTTAATTTAATCAATACAACCAAAGTCATCTACTCCGTGGGTTTTCGGACGCCAATGTCATGTCACTTTGTCACTGTCTGCAGCCATATTAGGTGTAAGAGTATTCCTTTTATACCATTGCATATGGTACATTCTACAATAGCCATTTAGGCGTAAGAGTACTCTATCTGTTCTTCCATCGTCCAGCTGGACCACCGGACCAGGACCAGTGGACACAGTTAATATGATCATTGTTGTGCTATTAATAGAACAACAGCCTGATGCTTCTTGCAGAGCAGTGCAGTTGTAAGGATGAATCGATCTCCATCGCTGATAATTGTTGCGTGGACGTAGTTATTCTGTTACAACACAAAGATGGTCAATTGAGGACCCTGAGTTTTAAACTCACGATCGATCGCTTACTAAGCGAACGCGCAACCAAAATTTTGGACCTTCAATATTTTTTTTATTGGGGGTCTAAACAAGTGATGAACAAAAATTGCAATATCTGATGATAGCGGGTAGACTATCACATCCTAGTCAAACTCTAAAAATTTTTGGAGGGGCTTCCAAAGAAATATGAGGTTTGGCATTATTCTGGAAGAGGACGCCTTGGCCAATTCTGAACGTTTGTTCTAGATTGACGATTTTGCTTCGTTTAGTTACGAATAGTGCTTGTTGAAGTTTATCGATTTGATGTTTGGTAGAAGCTTATAATGCAGAATTTTTTTTCTATCTCACTAGACACAAAGAATGACTTTCTGCAGGTGAAGATCGGTTTTGGAGAAATCTAATGATGGTTCATTTCGCTCACCTCAAAGATTTTTTTTTCGCTCAACACTGTTGTAAAGGATATTTTCTTCGCCTGACACTATTTGCTTCAAACTGCGAGTTTTCATTGCATTTATGAAGCGAGTTGTTGATGGAGATACGATCCATTTCATGTTTTCGGTCAATAGGTGTAGAACTCATACATTGTAGCGTTTCTTAATCTAGTTTCACCAGGTGCTCATGAACACAGATACTTGTAAGGAACCTGCTAATTGATGTGTCGTATACCGAGGACTTATTCTTCATCAGCGTCTCGATTCGATTATCATCAGTTGCGCACCCAAACTTGCTGGACTACCCAATAACTAGAAGCGTATTCCACAAAATATTATAATTCACCGAAGAAGAGCATCGCTGCTGTAAGACTTCTCTAAAGATAGGTCCCCGTGAATGAATTTGTTGTTCGAGTTCTTTTTTTTTATTTATTTATTTATTTCAGGCTCATTGGCATTATAGCTGTAACAGAGCCGAATTTTAATCGTGTACATGTCACATATTTATCATATCTATAATTAGCACATTACACAGTTGCCATTTTTCGGCGTTAGAGTATTCCCTTCTCTACCATTCCATATGGTACACACATTTACACAGTAGCAGCCATTTAGGCCTAAGAGTTTTCTATCTGTTCTTCCATTATCCAGTTAGACCGGACAGCGGAGACAGTTGATTGATCATTGTTGAGTTATTTATAGAACCGCAGCCCGATGTGTCTTGCAGAGCAGAGCAGTTGTATGAATGAATCGATCATATTTCGACCGTGGATCGATCTCCATCGCTGATGATTGTTGCGTGGACGTAGTTATTCTGTAACAACACAAAGATGGTCAATGAGGGCCCTGAGTTTCGAACTCACGATCGATCGCTTACTAAGCGAACGCGCAACCAATGTGGCTACGGAGGCCCCCCTGTTCGAGTTCTTGAATAACATAAACGAAGCGGTTTTTACATTGAGAGCGGAAACTGAATCGAAACATCGAAAACAATGTCGTGTTTTATTAATATTACAACATTCCAACATGCTTTAGTGGTATCTGAATCCTGCCGATAATAGCGTCCCAATTCTGATCGATAATGATAACGTAAGATTCTTTAAAATCAATTAAAACAAATCGATAGCTCTCAGCTCATGTGCGATACTCTCTGAATACAAATTTCGGCAAAAATTTCAACGATATGTATGAATATAGAATTTCTACCGCGCAGTGCTATCAGACAGCAGAAATACGTATAGATTTGCTTGCAATGCAGAATATTTTTCTTATATTGTTGAACACAGATATATATTTGTTTTTCAAAATAGTGTCCACGTGGATGTGATATAGACCCCCTCCCCCCTCACCGTGGACAAACGTGGACATTTTTGTAACCCCTACCCCCCCTAAAGTTGTCCACGTGGTATGTGGACAGCCCCTAATGAATCGTTACATTTTTCGTAGAGTGACCCCCCTATATAGAAATCAAAGACATAGACATGACATGTATGTCAAAAATGTAATTCATTCTTTCAATTTATTCCGATTATTTTTGCGTTTCACAACAATACTTTCTCTCTGTAGTAGATTATTAAAAGAAAAGTAACACTTCTATCCCCTCCTGATTATCGGATCTTTCTTGACATTTCGATTGGATTCTTTTTGACAACCAATTTGATATACTACTCGCATGACCCAGCTTTATACACTGAGAGGAATCATTAGTAAATATTACTAATTTTTTGGTACATGTTACCAATTCCCGAGTGATTTTCTACCCTACTAATCATTGGTACATTCTACGAAAACAGATTGGTAGGTTTATATGTCAAACGAAACTACGATCCGGACTGTACTACTGGTCCAGTGTTGGATCAATATCAGCTCAATGAAGGTGATTTGTCGGTTCAATAAAGGGCGTTTGTTGATTAACCTTTGGAACGATATCAGTAGAAATGTTGTTTCTCAATTGTAAGAGTTAATCATCAGGGTTAAAATAATATTTTTTTCCTTTTTGTTTTATTTAAAATCCTGTGTTTGATAACATGTTATATAATATTTCACTAATAACTTATTCTATAATTTCAATAGTTCTACAATAATAAAACAGGAAGTGGGTTATATCTATGGTATAACCACAAGGGTGACGTAGGACTATCGTTGATTTAGAGATCATTTGTATGAAGTTGAATCTGAATTCATTCTGAATGAATGAATATTTGGAGAACTTCGAAAACGAGAGCGTTACGTTGGAGGCACAAGGTTTTATGCATCCAATATTGGATACGGAAATATCCTACTGATGGAGAAGAATAATCTTCAGAAGCTATCCTGTTGATTGCGATTGATTGAAAAATCACAAAACCTAATGTATTTGGTCACAGTGTTACATGGATAGAAAACATTAAAATAAACTCTTTCATATGAATGTAATTTTAAATTCCCAGAGGAACTGGCAGATTATTTTCAGTAACGATTAGATATTTCCACATTTTCCTCGATACTGGAAGCCCACCAGTGGTTAATGCTAACTCGATAACCATCTGTTAATAGCACTTGATTGAAACATATTTGGTCACAGTGTTACATGGATAGAAAACATTCAAATAAACTCTTTCACATGAATGTATTTTTAAATTCCTAGAGGAACTGGCAGATTATTTTCCGGATCTTTCTCGATCCAAACGGAAAGAATTCCGTGCGTGTATGTGTGTGTGTGTAGCGGCTGCTTCGAGATCTTCCCGGGGAACCGTTTGTAGCATCACTCTCCTCCTGATGGATTCCCTTCTGGCATAGGGTGCACAAACAGGCTCTTGGTGACACCGTTCATCCGCGCTTTCATGATAAACGAAGAGCTTCACCACAACAGCGACAACATGCTCCAATCGCTGTTCAATTAGTACTGAGTGGATTTCCGAGTGGCGCTCGCTTATATACCGATTGGTGATTTCAATAGCCTGTTTTGAAATCAATTTTAAGACTATTGAACCAAGTTTTTGGATCAAAAAGTTACAAGTATGTAACGCGTAGACATTTTATCTTTCGAATGAAGTGTTTATCATACCATTTCGTTCAGTTGTTTAGGAGCTATTAACACTCAAAATCTCGGTCTCCGGCGTAACGCTTTCGTTTTCGAAACTTTGATTTTACACCCCGGTATAGAAATGAAAGACGTAGTCCTACGTCAAAAAAAGTAAAATATGAAAACAACAATAATTCTCGTCGCAATAACTCCTTCTACTGCATCGCTGTCTCTAGAGAATGGGGCGCTGATTAGCAGGAAGTCGATGACACCAGTACCCAGTACTCTTAGTTCGTATTTATTCCTCTCGTGCTCTGAAGAAGAAAAGAAATATTGATATATTAATGGTATTAAAAATATAAATTTAAGATTTACAGAATGGGTCTACTTACGATCTTGTCGAGGATATTTAAGAAGAAAACGATTACGTTTCCGACCAGGTATCGCCTACCGAAATCTTCGACCCTGCGCAGGTGTAGTTTACTTGCCCATTTAATGAGGCAGTGGAAATGTGTCTTCAGTAGGAATTTGGGACAGAACGACTACATTGGATTGAGGGGTCGTGATTGGTCGTATTGAACAATCGGATTCGATATTTGTGCTCATGCTTATATTGTAGCCATCAAAAGCACACGATGGATCATCGTTCCCCAACATCGTTTCGGAATTGCAGTCCTGCTGAAACAAAAAAAAATAATTCAAACAGATTGTTAACAAAAAACTACTTTTACAAACCCTCATCAGTCCCACAGTCCGTACCTCAAACTAAAAGTATGTCTTTCTTGACATAACAGCATACGTCTTCTCCGCTAGGTGCGTTCTGATGGTTGCGAAGTTCTGTCTGAATGCTTCCGCCGCAAGGGGCTCATTCGTCTCACCAGTTTGTTGGTCCGAATTGTATCCATAGATCAACAGCTTTCTGATAGTCGCCATAGCCGTATATGCTGTACGGAACTGAATGGGAGCTACGATGGTTTCCGTTGTCTTTGTTTAACTTTGTTGAATTCGCTCTTTGTCTCACAAGTTGTGAGTGCTCTCGACCAGCATACCGCCGAATTCTTCCATCTTAGGGTTCAACATCGCAGACAGAAACGCGGAAACCAAAATAAAATTGACAACTTAGCTTCGACGAGCAGCTCATCACCGGAAAAAAAAACATTCAAGTTAGATTAAAATCAAACATGCATTGGCTCTCCATTGAACATAAACCGTATCACCGAGACGCTGAGATCTAGCGTGCAATTCCATTCCTTTTGCGATGAATAGTTTTGTCACGTCCGGAATCATGAGTATGCAAATTATTACCAACGTCATTTTCGCCCCATTTTTACATCCTCAACATATTCAGCAGTATTGGCCCAATTAATTCGCAAACGCGGTGTCATGTTTGTGCACGTTTGTCCGTTATGGTCCATAGTAATTTCAAAGTAACATTTCTGGTACACCCTAGATTCCTCAACACGATGAACGAGGATATTAGGATTACCGACCATTACCAACGCACAGTGAACAAAACACATACAAAATCATCCAATTAAAATGATTTGAGTTAGCAAAATGAGTTTTCCTTGATGACAACCGCTAGTAGTTGGAACAGATATCCGGATATCGACTCCCAACTGTTTCATCACTAGCCAGGAGGAAATCATGAAACCTAGTGACGATATGACATTGATTTTGTCGATGCTTTCCAGTATCAAATTCAACACTCTCCTCCTGGAACAGATCCTGATGATTGCACAGAGCACGTAGTCGGTTCTGACGTTCTTCATGTTCCATGTCATCCTCCGGTTGAGAAAAGCAGTTGATTGGATCTTCCTGACACATCATTATCACGCAGAGGTTATCAGTTTGTAGAAAAAACGAATGACGACACTTTTCCTGGAGAGTTTCGATACATCTGGAAAACGAATGAAAAGATGATCGAAAAATCTACTTTCGTTCATCGGAAGGCCATACCTTGTAAATTTTATGAGCAAATGACTATACTTGCGGTAGCGTAGCTTGCTCCTCCTTCATTGATTCTTGCCTGCACCTGAGCCTGATAGGGATTTTCGATGCTCCAGTGAAGAAACAGAAGAGCTATTCGTGCTGGAATCAGCTGCACTTGTTGATTCGCTGGTCGCTGCCGTTGGTCGACGAAAAGATACGCTCATTTGATACCGTTTGCACGGACCGATGGTGAATCGTTATTGGTTCTTCCTTTCCCTAGTTTGTATCGCCAAATATTAGCATCGAATCATGGCTGTTGTAAAATGTTCGTTTACGATTGATCGCAAATGGAAATGCTTCTATCAGTAGTAGAATAGAAGAAACGTTGTCCAAAATGAGTATATTTCGGAATATCTAGAATTTACCAACATAGAGAAAACATTAGATAAGAACGGAAACATAACAAAAACAAATGCTTACCTCCGAATTGCTTCGCTTCCACAAAAAAATGGCGATTACGAAGTGCGCACTTCACAGTCGCTAGGAATGAAAACATTGAAGGTTACAAATGGCATGAAGTAAAATGTACGAATCTCTGGTAGGGATGTACATTACATCTGACATCAGTTTTACCGAATTTTGGTAATATGTACAAAAAATTTGTACATTTTACCAATGTTGAAACTAAAGATTTGGTAGCTTCATTTACTAATGTTTGTCTCCAGTGTATGCCCATTTGTGAGATCCGCCACTACTGCGTTTTGGAATCTGCAACGCATGAACCATCTGCCGCGCAGCACCGACGGCAGTTCACTCACAACATTATGTTCACCGGAGATCGCTTGCACACAAAACCACGAGATTGTATGCACGATATCTCTGCGCTTGCGTTCAATATTGCATGATGATAGTAGCATGTACGCAAGTAAGAGGCTGAAACAAATTGTGTGCATGAAGCAAACATGGTGATGGATTTCCGAGAAGAATGCATATGCATTTCTGATGGAAATTATGAATGAAAATTACGTTTGCCATGAGAAAAAAAGAATTGCTTTGTAATAGAGTATTTAATGTTCTGTATGTGGCGAAGAAATATTGAATTTAAATTTTGTCTAATAATGACTTTATATAATCGTTATTATGGCTAAGTGAAAATATTGAAAAAAATCTTCTTATGATTTTAAAATCAATGAGGATAAGTACTACGCGCTTCAAGCATTCAGATAACAAAGATCAATTATTTGAATTGAAGATTCGAAAAATTAGACATTGATCCAGGCATGCTAATCCGAAAAGAGGTAAACCTATTTCATGGTAACATAAAATTATTATAGGTGGCGACACTATACCTTTGGGCATGCGAATTGGAAGATATTCAGGATGCTCAAATTGTGTTCAAGTGCTTGATAGCTTGCAACAAAGATTGCATATAAACTGTGGGACAACGCCAACTAATTTGAATATTTAACTAGCTGACCCGGCGAACTTCGTCCCGCACAAAATTATTATTTTGATACGAATTCTTTAGAACAAATTTCTAAACTGTTTCTCATCATAACATTGTTCTATGGGCAGAATACAACAAATACAGCAAAATGAACACGGCTCAAAAGGGACCTTTCCTTCTTCGGATTTTACGATTAGCAACACATTTGGCCTTCCTTTTTCATTTATGTAGATAGGAATGCGTTATTTCGCCTGAAAATCAATTTCCACCTTCAAACAAAGATCAATTTCGTGAGCGCAAACATCGAATGGACCGACAACGCTTATCATGATGTAATTTTCAAACATATATTACCAAATTTTTCGAGCTTCCTTCAGAGTTTTCCGTAAATTTTCCGATTTTTCTATCCGCTATATTGATGGGCCAAGACAAATACAACAAAATAAAGACGACTCAAATCGGACCATTCCTTCTTCGGGTGTTGCGCTTAGCAACACATTTGGCCTTCCGTTTTTATCTATATAGATATACACTGCGTTTCACAACTATAGAACCACTCATTTTTTCAGAGTTTCCGGAGATATGTCAGAAGTCGATTGAATTGAAGTATATAGTGTAGAGTACAATTTTCTCAAAAAGGCCTGTTCTAGATAGCTTACCACCAACACGAATGAACAGTCAGAAGTGCAACGATGTACTTAAGTACCATTTACGGCTGTTTTGCATCAAAAACAATGTGATAATTGGGTAATTTGGCATCAATACATAAAACCTGGAAGGTCATGGCATGGTTTAATGAATAGGGGCTTCGGATTTTGGACTGGCCAGCTCGTTTACTAAATCAAAATCCTGTCAGGAACTTATGAGGAGTGATCGGACGAATAGTAGATGCAGCTTACCAGCAGTATGAGTGATTTGAAGAGCTTAAACGAGCAGTATCCTCTGCGTAGAACGAGATATCCACTACAACATGGCGCAGCTTGGTCGTAACCACCCCGAATGGGTTATTTGAACTGATTGAGAACAAAAGATGACCTACGAATTCGAAACTTATCGTAATTCATGTTAAATTGGCGTTAATTTTGTAAAGGAGTGAGAGTTTTTCCATCTGGTTCTATCGTTATGAAACACTGGAATTATAGTTTTTTTAATGTTTCGCGCCTGAACACAAAAATAAAGTTGAAGTGGCCAGTCTTATAAATGAAGACAGTTATTGTACTCTATACTATGTACATCAATTCAACCGACTTCTTACATATCTCCGGAAACTCAGAAATAATGAGTGGTTCTATAGTTGTGAAACGCAGTGTAGATGATATAGGAGTGCGTTATTGCACCTGAAAATCCATTTCCACCTTCAAACGAAGATCGATTTCAATAGCATTTTTATCCATATAGATCACAGTAGCAAAAATGATGTTTGATTATTTACCACGCTTCTGAGCAATGTCATGTCAAATTAAATTGTTTAAAAACTTTGTACGTAAAGTGGAACATAAAATTACAATTTTTATTATTGTATGGCCAATTTTAATTGCGATTTTTTATAAGGATGTATGAACAATCAACTATTTTCAAAAAATCGTTACTCGTAATTCAAAAGTCTAACTAAAATATTGTGTTAAACAAAGCTTGAAAGTGAATGAACTTTCTAGAGAAATAATAAAAGAAAACATTGCACAAAAGACTTAAAATTAAATTTATTGTCGAAAACTTTTATATCTCAAATCACTATTTATTTTATAACTATTATAACCTTGTCATTATCATCTATATAAATAAAAATGTAAGGCAAAATCTGTTGGTAAGCACAAAACCCGAGGAAGGAATGGTTTGATTTGAGTCATCCATATTTCGTTGTATTCGTCTCTTCCCGTAGATCAATATAGTGGAGAGAAAAATCGCAAAATTCGGAAAATTGAATTCCCATATGTTCTACGATTAGCTTAGCGTTGTTAGTCCATTTGATGTTGGCGCTAACGAAATTGATTTTTGTTCGAAAGTGGAAAAGGATTTCCAGACGGAATAACGCATTCCTATATCTTCTGTCTATATAAACAAAAATGGAAGGCCAAGTGTGTTGGTGTGCCCTAAACCCGAGGAAGGAATGGTCCGATTTGAGCTATCTTTATTTTGTAATATTCTCTGTATCAAACATGTATTTCATGCAACGGAGAAACGTGTTATTTCCAAATGCTTGATGAATCTTGAACGAGAATTGTGCCTGAAAATAATTTCATATTATAAGGACGAATTTTTGTAGAAGTACTAGACAACCTATAGTAAAAGGAAAGGGTAAAGGTAAAGGGTCAAAGGGTAATCAATCAATGAAGAGTTCAGTGATTGGACTCACTAACGTTCACATAGTAAGAAAACGTGGATTCTGGAAGTATTCAAATCAAAAAATCTATTTTGGGCGGAATGAAGTTCGTCGGGGCAGCTATAAAAAATGCTTATAAAATTTATTTATAAAAAATGCTATATAATGGAAATCCTGTTTGTTAAATTTCACAAACATGATTTTCTTCATATAAAATTTGTTATATCTCGTGAACAGTCAATTTTAATTATGTTTTCATGCAAAATTACACGTGTCCTTTTCTATATCAATTTTCTCAATTCGTTGCGCGACGTTCTCATTTTTGACGTAGGACTTCGTCTTACATTAAGGGTGCAAATCAGAAAACAGGTCATGTTTTTATCAAATAAAGTTAACGTTATTAACTATTTTTGCTGCGAACGGAGTTTAACGATTTGCATACCAATCGAATCGGAAATTTTCTAAGATTTTTTTGATATGCTATACATCACAATCCCATAGTCTGTATATGGTTTAAATTGATGAAAATTAGACACATTCCCATTTCCCCACACATTTGTTCTGTCCATTTGTGTGCTTTCCCGAACAGAGCTGTCAATAACAGTCAACCCATGCCGCCGCTAGAATAGAAACAACGAAGGGGGATAGCGAAAAGAGAATATTTGCGAAGTAAACTCCACCCTTACATAGTAAGTAAGCTGTCGCTAGCGTATAAGTATTCCATCTCCTCTGTTGTGATGCAAGAAGTTCCTAGCTTTGTTGACGGTTTTGATCGAGAGTCGAGAAACGATTTTTCACAAACGGTCTTTCTAGCGATGTTTCATTCTTATCGCTGCAACTGTGTGCATCTGTTAGACGTATCTTTGATGCTTGTTAAATGGTGATGCACGGAAGATGCCTCTCGTTGAATACTCAGTGCAATGTGTGCATTGATATAAAGAAAACAATTGAGACATATTACTAATTAGTGTATTGTTTTGCAAGAAAGGCAAGAAAGAATCGTTGCTTCTCGAAATGATTCAGCAAACCACGTGAGCCATTAAACATTTTCAGGTTCCCCGGTACTTTTCACTAAAGAGTTATTTATGAAATTTCGACACAATCGCAACATTTGCACAATCTGACGAAGTCGAACGGATCACAGAATGCGATATTGCAATCGATTCGGATAATTTTTGACTCGATTGGATTTCAGAATACGGGTGAGTTGTTGATCAGTAGACGTATCTGGATTTTTTGAGGAAATTACACTAAAATGTGCATATGAGGTAATCTTCGCTTTTGCCATCCTACCGAATACATCCAGCAAGGTGTGGGACCGAATACGTGTAATGTTGCTATGAAGCTCATTCTTCATTTCATTCATTGTTTTGTAGAACACACGCGCTGCAATATCATGACAATGCATGCGTTTAGCCCTGGCAACAGCAAAGGCTGTGTCGGCGTTGCTCATGATAGCGTCTCACATGTGAGTGCATTCTTCCTCACACCGCTTCTGATTGTTGTCTAGAGTCGCAGTCGTCCCCTCTCTACCTCTTTATCGTTCGCAAGTTATTCTACGTTGAGATGGTGAACATTAGAAGCATTAGGAATGTTAGTACTATTAAAGAAGATGGAGAGCGTCGTTTGAACGGTGTATATCAACGATGAACTTCAGATTATTGATCTTCTACGAATCACAATTTCTCGCGCCGCTGTGCAGTCGCCTACCATGACTTGAGCAATGTTTTCAACAACAGACGCATCGAATGTACACACGTGTTATCCAGCCGGTGTTTCATTAGTATTGATCACAATAACGTGATTGTCACCTTGCGATCCGAGCATGTATTGAAAGTTATGGATTACTTCATAACCGCCCAGCTTTGCTCACCTCTTTCTAATTTATCTCAGGGTCGGCTTCCTAACTACGGGGAATTCCTTGTACCGTGGACGACACTACCACAACCGAAAGAGAAGTTCAATAGGGCTGGTTCGAAATGGAAAATATGTGAAAACTACTAAATCAATTTACAATTACAATTTACAATTTTTATTCAATAATTTCTTCGTTGCGGCGCCGTTCGTCCACCGTTGGGGCCTTTCGATGCCCACGTGGATGTTGCGAGATAGCGAGAGAGGAGAGACGGTACACGTACCTTTAGGCTGATGTCACATTAGGCGGATTCGCCACCGCGGATATCGCGACGGTTATTTTCTCCATTTGAAAACCGCCCCGCTCTGTGTGACATGGGTCATTCACAATACACTGTAGATCCTCCGCTGCGGTTTTACTCGTGGAATCCGCGGCGGCGAATCCGCCTAATGTGACATCAGCCTTATCGTGGTTCGAACTGCGATTCCACTGGTTGAATCGAAAGCCAATGTCGGTTCTGTTGTTAAATATCGCCGAAATGATTGCAGCACTTAACTTGCACACGGGCTGCTGGAGGTTCGAAATCCGGGAGCACGCTTGGAAACAGCGTGGCGTGTTCCGGAACGTCCCTGTTTTCTTCTGTCAGACATTGATTTTACAGGGGGGGACCTCTGTCTGATGGATCGAAAAAATATGGAATTTTCGTGTTTTTTTTTCGGATGTTAGGAATAAAGTGAAGTGGGTATTTTGGTTTGAGTGCACGAATAATGATTCTTACGCTGGATGCGTAGGTGCTGTCTGAAATTCGGTACCCTGCTGGTTGTATCGGTTCTGAAGCAACGGGTTGTCGCAGAACGAATTCCAATGGATATTTTGAAACTTTAGGATAATACTTCACATTGAGCGTTAGCGTTAGCGGGGTTTTTGAAAATTCGAAAAATTACCAGAATGGTGGTCATTTTTGTTAACAATAAATTATTTTTAATATAAAATTGTTGTTTAGAAGCTTATAAAAATCGAAAAAATGAGATATCAAAAAACGACTATGTAACGCTTTGGATAATTCAGTTTTACATGCTGAAAAAACAGCCAAATCGGTCGAGTAGATCCTGAGATATCGATACTATCAGCTGAAAAAATATGGTTACGAGATGAACGCGCAGGGTTCTGCATAGTCATAGTCAACTGAGGATAGTCAGCAGACTATATGTGAAAAATTTCTCTTACTGAAAAAAAAACTTTACGCTTACGTGTGAGTTCTGACTTAAAAAACTACTACCTTTATTTCTATTTTGTTCAAATATATATACATGATTTTCTTACTCATAAAAATTATAGGAGGTTGCGTCCAAGATACGACCGCATTGTTGACGTAGAACTACTCACTTGTTTAAACCTTCGGATATTATTTTATAGTGATGATGATGATGATGATGATGGTCCCGCCTCCTTCCCCTACAAAGGTTTGAGCAAGACGAGTTATCTAAAAGATAATTTTTTTTTTCAACATTGAAATCAGTTTAGCAAACATGAAAAACGAACTGATTTTATTTACAGATATAAGTTCAAAAAATTGCAATGTCCAAAAAAGCCAATACTCAGTCATGTCCGCCACAGAGCCGATACGGTCCCGACGAGGCCCTTGCAGCCAAGTGGTCCACCAGAGCGCAAGTCCAACCGCCAGCCTTGTTTTAGATTGACTGTGAATACCCTCATTCAGAGAAATCGAGAAAATTTCCTTTACGAAAAATTCCTAGACCGGCACTTAAAAAAAACTTTCAATTTAATTTTCTTTTATATCTGTGTCTCGCGCGCGACGCTCAAACTTTTGTAGACTACTTTTATTTTTTTTTTAAACTAATACAACTATAAGAACGACAAAATAAAAATAAAAATAGTCCATCATCACCAAGATCATGACAGATATAATAGAGATCAATACAAATTTAAAAAAACAGGAAGTGGGTTATATATATGGTATAACCGCAAGGGTGACGTAGGACTATCGTTGATTTAGAGATCATTTGTTTGAAGTTGAATCTAAATCCATTCTGAATGAATGAATGAATGAATATTTGGGGGACTTCGAAAACGAGAGCGTTACGTTGGAGGCACAAGGTTTTATGCATCCAATATAGGATACGAAAAACCTTGTTCTGAACAATATTCTTCAAAAGCTTTCCTGCTAACTGCACTTGATTGACAAATCACAAAACCAAAGGTATTATATGGATAGTTTATGGATAGAAAACATTAAAATAAACTCTTTCGCTTGAATGTAATTTTCAATTCCAAGGGGAACTGGCAGATTATTTTCTAGCAACGATTAGATATTTCCACATTTTCCTCGATACTGGAAGCCCACCAGTGGTTAATGCTAACTCGATAACCACCAGTTAATAGCACTTGATTGAAAAATATTTGGTCACAGTGTTACATGGATAGAAAACATTGAAATAAACTCTTTCGCATGAATGTATTTTTAAATTCCCAGATGAACTGGCAGATTATTTTCCAGTAATGATTAGATCTTTCCGGAACTTTCTCGATGCTGAATGGCATCCAAACGGAAATAATTCCGCGCGTGTATGTGTGTGTGTAGCGATGTCTTCCCGGGGAACCGTTTGTGGCATCACTCTCCTCCTGATGGATTCCCTTCTGGCCTAAGGTGCACAAACAGGCTCTTGGTGACACCGTTTATCCGCGCTTTCATGATAAATGAAGAGCTTCACCACAACAGCGACAACATGCTCCAATCGCTGTTCAATTAGAACTGAGTGGATTTCCGAGCGGCGCTCGCTTATATACCGATTGGTGATTTCAATAGCCTATTTTGAAAGCAAATTTAAGACTATTGAAACAAGTTTTTGGATCAGAAAGTAACAAGTATAGAACGCGTAGACATTTTATCTTTCGAATGAAGTGTTTATCATACCATTTCGTTCAGTTGTTTAGGAGCTATTAACACTCAAAATCTCGGTCTCCGGCGTAACGCTTTCGTTTTCGAAACTTTGATTTTACACCCCGGTATAGAAATGAAAGACGTAGTCCTACGTCAAAACTTCGTCAGATTCATTGAAAATATTGAAAACAAACTGCAAAAAAATTGTCCACATTAAATTATCCGTTCGTATAAAACTTCGTCAATAAAGATCTTCGTCATAAAAATAAACAAAAACTCGTTCAGCTGTTAAGAGAACACAGCTTTTACATGTGAAATACAGTGCCTCTTAAATTCTGTAAGTGTTGTTGCGCATTTAATATGTCTTGGCATCGAGTTGAACACATTTATTCCTTTGAAGTACAACGAATTTTGTGAAGCACATGACAAGAAATTAGGTGTTCTTATTTCATTCGCGTTTCTAGTGTTATAACTATGAAAGTCACTTCCTCCTTCAACTCGATCACACAAATATCGAGGCAGTAAACCGTTAATTACTTTAAAAATGAACACCATAGTTAAATAAACAATTCTTTGCTTCACGGATAACTATTGCAGAGCGTCCAACATTAAAGATGAGGAAGTGAATCTGTTACATTTTAGTATCAACCGCATTATTTTGTTTTGCAAGCGCTGTAATCTCGATATTTGTGTGTCATTGGCTAAAAATAAAATGGAAGAGCAAAAGTCTAAATGAGGAGAGATGATTGATTTGTATAGCTGTATTTTGCTGCAAATAGTTAAATCGTTTTTCAATCGACATAAGATTCCATACTTCTTAGCAATTTTCTTGATGACATTGTCAATGTGAGTGTTGAACTTGAGTTTGTCATCAATAATCACGCCAAGATATTTAATGTCCCGAACTCGATCAATAGTCTCATTAGCAATAACGATGGAGACGTTTTCTTTTGAACGATTTCGCGAGATAACCATATATTTAGTTTTACTTATGTTCAATTTCAATTGCTTATACTTCAACCATCTACTTAAAGAATGTAAATCTCCATTCAAATGTAAAACGACCTGATCTAAATCATTAGCTGCAATAAATAACACAGTATCATCTGCAAAAAGATTGATATCACAAAATCGTGAAACTCTTCGCATGTCATTGATATACAGAATAAATAAAAGGGGCCCTAATACACTTCCCTGAGGTACTCCAAGATTATTCCCTAGGGGATTGGAAATTGAATCATTAAAAATAGTCCGTTGAGCTCTGTCATTTGAATAGCTTTCAAACCATTTATATGCAGTACTCGTAAATCCAAAGCGCTTAATCGTGTACAACAACAAGGGCCTAGAAATTGTTTCGAAAGCGCGTTTTAGATCCAAAAAAACAGCAATGATATTCTCTTTGCACTCTAGTTTCTCTTTCCATTTTGCTAATACCAAGTTCAATGCGGTTTCACAGGAATGACCTTCCCGATATCCCGATTGTTCTGGTATTAGCAAAGCATTGTAATTTAAATATTCCAGCAGCTGGCCTTTAACGACTACTTCTAATATTTTCTCTAGCGTGTGCAACATATTGATGGGACGAAACTCTTCGGTTTTAATCGTTCCAGCAACCTTTTGAATTGGAACTATTAAAGATTCCTTCCACATCTTAGTCACATGCCCAGTTAGCAAAGATTTATTAATAAGGTCCAGCAAGATGTGATCGATGACATGAAAGCAATCTTGAATAACTCTAGCATTGACATTATCCACTCCAGCCGTTTTTCCTAAAGAAAAGCAAATAGTTCTAAGTTCATTTAATGTAATTGGGTGAAACTACTGTTAACCGGCTGTTTTATTTCATCAGGTTCATCAACCAATTCAATGGACTGATTGATCAATGAAACACTGTTGACAAAATAATCGTTAAACTTAGATGCTATAACCTGTTCAGACTGTTCAAGTGTGCCATTAAAAGTTATGGACCGCGGTTTGCTATTACTAGGTTTTAATAAAGATTTCAAAATTTTCCATAACTCCTTGCTGTTGCTTTGATGCAGATCAATCTTCCTCTGAATATATTCACAACGAGTTTTCTTAATCGACTGTGAATATATATTGCGCGCGTTTGTGTACATATTCCAATGATTTCCATCATTTGTTCTACAAAATTTCTTGTACTATCTGTCTCTCTCACGTTTAAGGCGTAAAAGATCCAAATTGTACCAGCTGTTCGAGTTTTTCATAGGAACAAATTTTTGCGTAACAAGCCGATTTGTACACTCTTTCAAGGTATTAGTTAGAACAGCTGATGATTCACCTAAATTACCGACCTCGAATGGAAAATCCAGGCTTCTCACTACGAGATTCGAAACAGCATGCTTCGAATATTTCCTCCAGCACTTTAATTTCACAACATCTTCATTTACCACGAGATTATCTACAATATTGATAATTAAAGTCTCATGATCGGTTATTTTCAAATTGGTATCCGTGACTGTGTAAATAGTATCAAAATTGGAATGAACATGATCAATTAAAGTTTTACTGTGCCTGGAAATGCGCGTAAATTCATGTACTGTTTGTTTCAAATTGAAGAAATCGGATACACGCTTCAAATGGTTCGAATTGTAGTCATCACGCCAATTAATATTGAAATCACCAGCAAATATATTCAATTTGCTAGAGTCAAGGAACATTTCAAGCCAGTTTTCTAAAATTTCAACAAAACGCAAGTCGCTTGAGCTGGGGCTATGATACAAAACACCATAATTACCCATCTTCATGCCACGTTCAACTGTAATGCCCAAAAACCAGTTTCCATCAATAACTTCGTTGAGGCGAAGATTGAATTGAACTGATTCTTTGACATAAATAGCAACACCGCCAGTGTGCCTAGAATGTGATAAACACGCAGCAACATTATATCCCGGAATACTATACTGATCAAATGATTCTATTTCAACAATGTGTGTTTCAGACAAAAGGACTAGAAATGGACGCTTTTCCTCAACAATCTGACGTAACGCTACGTAGTTTGTTGACAGTCCCGCAATATTCAAATACAAAATATAATATTGGTTCACAATTCTTCTGGAACCTGGTTGCTATTCATTGAAATGCAAGCTGCTTTTTTTTTTCAAATCAAAAAGTCTCTGATATACTAAACATTCAGAGCTAAATGCGGCATGATTGACGTCCAAATTCAATTTCCGTTCTTTATTCATTTTCAAACAATTAACACATTTCAACACAGTTGACTTGCATTCAGATGTCTTGTGTTTCTGACTACACCTTGAGCACGTTTCAAAATTTTGTTTGCAATCCGTGCTCTTGTGTCCAAATTCTCCACATTTGAAGCATCTTAATACATTAATCGAAGGAACTACGGAGCACCGATCGAACCCCACATTTACTTTTTTCGCGTTCAATAAACAGTTATATGTGTCAACATCTACTTCAATTACAGCAGTAAACTTATTGTAGGTGAAGCGTGGATTTTCGTACACATTTAAAACCTTTACATCTTTTATTTCGATGCCTTCATTCTGACTTCGGAGGTAATCAATGAAAACATCGGAGGAATGCTGATCGCTCATGCCCACGATTTTTAATCTGGGCACCGATATGGGAACAACAGCACTATACTTCTCACCCAAATTGCTTTCGATGTCATCTTTCACATTGTCTATATTAGCTCCAGTTGCACACTCAACAATGATGGAGCCATTTTTTCCATTTCTAAATATATAGTGCTGTGAAATTTTAGAAACAACTGCTTAGTAGAATAATCTCTGAAATGTTTTTTTCATTGTAGAATCAGTTGACGATAATTGATTGATGATTCATTCTTGCCTTCGCAGAACACTAGCTGATCATATGTCGCAATTAATTTCATGTCAATGCATTGGAAATTTACATCGAACGCTATTCCGGTGGCCTTTTTCGCAATTGACATAGACTCGGCTACAGTCGATTATATACATGTTGCACCAGCACCATTATTCCACATCTCATAACTACATCAATATATCTTTGGCACCGCGAGGAAACAACAACAATGACAACACATGCAAGTATCAAATATCATGCTACATGTTATTTAGTATTGCCTCAGTGCAATTGCACCTCTAGGCATCGTTCGTACAACGTAAACCAAGCGCGAAACAAGCGTTCGCCATAGCACACATACAGAGCCATATATTGGTGGCTTGAAACTACTAGAAATATAAACACTTCTCATCATTTGGCGTTATTCTCAAAGGCTCAAAGGCAATTTCAAATTGGTATAATTTGAATGAAAATTTCTACTTGGCATTATTTAATTACTTGAAGCACGTAGTCATAACCCAAACTTAATTTCTATCCTCTAAATTTATCGATATTCCTACTAAAACTTATTATTATAATATAAAATTAATTTCAGACACAATTTTCGTAGGGTATTTTCTCACCACTTGCAGAATAAAAGTGATTTACATTCGCATAGGATACTCATTCGGTTCTGAAAAGTTAATTTTAATTCATAATTTACACTTTAAAATTCATGTTTCCTACTCAAAAACACATCATAATACTCACTTCCCAAATACAGGCTGTTCCTTTCAATTTCAGAGATGCCAGTTTTTTTAGTTTGCGAAAATATACGCAATATTGTCTGTAAGCAAACGTTTTTATTTTATGAATAAGATTATATTAGGGGCTCATAAGGAAAGGGGTGTAAGTGACATGTTCGAGTTTCTCTTCATCGACTCTGGTCACTTTGGTTATAACCTAAGTGGTGCGGACTCAATCCACTTCATTCTCAAGCAAATTCATGCATGTTTTCAAGCGATTTCTTGCAATAAATTCTCAGACCACCAGAGATGCCAGATTTACAAATATGTTTGTAAATTTACAGACATATCTGTAAAACATTCATCACATCTATTCATCACATCAAAAATATTTGACTCACCATATGACATTTTTCCATAGTTTTAATACAGAAAAGTTATTATATTTAGTATATATCAATACACATGACGTTAGACCAGCGATATTCAACCTGCGGCCCGGCAGTCCTTCTTGTTGGCCCATCTGGTGTGTATGATGTTCGGAACTCATACACATAAGTACTTTTGCCTTGACATCATTGCAGACGAAAAAGAGGATACGGTTATTCACAATTAATGAACAATTGCATTCTCTGCAGGTAAGGAAAAATCTTGAACGAAAATTGTCTCTGATAATTATTTTCTGTTCTAGACAAGATTGTTTTGCTGAAATGCAAGGAGATTTATCGAAAAATAGTTAAGTTAGGGTCAGGACTATGTCTTCTAAGTATTTAAACAACATCGAATAAAAATTTTCATTCTATTTTCAACAAGTTACATTCGCTTTTGGGTCTGCTTATGACGAAATATGGGTTACTGTTCGATATTGTTACGACAGACATGGTTCATGGCCGTGTGGTGATCTAAAACTTGTATAGCCTTGCATGGCGGATGGAAAATATACACTGCATTTTTTTATAAATAAAAACGACAAGACCGCAAGCCTTGGTGGATGTCCAATATATCAACGGAGAAATACTGTGTTTTATAAAAATTAACAACGCGTATGTTTGTGTATGTGTGTGTATGTATGTATGTGTAGATCGTTGAAACATTTAAACACACTTACAGCACATAAGTTATTAAGTGGTCCGAAAAATCATTTTTTTCCACTTTTTCCCAAAAATGACAAATGAAAATTAATAACTTTTGAATCACTGAATTGAATAATTTTTGAATCACTCGACATATAAAATTGACCTAGCCTTTTATAAAAAAATATTTAACTTGCGAAAAACATAATTATAATTATTGATTGTAGTCGTTTTTTATTTTTTTATGACTTTGGACTAGAGGGCGCTATATATTTTTATATTTTTTCTTGAAAGCTGAGGATTTTTTACACAACATATCTCGATATCAGGGTTGCTATTTTTTCGTTTTTTAGATATGATTTTTAAAAAAAATAATTTTTCCCCATTTGTCCAAAAATAACTTTCTGCAAAAAATCATAACATTTGAACTACTGAACCGATTTAGATGATCGATATATTAAATTGAAGCCAATAAGCAAAATTCACACTTGCGGGAAGATTGGATTTTAGTAGCATAGGTCTAGTTTAGTCACATATGAATATTGATCGAAGACTTAAAACATGTTAAATTTACAAAATTCTAACTTAAAAACGATAATTATAGCATCTCTGATATCGAGATATGTTAAGTAAATACTCCTCAGCTTTCCATAAAAAATATAAAAAAATATAGCGCTCCTATCTTTAACCGAGAAAACTATGAAAAACTAACTCAATCCATAATTACAAAAACAAAATTAAATTTTTTCGCACAAGTAATATTTTTTCAAAGAAAAATAACTCATAAGCTTCAATTTTATATGTCGATAATATGAATCGGTCCAATAGTTCGAAAGTTATGACTTTTTGTAGTGGGAAAAATGGGGAAAAATTGTTTTTCGAACCATCGATTAGTTTTGCAAAATCATATTTCTAAAACGAAAAAAATAGCATCTCTGATATCGAGATATTTTATGCAAAAATTCTCAGCTTTCAATCCATATTAAAAATAGTATCCATATTATATGCAAGTTAAATATTTCTCAATTAAAGCTCATTGGCTTAAATTTGATATGTCGATCATCTAAATCGGTTGAGTGGTTCGAAAGTTATAAATTTTTGAAAAAAGTCATTTTGGGAAAAAGTGGAAAAAATGATTTTTGGGATCACCCTAAAATGGAAATGGGCACCCTAATGACAAATTAAAAAAATACGAGTTTAATGTTTTGCGATAAAGAACAAAATTACCACTCTTGACGAAGAGCTGAGAACCACTATATTAGTTTGGCATGGAATGGCTGTATATATATATACAGAATACAATCTTACGTGCATCGTGATGTACAAAGTATTAAAGAATAAGTGAAAATTAACGTTAAAAGACATTTCTATAGATCTGCACACTTTTACAGACTTTTCCACATTTTTAACAGACATTCACATGTTTTTACAGACTTTTTTTTAAAATCATCTGGCAGCTCTTCCTTCCACTTTTTATCGAATATTTCCAAATCGCAGGAGTAAACATTTACGTGACTCTGACTTTGTTTGTTTTTATTACGTTCGGAAAAACGTTATGACAAAGAGAGGGGACATTAAAAATGCGTTGCTCAGTGAAAGGCTGAGATGCTCTTTTAGAGATGCAATGGTTAATTAAACAATTGACGGAAAAATGTAGTTCGTTCATTTTATTGTTTGAATTATTTTTGCCCCTGACAACAATACCTCTTTTATAGTGTTGATTATCATAAGAAAAATAACACTCCTGATCGTTGGATCTCTTTTGACATTTCAATTGGATCTTTTTTGACAGCCGTTTTGATTCAGTCCGCACTACCTAGGTTATAACTTAACTGCAAACACATTTCGAGTAGATGTTGAAAATGAGAAAATGATGAGAAAAAGTTGATGAAAATAAAATCGATCAAGTCACTCACACCCCTTTCCTTTCGAGCCTTTAATGTAAATTGTTTAATTAACCATTGCATCTCTGAAAGAGCATCTCAGCCTTTCACTGAGCTACGCCTTTTTAATGTCCCCTCTCTTTGACATAACGTTTTTCCGAACGAAATAAAAACAAACGAAGTCAGAGTCACGTAAATGTTTACTCCTGCGATTTGAAAATATTCCATAAAAAGTGGAAGGAAGAGATGCCAGATGATTTTTAAAAAAAGTCTGTAAAAACATGTGAATGTCTGTTAAAAATGTGGAAAAGTCTGTAAAAGTGTGCAGATCTATAGAAATGTCTTTTAACGTTAATTTTCACATATTCATTAATACTTTGTACATCGTGATGCACGTAAGATTGTATTTTGTATATATATACAGCCATTCCATGCCAAACCAATATAGTGGTTCTCAGATCTTCGTCAAAAGTGGTAATGTTGTACTTTATCGCAAAACATTAGACTCGTATTTTTTTATTTTGACGTAGGACTACGTCTAACCGGAAGATATAGGGGGTGAAATGGAAATCTAGGCACTGAACAAGTAGGAAAAAATGCAAGATTTGTAACGCTTATAACTCGAGCATTTCTCAATAGATCGCAAAGGTTTTTGCATCAATTGATAGGAAATATATCTACGCATCTATCATAACGAATAACATTTCATTTTTCTTGAGATAAATAATTGAATAACTGTGAAATATCAAGCATTGTCCAAATGCACTATGTGCCCATTTTTGATTGGTCCATTTTGTGCTCCTCAAATCGTACCGACCAAAACGGGCAACCAGAGCAGCAGCGAAATAGAATGAAGCACGATTGGAAAGGAAAAAGAAAAAAATGAACGAAACATTGGTCGCAGTCTCACACATGCGTAATTCTCGAGCCAGCCAGTCAGCTTAAAAATCCCCGCTCCGCTGCCGTAACGATGCTCACGGATTCTTTGTGTGGACACCGACTGGAAAACATCGTTGCTGGTCGAGCTGGACGGCGAGGGATCGAGTGCCTTTCTCAAGGCAAGAGGGCGGAGGTGGTAGCGCTGGAGTAGAGTAGAGTAGAGTTTTCAAAGGGCCTTTCTCAAGGCTAGAGACGAATGAACTGCAAAAGTTTAAAGTCTCTATAATACAAGACCTTCCTTCCTTCCGTAACGATCATTCTCATTCAAACCGTACACCACATCGGTTCGCATCACAACACATCAACAAACCAACCCAAGCAGCCATGTCTGGACATGGTAAAGGAGGAAAAGTGAAGGGAAAGGCAAAATCCCGATCGAACCGTGTTGATCTGGAGTTCCCCGCAAGGGTAGCTAGGCCGAGCGCGTTAGTACCAGTGCACCAGTCCACCTAGCCGGCGTTATATAGTTTCGGCCGCCGAAGTAATCGAGTTAGCTGGAAAAGCTGCTGGCGACGATAAGAAAACCCGCATTTGGAACAGAACACATTCGGTTCGGTGGACATCAAGACAACAGGCAGTTGCAGCGAGTGGCGAGTGGCAAACGCAATCGCAAAACGGCAGCAGGAAGCAGAAGAAAAAAGTTAGTTCTTTTTACAATCTGCTTTGGTGGTAAATCCAGAACAAGGCGGCATCGAGGGCGTTCGAAATGTTTTTTTTTTCAAAACCACGAGTACTAAGTTTTCTAAATTGGAACCATTCCATAAAACAAGGCGCTTTTCAGGGCCATTAAACCTTCCAAAAAAGAGTTTAGGAAATAAAGTTCAATGCTTTCTAAAACATTATCCAAAATAATAATAAAACACAAATTGATTTTTTCATAATTTGTTTGCCAGGATCTGATGAGTATGTGAATTTGGCAGTTGTTCTGAGTTTATTGATAGTTGGGGACTTTCCTGATTATTCAATTTTCACCAATTCTTAAATTGTTTCCAGATTGAAAGTACAGTAATTTACAATTAGTTCGACATTTAGCTAATTGGACGGACATGTAATGCGACTTATTTAGTTGGACATTTTTGTAAACATAGAGATCCAAATTATGACCCCACATTGAAAGTCGACACTGTACCACTGTCATCGCAAATGTTCAATTACAGGTTAAAATCGCCTCCAATGCAACACTGAGTGGCGCTTCGGCACGTCGCATTGAATGTAATTTACTGTACAACATGTCACAAAGCTGGATGGGAAGAAATTTTCCAACTGTGAAAGCTGTGGCGAGTGGCAAACGCAATAGCTAAACAGGAAGGTTTAACCGAACAAGATGGGAATATCGAGTGATAACAAAAACACAACACCAAAGGTTCTTTTCAGAACCATCAACATATTCATAAAGAGTAAACAGTAAACTAATCCATTTTTCAGGTAGATAGGTAGGTATTCACGTAGGAGAAGAAAATAAAACAATATATTTAAAATATATATTTAACAAAAGCTGTCCCCTTTGTATAGTCCTACGTCACTCCGGTTATGTCCCCGACATTACCCACCCGTCTTTTTTCATTGGGGTGCCCATTTCCATTTTAGGGTGATCCAAAAAATCATTTTTTTCCACTTTTTCCCAAAATGACTTTTTTCAAAAATTTATAACTTTCGATCCACTTAACCGATTTAGATGATCGACATATCAAATTGAAGCCAATGAGCTTTAATTGAGAAATATTGAACTTGCAGATAACATGGATCCTATTTTCGTAATTATTTATTGTACTCGTTTTTTAATGTTTTCATGGCTTTGGACTAGGGGGCGCTATATTTTTTTTATATTTTTTCTTGAAACGTGAGAATTTTTTACATAAAATATCTCGATATCAGAGATGCTATTTTTTTCGTTTTTGAAATATGATTTTTCAAAACTAATCGATGGTTTGAAAAACAAATTTTACCCATTTTTCCCACTACAAAAACATAACTCTTGAACTATTGGACCGACATGATCAAATTGAAGCTTACGAGCTATTTTTCTTTGGAAAAATGTTACTTTTGCGAAAAAATTTAATTCTTGTTTTTGTAATTATTGATTGAGTTATTTTTTCATAGTTTTCTCGTTTAAATATAGGAGCGCTATATTTTTTTTATATTTTTTATGGAAAGCTGAGGATTATTTACCTAACATATCTCGATATCGGAGATGTTATAATTATCGTTTTTAAGTTATAAATTTGTAAATTTAACATGTTTTAAGTCTTCGATCAATATTCATATGTGACTAAACTAGAACTATGCTACTAATATCCGTCCCGCAAGTGTGATATTTTTTCAAATTTTGCTTATTGGCTTCCATTTAATACATCGATCATCAAAACCGGTTCAGTAGTTCAAATGTTATAATTTTTTGCAGAAAGTTATTTTTGGACAAAGGACAAATGATTTTTCGAACCACCGGATTACTTTGAAACATCATATCTAAAAAAAACAAAAAGATAGCATCTCTGATATCGAGATATGTTATGTAAAAAATCCTCAGTTTTCAAGGAAAAATATAAAAATATAGCGCCCTCTAGTCCAAAGTCACAAAAAAAAATAAAAAACGACTACGATCAATAATTACTAAAATATAATTATTTTTTTCGCAAGTTAAATATTTTTTAATAAAAGGCTAAGTCATTAGTTTCAATTTTATATGTCGATCATCTAAATCGATTCAGTGATTCAAAAGTTTTTAATTTTCATTTGTCATTTTTGGGAAAAAGTGGAAAAAATTGATTTTTCGGACCACTTAATAACTTATGTGTTGTAAGTGTGTTTAAATGTTTCAACGATCTACACATACATACATACACATACATAAGCGTTGTTAATTTTTATAAAAATCGGTATTTCTTCGTTGATATATTGGACATCCACCAAGGTTTGCGGTCTTGTCGTTGATGAAACTTATAAGAAAATACAGTGTATATTTTCCATCCGCCATGCAAGGCTATACAAGTTTTAGATCCCCACTTAGCCATGAACTATGTCTGTGGTAACAATATCGAACAGTAACCCATTTTTCGTCATAAGCAGGCCCGAAAGCGAATGTAAATTGTTGAGAATAGAATGAAAATTTCTATTCGATTTTGTTTTAATACTAAGAAGACATAGTCCTGATCCTAGCCTTACTATTTTTCAATAAATCTCCTTGCATTTCAGCAAAACAATCTTATCTAGAACAAAAAATTATTATCAGAGACAATTTTCGTTCAAGATTTTTCGTTACCTGCAGAGAATGCAATTTTTCATTAATTGTGAATAACCGTATCCTCTCTTTCGTCTGCAATGATGTCAGGGCAAAAGTACGGGTTCCAAACTTCATACACACCAGATGGGCCAACCAGAAAGACTGCCGGGCCGCAGGTTGAGAATAGCTGGTCTAACGTCATGTGTATTGATATAAACTAAATATAATAACTTTTCTGTATTAAAACTGTGGAAAATGTCATATGGTGAGTCGAATATTTTTGATGTGATGAATAGAGCCCTTTTATTTTTCAAAAACCTGTGAAATATTGTTATATCCAAAAAGTCTACAACAAAAACAAAAAGTGTTTTACAGACATGTCTGTAAATTTACAAACATATTTGTAAATCTGGCATCTCTGGTGGTCTAAGAATTTATTGCAAGAAATCGCTTGAAAACATGCATGAATTTGCTTGAAAATGAAGTGGATTGAGTCCGCACCACTTAGATTGTAAGTCGTATATAAAGCGGGATCATATATCATCGTGTATATTTTAAACCGTATAAAATGTGAAAATTCGGTTTTTATTTATCATGACAGATTAAGTCGTAATTCGCTATACCAGCCATCGGTTTTATAACATACACTATCGTTAAATCAGTCTTATCGACATTATATCTAATAGATGCAATTCGTAAGTCGCATAAACGAATATTTTAAATCAATGTAGTACTGCTAAAAATCGTGTTACATCTTGTGGAAAATTGTTTAACAATAACTCAAATTAGATCTTAATGGAGGACATATTACATCATATTATGAATTTGACACATCAAGATGCTTCTTCTTCTTCTTTAATGCCATTTCTAGAAGAGCTTCGTCGTTTCAACGTTGTAGAAATTCCTATATCTATACACTAGGTGAACTATCTTATGCATGGCACTGTCCCGCAGGCTGGAAACTGTGCTCAACCTTGCTTCCAACATCCGTGACCACATTGGATGCACCCATCATGCTCTCGTTCGTACTGAACCACCAACGCACAGATGGGTAAAAAATTTTGCAACGCCCTGATACATCATTTATATCCCGTGAATATTCTCATACATGCTAATGACGATTCGTGAGGTCATAACTGCAGTTGACGTAAATATTTTTCGCCGTTTGTTTTTTCTATACTACAGTCAACTCTCCCTCACTCGATGTTCTGTAACTCGATATTTTCCCTAACTCGATGAATTTCATGGCACCTTTGATTTTACATGCATTCTTCTCTCCCTAACCTCCATTACTCCATGCCTCTCTTACTCGATGGGCTTTGTTTCATTTTTCCATGGATTTTTACCTCGCTAACTCGATTGATTTTCGCGTACTTGTTTTTGTGCGTTTTTAGCTGTCATTTCAATTGCTCTTGAAAGTGAAGACGAAATGTTCGTATTATCAAGGATTTTTTTTTTCAAGTATGGAAAACCAGGGAAAACCTTTCAAGCGAACGATTAATACGCTAACCATAGCGCAACGTTTGAGCATCATCGAGCAGGTCGAAAAGTATGGGCGAAAGGTGTCTGAAGTTGCAAAAGATTTCAGTATTGCACAAAGTACGGGGTCAACACTATTCAAGCAAAAGGAAAAATGGCATCGGATGGGAAAATTGAATGTGGACAAAAAGCGTATAAGGTTGGTTGGGAACGAGAAGCTGGAACGGTCAATGGAAATTTTTGTCAATCAAGCCAGAGAGAATAATTTACCTCTCTCAGGTTCTATTCTTCGGGAGAAGGCTTGCGAATTTGCCCAGAAACTGGGAATTCCCAATTTTAAAGGAAGTTCTGGATGGGTAAGTAAATTTTTAAAACGGCAAAAGATGACATTTCGGAAGCTATGTGGCGAGAGTGCCAGTGTAGATCTCAGTGTAACGGACAACTGGATTTCGCAAACCCTACCCAGTATAATCGCCGAGTATGATGCACGTGATATCTACAATGCAGACGAAACAGGACTTTTCTACAAATGTTTGCCAGACAAAACATTTGCATTTCGATCAGAAACTTGCCACGGAGGAAAATATTCGAAACAACGTCTGACAGTCATGTGTGCAACCAACATGGACGGAAGCGATAAACTACCATTACTGGTCATTGGAAAGAGTAAAAACCCACGGTGTTTCAAAAAGAAGAAATCATTACCAGTGATATACGAGAGTAACACCAAGGCCTGGATGACCTCTATTCTTTTTGAGAAATGGATTATGCAACTTGACAAAAGATTTTCCAAAGAAAATAGGAAGGTATTGATTCGGGAATTAAGTGTAATGGGAATGTATCATACTTATATCTCTTTCTCCTCAAAGGTGGTCATGTTCGTTGATAATTGTACAGCGCACCCAAAATCTCTCCAACCAAAGCTTAAATCGATAAATTTGCAGTTTTTTTCCACCAAACTCTATTTCAGTAGTTCAGCCGCTTGACTTGGGCAAAATCAAGAACCTGAAACAGTACTATCGCCATGAATTAGTAAAACGAAGACTGCTCAAAATGGAGGATACAACGGTATTTTTTTCCTTTTTACATTCATGTTATTCAACACTCATACTGTATTCAAATATACTCTAGGACCCTTCAGATATATCGGTATTGGATGCAATTGAATTACTTTCACGCTCTTGGATAAACAAGGTTAAATCTGAGACTGTTCAAAATTGCTTCAGGAAAGCCGGATTTTCCATAAATGATGATGATGATATTCCGCTGGCAGAATTAATGCGTCGTGAACTTGCTGCTGTCGACAGTGCAGTACCATTCGATTGTTCATCGTCATTTGATGAATATTGCGAAATGGATCAAAACGTGATTTGCTGTGATCTAATGACTGATACCGATATACTGGAAAGTGTTGAAGAAGTTGAAAAAAACGTTGAAAATAGTAGTCCTATGGAGTTAGAGGAGGTTCAGGAAGTTTCAGCTGATTGTTTTGTAATTACACCTTCGAACGTTAAATCGAACCTAAAGAATATGTCCGAAATATTGCAATCAACTGAAAATGTTCCCGTGAAACTATTTGAACATTTCTTTGCGATTGAACAGTTCCTGCGTGATCGTTACAATTTAGTTTGAATTACATACATAATTAATATTTTCTTTGTTAACCTAGTTCCTTTTCCATTTCCAATTCCATTTTACAATAAAATTGGCCTACTAAACAAACATCCTATGTATTTTAAATTTATATTAAAATTTGAGAAAAGAATGTATAATAGTACATGCACTGAGAGAAATAATTAGTAAATATAACGAATTTTCTGGTAAATACTACCAATCTATAGTAATTTTAATAAACACATATGTCAAGCAGAACCATGATTCGGAAGCCCAATATCGGCTACATTTTCCCGCCGAAAATGCAAGTATCAGAATTATATCCTTATTATACCTCCGTATTGCCTTATGAGAACAATGAAAATGGTAAATACGCGCTTTTCTCACCAGTTTTCAGATATGACAATATCCAAGCTTACTAAAGTTATCGAGTAAAATATACTAATCTTTGGTAGGGATGCGGGTTTGTTGACAATATGTACAAAAAATTTGTACGTTCTACTAATTTTGCATTACCAAATGTATTTAGTAGTTTTCGACCGAGGATTTTTCTAAGGGTGCGCATTAGTACATATAGGGTAAATGTAATAATGCACAAAAACAAATCAATTATAGTAATATCCTGTATACGCAATGGTACCAATTATAGTAAACCCCATGGACACTTACCCTAACATCATATATTTGCAATTTGTGGCATAAAAAATAATATGAAAAAATGTTCTGTATCTCGATACCTCCCTAACTCGATGGTCCCTTGGATATCGAGTTAGGGAGAGTTGACTGTAATATTCGTATGACAATTGTCGGATAAAATGCATACACTTATCGTTTATTTATTCAAACTAATTCGTAAGCATTTGCCAAGTATGTATATGCCAGTTATTGTCAGTTACCACCCAAAATATTGGATAAATGATTATGTATACACACTGGTTATACGATTTAATGTTTACTAGGTTCTTAATAAGTCTACAGCTGGTCCTTTTCAACTATTGCACAAATATTGTGCCAGTGAAATTTATCCAATTCTTGTGCTATTCAAACAGTCCAGACGGCACCAACTCGCCAATCATTCTGCAGCAAAATGCTTCCAGCGTGGAAGTGAATCCATCTGCAAATTGCGCCAGCATAAACAAGTGCCCAAGTCCGAAAAGTCCGAAATCCCGAAAGCTCGATCGATGTTGAGCCGAGATTCTGCTATAAATTTTGACTCTTGTGTTTACCATTTACTCACGTAGAATGTACGAATAGTTAGTACGGTAGAAATGACTATCGAATTGGTACTAGATACTATAACATTTGGTATATAAGTACAAATTATTTCTTTCAGTGTATTGATGATTATAGATCCGTGATGCACTGGAGTACCCCTCACCAATGTTGTTGTTTATATTATATTTGACGTTTAATTGATTTTTAACTGGGCTGTAGCCCAGTTAGCGAGCGCCCAGTTAGGAAATAGTCCAGTTAAAGAGCGCTCAGCCAGCGAACGAGTGCTGTACATCCCACTGAGAGATTAGATCTTCACAATTTTTCGCCAATAAACTCGATCCATAGCTGCAGTTCTCCAATTCCCGACCGCACCGAATATTGCCAAGTGCATTTTGAATAACTCTAGAACTAATCAAGCAAATGGAAACATATTTGGGATATGAGACTTTTTGGATATGAGCAATGTTGCTATGATGATACAGGGTGGGCCATTTAAAGTGGAAGCATCTGGCAACCCCATAACTTTTGACAGAGATGTCAGATTAACAAATGTCATACCGCGTTGGAAGCGTCATTTCAGTACAATTATAACCATGGAACAATACACACCTAAACAACGCGCTGAAATTGTTCAGCTGTACATTCAAAATAACTTGGCTTTTGGCAAAAAATCATAATGTCTGATGAGGCGCATTTCAACTTGAATGGAGGAGTGAATAAACAAAATTATCGGTTTTATGCTACTGAAAACCCTCAATTCATCGAAACGCAACCTCTTTACGACCAAAAAAGTTACTGTGTGGTGTGGCATTTATGCCGATAAAGTCATCGGCCCGTACTTCTTTGAAAACGAAAATGGAGCAACGGTAACCGTGAATGGGGTGCGTTATCGGACAATGATAACCGATTTTTTATTGCCATTTGTTCGTGAAAATGAATTGGACAATTACTGGTTCCAACAGGACGGCGCTACATACCATACAGCGGCTGCCACGACCAAATTATTGCGCGAAATGTTCCCCGGAAGATTAATATCGAAAAACGGCGATTATGACTAGCCACCGAGATCACCTGATTTGACGCCTCCTGACTTTTTTTTTATGGGGATATTTAAAATCCAAGGTATACACTGGTAAACCAAGGACCCTAGCTGCGCTGAAAGACAATATCCGACAAGAAATTGCTGCCATATCGGCCGAAGCATTGAGCAAAGTGATGGGAAATGCCGAAAAAAGGGCACATTTTGCGGTTAAGGCCAGAGGCGGTCATTTACAAGATATCATAATCAAAAAGTAGTTAGAACAAATCTCCTTGGACTAAAATAAATGAACTTCAAAAATTTTTTTTTTAAATTCCACTTCTTTACTTTGCTATTGCAAAAACAAATCCTTCCACTTTAAATGGCCCACCCTGTATGACACACCTCTCTCCCCTGCAATGGAGAGGGGGTTCCATAAAAATAATAAACATATTTCCACCAAACATATTCCGACATGACAATTGAAAATTTTCGGAAAAATCTGAAGGAAAATGGGAAAATTCGGAAAAATCAATTCGCCTATGTTCTATGATTACATAGAGACAAGCTTTGTTAGTCCATTTGATAATTGCGCTAACGAAATTGATCTTTGTTCGAAAGTGGAAATTGATGTTAATGTGATAAAACGCACTGTCAT
The DNA here is from genome assembly GCF_029784135.1 of Toxorhynchites rutilus septentrionalis. NCBI lineage: Eukaryota > Metazoa > Arthropoda > Insecta > Diptera > Culicidae > Toxorhynchites > Toxorhynchites rutilus. The sequence continues at coordinate 11,515,727 of NC_073744.1, read as the reverse complement.
ATTTTCTTCTATCTAAAGGGTGTGTCACATCAAATTGCATCACGGAAAAAACGCTGTAGAAATTCGCCCAGTAGACCGATCCTTTTGAAAATTTTAGACAGTAAAATAAAAACTATTAAACAACTTTTGGCATTTTCTTTTTATTCATACTTCGAGCCCAAGCCCGTATGCTTGCACCTTCCTCTTTACCCCGTCCATAAGGTTCTGTACAACGTCAGGTTGTAGTTTTTTTTGAACAGAAATCCATTTTCTCTTGAAGTCCGCCTCCGATTTGACAACTTTTGGGTTCTTTCGGAGGGCCTGCTTCATAATCGCCCAATATTTCGCTATTGGGTGAAGCTCCGGCGCGTTGGGCGGGTTCATTTCCTTTGGCACGAAGGTGACCCCGTTGGCTTCGTACCACTCCAACACGTCCTTTGAATAGTGGCACGAAGCGAGATCCGGCCAGAAGATGGTTGGGCCCTCGTGCTGCTTCAATAGTGGTAGTAAGCGCTTCTGTAGGCACTCCTTAAGGTAAACCTGCCCGTTTACCGTGCCGGTCATCACGAAGGGGGCGCTCCGCTTTCCGCAAGAACAGATCGCTTGCCACACCATGTACTTTTTGGCAAACTTGGATAGTTTCTGCTTGCGAATCTCCTCCGGAACGCTGAATTTGTCCTCTGCGGAGAAGAACAACAGGCCCGGCAACTGACGAAAGTCCGCTTTGACGTAGGTTTCGTCGTCCATTACCAGGCAATGCGGCTTCGTCAGCATTTCGGTGTACAGCTTTCGGGCTCGCGTCTTCCCCACCATGTTTTGCCTTTCATCGCGGTTAGGAGCCTTCTGAACCTTGTATGTACGCAGGCCCTCCCGCTGCTTGGTCCGCTGGACGAATGAACTTGACAAATTCAGCTTATTGGCGACATCCCGGACCGAACTTCTCGGATCACGTCTAAACTGCTTAACTACGCGCTTGTGATCTTTTTCACTGACGGAGCATCCATTTTTGCCGTTCTTCACCTTCCAGTCGATGGTTAGGTTCTCGAAGTATCGTTTTAGTACTCTGCTGACCGTGGATTGGACGATTCCCAGCATCTTACCGATGTCCCGATGTGACAACTCCGGATTCTCGAAATGAGTGCACAGGATTAATTCACGACGCTCTTTTTCGTTCGACGACATTTTTCCAAATTTACGAAAAAATTGACAGGCCAATTGGCCAACGTGATCTATACACTCTTATCTGATTATAAGCGAAAACTGAAGATATAATTCCTAAAAATTAAATTTCTACAGCGTTTTTTCCGTGATGCAATTTGATGTGACACACCCTTTATATAAATATAAATGGATCGGCGAATGTGTTGATAAGAGCAAAACTCGAGAAATGAATTGTACGATTTAGGGCTGTGCTCCCTTGGCCGAGTGGTTAGCGTCACAACTAACATGCCGGGTGTTCGGGTTCGATTCCCGTTCTGGTAGGGGGAATTTTTCGTCAAAGAAATTTCCTCCGACTTGCACTGTGATCACGCGTATTCTAGAGCTTGCCACTCAGAATGCATTCAAGGCGTGTTACTTGGCATAGAAATCTTAACTAAGTACTTATAAAAATGACGCAAGTAATACTACGTTGAGACGGCGAAGTTCCTCTAGGAACGTTAGTGCCATTGAAGAAGAAGAAGAAGAAGAAGAAGAAGAAGAAGAAGAAGATGAAGAAGATTTAGGGCTGTCTTTATTCTATCATTTTTGACGTAGAACTACGTCTTTCATTAAGGGTGTCAAATCAGAAAACAAGTCACGTTTTTATGAAATAAAGTTAACGTTAATAACTATTTTTGCCGCGAACGGATTTTGGCGATTTACATACTAAACGAATCGGAAATTCCGTAAGATTTGTTTAATATGCCATACATTAGGATCCCCTTGTTAGTAAATAATTAAAATTCATGAAAACTTTAAGTGTTTCTATTTTCCCATACATTTGTTCTGTCCATTTGAGTGCTTTCCCGAACAGAGCTATCAATAACGAGCAACTTATCGACGACCAACGGAGGGGAAATCGTAGGATTTAAAATCTCCGTGAACAAAGGGAAAGAAGAATAATGAAGAGGAATACTTGCCTAGAGTCTAAACAGTGGATCTCGCTGAGGCAAACTTTCATTCGGCATCGGACTGTTGAGCAATCCAGTTCACTTTGCTTTCGCTGCGCTTCGATCTAAGATTGGACCCCACCAGTGGTAATCCAACTTGGAAATCGTCGTTTGATTTTTCTGTTCGTTTTTCGCGTTATTCGTATCGTGTGTTCTTCTTTCCGTGTCATAAATTGGACGCTTCGCGTAGTGTGCGATGAGCAAGAAGAAGAGGAAGGCAGGCTCGAGCCCTGCAAAAAACGAACGCATTGCCAGGGGCAATAAAATTTCGAGGCAAGCGTCATCTAATGATGCACGCGATGTTGGTGCAGTGAAAAGCGCTCGCACTGAACCGAGCCTTCGCGAGTGTGACACCGCATCGCACAACAGCGAAGTAGGCGATTTCGGCGCGTCGGTCGAAAATGTAAACGCCCAGGCAGCAACCAAAATCAAGCTCCCCCCGCTGGTGGTGAAGGCGGTCGCTCTTGACAAACTCATCAGTGAATTCGCATCGATGGGTGTTACAGCAGAGTACAAGCTGTGTGGCATAATTCGGTCTTTTTCCAAGCAGTTGACATTGTTTATTTTCCGTCTTCATAAGGGCTTCGTTTGTGTCTTTGAGAACGCATCAATGCATTAAACTGACGTTATGGCGAAGCAGACGTTAAGGTTGTGCACCAAAAAATTATTTGGGAATACTAAGCATCTTGTATATCTTACTGGAATGTTATAAGTTATTTGGGTTCGCGTGCCAGTCGCAAAACTGCCTTCAACTAGGATTGCATTTGCGCTAATATTGATCATAATGAAGCATTGCTACTGTTTTCGAGGTTGTTATTAACAAAAATAGTTTAGTCATCAAGAAAGTAAATGTTCTGGAATTTTGTATGTGATTAGGTTTTGCTTGCCAGTAGCAAAACTTCCTCCACTAAGGGAGACAGCTGCGCTTATCTCGAGCGTGAGAAAGTAATGCAACTCTTTTCGAGGCCAGTAATATTAACAGAAGCGTTTCTTTTGAGAATAGCGCAAAATGATGAGAAATGTTTATATTGCTAGTAGTTTCAAGCCACCAATGTATGGCTCTGTATGCATGCTATGGTGAACGCTTGTTTGGCGCTTGGTTTACGCTTAGTTTGTACGAACGATATCTAGAGGTGCGATTCCTTTGAGGCAATACTAAATAACATGTAGCATGATATTTGATACTTGCAAGTGTTGTCATTGTTGTTGTTTACATGCGGTGCCAAAGATATATTGATGTAGTTATGAGATATGGAATAATGGTGCTGGTGCAACATGTATATAATCGACTGCAGCCGAGTCTATGTCAATTTCGAAAAAGGCCACCGGAATAGCCTTCGAGGTAAATTTTCAATGCATTGACATGAAATAAATTGCGACATACGATTGTTTTGCGAGGGCAAGAATGAATCATCAATAGCCATAGAGAACCTATGGGAAATAGTTAAACGTAAGGTGTACACCGAAAAATCAAAAAACAAGCAGCAGCTGTGGGAGAGAATCCAGGCGGTGTGATACGCTATCCCGCTGAGAACGTGCCATAAGCTGGTGGAGTCGATGCCGAACCGGGTGCGAGAAGTGATGCGTAATAAAGGTTATACCACCAAGTACTAACCCTGCAAATCGATCACGGTATGAATTTCCTTTTTTTTTTTTAATTTTTTTTACCATGAATTCTAAAGCGGTCCTATTTTATGTCGCGTTATTTTAGTCAGTAAGTATGCTTAAAACGCATTTTTAAATAAAGGACAATTGGTTTAACTACGGATGATTTTAATTTCTTCGAAGAATGGAATTTACAATTTGTAAATGGTTTGATGCACTTAAATGGAAATTTTTTTCTCAAAGTTTTGTCACTTTCTGTTTTGGATTGAGCTGTGGTCCTATTCTATTGTCCGACACTGTATAAACAAGCGACTTATATAAAATAACAGCGTAGTTCTACGTCAACAATGCGGTCGTATCTTGGACACAACCTCCTATAATTTTTTCTGTATCAAACATTTATTCCATGTAACGGAGAAACATGTTATTTGCAAGTGGTTGGAAAAACTTGTACTAGAATTGTGTCTGAAAATAATCTGATATTAATAATGAAGAGTTTTGGTAGAAGTACTAGGAATTTTATAGTTAAGGTAATGTTGAAAGGTAGACTAGAAGACCAATCAATGAACAGTTTTGCGATTGGACCCACGAACTTGCGCTTAGCAAGAAAACGTAAATGTGATAACGAAAAATAAATTTTGGACGAGACGAAGTTTGCCATGTCAGCTAGTTATTATATAAATTTATTTTTAGACATAATGTTCGCTCAAGATACTCGAATCATTTGCAAATAAATGTTTCCCCGTTAACTGGAATAAATGTTTCATACAGAAGCTTAATTCCGCAAACGCAAATCCAACTAAACTAACAAGGGGATCATTGTTGAACATATGGGAATATTTTTTTCTCGAACCTTCTATCAAAGCATTTCAAATATTTCAGTAGTGTTCCTCATCAGAACATTTATCTACGGACAGAGACGAGTGCAACAAAATAAAGACGGCTCAAATCGGACGATTTATTTTTCGGGTTTTGCGCTTACCAACACATTTGAGCTTCCATTTGTGTTTATATAGATATCAAAGCTGAGAGGTTTGTAGATATAAAACTTTTCAATATTAAATTCAATTTTTGTGTAGAATTTTTAACAATGTGTTATTTTTTCTAGAAGCGCCATTTAAAAAAAATCAGAATTGTTTCTATAATAAATCTTGTATATATTGTTATAATGAGCCCACGCAATTACACAAATCATCTACTAACACACTCCAAAACTTTTGAGAGACTTCCCTTGTGAACAAAAAACAACTTAGATTCTAATGTGATTACCGACGTTACCGGCTTTTCAGTTTGATCCCACTGCCCAACATTAGCGGCGGTGGTGGCGGTGGCTCGCAGGGCATCCGGGCGACAAGCATTCGTAACACCGCTTCCAACCTGGGCGTGAGTAGCGGCTGTAACACCACTGCTGCCAGCGCGATCGGCCGATCGATAGCGACCCGGGTCGACATCCAGCCGGTGATCAACCGTGCCGACCTGAAGAACTCAATCTTCCATCCGAACTTCCACCGGCAGTTTGTGACGAGTATAAACACCGAAGCGAACTCAGCTGCGGTGGCTGAGGTCAATGAGGACAATAATAGGTTTGTGGAGTAGTATTTGAAATACTGTGAGAATATTTAAAATCGGAATGTTTTCTTCCAGTGATAGCTACGAGGATTCGTTGAAGGATTCGCTGGCGTCCAATACGAGTCTATGACGAGAGCGGAATGCTCCTCCCAGCGGGGGGAGCGAGACCCTCTGTCATCCCCGCCACAGCCAACTGTACAGAATAGCCCATAGAACAAACCAAAAAATGTAGCGAATCGGTTTACTTAAGCGTTAATCGTTATCTAGTTTTTAAGGAACTGCGCGGAGTGTGAGAGTGATACGAGTGAAAGGGAACGAATGCTTTCGAAGTGCAATTGATGAAACCAGTGACAAAGATAAGTTGTAAATAAAATCAGATTTTAATTGAAAACAAGATAACACCACCGACAGCTATTTATACTCACAAAACGCTTTGGCCCCTTGCTCGTTGATTGTGGAGCCCGGAGCAACCACTACCATGTGTTTATACCACTCGGTCACATTTTGATAGCGCCTCAAATCGAACTCCAATGCGTTCATCGTGGCAATGGTCGCCAACACGCTCAGGTCGACGATGGTCATGGTCTGTCCCGTCACGTAAGGCTGGCCCTCCAGAAACAGATCCAACATTTTGACTGCATCCTCAAGTCCCTTCAGCTTCTTCACGTCTCCCTCCAGTCCCCCAAACACCTGCTCGTGATAATACTCCGCGAAGTTGTGGTACAAAATGCACGCGTCGAAAAACATCCGCTCGTTGACTTTCGCCCGCTTGGCCGGATCCTTCGGGTACAACGCGTCATCCGTTCCGTACTGGTCCACCAGGTAGATCTGAATCGCTCGGCTCTCCCACAGCACCAAACCTTTGTCCTTTAGCGTGGGGATGCTGTAGCGAGGACTTATCCTGGAGAAATCTGGCCTCCGCTGGTCGACATTTCTCGAACTCAACTCCTTCAGCTTCAGCTCCACGCCGATGGCCTTTGCGGTCATCAGCACAGCCCTTGAAGGTGCCGAATCGAGTGAGTAATACAGCTCCATAATCTCGCGCTGCTCGTCTGCAACAAATCGAATCAAATCAAAACACGCAGAAATAGGAAAATCCGTTCGTTCGATACGTGCTGTCCAATCAGTCGCCTAACAGCGAACTGAACACTGCGAAAAAAAACCGTATCAATCGGTCGCAGCCAGTTTTCTTCTACTTACTCCTGGTGGAGGTCATTCCGATCCTACGGATTTTTGTTTTTTTGTTTTACTCTGTTTTGGTTCGATACTTCATAACGCGCGCGAATGGGTAATGGAACCGAAAAAAATATATTGCAGAACGACTTTCAATCGCTGGATTCTTTTTATTAGCTAACAATCGCGTTGTTCGTTGAAGTGTGCATGTGTGTGTTGGTTCACAGCATCGAGTCGCGCTCTAATCAAGTTTGTGCCAAGATTTCGTAGCCTTTCGTTTTTTTTTGTTTTGGAAGAAGGTTTATACGGAGGACTGCTTTGCTTATCTCGTCTGCTACGCGTTTCAGTCGCCCAGCTGCAATTTGGTTGCAAGCGAAGACGGTAAATATGTTCAGATTTCCGGCTGGTTGTTCACCAATCCCAGTGATTGTTGTGAGTACCGTCGAGTGGAGGGACATCGAACGATATAGTTTTGACGTAGGACTACGTCTAACATTTCAATATGGGGGCCCATTCCAATATTTCGAATTAATAGGGAATATCCTCAGCAATTTTTTGTATGCTCTACATTACTATTTTTCAGTTCATTTAAAGGACAAATTGATGAAAATTGGAAGAAAAAATTCCCTACTTTCCCATACATTTTATCTGCGCTACCGCAGCAAACAGCTATTCATTACAAGCAACCACAGGAACGGGTGACACGTAGGGACAAGATGGAGACGAGTGGCAAACGCAGAAGAGATTATGTATATTGGCGGTCGCTACAACGTAGACTATATCACTATATCTATCGCCGGACGCCAAGCAGGAATGTATGTTCCCAACAATTTCAACTTTATATAAATATAAATGGATCCAACTTTATATAAATATAAATGGATTCATTTTCGTTCGATAACTCGCAAGTAGATCGGATAGGTTTTCGAAACGATCCAACAAAGGTGTTTTTTTCCACAGCGAATCAGACTGTGTTTTTTTTCATCGGTTGCGCTTGCGAGTAGAGCGAAGCTCAAAGTGGTGCGCGACCGAGACGCAGAGGATACAATTCAGACAGATTTATCACACACGCCACACAGCAGCGGCAAGTATAAGTTTATTTTTCTTTTGTCCTCCTATCATTCCTTCTACCATCTGTGCTCGATTTACACCATTGTTCATCTGTGTGTTCACCAAATCGGCAAACGTTGGCATTAGGGGTGTCTATTTTTTTTTGGTTACATTACTGTTGAAATTTTATTGGACCTTTTTTTCATTTTAGAATTTTATATAAATAAAATAAATTAATATAAATATTATCCGCAGCATAACCTTATAATATATTTTTTTTTTACTTATTCATTTTGATAATTATTATATTCTGTTCATATCGAACAGTTGGCCGATTTTTCTAATATGGCTGAGGGCGGAAAGGACCCCCCGTTGACGCAATTGAATATTTCTGATACCGAACCTCCTCCTGAAGAGCAGGAGGATGAAGCAGAAATTGAGGTAGAAAATTCTGTTTACGAAGTTGATAGTTCCGAAGATGAGGAAATCGACGAGAAACAGGATTTTCGTCCTAAAGAATACCCTGAAGGCTCCAAAGGCCCATTCATTGTGTACTTTAGACGAAAATCCAAACCTCTCAATGTCATTCGTATCTCGAAGGAACTAACTCAACATTTTTCTGACGTTACCGAAATTACACGGATGGGGCCAGACAAACTACGAGTTGTCGTCTCAAGCAGGACCCAAGCGAACAAAATAACGCGCTGCGACCTCTTTGCGATTGAGTATCGTGTATACGTACCCTGTTGCAACGTCGAAATAGACGGCGTAATAACCGAAAAGGGTTTGACCCGAAAAGAGATAATCGATGGTGTCGGTCGCTTCAAGAACTCCACACTAAAAACTGTGAAGATTCTTGCATGCGATCGACTGAAATCTGTGTCACATAAAAATGACAAAAGAATTCTCAATCGGACAAACTCTTTTCGTGTGACTTTTGAGGGTTCCGCCCTTCCAAATTACGTTGCAATAGGGGCACTTCGTTTACCTGTTCGGTTGTTTGTACCCCGGGTAATGAAATGCAACAAATGTATGCAACTCGGTCACACGGCCGCCTATTGTTGCAATAAAAAACGTTGCGCAGATTGTGGAGAGAGCCATGATGAGAATCCTTGCGCGAAAGAGCACAAGTGTCTTCATTGCGGCGGGACTCCTCATGATCTTATTCAATGCCCGGTGTACAAACAACGAGGGGAAAAACTCAAGCGTTCCTTAAAGGAACGTTCCAAGCGGACTTTTGCAGAAATGCTTAAGAGTTCCGTGCCAACGACACAGGACAATCCCTACTCCATTCTGCAGAACGACGAGCCTGTTGCTGACGCTCCCAATGCCGGATGTTCCGGTACATCGCAGGGTGCCATCAGGAAAAGAAAAATTACTTCTTTTCCATCACTCCCATCACTCCCAACTCGTCACTTCCCAAGTTGGAATGAAGCCTCGAACTGAACGTGCTGAGAATAGGCCGAAGCAAGTACCTCCCGGTTTACGTGGTCATGCTACCAACCAGGGGTCCTCAGCACTTCCCGGAACAACAACGAACACGTCTGTTCCATTTTCGCGGTCGAAGCAACAGCCACTACCTGGCCTGCTTGCGCTTTCAGACCTTGTGGATAACATTTTAAATGCTTTAAATATAAATGATCCTCTTAAAAGCATAGTATTATGTTTGCTTCCGGTTGTGAGAACATTTTTGAAAGAAAAATGTGGTTTTTTAGCAGCGTTCATTTCCCTCGATGCCTAATTCAGCGCAAGAGGTCAAGGATTTGACCACTGTCATACAGTGGAATTGCAGAAGCATCATCCCTAAACTAGACCAATTTAAATTTTTAGTTCACAGTTCTAACTGTGATGTATTTTCTCTCTGTGAAACATGGCTTTGTTCAGCCGACGAGCTGAATTTTCACGATTTCAACATTATTCGCCTAGATCGTAACGACTCGTTTGGTGGCGTACTATTGGGGATCAAAAAACGTCACTCCTTCTATAGAGTCACTATCCCATCGATTACAGGCATTGAAGTTGTCGCTTGCCAGATACAAATCAATGGCAAAGAACTCTGCATTGCTTCGATATATATTCCTCCCAGGACTACTGTAGGTCGCCATCAGTTCTTTGATATTATCGAGGCATTGCCGGAGCCGCGGTTAATCTTAGGTGACTTCAACTCCCATGGAACAGCATGGGGGTCACTCTACGATGACAACCGTGCCACGTTGATTTATGATCTGTGCGACAACTTCAACATGACAGTTTTAAATACTGGGGAAGCAACTAGGATAGCCAACCCTCCTGCACGGGCAAGCATGCTAGACATATCTCTCTGCTCTTCTTCATTATCCCTGGATTTCACATGGAAGGTAATCAAAGATCCCCACGGTAGTGATCACCTACCAATAATTTTATCGATCGCCAATGAATCAAAATCTAGTGAGTCAGTCGATATTGCGTATGACCTCACGAAGAATATTGACTGGAGAAAATTTGCAGAATTAATATCTGAAGCAATCATTTCGATGCATGAACTTCCTCCCCTTGAAGAGTATAATTTTATATCAAGTTTGATTTACGATAGCGCACTTCAAGCTCAAAAGAAACGTGTACCGGCTACCACTTTCCGACGTCGTCCTCCATCACTTTGGTGGGACAAGGAGTGTTCAAAGGTCTACCTTGAAAAATCATCCGCTTTCAAAAAATTCAGGAAAACTGGATCAGTGGAATGGTTTCGAAAGTACCAAGCTCTAGAAGCCAAACTAAAAGGTCTGATTAAAGCAAAAAAGCGTGGATATTGGCGGAAATTCGTCAATGGTTTGTCAAGGGAGACCGCTATGAGTACTCTTTGGAATACGGCTAGGAGAATGTGTGGCTGGAACCATACCAATGAAAGTGAGGAATACTCTGACCGTTGGATTTTCAAATTTGCAAGGAAGGTTTGTCCCGATTCTGTTCCTGCACAAAGCGTCGTACGCGATATTCCGCTCCAATGCGATTATGAGAATTTTTCGATGGTGGAATTCTCAATTGCCCTTCTCTCATGTAACAATTCAGCTCCGGGGTCGGACAAGATTAAATTCAACTTGTTGAAGAATCTTCCCGACTTGGCTTAACAGCGTTTGCTGAACTTGTTCAACAAGTTTCTGGAGCTGAATATTGTCCCGCATGACTGGAGACAAGTGAGAGTGATAGCCATACGGAAACCCAACAAGCCGGCTTGCGATCATAACTCGTATAGGCCGATTGCAATGTTATCCTGTATTCGTAAATTGTTAGAGAAAATGATTCTACTTCGTTTGGACAAGTGGGTCGAAACGAACAATTTGCTGTCAAATACGCAGTTTGGCTTCCGCCGAGGTAAAGGGACAAATGATTGTCTCGCGCTGCTATCTTCTGAAATCCAAATCGCATTTGCTCGCAAAGAACAAATGACTTCCGTTTTTCTCGATATCAAAGGGGCATTTGATTCAGTTTCCATGGAAATTCTCTCAGAGAAGCTTCATAATCGTGGACTTTCACCAATTCTGAATAATTTCCTGTACAATTTACTGTCAGAAAAGCACATGATTTTCTCTCATGGCAGCTCGAAATCTTCTCGTTACAGTTTTATGGGCCTACCACAAGGCTCCTGCCTAAGCCCCCTCTTGTACAGTTTTTACGTCAATGATATGGATGATTGTCTAACTAGAGACTGCACGCTGAGACAACTTGCAGACGATGGAGTTATTTCCATCACGGGTACTAATCCCGTCGTTCTGCAAAAGTCGTTGCAAGATACCCTGAACAATCTGTTCACGTGGGCCCTCAAGCTGGGTATCGAATTCTCTACGGAGAAAACTGAAATGGTCGTTTTTTCTAGGAAGCACGAACCCGCCCAATTCCAGCTTCACCTATCCGGCAAAACGATCCAACACTCTATGTTTTTCAAATACCTGGGTGTATATTTTGATTCTAAGTGTACCTGGGGGAGACACATTGCGTATTTGAAACAGAAATGCCAGCAAAGAATCAATTTTCTCCAAACAATAACCGGAACATGGTGGGGTGCCCATCCAGGAGACCTCATCCAGTTGTACAAAACAACGATATTATCAGTGTTAGAATATGGCAGTTTTTGCTTCCGATCAGTTGCCAGGATTCATATTCTCAAGCTGGAGAGAATACAATATCGTTGCTTGCGTATAGCCATGGGGTGTTTGCATTCGACACATACGATGAGTCTCGAAGTTTTGGCAGGAGTACCCCCGCTTACTCTTCGGTTCACAGAATTTTCCTACAGATTTCTCATCCGTTGCAAGATCATGAATCCATTGGTGATTGATAACTTCGAAAATCTACTCCAACTGACTCCTCAGTCAAGTTTTATGTCTTTATACCATGAGTACCTTACCCACGACGTGCACCCTTCACCAGGCATCTCCAACCAAGTTTGCTTCCCTTACTTCTGCAATTCCTCTGTCATTTTTGATCTGTCCATGCGACAAACAATCCATGGAATACCAGATCACCTACGCTCCAATGTTATTCCGTCGATATTTTCGGAAAAATATGGGAAAGTTGGATCTGATAAAATGTTCTTTACTGACGGTTCATACATAAACGGGTCCACTGGCTTCGACATCTTCAATGAAAATTCCAGTGCCTCTTTCAAACTCAAAGATCCTTGTTCCGTGTATGTCGCAGAAATGGGTGCGATATACTATGCTCTAGGGATCATTGAAACATTGCCCATCGACCATTATTTTATTTTTTCAGACAGTCTCAGCTCAACAGAGGCAATCCGCTCAATGAAGGTTGATAAACGCTCATCTTATTTCCTAACAAGAATAAGACATCTATTGAGTGTTTTGGTCGAAAAATTATTCAAGATTACCTTAGCATGGGTTCCCTCTCATTGCTCGATTTCGGGGAATGAGAAAGCGGACTCGCTAGCTAAGGTGGGCGCTTCAGAAGGCACACTTTTTGAAAGGCAAATTGCCTATAATGAATTTTTTCACATTCCTCGTCAGGACACACTCGTTAGTTGGCAGCGCATGTGGAGTGAAGATGAGTTCGGTCGTTGGTTACACACGATTATCCCTAAGGTCTCGACGAGTGCATGGTTCAAGGGATTGAATGTAGGTCGTGATTTCATTCGCGTGATATCTCGGCTTATGTCCAATCACTACAACCTAAACGCGCATCTCTATCGCATTGGGCTCGCAAACAATCTTTGTGATTGTGGCGATGGCTACCACGACATCGAGCATGCTGTCTGGTCGTGTATCCGGTGCCATGCTGCTCGCTCTCAGCTCTCTAGAGCACTGAGAGCACAAGGCAGACAATCGGATATCCCCGTCCGGGATATCTTAGGTAGCCGGGATCCTGATCTTCTGCTTCATCTATACCTGTTCCTCAGAAACGCCGATGTCAACGTTTAATGATGTTTCCTTCGTTGTGTCCCCGTTTCATATCCCTCCTATCCGATCGATAAACTTTTACTTAGTCGCGGCAATACATACACACACTCTTTACAGATGCACGGGCCGAAGGTTGTGCAGTCCACTGATGATTCAACAAGAGCCAAAGGTTGTACCGCTCATGACAACTCTACACGAACTGATGATTGCGCCGGCTAGTGACCATTCTATCCTGGATTCCTCGAGGCGAGAAAGACGCACCACGCTAGATGTGGGGTACAGACTAGGGGGGCGTTGCTGATTAATGGTCAGTTGCATCCCAATAGGAAGTAGCCCGTGTCGGGCACACGTATAGAGCATCGAAGACTGCAACATACCAATTATGAGAACACTTGTAATACTAACCTCGAGCCAACCGCGAGTAATCGGTTACATATTACTAACATAGTTGTAAGACAAAAATTGTCAAAATATTGGACTCCCGGCCCCGTCAGGCTAACGCCACATGTGCCTTAATAAAACATATATTTTGGAAAAAAAAAAAACAATTTCAACTTCCGAATAAAGACGATCGATTGTAGTATTCGCTACACCATATCATATCGTGTTCTACCGTTGATCAGCTAAGGTAATATTGGCTCTTACTCTTACTCTTATTCTTATACTCTTATTCTTATTCTTATACTCTTATTCTTATTCTTATACTCTTATTCTTATACTCTTACTCTTATTCTTATACTCTTATTCTTATACTCTTACTCTTATTCTTATACTCTTACTCTTACTCTTACTCTTATTCTTATACTAAAGTGACCAGATGGTTAGAGGTCTAACGCGGGACACGAAAAACAAAACGTTGTGTATATACGTTATGTGAACATAAACCATTGTTTAGTGAGTCTAAACTGATCAGTATTATTTCTTTCTGAGTATCGGCACTCAGTTGTGATTTTTCGGTGGTTTAGATTTTGTTTACGCCCGAAAATCACTCGCTCAATCAGAGCTTTTACGTCTGGCAAGCACGATTCAAATTCTACAATTTTCTGCAAATTACCGAATGGAATGCTCGAAAATTCTGTTGCGTTGAGAGGGAGAAACGACTGAAACACGTCTTTACGTAATGACTTTCAGAAATCTGAGTCCTGTTTATTCACGTTTCTTTGTTTTTAAGAGGCTTTAAACTTTGCAGTTCATTCGCCTCCATCCTGTTTATTATTCTCTCTTTGACATTTATACCCTTGTGGCGTTATACAATATCAAGGTATTTAAATATAGGTGTAAAATTTTCTGTTATTTAAAGGTGTGAACACTACAACCGTCCCCCTTTAAAAAGTTACATTTAATGTAACCTAACGAAGTTATATAATTCAAAATTCATTCATTAAAATTATAATTTAGCCTAACAAAATTATACAATTCAAAATATTTTTACATCGAATTCCAATAAAATGATTGATTGAAACTACTTTCACAATTCACTAAATCTCCATATTCGATACGACATCTTGTTCGCTTCGAACGCCGTGAACTTCTCCTCGGCATATTCGTGGTGGATATTTTTCATACATATAATTTTTGTCTTCAATGCGACGTCTAGTTCGTTTCGAACGCCGTAGGTAGATTCCCGGCAATTCCGCCGTGGAAGCTTTTCTCTTTCTATTATTCCTGACCTTCGCCAGTTCATCCTGCGGGAGTTCCCTCAGGATGTCTTCCTCTGAGCCGCATCCAGCTCCGTCCTCCTCTTCCACTGTTTCCAGAACGCCAGTATTTCTCTGATGAGTGTCCGGTTGCATCGTGACGTTCGGTCGTGCTTCCGGGTATTTTCCCTGAAAGAGCCTAAGTTGATTCCGGTGGGCCATTATTTCCACGTTTTCAATTGACACCTGGAATACATTTTCGGAATATCGTTTTAGAAAAATTGCCTTTAACCATCTGTTAGGTACATTATCATGGTGATTTTTGTACCAAATCGTATCTCCCGCCATCAGATCATTCAAGTCATTTAACTTCTTGTCGATTAACTGTGGAATTCTCTCCATATTTTCATCTTCTGGGGAATCTGGTACGAATAAATAATTTTTATATTTGTTTTTGGGATTTAGAAGATCAAGTATGGTTTTTGGTTTGTAAATAAAAACTTTTTCTGAGGGAAATTGCCCACTGCTTGTCACAATACTATTTCTATAATTCATTAAAAATAAACTAATCTGGTCCTCCAAATCTACATTCGCCATTTCAGGTTCCAATAAGAACTTCTTCAATACTTCTTTCGTTGTCCTAACCAGTCTTTCGGCTTGTCCATTACTTGAGGGATTGTAAGGTGGACTTTTCATCACCTTGATTCCTTGCCTTTCAATAAATTAAATGAATGAATGTGAATTAAAAGGAGGACCCCCGTCCGATACCAGAACATCTGGTAATCCATATCTCGCAAAATAAGCTACCAATTTCTTCACTACTTTTGCACAATCCGTGCCCTTTTTCATCCACTCTACCTCCAGCCACTTTGAGTAGGAATCAACAATCAATAGAAACGTTTGGTGGGAGAAATGGAAGAAATCAATATGAATTCGGCTGAAAGGTCTTGTAGTAGGTGTTCATTTAGACAAAAGTTTAGCTTTTGGTATTGCTACCATACTACCGCACACTTCGCACGTTGTAACATAATTCTCTATAGCCTTGTTTATCCCAAACCAGTATACTTGTTTTCTTGCTAGCTGTTTCATTTTTACTATTCCCGCATGATTGGCGTGCAAAAGCCTTAATATCCCGCTTTGCATTCGTCGTGAAATAACCACCCTGTCCTGATACAATACGCATTCATCAATTATCTCCAAATCATTCTGATTGGCAAAAACGTCCATAAAGCGTTTGTCCAACTTTTTCGGCCAACCATTATGCAAATATGTTATAATCCGTTGTAAATATACATCGTTCTTGGTTTCTTTTGCAATCATTACATAATTAATTGGGAAATTATTACTGAAGTTTATACTTTTTACCATTCTTTGGTCTAATTCAATTGGAACTAACTCCTCCAAAGGAAACCGCGAACAAAAATCCGCATTTCCCATTTTTGCTGAAGGTCTGTACTGGATTTCAAAATCATAAATGGAAAGTTCAAGTATGTATCTTTGGAGTCTAGTCACAAATATTGAGTTTCTACCTTCTTTCCCAAAAATTCCTATCAGTGGCTTGTGGTCTGTATAAACGATGAACCTTTGTCCATATAAATATTTATGAAACTTTTTGATTGTACAAACCAAAGCTAAAGCTTCCAAATGAAGAATTGGATATCTTTTCTGTGCGTCATTTAACGTAAAAGAAGTAAAACATATTGGCTTTTCTATGCCATCAATCACATGTGCAATCACACCACCCAGACCATAGCCAGAAGCATCTGTCACTACCACAATCTCTTTTCCAGGATCATAAAATTCTAGAATGTTGGCAGATATCAAAGATTGTTTACTATCTTGGAATGCATTTTCATAATTACTGTCCCAAACAAATTTAGTATTTTTCCTCAACAAATTGTATAAATAATACAATTTGGATGACATATTGGACACAAATCTGTTATAATAGTTAATCAAACCTAAGTATGATTTCAATTCATTCACATTTTTAGGCACTTTTCTTTTTGAATAGCCGAAATTTTATCTGGGCTAGGCAGTAGTCCTTTTTCCCCAATTATATGTCCCAAATATTTCAATTCTGAAACAAAAAATTTGCATTTTTCGAGATTTACTTTAATGCATGCCTTCGCAAGCCTTTCCAAAACTAAAACCAGTTTACTCCGACAATCTTTCAAGTCTTTACCTCCAATTAGAACATCATCAAGATAACAATAAACATTATCAATTCCGCTCAACACCTGATCCATTGCATTCTGAAATATTGATGCACTAGAAGAAGCACCTTGTGGTAACCGATTGTACATAAACAAACCTTTAATCGTATTAATAACCATAAATTTTCTAGACCGTTCAGTTAAAGCAAGCTGAGTATAAGCACCCTCATGATCTAAAGAACAAAATATTTTGCAGTTTGCCAATCTAGCAAATAAATCATTAGCCAACGGTAGAGGATATGTATTTGGTATCAACACCTTGTTTATCGTAACCTTACAGTCAATAACAAGTCTAATTTGGTTATCCTTTTTCATAACCACAATCACTGGTGATGCCCACTCACTGGTCTTTATTGGAGTTATAACGTTCTCTTTTTCCAGTTTATCCAAATACGCTAAAACTTTATCCCTTATTCTGAAAGGTACATCGTATGCCTTTTTGAAAATAGGAACATTGGTTTTCAATACTAATTCCGCCTCAAACCCCTTTATAGGCGTCGAAAATTTTTTCACAAAAACTTCTGCGAATTCTTTTTTTATTTTCTCAACAAAATTATCACTATTCAGTGTAATCAAGCTGTTTATTTCGTCATTTATCTTTAAATCATTGAAAAAGTATTGCCTCCATTGAGGGAAAAAAACATCCAACCAGTCTCTACCAAATAACGGGATAAATTTTAAGTCAGAATCTAGAATAAGAATTTTCAAGTTGTGTTTAATACCATTCAGTTGGACTGAAACATTTGTTTCTCCTTCAACTCTTAGCTTGGAGCCATTCACCACCTGTAATTTCTTATTGCATTTGCTTAAGGATTTATTAAAAATATTAAAATATTGGCTTTTGCCCATAAGTGTTATTGTTGATCCACAATCAAAATATTATTTATCAAAACATTTATTAAACATGGTTCACTAATGTTATTTAAAAACTCCACAGAAATGCACTGTAATTCACCTGGGTTTCATTCTTCGTAATCGTCATCGTCTTTGTCTGTAGTCGTCATTTTGTCCATTAATGTAGCCAGCTGTTTCTCCGCACTCGTCCCAGGTTTAGCTGTATCCACAAATTTCACTGCATCTCGCTTCAAATTTTTCAAGGAAAAACATTTCTTCTTGGTGTGACCTTTCACCCCACAATAATCACAAATTTTATCAGTATAACTACGTTTAAAATTATCATTATCAAAATTATTGTTTCTTTGTGTGTCACTGTAACAATTCCTATTATTGTTGTACCCATTCATTCGTTGTGAATATCGATTATGTTGTTGAAAATTATTCACATTATGTCTATTGTTGTTCCTTTGTGTATATGAATTTCTATTGTAATCATTGTACGACTGAAACCCCAGTCTCTGATGAATAGGTCTCTTCACATAATTTATTTGTTCTGCTGGAGGGTAATAACCTTGCTGACCATATTGGTCCCATTGTGACCCAACCGAAAAATTATTATTTGTATTGGTGTTAAGTGTACGTGCATTATTTTTGGCTATATTCCATGTTGTAATTAACTTGTCCAATTTTTCCAATGTCAAATTCTCCTCCTTTAGCAATAATTGCTTTAAATTTTCATCGCGGAGTCCCGCGAGAACCCTATCTTGAATAGCTACACTCTTGAATTCGCCGAAACCGCAGAATTCCGCCTGCAGTTTTACTGCCTGGACAAAATCCTCGGCCGACTCATCGAGCTGTTGAATTCGGTGGCTAAACCTAAAACGTTGAACCAAATCCGGTTCTGTTCTATCTATTTTCTGTTTAAGCTTAACGATTATTTCATCGTAGCTTGCCGCATCTAAAGCATTTTTTGATAAAGTAATTTCAACTGCGAGTACACATAGGGGCCACAAAGATTCATGAAATGGGACTTTTGTTTCACTGCTGACACGTCATTCGCAATAAACGTGTACGCCAAACGGTCTGCCCAGTCCCCGAACGACGTACCCTTTCGATACGGTTCGATACTAAAAGCCATTCCTTGACTCATCTCTAATTAAAATAAATTAAATTCACAACCGCTATCCGGCTCTTACCGACAAAATAATACCTGTTTTTGGAACCACCCTGGTTTCCTATCTGCTTCAGCTCTCCGTCCGTGAGAAGTTGGATTGTTGCAAGCCTTTGCCCGTCGATAAAATCACGGTCCGTCGGCCACGTGTGCTCCGCGTGCCAGATCCAGGAATCACCGAACCAAATGGCTGCTCCTTTGTGCTGGTTTTCTTTTCAACCGCTTTGTACGAGAACAAAAGGAAGCTTCAACCACCAGTTATCAGCAGCACTTTTCGGGGAAAAACACTGCAACCACTATTTTTTCTTTTTCAGGCTAATCCTTTCACTCGTTACACTCGGTTAAGTTCAACTAAATCAGCAAAAATAGGAAAAAAGCACTTGAACAAAAGTCCCTTTTTTTTTCTTCGCAAACAAAAGGTTCAAATTCCTCGTCGCCAATTGTTGCGTTGAGAGGGAGAAACGACTGAAACACGTCTTTACGTAATGACTTTCAGAAATCTGAGTCCTGTTTATTATTCTCTCTTTGACATTTATACCCTTGTGGCGTTATACAATATCAAGGTATTTAAATATAGGTGTAACATTTTCTGTTATTTAAAGGTGTGAACACTACAAATTCCAATTCATTCTTCATCGATTTTAGTGTTAACGTATGCATTCAAAAAAATGAACTAATTTCGGATGGCAATGAAAGATAATTTATAGGAACAAATTTTCTTTAAATCTTACGTTTATTAGGTTTACAACAAAATGATTCAAGGCTGTTGATTCGCTGCAGCAGCACTGTCAAGCAACTTGATGATTTTTCCATACTGCAAGCTCCACCCCACAGCGAAAGAATTGGACATCCTGAGGCACTTTGTGTCCGCCAGATATAGCCGATCTGGTAATTACAATATCATCTCTTTGCCGCTCCTTAAGCCGGGAGATCGAAGCAACCGGCCAAACGGTGGAGAAGACTTTGGGCAAAATGGACATTTTTATGCGGAAGCGTCAGACGAGACCGGCCGTATCTGAGCAGCAGGCAATCACCAAGAAGGAGTAGCTTGAGGTGCAGATGAAAAACTTCTTTTCGTACTTATAATGAAAGAAGAGACGTACTTGATGCTAGAATTCAACGAATGACAGGGGACCGGATACTTTACGTTCCCCAGGTAAGCGATCACGTCGAATATATCGTTCACATCAAGTTCTCGAAGAGGGTCCTTCTCTGACAGACGTGAAGGGAATGCCCAAGCCGCTCTTCTATCGAGTCATATGGTGAACGGGGAGAAGTGCTTGCCGGAGTTGAAAAAGTGATGTGGTCTTTATACCGAACCTGGGATCAGCCCATTATGCCAAAAGAACACTGGAGGATGGATCGGCTGGAGATAAACATTGTCGCGAAGACCACCAACCTTCCCAACATTCCCCAGCTGCGCCCAATAGAAAACTTTTGGGCGAATGGTCAAAATAGAGAGACAGACGACCACCAAAGTCACGAAAAGGTAAAATAACACGCCGATATTCATCTTTTCATCGGCCATGTTTCAGGTTCCGGCCAACTTCCGTAAGACCGCCCAGCGCTTCATTTACGATACTTCAACAAACAACTCTGCCTCTTCCTGTCGAGTAAAGTCTGCTTCATTCAATATTGGAACAAATTCTTTTGCTCATTGTGGCGCTCCTAGTGGACGGATTTGGAAACTTTTTTCATCCACGTGTCGGGAAATTCATTACCTTTCACCATGTATTTATGTCATAACACCAAACGATAGCATTTTGTAAACAACCGCCATGGAAGCCGAACGGAGAGATAAAATTGTGCACAGTTTTCTTGAAAATCCATTGTTGTCGGCATCTAAGCTTGCTAAACAGCTTAAAATGCCCAGAAATACCGTATGGCGTGTTATCAAGCAGTACAAGGAAACATTGACGACGGCTCGGAAGCCGCATTCGAAGCGTCGGAGTGGAACTGTCGACCGGAAACTGCGTGGGAAAGTCATCAAGGCCGTCAAGAGGAATCCCAATCTTTCAGACCGCCATTTGGCCAATAAGTTCCAGGCCGCTCACAGTACGGTGCGACGAATTCGTCTCCGGGAAGGAATAAGGTCATTCCGAGCCAGCAAACAGCCAAATCGGACGCTGAAGCAGAACAATGTGGCCAGAATCCGTGCTCGAAATCTGTACGACCAAGTGCTGACCAAGTTCGACGGATGTTTTCTGATGGACGATGAGACTTACGTGAAGGCGGACTTTGGGCAAATCCCAGGTCAAAAATTTTATTTGGCAACGGCTCGGGGGATGTACCTGCAAAATTTAAGTTCGTGTTTGCGGATAAATTCGCCCGCAAGTACATGATTTGGCAGGGGATATGCAGTTGTGGACAGAAAACCAAAGTCTTTCTCACTGACAAGACAATGACATCAGAAGTCTACAAAAAAGAGTGCCTACAGAAACGGATTCTGCCGTTTATTCGTGCCCACGATCGTCCAGTAATGTTTTGGCCGGACCTCGCAAGCTGCCATTACAGCAAAACGGTTATGGAATGGTACGCAACGAACGGGGTCAGCGTAATACCGAAGGACCTCAACCCCCCAAACTGCCCCCAGTTCCGGCCGATAGAGAAATACTGGGCAATCACGAAGCGGAGGCTTAAGGCAAAGGGAAAACTTGTTAGGAACATGACTCAAATGAAGAACTGGTGGAATCAAATCGCCAAAACGGTGGACGAAAAGGGTGTGCGCCGCCTAATGTGCCGTATTACGGGAAAAGTACGAGAATTTCTTCGAAACAGCAATGAATAATTTTTTATGAAAGAGTAAAGAAAATGCTACATTTGTATGAAAAACAAATTATGAATTCGTTAATAAATGACTGAACTACACGCAATTGTTTGTGTTCCAATATTAAATGAAGCAGACTTTATACACTAGTTCTTCCGGCTTATTTAAAACGTTAAGCCCTGACCGAGCTAGGGAACCAAAATTGAGCTTTTCGTCTGACTCACGTTGGTCCCTGCCGATCAATAGGGGACTTTTATAAAAATCATTTTCCAATTTTGTTGCTGTCGCTTCCAGTTGACACTTTCTAATCAAAAAGCCCAATGTCGGTGCGATGAAACCAGCACAACGTATTAATCTTTAGATGCATTAGAAGCGCTCTTGAACAGTCTGCCAAACAAAAGTTTTTTTTTAAGTTCATCCATTTGAGAAAATCAACATGATCAAATTGTGATATTGAAATATAATGATATCGCGGGACATTTTGTTGAAATGCGGGACTGTCCCGCGTAACGCGGGACGTCTGGTCAGTTTATCTTATACTCTTATTCTTATAATCTTATTCTTATACTCTTACTCTTACTCTTACTCTTATTCTTATACTCTTATTCTTATATTCTTATTCTTATACTCTCATTCTCATTCTCTTATTCTTATACTCTTACTCTTATTCTTACACTCTTACTCTTACTCTGTGAAATTCCAAATGAAATCAAACTAAAATTGCAGATTTTTAATTTTTTTTCCGTTTGGGTTGGAGGAAATATGAGTTTTCCACAGCATTTGGGAATTTTTTGACCCAAGTGTAACTTTTGAAAATATTTTTTTTTCATATAAATAGAAGTCATTTAGAAAATTTTAAAAATGAAACTAAGATGGTAAGTCTATTTCGTCAAACTTTGTGGGACATCGAATTTTTATCAATTTTCGAAACTGACGAATTTCATGCCAACTCGACTGGCCGTTGGCAGCACCATCTCAGATAGCAGTGAAACGTTGTGGGTGTAAAGACATGGGTGATTCAAGCAACTTGGCACACTTGAAATATTCGAAAAATAATTAGACCACTTTTTGGAAAAACACAAATTTTTTTTCTTGAATTTTTACAAAAATTTATAACTTAAAAACTATGATATCTACAAAATTTATGTCAAAGGATGAAATGTAGGAAATTGTTTAAATTTTCAAGAAAAAATACCAAAAATTTTTTGGAAAAAATGTTGTTGAAAAAAAAATTATTTTTTTTAATCCCCAAATATATATATATATATATGAATAGCCCTTAAAATTTCCAACAAGTCGTCCATATATCGGAAGATGGGCATTTTTACAGGGAAAAAGTTTTTCTAACAACTTTTTTAATGTTTTATTTGAAAGAAATATAGCAAGATAGCTATATAGTGTATTCGACAAAGTTTTAGATATTATTAAAATATGAGCTTTTGTCGGAGTCATCAACTTTCTATCTGTTATAGTTTTTGGAATATATGTAAGAATTAAACATTAATAGTATTTTTTCATAGAAAAAAGACGAGTGGGTAATGTCAGGGACATAACCGGAGAGACGTAGGACTACGCCAAGGGGTGTCCATTATTCGGATATCATGAAGCACAGACGAATGACCAACTTTTCATGTACAAAATTACAGAAAAAAATCAAAGGATAAAGTAAAACCTCAACACTGAGCAAACACTCAAACGTTTAGCTTCAAATACAAGAAAATCAAAATTTGTCGTGCAAATGTCGTGCGGTACAAATGTTGTTGGGGTTATTGTTCAGCCGGCAACGAACACACACTTGATGGCAAGCATATCGTAATAGGTATTTACCGTCTGGTATCGTGATATAATTGGGCTTTGCATTCCTCATGAATAACTGTGTTCTATTAGGCAAGTCCTTCATTTGATACCCATATTGATGGGGTTTAGAGAAAATGTAATGATGCCCATATTAATGGGGCTATGTGTGATGTAGAAAATATGTAATCCGCCATTTTGTAGCCGTCGCCATCTTGGATTTTCAAGATCATGAAATACGCGTGTGTTCCAAATTTCAGATCAACCGGTCAACAGGAAAGGGGTCAAATTTCAATTAATGTGGTACAGAGCCATAGAAACATGTTACATACAAAAAGTCACAGGAGGGTTGTGTCCGAGACACGACCGCATAGTTGACGTAGGATTCTGTTAGGCTATATGTTGATTTTGGAGATGTTTGAAGAATTACATAGTTAAACTCTTTGATAATGATTTGATGGCAATTGTGTTTGATTGTTGGATATTGTTAGTTCACTCCACCAGTGTTTACCGAGTAGTGATGACAGAAAGATGGTAAACAGTCGTTGGATGGTGCGTATCAGATAAAAGATACCGAAGTGGAACGAGATATGATGAAAACCGCCCTCTGTGATCCTAGACGAGATGCCTCCTATGTTATGTATGGATGAAATATGAAAAAAAGTCACTATTGGAATATAAAATAGTTACCAATACCGAACACAATTATAAATTTTTCTCATCAGTAAAAACATGTTACTTCAATATAGAGAAAACATATTTGAAATGGGAAAGGTAATTTTCTTTTATAACTTTCACTTTCTGACCTTTTAGAGATGCAGTTAAATTATTTACTAAAGAACAAACATATCCTCTATTATCTAATTATTTAGTTTATTATTTTTCTCCTACTTTTTCTTTATTTTTATCTTTATTAATTTGGTTATGTATTCCTTATTTAATTAAATTATATTCTTTTAATTTAGGGGTATTATTTTTTTTTGTATTACTAGATTAAGAGTTTATACTGTTATAATTGCTGGGTGATCTTCTAATTCTAATTATGCTTTATTAGGGGGGTTACGGGCAGTTGCTCAAACTATTTCTTATGAAGTAAGTTTAGCTTTAATTTTATTGAGATTTATTTTTTCAGTGGGGGGATATAATTTTTTGAATTTTTATTTGTTCCAAAAATATATTTGATTTATTGTTTTTCAACTCAATGCGAATTTTAATTGGACTAACCTAACACCTAATACTATATGTGAAAAAATTACTTTTTCTAATATTTCTTCACTTTCCAATTTTTCGCCGTATAAACTTTCCTTGGGTGAAAATGAACACACCAAAACAGACGGCTGAAAGCGAACGACCCGCTCTCGAGCGGGAACACACCTTAATTTTTATTTATGAAAACTGAAATAAATTGTTTCATATATCAAGTCATTTTTAACACAACTGCTTCCATATACAATTTTACACTTACACTTGTGCTAAATTTTTCATAATACACGATCGGTCATTCATATGAATTTCCACGAAGCAACCAACATTAATGTTCCAAATATAAATTTTATTTGCTAGAATTAATCGTATCACTCACCTTACTTGCAATATAAAAATGGCACCTTGGTTTTGATGTCTCTGTTAGGGAATACATTTAGGAAGGAACAAAAACTCCTCCTACTTTCATGTATTTGCAATGTCGATTTCCCCCAGACAGCTTGATTTTGATGTCTCTGTTAGGGAACACATGTCGGAAAGAACAAAAGCCCCCCCCCCTACTTTCATGTATTTGCAATGCCAATTCCCCCAGGCAGTTGGTTTTGATGTCTCTGTTAGGGACCCACCGCATATGTAGTCAATTTCGACCAATCAGTAGTGGGTATTTCCGTTAGGATAAGGGTTGAGATTTTTCAATTGTTCGATAGTTAGTTACATGACATATATTATTTTCTTCAATATAAAAAATTGTTATGGAGTACCGAAATCGATTGACGCAAAAATTTCATCATTCCATCATTAAATGACTGAGCAATAAGCGTTTGAAATTAGACAATTTTCACGATGTGCTCGATTTTCGATTTTCAATTTGTACCCCGATATGTTCCCGAAAGACGTAATCCTACGTCAACATACAAATATGTCACAGCTAAATAAAAAAAAACTCCAGCATTCTATCAAACCGAGCGCGATTAGCCACTCATTCACCCGGCGCGACGCTTCCACCGTTTTTTAACACACTTCGATAGGCTCTACTGCTCCATATCCCATTGAAACTCCTGTCTCTCACTCTTGCGGTATCGCACCGCATACATCCCCGGCAAAGGCAGCGATATCTCTTATGCTGAAAATAAATTTCAAGATAGCGTCTTTCCTGCTTGGCGTCCGATGATAGAATGTGGCCAAGCCCCACCATCGCTTACTGTAAGAAATCGAAAGAATTTAGCAATTTAATTTCAATATCGTAAACGATCGAAAGAAGGACAGAAGAAAAACACTATACGATAAGAGCGAACCGTGTGTAAGATCCTAAAATAACAATCCTATCGGGAGCGGGTGCAATAAAACCTGGTGCAATAAAACCTAGTAGAAAGGAAAGGAACCGAAAACAATCGCACACATTTCTTATCGCGTTAGGCTCCGTTGCTCTTAGAATGCAGTTATGGATATCGTATGTTTTGAAATACAGATAGCGATAGGTAAAGGACTTGTATGAAAAGAAGCAAGGACGTTTATAGTCTTCTCTTTCTTTCGCACGTTAGACTTAAATTTAGGGTAGATTTAGGATAAACTAAAATTGTATAAAAACCCAAGGTTCTCTGAATAAAGTAAGTAGTCTTTGGAATCGTGTCTTACGATTAAGTAGTCCGAAACCACCTCCATTGAATCGACTGACGAGAGTTCTTCAGATTCAAGTCTTCCAACGTTCGCAGCAATAGTTGTATAATTTGCGCTCGGAGTTCGTGAAGATCTTGTACTCGTTGATCCTCCCGCTTAGTTGATGTTCGATATTTTGATCAGCTCCCGTTCGTTGCTCGTTCCGTACGGAATTAGTGCGAAGGCAGTCAGTTCAATTTATTGAAAGGAATAAGTCTGATTAGCTTCCGTTCGTGGCTCGTTCCGTAGGGAATTAGTGCGAAGGCAGACAATTCAGTTTATTCCAGGAATAGGTTATTTCTCGTGACGCTTTTCTTCTACTTCAACTTTGTAAATTGCCAATCCAGACTCAGAAAGGTTGATTCCTTCGCTCAACCGAGTTTGCGTATTGGGCAACTTTTACATTTGGTGGCTCCAGAGAGGAGGAGCCTTTCATTACCAACGAACTCATAAGTGCGTGCTCATCGCCATAAGAATGAGCAAAGGGCCAGTTGGATTGAGAACCCAACAGGATTAAAAGCTTAATAGAAGCTTATGCGCGTGCTCAACGCCATAAGAGTGAGCAAGTTGGATAAACAAATCCAACAGGACTAAAAGTTTAAAAGGCCTTGTGAAAGTGCAAATCACCTTGAAGTGAATAAGTTGGATAAAGAATTCCAACAGGACTAAAAGTTTAAAAAGCTTTCTGAAAGTGTGCTAACCTGAAAGCGAGAAAATAAATCTCTCAAGCTTAAGAAAGCTTAAAAAGGCTCAACGCCTTGAAAAGTGAGCAAAGTGTAATTACAAACAACTGGAAACGGATCCTGAGAATTATACATTATTTCAACGGCTGAGTATCTTGAAAGCAACACCATGATACGTTTCGTGGAAAATCAAAACGGAAATTGCCGTTTGTGCTCGGAACCAGACCATAAACAGGATATGGTTGAATGCGACGATTGTGACCGATGGTTCCACATCGGTTGTGTTAACTTAACGGTCGCGCCGACAGCGGAAGAAAAATGGATCTGCCCGAAATGCGTGCAGATCCAACAAAGATTAGCATCATTGGAAATATCTGCTCGGAAGAAAGATGAGCAGATAAAACAACAACTGGATGCAATGGACAAATTAATGGCGACTATGAAAGGCCAATGCTCAACGTCATCCTCGGGCCAAGTAACAAATCAGCCCACGGATCGATCATTTACCCAAACAGTGAGTATGTCTAGTGACTGGACTATATATTTAAAGAGGCAATCATTGACGACCCTACCCAGATTTTCTGGCGCATCAAAGGATTGGCCAAAATTTAAGAAAACATTCCATGATACAACGGCAGAGGGAGGTTTCTCAAATTTAGAGAACCTCAACCGCCTGGAACAAGTTCTGAAAGGGGACGCGTATAAAACCGTCCAACAATTGATGATTAACTCAGAGAATGTTCCGAAAATAATCGAAAAGCTGGAAGAATGCTTTGGAAGGAAGGATCTTGTATATAAAGAACTTCTGAACGACCTGAGACGTATCAAAAAGGACAGCCGAACCGTAGTTCCGGATATATCAGACGCACTAGATAACATGGTGGTGAATATGGAGGCGCTGGGCCAAAAGGAATATCTACGTGATCATCGTTTAATAGAGGAAATCATAGAGAAGCTGCCATACACGATACAAGTGAAATGGGTTGAAGTGATCCAAAGCAACACTTCGATCCCAACACTCAACGATTTGAATAAGTGGTTATTGCCACATTCAAGAATAGCCCGTATGATGCAAAAGTCTAATAACAGTGTGTCGACTACGGAAAGGAAACCTCGAGTTAATGTTCATCAAACTATGAAATGTGCACTTTGTTCAGCCAGTCATAGGCTATTCCAATGTAAGAATTTCAAACAAATGAAAACATTGGAACGTAGAGAGTTTTTGGCTAAAAAAGGAATTTGTTTCAAGTGCCTAAACTCCAATGACCACATTATGAGAAATTGTAGCATGAAAGGAATATGTGGAATCGATGGGTGCAACAAGGAGCACAATCGCTTACTTCATCAAAGATCGGAGTATAAAAGAAATCAGGATACGGCTGCTGACGTACGACGAGGTCCCGAAGAAACCACGAATATTCATCGACAACGCAAGGAACACCTTTACTATCAAATAGTTCCTATAACAGTCCAAAACGGCGAAAGAATGATAGACACCTACGCCTTCCTGGACACAGGATCATCAGTAACACTATTGGACGAGAGAATGGCTAACATGTTAGAGTTGGAAGGAAAAGTTGACCCGCTTACATTAAAATGGACACAGGATTGTTTAAAATCCTGCTCAAGCAAGAGGGTAAAATTCTGGATAAAGGGCATAGGAAAACCAGTGATGGCCCGGACTATGCATGATCTAAATCTTCCTATCCAAACAGTTGACATGGAACAAATTGCCAAGAATTATCCCTACTTGAAGGACATTCCGCTTCAAGATTATAAGGAAGCTCAGCCTACATTGTTAATTGGATTGGACAACAGCGAATTACTGAGTGCCATCAAAACGGTAAAAGGAAATGGTCCTATGGCAGTAAAAACGCGACTCGGATGGGTGATATACGGAAAGGAGTATAACATAAACCGTCAAGATTATACAATGGTCATCCAGGAAGAACAGGAGATGAGCAAAATGATGCAGCGATACTTCTCAATCGACGATTTTGGAGTGAAATTAGTGGAAAAACTGCCAAGATCACCAGAGGAAGAAAGAGCACAACAGATTCTCGACAACACCATCAAGCTAAAAGACAACCGTTACGAGGTCGGTCTGCTATGGAAAACCAAAGATGTACAATTTCCGGACAGCTATCATACAGCCTTACGGAGATTGGTGATTATGGAGAATAAATTGAAACAAGATGAAAAATTGAAGGATTGGGCTATCAATACCTTCGCTGATTATGTGAAAAAGGGATATGCTAGAAAACTAGCACATTCAGAGCTAATTAACGCGGTTCCGAGAACATACTATCTCCCGCATTTTATAGTTCACAACCAGAATAAAATACCTCCAAAACCAAGATTGGTATTTGATGCAGCTTCAAAAATAAATGGCGTATCGTTTAACTCTAATCTTTTGTCTGGACCTGATGCTACTACATCACTCGTTGGAGTATTGCTGCGATTCAGAGAGGGACGTATTGCAGTTTGTGGAGATATTCAAGAGATGTTCCACCAAGTCAAAATAAAACCGGAGGATCAGCATGCTCAACGATTTTTATGGCGAGATTGTGAAAACAATCGAGAACCTGATGTATACATTATGGAGGTAATGATTTTTGGATCGACATGTTCACCATCATGCGCGCAAGCAGTGAAAAATAAAAACGCTGCAGCATTTATGGAATCGAAACCGAAAGCAGCCCTGGCAATTGAAAAACAACACTATGTGGATGACTATCTGGATAGTTTTACAAACATTCGAGAGGCAACCGCTATTACCAAAGACGTCATCGATATACACCAACATGGCGGATTCTTCATTCGAAACTTTATATCGAACAGTAAGGAATTACTGAGCAATTTATCCAGCGATCGGATCCAATCTACCGACATTAAGGTAATAGAGGATAAGGATTCATGTGCTGAAAAAGTTCTTGGTGTCTATTGGAACACGAAACTGGATTTGATCGGGTATCGATTATCGTTGAAGAAGCTGAGCAATGAAGTAAGACAAACGCTACGATTACCCACGAAAAGAGAGGTGTTAGCATTTGTTATGAGTTTGTATGATCCATTAGGATTGATATCAAATTATACGATAATGGGAAAGATTTTGCTTCAAGAGCTGCACAAAGACGAGTTAGACTGGGATGATGAAGTACCCAAACATTTGAGCAAACAGTGGCAAAATTGGCTTGCGAAAATTCAATAAGCCTCTAACGTAAAAATACCCAGGTGTATAATACCGGATGGAGCAGGAAAATTGGAGCTACATACATTCGTAGATGCATCTGAACGAGCATACGCTGCAGTTATATACTTACGTTGTATTGCAAACGGCTCGGTTTATATACGATTATTGGCAGCAAAGGCAAAAGTCGGACCTATTCATCAGTTGTCTATTCCAAAAATGGAACTACAAGCAGCCTTACTAGGAACCAGATTGACAAATACCATTCAGAACGAGCAACGAATTAAAATAGATAGTATTACCTACTGGACAGACTCGGAAAATGTTTTGTCATGGTTACAACCGAAGAATAGAAGATATAAAATATTCGTCACTCATCGAGTTGCTGAGGTTTTAGATACAACCAATATACAGCAATGGCGTTATATACCGTCTGAATTAAATCCCGCCGACGAAGCTACAAAAGATTTCAAAGGGCAATCTATATGGACAAAAGGACCTCAATTCCTTAAGAAGCCAGTGATCGAATATCCTAACAGGAAGATTAAGGAGTCAACGGAAGAGTTGAGACAAGTAGTGGGATTGCACCAAACAAGTTCTATATTCATCGGAATCAAACGATACTCCAGTTGGAATGTGTTGATACACCATGTATGTGTTGTGAAAAAATATGTTGATTGGCTGCAATACAAGAAAAACCAACGATTGAATATACAATCTAATTTTAATCGCAATATAACATATGAGGATCGAAAAATTGCAGAAAGAGTTGTGTTTCGTAAAATACAAATGACACATTTCGCTAAGGAAATTCATGACATTGAATTAAACGGTTATGTTGATATTAGAAATAAACAGTTATCAGCGGTTACTCCAATACTAGATGAATATAACGTAATGAGAGTTGGAGGTCGTCTCGAAAATGCAACTAAATTGCAAATGAATACAATACATCCTGTGATTTTACCTGCTGAAGACCATGGAACACGTTTGATCGTTGCTGAATATCATCAAAAATACTTTCATCGTTCGGATAACGTAGTACTTGGAGCATTACAATTACGGTATTATATACCACACATGCGTACAGTTCTCAACAAAATAAAAACGGACTGCTCTAAATGCATTATAATGAAAGCTAAACCTTTGCCACCTCAAATGGCACCATTACCGGCAGCTAGAGTAGATTTGTATGCTCATCCATTCACGAATACTGGAGTGGACTACTTCGGTCCTTTTGAAGTATTGGTAAGACGATCAATAGAGAAAAGATGGGGCGTGCTCTTTACATGCATGACTACGAGAGCCGTGCATATTGAAATGGCTGAGAAGTTAGATACAGATCACTTCCTAATGTGTTTTAAAAACTTTCAAAACCGCCGTGGAAAGATCAAACATGTATACAGCGATAATGGCACAAATTTTGTTGGAGCTGAAAAACAACTAAACAAACTAATCCACGAAATCGACGAAAGGATGTCGAAATCTGAAGCTGTAAAACTGAAGATAGAATGGACCTTTAACCCACCAGCATCACCGCACTTTGGAGGAGTTTGGGAGCGACTCATCAGAACTATTAAAGACAATTTATATTATATGATAGGTTGTAGTCGGACACCTTATCCTGAAACGTTACGAGCAGCTCTAATACAAGTAGAGTTTATCTTAAACTGTCGCCCACTAACACACATACCGTGCAATAATGATGTGGAAGAGGCTCTAACACCGTTCCATTTCCTAATTGGACGGGCAGGTGAATACGTTCCACCTCAAAATTTGGACAGCAACAACCTCACTCGAGTTCAATGGGAACTAGTGAACCACTACAGTCAACAGTTTTGGGATCGATTCAAGAAACAATATATACCAACATTAATATCGCGACAAAAATGGACGCATAAAGTTCAGCCCATTGAAATAGACGACATAGTATTGATAACAGACAGTACTATACGTTGGGGCCTATGGTTGAGAGGACGAGTAACTGGAGTTATAAAAGGAAAAGACGGCCAAGTACGTACAGCGTTCGTTAAAACACCCAAAGGGACCTTTAAACGAGCAGCACATAAGCTAGCAGTATTGAATATACGCAAGGATGCCGCTCTGAAAGACATAACGTCTAAAGAAGTAAACAAAATGAACACCTCATTTACCGCACTCCATCAAGTTATTGAAAGAAACAGCAGTGTGAATTGTGAGAAATTTGAGCCGAAGAAAAAGAAACGACGAATCAATCCTTGTACTACAACTGTATTAACAGCGGAAACTTCAAAAGTTTTGGTACAATCGGATTACTCTCAAAAAGGCGAATCTAGAAGGAAAATAAGATGGAAATCAGATACAGTTAACCGGTTAACGCTCATGCAACTGTTGATTGCTGCAATGTTATTCGTGGGATGCAGTGTACTAGGCTCAACATCTCATGGATTGATCGCATACGACTGTGCCAATGCAGATGTAAATATGACTTCATATTCTTTGTTGGATGTGGCATCTTGCTTACCGCCAACAACTAACCTGACAACAACGGAACTTCGGATACAAATGTTACAAAGAAATTCGAAAATTCAAACAAAGGTATTTCAATGTAAAGTCATCATCAAGAGGTCGATTCGACACTGTGGTATGCACTCCCACACTTCTGATTATCAACACGGCTTTGCCTACATCGTGAAGGAGTTTTCATCCGAGGAATGTCGAAAAGCTCACTATAGTGGAGCAGTTACACTAGCCGATAACACTGTTATTCAGGAATTGAATCTCAACAGCACAAATAGAGGTCAAGTATTGGTGGTAGGATCAATAACTGGCAGTTCCTGCAGTGGAGGAGTGTACAAAACGCCGTTATACACGTGGACAAACGCCTTAGTATATTATGAATATACGATTACACTTCAAGATTATGTCGCCTCTGTAGACATTGAAAGTAGCCAGATAATGTTGAAAGGAGGTTTAACGTGTACATACACACATGGACGTTGTTTGGACGCTGAAGAAGGCTATCTAACTTGGGACATCGACATGAACCGTAGATGTGAAGAAAGCGAGTTTGAAGTTATTTTTGAAGGAGTTGTCAACAAAACAACGAATAACCAAATGAAAACCATTGGAGAGGTTGTAGTGTACAGCACAATATCGGAACGACATTTATTTTCGATAAAAACTACAGCAAGGACATATATATGTGGACACGTTGGGTGTAAAACAGACCATCCCAGAATATTAGTTTTGGAGTTATCCAACATGAGATCGCCATTTGTTAGAAAACCTACGTCAGGTTCAAATAATGATCTATTTACTTACTTCAATTCGAAAATAACATTCGTCGAAAACTACATTGGTCAGAAATTAGACGACGTATACAATTCGGTTATGACAGAGATGTGCAAACTAGATAAGGCTCTACTGGAAACTAAATTGACATTAGCAAGAATCAATCCAACGGAGTTTGTATCGAGCATAATGAAGAGGTCAGGATATACAGCAGTTGTTGCTGGGGAAGTGCTTCATGTTATTGAATGCAAACCAGTATTTGTTACGCCAAGATCCGAAGCGCGATGCTTCCAAGAAATTCCAGTTGAATTTAACAACAGGTCGATGTTTTTGGCACCTGTGACAAGAATACTCCAGAACCGCGGGATTGAAATAGATTGCACACCTTTAATACCAGCAAAATTCATGTTCGGAGGAAAATGGTATACAACTGATGGACGATTACGTGAAACAACTCCACCAGAGAAATTAGTGTCGGACATAGTTACAACATGGTCCTACACACCTCTTCCAAATCTAATGCAAAGTGGTGTCTATGATGCAGACAATCTTAAAAAGATGAGGGATATGATTTATGAACAAGGAGATCGTAGAGTGGCAACGAATGTAATACACAAGGTGCTGATTGGACAACGACCCAATGATCAAGGATTCAACTTCGGAGCCTTAGTATCTGGAGATGTAATCGACGATGCAATAACAAGGTATTGGATGCGGCTTATGTCTTGGTCTACATGGCTCGGAAACATCACATCAACGGCGATTGGTCTATATATGATGGGCAGGATGATAAAGTTTATCGTCGATACAATCATGCACGGCAGAATTCTATACGACATATATGGATTCGGCTGGCAATTGATGGCATCTTGCTGGGATTCACTCACAACGTTTCTTTCTCACCGGAATGCAGTACGACATTTACGTGAAACATCAATCAATTCAAGGAAGACTGAACCATCTGATGACATCAATATTGCTACGACTAGGGAGACGGCAATACCTATGGAAGATACGACAACACAACCCATTTGTGGACGAATTTTACCAAGAGTATAAATAATGTGAATTAGTGAATTAAAATAATTAAAAGTGAATTAGATAATAGCTAACAAAAATTTATATAAAAAAAAAAAAAACAACTGAATACTTATACAATTGCTAATTCTTTGAAGTGTAAATTCGAGCAGGTAGATTTACGGAAGGGGAAATGTAAGAAATCGAAAGAATTTAGCAATTTAATTTCAATATCGTAAACGATCGAAAGAAGGACAGAAGAAAAACACTATACGATAAGAGCGAACCGTGTGTAAGATCCTAAAATAACAATCCTATCGGGAGCGGGTGCAATAAAACCTGGTGCAATAAAACCTAGTAGAAAGGAAAGGAACCGAAAACAATCGCACACATTTCTTATCGCGTTAGGCTCCGTTGCTCTTAGAATGCAGTTATGGATATCGTATGTTTTGAAATACAGATAGCGATAGGTAAAGGACTTGTATGAAAAGAAGCAAGGACGTTTATAGTCTTCTCTTTCTTTCGCACGTTAGACTTAAATTTAGGGTAGATTTAGGATAAACTAAAATTGTATAAAAACCCAAGGTTCTCTGAATAAAGTAAGTAGTCTTTGGAATCGTGTCTTACGATTAAGTAGTCCGAAACCACCTCCATTGAATCGACTGACGAGAGTTCTTCAGATTCAAGTCTTCCAACGTTCGCAGCAATAGTTGTATAATTTGCGCTCGGAGTTCGTGAAGATCTTGTACTCGTTGATCCTCCCGCTTAGTTGATGTTCGATATTTTGATCAGCTCCCGTTCGTTGCTCGTTCCGTACGGAATTAGTGCGAAGGCAGTCAGTTCAATTTATTGAAAGGAATAAGTCTGATTAGCTTCCGTTCGTGGCTCGTTCCGTAGGGAATTAGTGCGAAGGCAGACAATTCAGTTTATTCCAGGAATAGGTTATTTCTCGTGACGCTTTTCTTCTACTTCAACTTTGTAAATTGCCAATCCAGACTCAGAAAGGTTGATTCCTTCGCTCAACCGAGTTTGCGTATTGGGCAACTTTTACACTTACTTTATATAGCCATATAGTTAACGTTGTAGCGACCGCCTATATTTATTTATATCTCTTTTTTGTCTCCCTCCTTCACCATCTCCATACGTTTCGCCCGTACCCGTGGTTGCTTGTAATGAATAGCTGTTTGCTGCGGGAGCGCAGACAAAATGTATGGGAAAGTAGAGAATTCTTTCTTCCAATTTTTCATCAATTTGAACAAACGAACTTTTATTATTTTAACGTTACGAAGTTGATGTTTTGAAGGCTTTCAGTGGTGGTGTGTATGTTGTGAGAAAATAATCGGCAATTAAGGAAAATTTAACCGAAAACGTTACTGCTTTCAAGATCTAAGTATACGACTGCTCTCTGGACCTTTCTACGACATAAATAATAGAAATAAGCCACAATACAATTGACGAATTTACGCAAAGCTGAATCAGCTCATGCGACATCTACATTAGAGCTCAGAACCACAAAAGTGAGGGTGTTTGTTAATTTTACGCCCTGAAAAGCAAGATTCGGTGGTGATTATTCATTTTATTTCAATTTAGATTCATTTCAGCCATTGAATGTCGTCAGTAAATGGTAAGAAAGTTGGAGTTTTGTATATTTACGATGGTTTCAACACGCGATTTGACCAAAGTATTAGATAATCTTCGAAAATTTAAAGTTTGATAATGCATACCGGTTATTGATACTATGGATAATTGCGATGAAATCGATATTGGGCTGATATCATTGATTATGTAGGGGCCGATACGAGAAGGATTTGCAGTATTTTTAGCGCAAAACACCCTATTCATCGTTTACTTAGTTGAAAAAATATAGGAGGTTGTGTCCAACATACGACCGCATTGTTGACGTAGAACTACGCTGTTATTTTATATAAGTCGCTTGTTTATACCTTCGGATATTATTTTATAATGCTGTGAAATTTTAGAAACAACTGCTTAGTAGAATAATCTCTGAAATGATTGTTTCATTGTAGAATCAGTTGACGATTATGTATTGATGATTCATTCTTGCCCTCGCAAAACAATCGTATGTCGCAATTTATTTCATGTTAATGCATTGAAAATTTACCTCGAAGGCTATTCCGGTGGCCTTTTTCGAAATTGACATAGACTCGGCTGCAGTTGATTATATACATGTTGCACCAGCACCATTATTCCATATCTCATAACTACATCAATATATCTTTGGCACCGCATGTAAACAACAACAATGACAACACTTGCAAGTATCAAATATCATGCTACATGTTATTTAGTATTGCCTCAAAGGAATCGCACCTCTAGATATCGTTCGTACAAACTAAGCTTAAACCAAGCGCCAAACAAGCGTTCACCATAGCATGCATACAGAGCCATACATTGGTGGCTTGAAACTACTAACAATATAAACATTTCTCATCATTTTGCGCTATTCTCAAAAGAAACGCTTGTGGAGTCGATCTGGCGTAGTGGTAACATCCATGCCTCTCACGCTAAAGGTCACGAGTTCAATTCTCACTCCCGACATTCTTCCAAAAATGGAAGTAAAAAGTGACGAACCAGCCAAATGAGTTGAAAATCACTATAATACAGAAAAAAAAAAAAAAAAAAGCTTCTGTTAATATTACTGGCTTTGAAAAGAGTTGCATTACTTTCTTATGCTCGAGATAAGCGCAGCTGTCTCCATAGTGAAGGAAGTTGTGCTACTGGCAAGCAAAACCTAATCACATACAAAATTCCAGAACATTTACTTTCTTGATGACTAAACAAGCGAAATAAACTCTTTTTGTTAATAACAACCTCGAAAACAGTAGCAATGCTTCATTATGATCAATATTAGCGCAAATGCAATCCTAGTTGAAGGCAGTTTTGCGACTGGCACGCGAACCCAAATAACTTATAACATTCCAGTAAGATATTCAAGATGCTTAGTATTCCCAAATAATTTTTTGGTGCACAACCTTAACGTCTGCTTCGCCATAACGTCAGTTTAATGCATTGATGCATTCTCATAGGCACAAACGAAGCCCTTATGAAGACGGAAAATAAACAATGTTAACTGCTTGGAAAAAGACCGAATTATGCCACACAGCTTGTACTCTGCTGTAACATCCATCGATGCGAATTCACTGATGAGTTTGTCAAGAGCGACCGCCTTCACCACCAGCGGGGGGAGCTTGATTTTGGTTGCTGCCTGGGCGTTTACATTTTCGACCGACGCGCCGAAATCGCCTACTTCGCTGTTGTTCGATGCGGTGTCACATTCGCGAAGGCTCGGTTCAGTGCGAGCGCTTTTCACTGCACCAACACCGCGTGCATCATTAGATGACGCTTACCTCGAAAATTTATTGCCCCTGGCAATGCGTTCGTTTTTTGCAGGGCTCGAGTCTGCCTTCCTCTTCTTCTTGCTTATCGCACACTACGCGAAGCGTCCAATTTATGACGCGGAAAGAAGAACACACGATACGAATAACGCGAAAAACGAACAGAAAAATCAAACGACGATTTCCAAGTTGGATTACCACTGGTGGGGTCCAATCTTAGATCGAAGCGCAGCGAAAGCAAAGTGAACTGGATTACTCAACAGTCCGATGCCGAATGAAAGTTTGCCTCAACGAGATCCACTGTTTATACTCTAGGCAAGTATTCCCCTTCATTCTTCTTCTTTTCCTTTGTTCACGGAGACTTTAAATCCTACGATTTCCCCTCTGTTGGTTGTCGATAAGTTGCTCGTTATTGATAGCTCTGTTCGGGAAAGCACTCAAATGGATAGAACAAATGTATGGGAAAATAAAAACACTTAAAGTTTTCATGAATTTTAACCATTTACTAACAAGGGGATTGTAATGTATGGCATACTAAACAAATCTTACGGAATTTCCGTTTCGTTTAGTATGTAAATCGCCAAAATCCGTTCGCGGCAAAAATAGTTATTGAGGTTAACTTTATTTCATAAAAACGTGACCTGTTTTCTGATTTGGCACCCTTAATGAAAGACGTAGTTCTACGTCAAAAATTAAAGTTACAATACTTATAACAAGCCATTCCTCGTAATGTACATAGCACATTGTAAAATGATGATTTTCTAACCATTTCAGCGTGAAAAGAATACATGAAACCGGGAAATTTGAAGATAAATTCTGATTTTTCTAGAAAATTTGAACGAATTTCATACCAAAAAAAACAGAAAGTGGGTTATATCTATGGTATAACCGCAAGGGTGACGTAGGACTATCGTTTATTCAGTGATCCTTTGTTTGAAGTTGAATCTGAATCCATTCTGATTAATGAATAAATGAATATTTGGGGGACTTCGAAAACGAGAGCGTTACGTTGGAGGTACAAGGTTTTATACATCCAATATTGGATACGAAAATATCCTACTGATGGGGAAGAATAATCTTCAGAAGCTATCCTGTTAATTGCGATTGATTGAAAAATCACAAAACCAAATGTATTTGGTCACAGTGTTACATGGATAGAAAACATTCAAATAAACTCTTTCACATGAATCTAATTTTAAATTCCCAGAGGAACTGGCAGATTATTCTCCGGATCTTTCTCGATGCTGAATGGCATCCAAACGGAAAGAATTCCGCGCGTGTATGTGTGTGTGTGTAGCGGCTGCTTCGAGATCTTCCCGGGGAACTGTTTGTGGCATCATTCTCCTCCTGATGGATTCATGTCTGGCCTAAGGTGCACAAACAGGCTCTTGGTGACACCGTTCATCCGCGCTTTCATGATAAACGAAGAGCTTCACCACAACAGCGACAACATGCTCCAATCGCTGTTCAATTAGAACTGAGTG
Organism: Toxorhynchites rutilus septentrionalis; assembly: GCF_029784135.1. Classification (NCBI taxonomy): domain Eukaryota; kingdom Metazoa; phylum Arthropoda; class Insecta; order Diptera; family Culicidae; genus Toxorhynchites; species Toxorhynchites rutilus. The sequence goes on along the minus strand of NC_073744.1, from coordinate 11,476,527 downwards.
GATTTCCGAGCGGCGCTCGCTGATATACCGATTGGTGATTTCAATAGCGTATTTTGAAAGCAAATTTAAGACTATTAAAACTAGTTTTTGGAACAGAAAGTAACAGGTATAGAACGCGTAGACATTTTATCTTTCGAATGAAGTGTTTATCATACCATTTCGTTCAGTTGTTTAGGAGCTATTAACGCTCAAAATCTCGGTCTCCGGCGTAACGCTTTCGATTTCGAAACTTTGATTTTACACCCCGGTATAGAAATGAAAGACGTAGTCCTACGTCAAAAACAAAACATCCTCACTTTACTCGCTTCGCCATCTGGTTGTAAATTTGTCAATTGTCATCTGTTAAAAACAAACAGTTGAATGATTTCATGAGAATTTCGGCTCAAATTATCATGCAACCGTGAGTACATTGAACATTGTTTTGTTTCTTCCATATACATTCCATATTGAATGCAAATAATTACGACACGATATTTTGCTTGTCAATACAGATATACTTTCCCTTCCGATGCAAACCAAAGCATGGCTTGACAAACGTCATCGGGACTCTGCTCCAGCAGAGTCATAAAGTATCCATTGAAAGATGGTGCTGTGTGATAGTCAAGTAGATTTTTGCAAGAGGCACCATCTATATGTTAACCTTATGAATATTTTCAGCCGAACTGTTATGTATTATGGCACTGAAGTGCAATTTTGATTATGAATTTATTTTTGACGTAGGACTACGTCTTTCATTTCTATACCGGGGTGTAAAATCAAAGTTTCGAAAACGAAAGCGTTACGCCGGAGACCGAGATTTTGAGCGTTAATAGCTCCTAAACAACTGAACGAAATGGTATGATAAACACTTCATTCAAAAGATAAAACGTCTACGCGTTCTATACTTGTTACTTTTTGATCCAAAAAATTGTTTCAATAGCCTTAGAATTGCTTTCAAAACAGGCTATGGAAATCACCAATCGGTATATAAGCGAGCGGCGCTCGGAAATCCACTCAGTTCTAATTGAACAGCGATTGGAGCATGTTGTCGCTGTTGCGGTGAAGCTCTTTATTTATCATGAAAGCGCGGATGAACGGTGTCACCAAGAGCCTGTTTGTGCACCCTAGGCCAGAAGGGAATCTATCAGGAGGAGAGTGATGCCACAAACGGTTCCCTGGGAAGACATCGCTACACACACATACACGCGCGGCTATTAACAGGTGGTTATCGAGTTGGCATTAACCACTGGTGGGCTTCCAGTATCGAGGAAAATGTGGAAATATCTAATCGTTACTGAAAATAATCTGCCAGTTCCTTTGGGAATTTTCAAAATATATTCATGTGAAAGAGTTTAATTGAATGTTTTCTATCCATGTAACACTGTGACCAAATACATTTGGTTTTGTGGTTTTTCAATCAATCGCAATTAACAGGATAGCTTCAGAAGATTATTCTTCCCCATCAGTAGGATATTTCCGTATCCAATATTGTATGCGCCCGCAATCGATTATTGCTCAGTCGCCGAAAGTTCCGAGCTCAGAGAGTTCATTCCCCTCTAGTTTGCCTTCCAAATTGCCATCGTAAACCACACCTTCTCTCGATTCAATCACACACAAAAAGCATACTTAAGCGATATTCTGGTGGTGAGACACATTCATTTTTCGTGAGGACATCGACAAGACAACATCGTTGCCTAACGTGCTGGAGGAGGTGGATGGCGAAGGATCGACACATACACGCGCAGAACTCTTTCCGTTAGGATGCCATTCAGCATCGAGAAAGTTCCGGAAAGATCTAATCATTGCTGGAAAATAATCTGCCAGTTCCTTTGGGAATTTTCTAAATATATTCATGTGAAAGAGTTTATTTTAATGTTTTCTATCCATGTAACACTGTGACCAAATACATTAGGTTTTGTGATTTTTCAATCAATCGCAATCAACAGGATAGCTTCTGAAGATTATTCTTCCCCATCAGTAGGATATTTCCGTATCCAATATTGGATGCATAAAACCTTGTGCCTCCAACGTAACGCTCTCGTTTTCGAAGTTCTCCAAATATTCATTCATTCAGACTGAATTCAGATTCAACTTCATACAAATGATCTCTAAATCAACGATAGTCCTACGTCACCCTTGCGGTTATACCATAGATATAACCCACTTCCTGTTTTTTGCAATTAAATTTATTCTAACATCAAAATACATGACATACATAATTAACCGAGCAAACGTAATGCACCAGGTAAACGTATGCCGTCTAACTAAAGGATCGTCTCCTATGTTTTAAACAAACCGGGCAATCGGTGGAACACAGGTTCGCTTGCGAGAGGCCGCCGCTTCCGATGACGGCGGGATACGGAAGTACACCTTTGTTCTCTATTCTTTTCACATTTTCATTTAAAATTTTTATGTTAAAGTTACCTGCTTAATTTGCGGAATATTTCAAAACCATGCTCATTTCTGTATGATCGCTTAAAGAGCAAAACGGAAAGGAAAGAAGATGGTATGTCTACACTAATTTCTTAAAATGACACAGCGAAGTCTTCCACATCGTTTTCGGATTTCCTCATTGGTAATGGTAATGGTAATGAATTAGAGAGACTTTAAACTCTGAGAGTTCATTCGTCTCTATTTCCTCATTGCAATTTCCCATTTTATTTCGTACCAGGAGATTCGACAAAACACATAATCTGATTTGTCGGAATTTTTCCTTCTTCATTCGGGTAAATGTCCATTCGGGTAAATGTGCTTCGAGTGCACGTATTTCGGGTGAATGGTATGGTGAACGGGACACAACCCATCATAAACTGCCTGGACGCTGTTGGATTGTTTTTCTGTGGGGTGGAATATACAAATGGCGTGTAGAAGTCATCACTGTTAGTTTGCTAACGAATATATAGATTGAGCTTGAACTCAATTGATGATCATGTTTGTTGTATAATTTTTACACAACCGAGCCAATATCAATCGTCAGAAAGATAACAATTATCGCATTTCAAGTTTCACTTTTGTTCGTCTATTCGCTTCTTATCGCGTCGCCATTGGACGGGTCAATCCCCCTCCACTGAACGGTGGAATTCACGCGTCGAACCAGCAATCGGGTAGAGCTCAAACCTCAAACGCGTTTAGTCACCCGTAGCAACCCCACACACACGTGGCACACCACGCTGCCTGTTGTCCTTGTCGATTACTAATGTGTGTGTGTGTGTGTGTGTGTGGAGCACAGAAAGCGAAAGTACATCGCTTACTTGGATTAAATCGCTTCGGCTTCTGGGAATGCATTAGGTAATGCATGTTTTGCTTAGTTCTTTCTGACAGATTGATCTGCGTCTGCTTTCCAGATGAACGGTTTATTTCGATCGCGTGGGGATACAACAAGCTCGACGGAACGAAAAGCATTAACGTGTAAGCTAAACTTAGCATGGTCCCATGAAGTTGACAAGCGAGTAGTTATTTTAAAACTACCCTCCATGGAACGCGATTATCGTGAAACAAGTTTCCGTGAGACCCACGTGCATCACGCTGCTCGAAAGAGCTTGGAGGCGCGCCTTCGTTTCATTTTTGCATCCCTTCTCTCCTACATGGGGAATTTAACTGTCCGTCGCGTCACCAACAGTTTCCCGTGACTTTATTATTCCATTATTATGCATTTTAAAAAACTCGTTGCTTTTATGGTACACCGGGGAAGTTGATTGGAGCACGTAAGCTGCTGAAATCTGGATTTTCTTTCTTAATTATGTCAGCTCAAATCAGCTAAATCATGTTGAGATTTGTTTTTTATTGTTCAGAAATGCGATGTTGAATCATAACCTAAAAAAACGATAGCGCTGCTTACAGTCCACTCAGGAACTTGGCCTTGAACTCGTCGGCACCGGCCTGGTTGAGGTCATATCCGGGGGCGTTCTTCTTGCACCGCTCGAGCCAAGCCTGCACATTCGGGTACTTGGAGAAATCGAAGCCGGCGACTTCGTAGGTGGCGGCCGAAGCGGCCAGGCTCAGATCGGCAATGGTCAGATCATCCCCGGCGGCATACTGATGGCCCTCGAGGAAGGTGTTCAGGAAACCGACGGCCTCCTCCATTTTCTTGTAGTTGTCTGGGTTGGCCGGCTGCTTGGCGAAGATCTGTGGGTAGTAGTACTCGCCGAAACGCTGGTACAGGGTTCCCATGTCGAAGTACAACCGCTGGTTGACCACCGCACGCTTCTGGGGATCCTTCGGGTACAGCTTATCGTCCTTTCCGTACTTCTCGACCAGGTAAGCCTGGATGGCACGGGACTCCCACAGCGAGAAGCCGTCATCGACGAGGGTTGGGATGCAGTGCTGGGGGTTCAACTGTGGAATAAAAACTCATCTAATGAATGACACATTCAAAGCGTCGTGACTTTCTCTTTCAGACAATACTCATCGTGAGGTGATAAATGATTGTGTTTATTTTCGCAGAGCGAGCGGAACAAACATCAGTCAAGATAAGATAACAGGGTTTAAAACCTATTGCTGAGGTTTAACCTTATCGAAAAGAGGCCTCGCGGCCTCGGCCCACGTGCGGTTCGTATCCGCTCCGGGGGCGATTTTCTGTATTCTACCGTACCACTCGTGAACATTTTTGTGGCCTGAAAAATCGTAACCTGCGACTTCGAACGTCGTCAACGAAGCTAGCACACTCAAATCGGCCAGCGAGAGCGAATCTCCTCCGGCAATGAACTGTTGACCGTCCAGAAAGATGTCCAGAAACTCCAATGCTTCGTCAATTTTCCGATACTTTTCGGGATCTGCCGAAGCGTTTTCGAACATTTGCGGGTAATAGTAATCGCCGAAACGTTGATACAACGTTCCCATGTCGAAGTAGAGTCGCTGATTTACGACCGCACGCTTCCGGGGATCTTTTGGGTAGAGTTTGTCCTCCTTTCCGTATTTGTCCACCAGATAGATCATGATCGCGCGCGATTCCCACAGCGAGAAGCCATTGTCCACCAACGTTGGCACACAGTGCTGGGGGTTAAGCTTTTCGAAAGAGAACAAACCGATCACTTTCAGGATATTCCCCCCAGAGGGGTTACAACGAAAACAAACCATGCATCGCACGCGTTGCTTTTATTCAACACATGATTATTAATTCAAACTCAACAATAAAAATAAAAACAAAACATCGCCCAATCTCTATTCCTTATTGTTCAGATACTTCTTGAACTCCTCGATGCCGGCCTCGTTTATATCTGCGCCGGGCGCTTCCTTGCGCAGACGCTCGAACCAGCCGGCCACGTTCGGGTACTTGCCGAGATCCACCTTGGCCACCTCGTAGGTGGAAATCGTAGCGAGGATGGTCAGATCGGCCAGCGTCAGCTGCTCGCCAGCCACGTAGCTGGCCCCCTCGAGGAACGTGTTCAGGAAACCCAACGCATCCAGCATTTTCTTCTCGTTCTCAGCGTTCGGCGGCTGCTTCGCGAACAGCTGCGGATAGAAGTAGTCCGCGAAGCGCTGGTACAGCGTGCCCTGGTCGAAGAACATCCGCTGGTTGACGACGGCACGCTTCTGGGGCTCCTTTGGGTACAGCTTGTCGTCCTTGCCGTACTTCTCCACCAGGTAGATCATGATGGCGCGGGATTCCCACAGCGAGAAGCCGTTGTCGACGAGGGTTGGGATGCAGTGCTGGGGGTTGATCTGCTCTCACCGTTGAAAGGGTGGTTGTTCGGGGGGTTTATGAGGACGAAGGGTGGATGGTTAGTTGAGTGGTGACAAATTTCGAAGGGAGATTTAACGACGCACACAAAATATGCAAGAAAGCAGATGGGTGAGTATGATTGAGGCTGACACATAACACAACATATAAGCCATTCGAGTGAGACAATGCAGCTTGACACATAGGCGTCGCTTCGGTAGCTCAGAAGATTTTCAGTTGAATGTAGTGTCAGATGCATGCACCAATCACCAAGAGACTGACACACGTAATACTGACATATCACATGTAAATATTTTTCCAACAATCAAAATAATAGAAATAAACAGAACGTATGAAATTCTCATGGAAGAAACACTACGAGACATGTCGTTTTATTAAAGTTGCTTACAGCGGACAAGCAGTATTACAATAGAGCGAACATGATAAAAAAGTAGAAGGGACACGGACGGAAACTTGACGTAGGACTTTGAGGACAATTGCTTTTGAATTGAGTTGATGGCATTGAGTACGACATGATTATACAACAACCTTTCTAGTAAAATCTCTATCAACGTTTAACCCTTTAAACCAAGCCTTCTTAGAAACTACAGCGATAATACTGCATGGACTGAAAAGTCCGGAATTTTTCAACAGACGGCGCCACTAAAAATGAACAAGATTCATTTCGAGGGGTTCATCTGTCACTACAGTGGTACACATTCGTTTAGCCGCACCCTATTTTTCCTCAATACTTTTAAAAATAAGTCAATTATTTGTACAGTTTTGCTCATAAAGACGATTATTGTTTATTTTCATCGAATTCATTATAAAAAAAAGTATAGATTCACTTTTTGTTTTCTAAGTAATTAAAATATGTGAAATCAGGGTGGACATTCGTTTAGCCGCATCCTAAAATTTCAATAAAAGAAAATTTGTGCGACAAATTTCGAATCCAATCGGTAGCTAATATTTAGTATGCCCACCTCCATTTCGGATTACTTTGAAAACTCGATTTGGCATCGAGTCAGACAGCTTTTAAAGTGTTGTCATATTGATTATAGCCCAACATTCCTGAATTAAAGGGTGTGTCACATCAAATTGCATCACGGAAAAAACGCTGTAGAAATTCGCCAAGTAGACCGATCTATTTGAAAATTTTAGATAGTAAAATAAAAACTATTAAACAACTTTTGGCATTTTCTTTTTATTCATACTTCGAGCCCAAGCCCGTATGGTCGCACCTTCCTCTTTACCCCGTCCATAAGGTTCTGTACAACGTCAGGTTGTAGTTTTTTTTGAACAGAAATCCATTTTCTCTTGAAGTCCGCCTCCGATTTGACAGCTTTTGGGGTTTTCCGGAGGGCCTGCTTCATAATCGCCCAATAGTTCTCTATTGGGCGAAGCTCCGGCGCGTTGGGCGGGTTCATTTCCTTTGGCACGAAGGTGACCCCGTTGGCTTCGTACCACTCCAACACGTCCTTTGAATAGTGACACGAAGCGAGATCCGGCCAGAAGATGGTCGGGCCCTCGTGCTGCTCAATAGTGGTAGTAAGCGCTTCTGTAGGCACTCCTTAAGGTCAACCTGCCCGTTTACCGTGCCGGTCATCACGAAGGGGGCGCTCCGCTTTCCGCAAGAGCAGATCGCTTGCCACACCATGTACTTTTTGGCAAACTTGGATAGTTTCTGCTTGCGAATCTCCTCCGGAACGCTGAATTTGTCCTCAGCGGAGAAGAACAACAGGCCCGGCAGCTGACGAAAGTCCGCTTTGACGTAGGTTTCGTCGTCCATTACCAGGCAATGTGGCTTCGTCAGCATTTCGGTGTACAGCTTCCGGGCTCGCGTCTTCCCCACCATGTTTTGCCTTTCGTCGCGGTTAGGAGCCTTCTGAACCTTGTATGTACGCAGGCCCTCCCGCTGCTTGGTCCGCTGGACGAATGAACTTGACAAAATCAGCTTATTGGCGACATCTCGGACAGAACTTCTCGGATCACGTCTAAACTGCTTAACTACGCGCTTGTGATCTTTTTCACTGACGGAGCATCCATTTTTGCCGTTCTTCACCTTCCGGTCGATGGTTAGGTTCTCGAAGTATCGTTTTAGTACTCTGTTGACCGTGGATTGGACGATTCCCAGCATCTTACCGATGTCCCGATGTGACAACTCCGGATTCTCGAAATGAGTGCACAGGATTAATTCACGACGCTCTTTTTCGTTCGACGACATTTTTCCAAATTTACGAAAAATTGACAGTGAAACATGGCCAACGTGATCTATACACTCGTATCTGATTATAAGCGAAAGCTGAAGATATAATTCCTAAAAATTAAATTTCTACAGCGTTTTTTCCGTGATGCAATTTGATGTGACACACCCTTTATATACAATTTTCTTCAATGTTCAAATTGTTATAGAGTGCCCAAATTGATTGACGCAAAAATCTCATCCTCCCCATCACGAAAAGGCTGAGCAATAAGCGTTTGAAATTGGACAAATTTCACGATGGGATCGGAGGAAACACAAGACCCTAAAGAGGCATACTGTCACAAATTTATTTTTGAAAACTTCAATAACTCTGCCATACTTGAGCTTTGCCCATTTGGCCATCTCGTAGGAGGAAATTCAACGAAACTTTGACAACATTGGGAGATTTGTTGGTGAAACGATTGATCGCCAACTATTCGTCATTTCGATGTAAAAATATCGAACATAGCAAAATATTATTCGAAAAATGTTTTTTTTTCAACACAATATGGTTTGCTTATGAATACTGTTTCGGTCGAACACAAAATCTGTCCGTTGAGTGACGATGGCTTTGGTGTGAGCAGCGGAAAAAGCGTTTGAGCTCAAGAACTGGGTATTGTGTGCAATAGGACAGCTCAATCACATGACTTATTTTCAAATTAGACCACGGATCATAATGTAGATTTCACTGCTGATGAGAACTGTGAAAGTTATCCTACAATGATGATTTGTACTGTAGCACCAATCATTTTCATCTAAAACCTAACATGCAAACAAACCGGCAGTAGCGCAGCTACCGCCCGCAGCTTGCCGGAGAATAATTTGCAATTTCCATGCCCTCCTACGCGTCGCGTCCCGTCGTCAGTTCGCTCCCGACACGCTCTGGAATGCAGTTTTTGCCATGTCGTGACCGACCCCACACAGATATGCGCGTTCAAAAAGGCAGAAACTGCACAGAGAGACATTTCCACCAACGGATATTATCACGTTCATTTGGCTGTGGTGAGATGAATTGCAGCACACAAAAATGAAACGAAACTGAATTGATTAAATTGAAGGAAAAAAAAAGTTAAGCTGGGTTGGGCAGCAACACGGAACAGCGAAATGGAAGGTTCTCCATAAGATCATTTTAAGATGGCGTTCGCGGAAACGATTACAACACATGCGAAGCGGATTTTTTTTTGTTTCGTTTTGATTAACACAACATTTTGTCACCACACATTGAGTCACGACAAAGATTTCACAGTCACAAAAGCTGGAGAGCACCCAGAAAAAAAAACAACGCTTACCTTCAGGAATTCCGGCTTCATGTGCTCTCCGGCCATCAGATTGGTGAGCTTGAGGTTAAGCTCGACCCCAACGGCGGCTGCCGTCATCTGGACGGCGCGGCACGGAGCAGATCCTGGCAGGTAGTAAAAATCCATCTCTGCGGATGAAAATTAACACCGTTTATTAGTTTCACTTTGGCCTGAAGGCAACTAAGAAAAAATATCTACAAGTTCATTGTCGGATACTAACTCTGTTAGATTGTTTCTCAAACCGAAAGGTTCCCAACAAAAAAGAAGCTGAACGATCTTCAACCGGCGAATGGAGGCACTCAACTGACGCCAAGCGATCGGTGCGCTTGCGAGATATACGACAAACGTCGCCAAGCCCCCCAACGGAAAAGACACAACATGTGGGGTAATGGATGGATGTAGAGGGGGGAGCTGCCGATAGAAACAACACACGCTCCAATGGCCCCTTGCCCCCTTTACCCTCTGAAAGCGGTATTTTCGAGAGTTCGTTTATGGTTCTCTGCGGAAGGTTGGTTGCGTTGGAGACGAAAACACGCAACACAAACACTCAGATTCGGCTCAATACACTCCCGCGTTGTCCGGCAAATACTGCGACAAACACACATTCAATCGAGACCTGGAGATTCGAGCTGTTTTGGCAAAGAGGCTGAGTCATTGCCGGCTCTTGGGTTTAGATTAGGGGCCGTCCACATACCACGTGGACAACTATAGGGGTGGTAGGGGGTAAGAAAATGTCCACGCTTGTCCACGTGGACAGGAAGCATAAATATTTTTTAATGCATTCAAAATTAAATAAAATCTGTTACACATTCAAAAATGTCAAAACTTTCCGTATTTATCAATAAACAGATTGAGACGCTTGAGAGTGCTGCCCAGTCAAACGTTTATGTATTTTTCTCATATCATTGAACTTTTTCAGAGAAACTGAACGTCAAGTTAAAAAAGGAAAATCATTGAAAATCTAATAAACAACCAATTGTGTACAAAATACATAATCTAGTAAAAAGTTTGAAAACACTCCTAAACAATTATCGTGTTGTAGAAACTTACACAAAGGATGCAATATTTACCACTTGTCGTCAAACGTAAAACAATTGATCCACCATTCTAATAAAAATATACATGGAATTAGTTAGCCGATTTGATATATTTTAGGAGGTGATAAAAGATCATATTTGATGAAAAAATCCTTCATTATATATTATCTTATTTACCAACTAGGATAAAGCTGTTGAACTTTTCTTGAGCCCAATTTTATGCCTTGAACTGACTCTGATTTGAAAAGTACGCTATTCAGAATGATCATGTTGCTCATTTGAAAGGTGAGAAAATTTTGCATAGAATGCAGTTGTAAAACATTTAAATTAATTAAACCAAGTATCTTTTAGAAGTAAAGAAGAAACTTTAATTTCGTGTTTTTATGGGTTTTTTGACGTAGGACTACGTCTAACCGGAAGATATAGGGGGTGAAATGGAAATCTAGGCACTGAACAAGTAGGAAAAAATGCAAGATTTGGAACGCTTATAACTCGAGCATTTCTCAATAGATCGCAAAGGTTTTTGCATCAATTGATAGGAAATATATCTACGCATCTATCATAACCAATAACATTTCATATTTTCTTGAGATAAATAATTGAATAATTGTGAAATATCAACCATTGTCAAAATGCACTATGTGCCCATTTTTGATTGGTCCATTTTGTGCTCCTCAAATCGTACCGACCAAAACGGGCAACCAGAGCAGCAACGAAATAGAATGAAGCACGATTGGAAAGGAAAAAGAAAAAAAATGAACGAAACATTGGTCGCAGTCTCACACATGCGTAATTCTCGAGCCAGCCAGTCAGCTTAAAAATCCCCGCTCCGCTGCCGTAACGATCATTCTCATCCAAACCGTACATGTTTAGAGGCGAATGAACTGCAAAGTTTAAAGCCTCTTAAAAACAAAGAAACAAACAAACCGTACACCACATCGGTTCGCATCACAACACATCAACAAACCAACCCAAGCAGTCATGTCTGGACATGGTAAAGGAGGAAAAGTGAAGGGAAAGGCAAAATCCCGCTCGAACCGTGTTGGTCTGGAGTTCCCCGCAAGGGTAGTTAGGCCGAGCGCGTTAGTACCAGTGCACCAGTCCACCTAGCCGGCGTTATATAATTTCGGCCGCCGAAGTGATCGAGTTAGCTGGCAAAGCTGCTCGCGACGATAAGAAAACCCACATTCGGAACAGAACACATATTCGGTTCGGTGGACATCAAGACAACAGGCAGTTGCAGCGAGTGGCGAGTGGCAAACGCAATCGCAAAACGGCAGCTGGTAGCAGAAGAAAAAAGTTTGTTCTTTATACATTCTGCTTTGGTGGCAAATCCAGAACAAGGCGGCATCGAGGGCGTTCGAAATGGTTTTTTTCAAAACCACGAGTACAAAGTTTTCTAAATTGGAACCATTCCATAAAACAAGGCGCTTATCAGGGCCATTAAACCTTTCAAAAAAGAGTTTACGAAATACAGTTCAATGCTTTCTAAAATAATATCCAAAATAATAATAAAACACAAATTGATTTTTTCATAATTTGTTTGCCAGGATATGATGAGTATGTGTATTTGGCAGTTGTTCTGATTGAAAGTACAGTAATTTACACTTATCTCGACATTTAGCTAATTAGACGGACCTGTAATGCGACATATTTAGTTGGACATTTTTGTAAACATAGAGATCCAAATTATGACCCCACATTGAAAGTCGACACTGTACCACTGTCATCGCAAATGTTCAATTACAGGTTAAAATCGCCTCCAATGTGACACTGAGTGGTGCTTCGGCACGTTGCATTGAATGTAACTTACTGTACAACATGTCACAAGCTGGATGGGAAGAAATTTTCCAACTGTGAAAGCTGTGGCGAGTGGCAAACGCAATAGCTAAACAGAAAGGTTTAACCGAACAAGATGGAGATATCGAGTGATAACAAAAACACAACACCAAAGGTTCTTTTCAGAACCATCAACATATTCATAAAGAGTAAACAGTAAACTAATCCATTTTTCAGGTGGATAGGTAGGTATTTACGTAGGAGAAGAATATAAAACAATATATTTAAAATATATATTTAACAAAAGCTGTCCCCTTTGTACAGTCCTACGTCACTCCGGTTATGTCCCCGACATTACCCACCCGTCTTTTATAAATTTTCCAAAAATGCATGATAAACTTGATTGTTTCTATCAACCAAACTGAGGCTCTTCAATCTCTATACAATTTCTTCTATTATCCTTCTTGTTGTCTTCCACTAATTTAAATGTTTCTCAAAAGAATTTAATGCAAAATTCCTTTATCTTTCAGATGAATACGATTGAATCGTGCCAATCAGCGTTACTTTTTGAATTGAAGTCACTTGAGGGCAAAAAATTGGTCTCAAGGAAAGTTCAATTGATAATTCGTATTATGAAATAAATGAAATTTGGAAGAAACTAAGTATCAATGCTATTGCGGAACAGGTTTCGTATTGCGCTGATGACTAAAAGTGAATCGAGTGTATAGATGAACCAACATTTCCTGTAACCGGTCGTATTCCGGAGTGGGCAAAGAACTACATTTGAAGAAAACAGGAAGTGGGTTATATCTATGGTATAACCGCAAGGGTGACGTAGGACTATCGTTGATTTAGAGATCATTTGTATGAAGTTGAATCTGAATTCATGCTGAATGAATGAATATTTGGAGAACTTCGAAAACGAGAGCGTTACGTTGGAGGCACAAGATTTTATGGATCCAATATTGGATACGAAAATATCCTACTGATGGGGAAGAATAATCTTCAGAAGCTATCCTGTTGATTGCGATTGATTGAAAAATCACAAAACCTAATGTATTTGGTCACAGTGTTACATGGATAGAAAACATTCAAATAAACTCTTTCACATGAATGTATTTCTAAATTCCTAGAGGAACTGGCAGATTATTTTCCGGATCTTTCTCGATGCCGAATGGCATCCAAACGGAAAGAATTCCGTGCGTGTATGTGTGTGTGTGTAGCGGCTGCTTCGAGATCTTCCCGGGGAACCGTTTGTAGCATCACTCTCCTCCTGATGGATTCCCTTCTGGCCTAGGGTGCACAAACAGGCTCTTGGTGACACCGTTCATCCGCGCTTTCATGATAAATGAAGAGCTTCACCACAACAGCGACAACATGCTCCAATCGCTGTTCAATTAGAACTGAGTGGATTTCCGAGCGGCGCTCGCTTATATACCGATTGGTGATTTCAATAGCCTATTTGAAAGCAAATTTAAGACTATTGAAACAAGTTTTTGGATCAGAAAGTAACAAGTATAGAATGCGTAGACATTTTATCTTTCGAATGAAGTGTTTATCATACCATTTCGTTCAGTTGTTTAGGAGCTATTAACACTCAAAATCTCGGTCTCCGGCGTAACGCTTTCGTTTTCGAAACTTTGATTTTACACCCCAGTATAGAAATGAAAGACGTAATCCTACGTCAAAAAGAGAGGTGAAAAATGCGACATCGAAAATTTTGAGTGATTTTTGAACGCTGTAACTCTGTTGTTTATAAAATAATGCATTTGTCAAGGCAACAACTAGACCTTTTATAGAATATTTTCAAGTTTGTAGTGGACAGTGGGCAGTTTTGTCCATCGATTTGCTGTGCGTTCATTATTTCATGAAATATTCCTAATCCTAAATTCTTTTTGACGTAGGATTACGTCTTTCGGAAATATATTGGGGTACAAATTGAAAATCGAAAATCGAGCAATCCAGCATTATTGCTCAGTTATTTCATGATGGATTGATAAGATTTGTTCGTCAATTGATTTCGGCATTGCGTAACAATTTTTTACTTTGAATAAAATAATATATGTCATGAAACTAACTATCGAACAATTTAAAAATCTGAACACATATCCTAACGAAAATACCCACTTCTGATTGGTCGAAATTGAAGATACGGAGAAATCGGCATTGCAAATACATGAAAGTAGGGGGAGCTTTTGTTCCCACCGAAATGTGTTCCCTAACAGAGATATCAAAACCAAACTGCCCGGAGGAAATCGGCAATTTTCTATTGTAAGTAAGGTGAGTGGTACGATTAATAATAACCAATAAAATTAAAATTTGGAACTTCAATGTTGGTTGCTTCGTGAAATTTCATATCAATTACCGATCGTGTATCGTGAAACATTTAACACAAGTGTAAGTGCAAAACTGTATAAGGTAGCAGTCGTGTTAAAATGATTTGAAATGTGACATGATTTATTTCAATTTTCATAAACATAAAACCAATGTATGTTCCTGCTCGAGAACGGATCGTTCGATTCAAGCTGTCTGTTTTTGACGTGGGACTACGTCTAACCGGAATATATGGAGGGTAAAATGAAAACCTAAACACAGAACATGCAGGAAAAAATGAAATATTTCGAATGCTTATAGCTCGAACATTTCGTACTGGATAGGAGAGATGTTTGCATCACTTGATAGGGAATATTTCTACGCATCTATCGCAACTAACAAAATGTTGTTTTTCATTAGATAAACAATTGAATAACTGTAAAATATTAGGCGTTATCTAAACGCCCTAACTGCATCGTTTTGATTGGCCCGATTTACGGTTTCCCTAACACAGCCATCAAAACCAAGCAGCCTTGGGGAAATCGGCATTGCAAATACATGAAAGTAGGGGGACTTTTGTTCTCATCGAAAAATGTTCCCTAACACAGACTTTAAAACCAAGCAGCGAAATCGGCATTGCAAGCACACGAAAGAGCCTAGAGGCGAGTGAACTGAAAAGTTTAAACCCTCTTAAAGCCAAAAAGAAGAAAAAGAACACACGAAAGTAGGGGGAGCTTTTGTTCCCACCGAAATGTGTTCCCTAATAGAGATTTCTAAACCAAGGTGCCTGGAGAAATCGGTATTTCAAATTCATGCAAGTCGGGGGTATTTTTGTTCCGACTGGAATGTGTTTCCCTAACACAGACTTCAAATCCATGAAGCGTGGGGAAATCGGCATTGCGAATTCATACAAATCGGGGGTATTTTTGTTCCGATTGAAATGTGTTTCCCTAACACAGACTTCAAAACCGTGGTTTCTGGGGAAATCGGCTCTGCAAATAAATGCAAACTGCGAGTACTTTTGTCCTCGCTTGCCTTTGTGCAGAGTGGAATATGTCTGTCCTAACATGATCTTCTAAACTTAGGAAAATCGTGCAGCCACTAGAAGCGAATGAACTTCCCAGTTTCAAGCAAATTCGAGATTCGAGAAGTATGTACACTTTTGGGATGTAAACTTCAGAGGGAAATGTAAAATAAAATAATCGTTTGATAATTTTTTTGTTGTCTTTATTGGAAAGATTTTCAGCCTTAGGCTGGTTCATCAAACGTTTGATAATTCTTCCGTACATATATTTTGTTCTAGTCATCATACCAAACGTAAAAGGTCCGTCATTAAATTTACTTGTAACGAAGAACAATCAATCACAATAAATGAATTGACTTTACACGGCATTTGTTCATTTTTTTCACTCACAGAGCAAATATATTGAAACTCAATTGAATTTGGAAACTGTTTCATTCAATCAAGAATTTAATCAATACAAACGAATGATTGCTCAGCTAAGGTAGTTCCACGTCAACCTTGTGGTTATATCATGGATATAACCCACTAATTTTTTTTTGTGTTTATTTTCATTCAAGGAAAGTTCATATGCCGAGAAAAATTGGAAAAGTGAGGGAATAAGTGATTTCCCATTTGCTCTATATATCGTATTAGGGGTTGTTATATATTTACCAGCTAACCCGGCAAACTTCGTCCCGCCCATTTACTTGATTAATTCTCGAGTAATGCAGAAATTTGTGTTTTATTTGTATGGCAGCCACCCCTAAGAGAGAGGGGAGGGGTATCTAACCACCATAGAAACATTCATTGCACCCTAAAGTTTCCATATGCCTAATTTGGTTTAATTTGCTTGATTAATTCTCGGGTAATGCAAAAATTTGTGTTTCATTTGTATGGCAGCCCCCCCTTTGAGTGGGGGAAGGACTGTCTAACCATCATAGAAACATTTATTGCACCCTAAAACTTTCACATGCCAACTTTGGTTTCGTTTAATTGATTAATTTCCGAGTAATGCAAAAATTTGTGTTTCATTTGTACGGCAGCCCCCTCTAAGAGAGGGGGAAGGAGTATCTTATCACCATAGAAACATTTATTGCATCCTAAAACCTCCACATGCCAAATTTGGTTTCATTTGCTTGATTAATTCTCGAGTAATGCAGAACTTTGTGTTTCATTTGTATGGCAGCCCCCCCTTTGAGTGGGGGAAGGACTGTCTAACCATCATAGAAACATTTATTGCACCCTAAAACTTTCACATGCCAACTTTGGTTTCGTTTGATTGATTAATTTCCGAGTAATGCAAAAAATTGTGTTACATTTGTATGGCAGCCCCCTCTAAGAGAGGGGGAAGGAGTATCTTATCACCATAGAAACATTTATTGCATCCTAAAACCTCCACATGCCAAATTTGGTTTCATTTGCTTGATTAATTCTCGAGTAATGCAGAACTTTGTGTTTCATTTGTATGGCAGCCCCCCCTTTGAGTGGGGGAAGGACTGTCTAACCATCATAGAAACATTTATTGCACCCTAAAACTTTCACATGCCAACTTTGGTTTCGTTTGATTGATTAATTTCCGAGTAATGCAAAAAATTGTGTTACATTTGTATGGCAGCCCCCTCTAAGAGAGGGGGAAGGAGTATCTTATCACCATAGAAACATTTATTGCATCCTAAAACCTCCACATGCCAAATTTGGTTTCATTTGCTTGATTAATTCTCGAGTAATGCAGAACTTTGTGTTTCATTTGTATGGCAGCCCCCCCTTTGAGTGGGGGAAGGACTGTCTAACCATCATAGAAACATTTATTGCACCCTAAAACTTTCACATGCCAACTTTGGTTTCGTTTGCTTGGTTAATTTCCGAGTAATGCAGAAATTTGTGTTTCATTTGTATGGCAGCCCCCCCTTAGAGAGGGGGGAGGGGTCTCAAAATATCACGAAAACCTTCCCCGGCCCCAAAAACCCCTACATACCAATTTTCATGTCGATCGGTTCAGTAGTTTCCGAGTCTATAAGAATCAGACAGACAGACAGACATCACTCCATTTTTATATATATAGATAGATAGATTCATTGTATGAATAAATCATGTAACTTGAGACATTTGCCTCTTTTAATGCTACAATTTGGTCTACTTTGTAGAATATGTGAAAACTTATTCATTACTTAAATTACATCGTATTCGTTTCTCAACTACAACAAGCTAATTAACACTATTCAAGTGAAAAAGTAAATCCCGCTTGAAATTGTGTTTAGGTGAACAATTTTTTATATTAGTTAGTAAACGATTCCAATGTACTATGCCTCTAGAGAACAGCGACTGATTATAATAGTGCGATGAATGAAATGGTATTAAAAAATGATTTACTCGTGTATTACGGAATGGAATTAACTTAGAAAATAGGTAATTAGGAACTTTAGTCGTTATCAAACGAGACAAGATAGAACAAACTCGGTACTTATAGAATTGGTTGAATGGGCATCCCAATAATCGTTTTTGTAAGGGCGAAACCCTTCCCATTCTAGGAATATTGAAAACATACCTTAAGCCTTATGCTTCAAAGCTACTTTTAGTCTGTTAATTGATTGTCGAGTGGCATTGGTGTATACAAAATCACCATACATAAAATGAGGAAAAACTTACGCTTTGAAAAGCTTGAGATTGACTTTGACGTCGAAATATTTGGTAACTAAATTCAACTGTTTAAGGTGAAGGTGGAAGCTAGCCACAAATGGCTGCCACAATGGCGCTCATTTCTTTCATCTCCCTTCATCACCCCTTGCCCGAAAATCAATTATTTTGCGAAACAGTGTGAAGAAAATGATCGTTTTCGCACATCTCTCACCAAGTAATATCAACAAAACACTAATCGATTACTCACAAGATATTAAATTTCCATCTGCTGTCGCACTGTATAGTGAAAAATGTCGGAAAATTCGAGCAAGTGCTCTGGAACGTTAAATTTTCATTTTTCAATCTTCGGCAATGGTTTTGTTTGTATTGGTGAAAGCATCGTTATTTTTCCGACATAGATGCAAGACAACATCATCGAAACAGCTATCAAAACCACTCAATATAATGTTATTCCTGAGTCATAGCGTTTCATGTCATGAAAATCAATAGAATAAAATTGTGTTGATATCAATACAATTATTATTCTTACGTTTGGGTCTATAATGTAAGTTTTAGCAACTTTAACATTGGGTAAGAAATTTGTATTGCAGAGCTCGGAACACTGCCACGGCTGCCTATGCTTTCAAAAACAGTTAGCAGAAAAGTATTACATTCAATCAAAATGCCTCGATCAACGAACAGAAGGGTTAATGCTCTCCAACGTGAATATGTGAAAACAATACGATCAATGGAGGAAAATATTAAGGAATCATCAACATCGAGTTACTATGAAGAAGAACTTGTTAATACCAAAAGAGCCCCAATTCGCATGTGTTCTAAATTTGCTCATGTTACGCTCGCGTATAATCAGAATTTTACTTCATATGCAAATGCACCTTCTATATATATTCATATGTGCAATTGTTCATCGGAACATATCGTTCATACATTTTACTTTAGTATTGAATTGTTATTTTTTTTTTCAAATGTATTCAAAGACTCGTGTCAATGAAGCGCAACACAGTCTGATAAGTGAATTGATCTATTTATGAAGTTGCGTTACTTTCTATGTATTAGAGATAGGAAATTGCGTTTTGGGGAGGGGGGAGGGGGGTTTGCTAAGGTGGTGCAAAATCCTGATTTTTAGCGATGTAATATGTATGTAGAATAAAGATGTAATTCTTCGATGATATCCAAAATTAGCATGCAACAGATAGCCTAACGGAATCCTACGTCAACAATGCGGTCGTGTCTCGGGCACAACCCTCCTGTAACGATTTTAATAATAGAAAAATAATAGATGCACATACAATTGTTCTGCTCGTTTATGTGCGCTTCAAAACCTCGAAAAGTTCGATAGTGATTGAGCTCATATATTAAAGGGTGTGTCACATCAAATTGCATCACGGAAAAAACGCTGTAGAAATTCGCCCAGTAGACCGATCCTTTTGAAAATTTTAGACAGTAAAATAAAAACTATTAAACAACTTTTGGCATTTTCTTTTTATTCATACTTCGAGCCCAAGCCCGTATGGTCGCACCTTCCTCTTTACCCCGTCCATAAGGTTCTGTACAACGTCAGGTTGTAGTTTTTTTTAGAACAGAAATCCATTTTCTCTTGAAGTCCGCCTCCGATTTGACAACATTTGGGCCTTCCGGAGGGCCTACTTTATAATCGCCCAATATTTCTCTATTGGGCGAAGCTCCGGCGCGTTGGGCGGATTCATTTCCTTTGGCACGAAGGTGACCCCGTTGGCTCCGTACCACTCCAACACGTCCTTTGAATAGTGGCACGAAGCGAGATCCGGCCAGAAGATGGTCGGGCCCTCGTGCTGCTTCAATAGTGGTAGTAAACGCTTCTGTGGGCACTTCTTAAGGTAAACCTGCCCGTTTACCGTGCCGGTCATCACGAAGGTGGCGCTCCGCTTTCCGCAATATATATCGCTTGCCACACAATGTACTTTTTGGCAAACTTGGATAGTTTCTGCTTGCGAATCTCCTCCGGAACGCTGAATTTGTCCTCTGCGGCAGTTCCTTCACCATTCATTCAAATTTGAATGAACGAACAGTAAAACAGTTCAGCTGCTCTGAAACTCTCATACTAACACACCGAGCAACTGATGTTTGCGCTGAAGATGCCACGCGAGGGAAAAGAGCGAGAACGAATGTTTCCATGCGTATGTGCTGAAGAACTTGTACTCATAACGTTAAACAGCTGTGAGAATTTTCGAAGAGAGTCTAGCAATACTCTCTTGTCCTCTGAACGTAGCCTGTAAGCTGTATATTTGGTTCGGCAGCATATGAGATTCACGGGCCGGTTTGCCGTTGAATCATTCAGATTCAGAGATGGTTACTGAGTCTGAATGCAGATATTTTTCTCTGTCCTATCAAGCGCATTCCATTTGAGCCAGCTAGAAATCATATGTTAGAACTACATGCAACCTACATGCAACTACATTGTGCTCCCGTGGCCGAGTGGTTAGCGTCATAACTAACATGCCGGGGGTTCGGGTTCAATTCCCGTTCTGGTCGGTGGAATTTTTCGTCAAAGAAATTTCCTCCGACTTGCACTGTGATCACGCGTATTCTAGAGCTTGCCACTCAGAATGCATTCAAGGCGTGTTATTTGGCATAGAAATCTCAACTAAGTACTAATAAAAATGACGCAAGTAATACTACGTTGAGACGGCGAAGTTCCTCTAGGAACGTTAATGCCATTGAAGAAGAAGAAGAAGAACTACATGCAACCCGTGGGTCGTTTCTTTAAGTTGTGCGTTCGCTAAATGTGCCTATTTTAAATGACTCTTAAACAGGGCGTGCGTTGACTAGGCTGCAGCCCATTTGTATATCAATAATAGGCGTCATATTCAATTCGTTCTTTTGATTTCGCTATTCTGCAGCTCACTAAGCGAGTGGAGTTCGCTAATTGGATTGAATTTCCAGCCTAGTTAGCGAACGAGTATTGTATCGTCGACTTTTTTTTTTTAAACATGTTCAAAAAGTGTTTCATCATAGGCTGTGAATTCACATAAAGGTAATATGATGCTCCCACTTTTCTTCCTTTGTAGTGTTTATCACTTTTTGTTTAACCGTTTGAGTACGGAGCCATTTTTTTGAGCATGCAGATGAGCTTGGTTATATTTATATGAATTGAAGGATTTGTGCAGAAAAATTCTTAAATCCACCGAAAAATGTATGAGTAATAAGCGATAGAATCCATATTTGTTCAATTTGTACACCCAATGCATCCGTTCCGCCGTAAACACGTTGAGCCCAGCGTCGGTCCCTGGGGGACTGACAGTTACAAAATAAGAAAATAAAAATACATCTGGTTTGTTTTCGGATGTTTTACAAAATGTGACTACTTTCTAGTCGAATCCCTGACTAATTTCTATTTATACAATAAGTATCTTTGGGAGCTGGGACCGACACTGATATTGTGAAAATGCTCTTGATACAGGCTGAATGGAATGCTCAGCAAGAACAATTCGGGGCTCAACGTGTTAAAAAGTGCCAAGTCTAAAATGTTAACATAAAACGAGAGGAGCGCTATCGCGGTCCACGTCCCAAAACGCTCATGGTTGGCCCCTCTTAAACATTCCTATAGGAATTTCGCCGTCTCAACGTAGTGTTACTTGCGTCATTTTTTATCAATACTTGAAATTTCTATGCCAAATAACACGCCTTGAAAGCATTCTAAGTGGTAAGCTCTAGAATACGCATGACCACAGTGCAAATCGAAGGAAATTTCTTTGACGAAAATTTCTCCGACCAGAACGGGAATTCAGCCCGAACCCCCGGCTTTTTAGTTGTGACGCTAACCACTAGACCACGGGTTGGTTCCTCTGAGTATTGAATTTTTCTTTTAGTTGCCATTTTTATCAAATTCCACTAAACGCATAGTCCAAACACGTGTCCAACGTTGAATTTTAATATAGAAAAATAGGAAAGTAACACAAGCAATGTAATCTGCTGACAGAGCACAAGTAAACTTGCTTTCCGCGATAAGAGAAAAATGCTTCCGTTCAATTATCTATCCGTGCACCACACATCATGCTTTCATGCACCACAGCTCACCCGATGCCCGCTAAAAGAGCACATGCGACTACGTTCTGTTTACAGCTGAGAGTGAATGACGTCC
This sequence comes from Toxorhynchites rutilus septentrionalis, assembly GCF_029784135.1. Classification (NCBI taxonomy): domain Eukaryota; kingdom Metazoa; phylum Arthropoda; class Insecta; order Diptera; family Culicidae; genus Toxorhynchites; species Toxorhynchites rutilus. Next base: position 11,454,460 of record NC_073744.1, on the reverse strand, counting down.
ACTAGAATGTAGTACACGAAGAGAAGAGAGAATGAGCATTGAATGTTCCCCCTCCACGTTTAGCAATCAAACTTCGAATGTTGATGGTTCACCGACGTTGGTGGTAGTGAATCAAGGCAGTTCGCTCGGCATCACGGTGTTGGATGGTTCAAAGGGAGTATTGTTCATGAATGAATAAACGAATGAATGGCATTGGTTCATATTCAGTTCATTCAATATCCAAGCACTGCTCTGCGGAGAATAACAACAGGCCCGGCAGCTGACGAAAGTCCGCTTTGACGTAGGTTTCGTCGTCCATTACCAGGCAATGCAGCTTCGTCAGCATTTCGGTGTACAGCTTCCGGGCTCGCGTCTTCTCCACCATGTTTTGCCTTTCGTCGCGGTTAGGAGCCTTCTGAACCTTGTATGTACGCAGGCCCTCCCGCTGCTTGGTCCGCTGGACGAATGGACAAATTCAGCTTATTGGCGACGTCCCGGACCGAACTTCTCGGATCACGTCTAAACTGCTTAACTACGCGCTTGTGATCTTTTTCACTGACGGAGCATCCATTTTTGCCGTTCTTCACCTTCCGGTCGATGGTTAGGTTCTCGAAGTATCGTTTTAGTATTCTGCTGACCGTGGATTGGACGATTCCCAGCATCTTACCGATGTCCCGATGTGACAACTCCGGATTCTCGAAATGAGTGCACAGGATTAATTCACGACGCTCTTTTTCGTTCGACGACATTTTTCCAAATTTACGAAAATTTGACAGTGAAGCATGGCCAACGTGATCTATACACTCTTATCTGATTATAAACGAAAGCTGAAGATATAATTCCTAAAAATTAAATTTCTACAGCGTTTTTTCCGTGATGCAATTTGATGTGACACACCCTTTATGACACAATGCAGTAATCGTTCGCTAATTGGTCCTGGTTTAATCGGTCTGCTTTTTAACTGGGCGAACGTTAACTGGTCCTTGGACCAGTTGAAAAGCAGAATTTTGTAAACAATCGACGCCATATTCAAATGGAAGATTTGCTGTGAGGGACATTCGATTGTAATTTGAAATGTTATGAAAGTTGACATTATTTTGGCATGACAAAAACATTGATCAAATTACAGAAAAAAAGTCCTTCTCCTTCTTCTTTTTGGCTTTAAGAGGGTTTAAACTTTTCAGTTCATTCGTCTCTAAGAAAAATAGTTTCCTCAAATTATATTTCATACCTGTTGTCGCACTCAATGCGAAACTTCCATTGGAATCTTTTCGGTTATCCAATTTCATGATCAACGCGAATCTCACAATTCATTGTAGTTCCCCTCGATTTTATTTGACGTTTAACATGCCGGACCAGTTAAAACGCAAATGTCGATAACTGGTCTTCCCCTTTCGCCCAGTTAGTGAATGTTTACTGTATATAGTCCACTTCAAGAATTGTTGTTGCTACTGCCAATACCTCAAGAAGCTTTAAGATTTTCAGATGGAATAAGCACACTCCTGAAGTAAAGCTGTGAGCGTAAGTTAACTTTCTAGTATTGAATATGTATTCTATGTGACAGCAACACATTTTTGCAAGTGCTTAAAAAATCTTAGGATTGTGTATTTCTAGTATCAAAGTATTTCAAGTATTTCAGCATTAAACTCATATGAAACACATGCTTTATTTTGAAAATCATTTCTCTGCCATAAAACCTCAATGTGCCACAGCAAAGCATGGCATGACACAACTAGTAAAATTTGATACAAAATAAACTAAAATGGAATTAATTTATACGCAATTCAGTTATTTCCTGAATTATTGTAATAAATTAAGGAAAATTTCCACATGGACAACAGGGGAGGGGTATGTAAATGTCCGCGCTTGTTCACGGAGGGGGAGGGGGGAGTCTAAAGTTGTGATTTTTCTGTCCACGTGGTATGTGGACAGCCCCTTAGATTATCTGACGAACAAGTGTTGGGATTCGAGCTGACCCAACAATACATGTACGAGAAGCGCACGGGAAAGCGCAATCGCCATAACTGCCGTATCTCCCACCGATAGAATCCGAGAAAAAACACCGTAATGACTCAAAACATCCGACCGAATGGTTTGTTTGAGTGATGTGAAGGGTGCTGTGACTTTTAGTGGTCCGCAATGTGGTCACCAGACAGATACATCATGTTTCCATCTCAACTCGTCTGAGAAGATGCTTTTTACCTGTACTCTGATATGAAAAGTTGGACCCCATAAAAGGTTCAACTACCCTACCCCGTTCGCAAGCATAAACCTCATCTAGAAACTTCGATTGATACAGTTTATCATGCGAAAAAAAAATCGGCCCGTTGAAACATTCCGCTCATCGCGGTTAGCCATGTGTTGAAAAACTCGGACAGCCACCACTCCGAAGGCATGTCAAGGCCCCCTGTATATCCATGGCAATGAATGATGTGCCACAATCTGGATCGAAGCTATGGCGGCTTGTGTTTCGCGAGCTATGCTTAGTAATCCATGAAATTGACTTCCATTGCACCACTACCACTGAGCGCGGCCCCAACACATCGCGTGGGTTAACGCGGGTGAGCGGTTTTTGATTTACGAGTTCCCCCCCCCCTCCTCCAGCTTGCCGGTTGGGTGGTTGCGGATGGTGGTCCAGGGAGGCTTAGAAAGAGCCAAGTCATGCTTATATTTCGATGCGCAAGTGAAATTTTGGCTCGCTCTGATTGCCATAAACTTGGCGAGGGTGTTTGATGGTGTTGAAGGCTGCGGTGGAGGTTATCATGAATAAATGAAACTAGTGTATGTGGCGGCGTTCAACGGTTCAGCTCCGTTAACCGGAATTCACCAGAATACAAATGACGAATCGTTCGTGCTAAATTGGTGAGTATATTGATCGTTCTATGTAGGGCGTATCGGAACTGACCAGGGCCAAAGATTCGACGTCATAAAGCAAGTGGTGATTCCCACTCATTTGGTTTTACCCCACAATTTTAGCCTGTTTGATTTCGAATGATTCGATGTCAATTTCCTTTTATAGAACCACTTTCGCCCCTTATTGACTAATAAGACGTTCTTAGCATTCATTCTAATGTTTGATTTATTACTCCCCGATAATGGTTTGAGGGAATAAAAAGCGTGATGCAACATCCCATTCGCACCTGTCGTTTTCCCGGACAAATAGTGCCGATGCATGATGACAAAGCATTTTCGGTGAATCAACTAAATAAAGCAGTATCGGCTTATGGACAAAATCCAAATATATGATTACGTGTTACGTGGATTATGTCTGTAATAATAATATTGTTTCGTTGCAATTCAGCTCTGCACTATTATTACGGTCTACTGAATTTGGGTTTCGTCATCAACGAGGCACATGTAGGGAAAATGGGGGGAGTTTGGACCCCCTAAACGAATCGCCTTATATTTCCAAACCAATACGGTCTAAATAAAAAAACAGGAAGTGGGTTATATCTATGGTATAACCGCAACGGTGACGTAGGACTTTCGTTGATTTAGTGATCATTTGTTTGAAGTCAAATCTGAATCCATTCCGAATGAATGATTCATTTATTCATTCATTCGGAATGGATTCAGATTTGACTTGACAGATATTTGGGGGACTCCGAAAACGAGAGCTTTACGTTGGAGGTACAATGTTTTATGCATCCAATATTGGATATGAAAATATCCTACTGATGGGGAAGAATAATCTTCAGAAGCTTTCCTGCTAATTGCACTTGATTGAAAAATCACAGAACCAAATGTAATTGGTTGCAGTGTTATATGGATAGAAAACATTGGACAACAATTTGGCATCAATGTATTTTTCAATTCCCAGGGGAGCTGGCAGAGTATTTTTCAGTAACGATTAGTTCTTTCCAGATTTTCCTCGATACTCGAAGCCCACCAGTGGTTAATGCTAACTCGATAACCAGCTGTTTTTTTTTTATAAATCGTTTATTTTTACAGGCTCAGTTACATTAGTTTAAAGGAGCCGAATTCTTAAATATATTTTTTAAAACTATATATATACAATTTTCCTAACACTATGGTTAGTAAGATGGAAAACCGATTACTCGCGGTTTACTCGAGTTTAGAAGGGTGACATATTCTTTCAGGAAAGGGATGGGATATAAGGGAATTGTTACAATGTTGATGATCACACTCAATTCTTAAATCTATTCCTATATCTATTGTATATTTACATTTCAACTTATTTTACTGTTTATACCAAGGGGGGCAATCGCTCGCAATGGATGAAAAGGAGGGTATAAAGACATAGGGACAATCACACACGAAGATCTATAGCTTTAAGGAAAACATATATTTGGGTCATGTAATCAAGATCTAACCGAGCCAACACATCTCTCACCGGCACATTGGGCTGTCTTCCTCGGGCCCGAAGGGAGTTTTCTAAATTCGATCTGGCGACAAGATACACCTCGCACGACCAAACAACATGCTCGATGTCGTGATAACCTTGACCACAGACGCAGAGATTGTTGCTGGCAAGATTGAAACGAAAGAGTAGCGCATCTAACGAACAGTGATAGGCCAACCACTTGTTAATAGCACTTAATTGAAAAATATTTACATGGATAGAAAACATTCAAATAAACTCTTTCACATGAATGTATTTTTCAATTCCCAGGGGAACTGGCAGATTATTTTTCAGCAACAATTGAATCTTTCCGGATTTTTCTCGATGCTGAATGGCATCCAAACGAAGAGTTCCACGCGTGTATGTGTGTGTGTGGCGGCTGCTCCGATCTCTTCCCGGGGAACCGTGTGTGGCATCACTCTCCTCCTGATGGCCTAAGGTGCACAAACAGGCTCTTGGTGACACCGTTCATCCGCGCTTTCATGATAAACAAAGAGCTTCACCACAACAGCGACAACATGCTCCAATCGCTGTTCAATTAGAACTGAGTGGGTTTCCGAGCGGCGCTCGCTTATATACCGATTGGTGATTTCAATAGCCTGTTTTGAAGGCAATTTTAAGACTATTGAAACAAGTTTTGGATCAAAAAGTAACAAGTATAGAACGCGTAGACATTTTATCTTTCGAATGAAGTGTTTATCATACCAATTCGTTCAGTTGTTTAGGAGCTATTAACGCTCAAAATCTCGGTCTCCGGCGTAACGCTTTCGTTTTAGAAGCTTTGATTTTACACCCCGGTATAGAAATGAAAGACGTAGTCCTACGTCAAAAATGTCACATTGTACAGTGAGCTATACTTGTTTTCTCTCAGTCAATAATGTTTGATCATTAGGGGAAGTGGGGGCATAGTGGTCACTCTAAGAAATATGCCCATTTCCAGTATACACATACCGCATCAATTCCCGTTTTTCGAAGAATATTATAGTTCAACTCATTGTTGTTCAAGATAGCATTCGGCTTTTACTATAAAAATTCAAAATAGTACATTTTTCATCATTAGAAAAAAGGGTGAAAATCGAGTGGGATACATTTATGCGTTTTTTCGTCCAAATTTGTACAAATCATACTTGATATATGAAACAAGCTTGGCCTATTCACCTAGAGTATCAATTGAAATGTTCTCATGCATACAAAAATATAGTAAGAAATACATAACGTTCCTCATAATAAGGCTTCGTTTAGTTGGAGTGGCATATTTTTCCAGGATCAATGCCACAAAAGAAATCTCTTCAAGAACAGAATGTGACGAGTTTAATGAACAGAATATTGTAAGTGAATAACACCTATGACCAGGGTTGCCAATAATATTTTTCAAAAACAGGAAGTGGGTTATATCTATGGTATAACCGCATGGGTGACATAGGAATATCGTTGATTAAGAGATCATTTGTTTGAAGTTGAATCTGAATTCATTCTGAATAAATGAATATTTGGGGGACTTCGAAAACGAGAGCGTTACGTTGGAGGCACAAGGTTTTATGCATCCAATATTGGATACGGAAATATCCTACTGATGGGGAAGAATAATCTTCAGAAGCTATCCTGTTAATTGCGATTGATTGAAAAATCACAAAACCAAATGTATTTGGTCACAGTGTTACATGGATAGAAAACATTAAAATAAACTTTTTCACATGAATGTAATTTTAAATTCCCAGAGGAACTGGCAGATTATTTTCAGTAACGATTAGATATTTTCACATTTTCCTCGATACTGGAAGCCCACCAGTGGTTTATGCTAACTCGATAACCATCTGTTAATAGCACTTGATTGAAACATATTTGATCACAGTGTTACATGGATAGAAAACATTCAAATAAACTCTTTCACATGAATGTATTTTTAAATTCCCAGAGGAAGTGGCAGATTATTTTCCGGATCTTTCTCGATGCTGAATGGCATCCAAACGGAAAGAATTCCGTGCGTGTATGTGTGTGTGTAGCGGCTACTTCGATGGTCACCTTCTCTTCTCCTGAAGGATCGGCTTCTCTGTGCTCCCTCACAGTTTCAAACAAACTGCTTGCGTTTCAGGGCAGATCTCGATCCTTCGCCGTCCAGCACCCTCAGCAACGATGTTGTCTTGTCAATGTCCTCACGAAAAATGAATGCGTCTCACCACCAGAATATCGCTTAAGTATGCTTTTTGTGCGTGATTGAATCGAGAGAAGGCGTGGTTTACGATGGCAATTTGGAAGGCAAACTAGAATGAACTCTCTGAGCTCGGAACATTCGGCGACTGAGCAATAATCGATTGTGGGCGCATACAATACTGGATACGGAAATATTCTACTGATGGGGAAGAATAATCTTCAGAAGCTATCCTGTTAATTGCGATTGATTGAAAAATCACAAAACCAAATGTATTTGGTCACAATGTTTCATGGATAGAAAACATTAAAATAAACTCTTTCACATGAATGTAATTTTAAATTCCCAGAGGTACTGGCAGATTATTTTCCGGATCTTTCTCGATGCTGAATGGCATCCAAACGGAAAGAATCCCGCGCGTGTATGTGTGTGTGTAGCGGCTGCTTCGAGATCTTCCCGGGGAACCGTTTGTGGCATCACTCTCCTCCTGATGGATTCCCTTCTGGCCTAAGGTGCACAAACAGGCTCTTGGTGACACCGTTCATCCGCGCTTTCAAACGAAGGGCTTCACCACAACAGCGACAACATGCTCCAATCGCTGTTCAGTTTGAACTGAGTGAATTTCCGAGCGGCGCTCGCTTATATACCGATTGGTGATTTCAATAGCCTGTTTTGAAAGCAATTTTAAGACTATTGAAACAAGTTTTTGGATCAGAAAGTAACAAGTATAGAACGCGTAGACATTTTATCTTTCGAATGAAGTGTTTATCATACCATTTCGTTCAGTTTTTTAGGAGCTATTAACGCTCAAAATCTCGGTCTCCGGCGTAACGCTTTCGTTTTCGAAACTTTGATTTTACACCCCGGTATAGAAATGAAAGACGTAGTCCTACGTCAAAAACTGGAAGAAAACTGGATCCTGTAAAATCATTTTATGCTAAAATGATAAATGATTTATTTTAACCTATTCTAATGTTTTAGAATAAAATTTACTTCGATGCCTCGTGTAGTATTCATATGTAATTCATAAAATAGCGAAAAAAACATTAATTAACCATTCGAGCAGATCAAAATAACGTTCTCCACCACTCGAACATTACCGTGGAATATATTTGAGGATCTTTTCTTCTAAAGGGTGTGTCACATCAAATTGCATCACGGAAAAAACGCTGTAGAAATTCGCCCAGTAGACCGATCCTTTTGAAAATTTTAGACAGTAAAAAAAAACTATTAAACAACTTTTGGCATTTTCTTTTTATTCATACTTCGAGCCCAAGCCCGTATGCTCGCACCTTCCTCTTTACCCCGTCCATAAGGTTCTGTACAACGTCAGGTTGTAGTTTTTTTTTTAACAGAAATCCATTTTCTCTTGAAGTCCGCCTCCGATTTGACAACTTTTGGGTTCTTCCGGAGGGCCTACTTCATAATCGCCCTATATTTCTCTATTGGTCGAAGCTCCGGCGCGTTGGGCGGGTACATTTCCTTTGGCACGAAGGTGACCCCGTTGGCTTCATACCACTCCAACACGTCCTTTGAATAGTGGCACGAAGCGAGATCCGGCCAGAAGATGGTCGGGCTCTCGTGCTGCTTCAATAGTGGTAGTAAGCGCTTCTGTAGGCACTCCTTAAGGTAAACCTGCCCGTTTACCGTGCCGGTCATCACGAAGGGGGCACTCCGCTTTCCGCAAGAGCAGATCGCTTGCCACACCATGTACTTTTTGGCAAACTTGGATAGTTTCTGCTTGCGAATCTCCTCCGGAACGCTGAATTTGTCCTCTGCGGAGAAGAACAACAGGCCCGGCAGCTGACGAAAGTCCGCTTTGACGTAGATTTCATCGTCCATTACGTGGCAATGCGGCTTCGTCAGCATTTCGGTGTACAGCTTCCGGGCTCGCGTCTTCCCCACCATGTTTTGCCTTTCGTCGCGGTTAGGAGCCTTCTGAACCTTGTATGTACGCAGGCCCTCCCGCTGCTTGGTCCGCTGGACGAATGAACTTGACAAATTCAGCTTATTGACGACATCCCGGACCGAACTTCTCGGATCACGTATAAACTGCTTAACTACGCGCTTGTGATCTTTTTCACTGACGGAGCATCCGTTCTTCACCTTCCGGCCGATGGTTAGGTTCTCGAAGTATCGTTTTAGTACTCTGCTGACCGTGGATTGGACGATTCCCAGCATCTTACCGATGTCCCGAAGTGACAACTCCGGATTCTCGAAATGAGTGCACAGGATTAATTCACGACGCTCTTTTTCGTTCGACGACATTTTTCCAAATTTACGAAAAATTGACAGTGAAGCATGGCCAACGTGATCTATACACTCTTATCTGATTATAAGCGAAAGCTGATGATATAATTCCTAAAAATTAAATTTCTACAGCGTTTTTTCCGTGATGCAATTTGATGTGACACACCCTTTATACAAACTGCTTTGGTGGCAAATCCAGAACAAGGCGGCATCGAGGGCGTTCGAAATGGTTTTTTTCAAAACCACGAGTACTAAGTTTTCTAAATTGGAACCATTCCATAAAACAAGGCGCTTTTCAGGGCCATTAAACCTTTCAAAAAAGAGTTTAGGAAATACAGTTCAATGCTTTCTAAAACAATATCCAAAATAATAATAAAACACAAATTGATTTTTTCATAATTTGTTTGCCAGGATATGATGAGTATGTGAATTTGGCAGTTGTTCTGAGCTTATTGATATTTGGGAACTTCCCTGATTATTCAATTTTCACCAATTCTTAAATTGTTTCCAGATTGAAAGTACAGTAATTTACATTTAGTTCGACATTTAACTAATTGGACGGTCATGTAATGCGACTTATTTAGTTGAACATTTTTGTAAACATAGAGATCCAAATTATGACCCCACATTGAAAGTCGACACTGTACCACTGTCATCGCAAATGTTCAATTCCAGGTTAAAATCGCCTCCAATGTGACACTGAGTGGCGCTTCGGCACGTCGCATTGAATGTAATTTTCCAACTGTGAAAGCTGTGGCGAGTGGCAAACGCAATCGCTAAACAGAAAGGTTTAGCCGAACAAGATGGGGATATCGAGTGATAACAAAACAATAAACTCTTTAGATTGAAGATAATTTTGTGATCCTGAAAAGGACCCTTTTTAGCCTGCATGTGAATCCAACGAGCGAACAAATCGTAATGAATGTATTTTTTTGCCATCGCTCCCTTTTAACGCTCATTCGTTCGTCTCGTTGGACTCGCCCCTTTGGCTGAGTCTGTCGATTTGTCTCTATCCTGTGAGTGTGTACCGCTAGAAGGAAGGAAGGAAGGTATTGTATTATAGAGACTTCAAACTTTTGCAGTTCATTCGTCTCTAGCCTTGAGAAAGGCCCTTTGAAAACTCTACTCTATCCTACTCCAGCGCTACCACCTCCGCCCTCTTGCCTTGAGAAAGGCACTCGATCCCTCGCCGTCCAGCCCGTCCAGCAACGATGTTGTCCAGTCGGTGTCCACACAAAGAATGTGACCGCTAGAGTACAAAAACCTGTGCATTCCCTATCACAGCCATCATTTTGATTGTACGATATGTGCATACGGCAAAAGTTGCCCGGCGTTGATAAGTACAAAGGTTTCAGAAAAAAACGCAAAAACACAACGCCAAAGGTTCTTTTCAGAACCACCAACATGTTCATAAAGAGTAAACAGTAAACTAATCCATTTCTTCAGGTAGATAGGTAGGTATTCACGTAGGAGAAGAAAATCAAACAATATATTTAAAATATATATTTAACAAAAGTTGTCCCCTTTGTATAGTCCTACGTCACTCCGGTTATGTCCCCGACATTACCCACCCGTCTTTTTTTTTTCAAAGAAAACATGAAAAAGTTGTTGTTCAAAAAACCTTTTCCCTGTAAAAGTACCCATCTTCCGATGTATGGACTATTCATATATATATATTTTTTTAGAAAAATGAATTTTAATTTTCAAAATAACTTTTTTGTCAGCGATTTTTTTTTCCAAAAGTTTTTTTTGTATTTTTGTGTAAAAATTTAAACAATTTTCTACATTTCATCCTTTGACATGATTTTTTTAGGTATCATAGTTTTTAAGTTATAAATTTTTGTAAAAAATTAAGAAAAAAAATTGGCTTTTTCCAAAAAGTAGTCTAAATATTTTTCGAATATTTCAAGTATGTAAAGTTGCTTAAGTGACCCGCGTCTTTACACGTTTCACTGCTATCCGAAATAGTGCTACCAACGGCCTTTCGAGTTGGCATGAAATTCGCCGTATACAGATTATGTATCTGAAATTTAGCGAAAAATCTGTAATATACAGAATATTCTGTATATGTGGCAACCCTGGTGGGTGATGTTACAAATTCACATTGATGCAATAATTAGCTTCCCGAATGATTGAAATATTTGCGATGACAGCAATGAGTTCTTCGTTGCTCGTTTTTATGGACATAATCAAGGTTGTCATCTATAATTATCAAATATCACGGAAACCGAAAATAAAAATCGGAATAGCTCATATTGGGTTGTCCAGAAAGTTCGCGCCGATTTTTGAGAAAACATAATTTCCATAGGCAGACATACATTTATTCAATTTTAAATGCTCGTTGAAAACTGTTCTAGGTATTTTTCGCGCTTTCCATACAGTCGAAATCTTTCCTCTTGAACAGAAAACGGAGCCTGTGATAATCTCTTGTGCAACATTTGGTTGCTTTGACTGTTGGGATAGCATCTCTCAACCAGACTCCAAAATAATTTGTTGTGTTGTTAGAAAGACGTGAAGTTTGGTGTTGCCCCAATGGAACAAGACGCCTGTCACATTGACCTAACCTGGAAGTTTGTTCTCGATCGCTGCCTTTAGCTTGTCCATTTGCGAGCAGTACCTTCGAAAAGGCTTCTTCTTCTCCGGTTTAAGCTTTGAAGTTCGTTCACCTCTAGGTCGAAAACATAATAATAATACAGATAATGTACTAAAAGCTATAAATGGGGTGTGGTAACTACTAACTGCTATTTGCCTAATTATTTTATAGCTTTTAGTACATTATCTGTATTATTATGTTTAATCACAATGAAACCGTTTAACTCAGAAAGTTGTTTTCCTTATTTTTAAAAAAATAGTGTAGTTATAATGAACATCCTTTTATTGCTCATTTAAGGCTGAAGGACAATCTATACATTAGCAGAGGCTTAGATTTTTTTACGAAAATGTAGTGTAGTATGATTTCAAACCCCGTTCCAAAGTCCATCTTAAAACTCCCAATATACAAATTATCCTTCTCCTCATAAGCAGTTGATTGTTTCAAAATAAATGACTCATGCGTGGTCACTTCAATTTACGATTCCCACGAAACATTCCTCAAGCGCAACTGCATTATTTCGTTAATTGTTTTTCTCCCACATTCGTCCATGCCAACATGCGCGGGCGATATGAATGCACCCTTACATCATGTCGCGCGCAGCTAAAGGCAATAAACCAGAAACCAAAACAAACCCAGTTCTATTCTGATTAAATACGCGACCGTACACAAAGTCGTCGTGACACTTTACGATTTCCCATGAAATCGATATGCGCGCTTATGAGCGCAGTAAGCAATTTTATTTCTTGACACCATTCACATCGAACACTGCATTCGATTGATTGGCTATTCCCCTTTGAAATCGACTTGGCTCCTCCCAATGAAACTCTCCACAAACTGTTGGCTAAGTTAGCTTAAGACACATGTAACTAGCATTAACAGAGTTCTTGTATGACACTCGACGCGGATGCACGCGTGGAGTGACGAGAAATGAATAAAACCTTTTTTGAATAAAAGTATAAAGCAAATATAAGACATGGCGACCGTGAAATTAAACCTGCAATCTTCGGAAGTGATTTATGTGAAGAATATTGAAAATAAGTACAAGGCCGCGTGTGATGAACAATATTGGTGATGTGAACAATATTATTGGCATTACAATATAAACTATATAATTACATGGCGAGTGGTAAACTTGAGTGCAATTACCGCCACAGCTCAATGGAAAAGCCAAAATAAAAGTATGAGAAGAAAAGTTAAGGAAAGGGAGAAAAATCCCCGAAGTTTGTGTAATCAACTTTAGCGCAGACTGAAAAAAAAAAAATATATATGAAATATATATTTATTATGGACAACTGGACAAGCTTAAATAGTGAATATTAAGTGTCGTGCCAACAGGCGAGTAATAATTCGAACAGCATTAACAGAGTTCTTGTATGACACTCGACGCGGATGCACGCGTGGAGTGACGAGAAATGAATAAAACCTTTTTTGAATAAAAGTATAAAGCAAATATAAGACAGTAGCAGTCTATGTTAACATAAAACATCTGTAGAATGAATGACTAAATTTGGAAACAATTGGCAAGAAAACAAAAGGATCATTTTAATAACGCTTATCAGAATAAAGTATAGAAATATCTTCCAATGAAAAATAGTTGTTGATTGTTTATTCGGGTAGATGTTGAACTTGAGTGAATGAAATTTGGATAAAAATTCTGACTAAGGAGTAAATGCTCCCAGTTTATCGGTTTAAAAAACTTGTACTATTGAATCACTTGGTTATCATTGTCGAGGATCCATTGCCTTTGCGACAAGTAGTCTTCGCGTTTGTGCGGATTTTAACCATGTAAAACATTGTGTGGTATCATTTCAAACAACACTGTGCCAAGAATCTTTCGAAAATCATCACAACCACATCAAAATACATTCCCATCCAGGAATTCACTGCTTGCTGTTGGCTCGAAACATCCCCGCCAAAGTGTTCGCTCCCGCTTGATTGATTTCCTGCAATAGTAAGGCTCGTCAATGTATCTACAACATTTGACATTAATCGTTACCTCGTAACCAAACGGCATCAGCTCCTTTTTGCACTTGGCAAACCACGCACAGACCCTCGGAAATGCACCCAAATCGAACTCGAAAGCATCGATCTGAGATACGCTCACGCACAGCGAGATGTCCGCTATCGTGAAATGATTCCCGGCAGCCCATTGGTAGTATTTGAGCATACTTTCGAACCACCCTAGTGCCTCCTCCAGTTTGGCTTTCTTCATCGGTTCCAAGCTGGCACCGAACAGAAGCGTGGGCCACTGTCACGAGAAAAAAAAAGATTCAGGATTTTATCAAACACTGTAGTCGCAATGAATTGTTGTGGAACAAATACTTACGAAGTAATCGACGACGCGTTGATAAAATGTGCCCAAATCGAACTGCAATCGCTGGTCCACAACGGCACGTGCGCAGTAATCTCGGGGGTAGAGATCCGCTTCGTTGCCATATGCCGACGCCAGGTAGGAAAGTATTACGCGACTGCGTAACGAAAGCCAAGCGGACGGAGAAATGAAATGTTTTCAATAGGCGATTGTCAATGAATTTCGTTAACGACTAGTTACTGTGTCAGAAGATATAATTTTCAATGCTATCATGTTCAGATCGATGGATGATTAACCAGTCTTGAAAACCCAGAATTACCATTTTCAGTGTAATACTAAATGGGATCAGATGAGGGTCACTCTTGTTGGCGAAACGGTTTCGCGCCAAGCTTTCCTATTGAAACGTGCGCCTTTCAAATCAAATGAAACTGTGTGACACATTTCACTGGGTTTCACTTCTCCTCGGTTAGATAAACATTAACAGTGATTGATTTATTGCTGTTCTGTTCTGCGTAACAGTGATAACAACGCGTCTCTGTAATTATTGAACAGTTGATGGGAGTTCCGAGTAGAAAGGGCTGTGTTTACATTGTGAATACTGTGTGGCTTATAATTGGGCTCGAGCTTGACCTTGGGTAGACTGTACAATTCGTAGTTGCTCTCCGTGATTAACCTGAACCAACCAAATTGCACAAAGAACACACAGAATGACGCTTGGGACTAGCAAATCATTCTCGTTGTGCAATTTTCGGTGATTCGAGCTTTGAATGGTCAATAACGACGCCGGCCACGTCCTTACAGTCACCAGGGGAAGGGAAGGAATGTTAGTATGATATTCGCCGCCCGAAGGCTAGAAGGGTCGCCTCCATAGCGTGGTCCCCTAGTGTTTATCATGGAAGGGATAGTTGTTAGTGGGAATGGTTAAGAAAAACCAGGATTCACTGCGGTAAGTGATGTGATTCTAAAAACGTGAACTCTCAACTATTCGGCGAAATAAAATTTGAAGAAAATATACATTCTTACCGGACCGGTCATGCACTTCGTTATTCATCATGCGTAGTAAAGGGTGTGTCACATCAAATTGCATCACGGAAAAAAACGCTGTAGAAATTCGCCCAGTAGACCGATCCTATTGAAAATTTTAGACAGTAAAATAAAAACTATTAAACAACTTTTGGCATTTTCTTTTTATTCATACTTCGAGCCCAAGCCCGTATGCTCGCACCTTCCTCTTTACCCCGTCCATAAGGTTCTGTACAACGTCAGGTTGTAGTTTTTTTTTTAACAGAAATCCATTTTCTCTTGAAGTCCGCCTCCGATTTGACAACTTTTGAGTTCTTCCGGAGGGCCTGCTTCATAATCGCCCAATATTTCTCTATTGGTCGAAGCTCCGGCGCGTTGGGCGGGTTCATTTCCTTTGGCACGAAGGTGACCCCGTTGGCTTCGTACCACTCCAACACGTCCTTTGAATAGTGGTACGAAGCGAGATCCGGCCAGAAGATGGTCGGGCCCTCGTGCTGCTTCAATAGTGGTAGTAAGCGCTTCTGTAGGCACTCCTTAAGGTAAACCTGCCCGTTTACCGTGCCGGTCATCACGAAGGGGGCACTCCGCTTTCCGCAAGAGCAGATCGCTTGCCACACCATGTACTTTTTGGCAAACTTGGATAGTTTCTGCTTGCGAATCTCCTCCGGAACGCTGAATTTGTCCTCTGCGGAGAAGAACAACAGGCCCGGCAGCTGACGAAAGTCCGCTTTGACGTAGGTTTCGTCGTCCATTACCAGGCAATACGGCTTCGTCAGCATTTCGGTGTACAGCTTCCGGGCTCGCGTCTTCCCCACCATGTTTTGCCTTTCGTCGCGGTTAGGAGCCTTCTGAACCTTGTATGTACGCAGGCCCTCCCGCTGCTTGGTCCGCTGGACGAATGAACTTGACAAATTCAGCTTATTGTCGACATCCCGGACCGAACTTCTCGGATCACGTCTAATCTGCTTAACTACGCGCTTGTGATTTTTTCACTGACGGAGCATCCATTTTTGCCGTTCTTCACCTTCCGGTCGATGGTTAGGTTCTCGAAGTATCGTTTTAGTACTCTGCTGACCGTGGATTGGACGATTCCCAGCATCTTACCAATGTCCCGATGTGACAACTCCGGATTCTCGAAATGAGTGCACATGAAATGAGTGCATTCACGACGCTCTTTTTCGTTCGACGACATTTTTCCAAATTTACGAAAAATTGACAGTGAAACATGGCCAACGTGATCTATACACTCTTATCTGATTATAAACGAAAGCTGAAGATATAATTCCTAAAAATTAAATTTCTACAGCGTTTTTTCCGTGATGCAATTTGATGTGACACACCCTTTACATAGATATTTTGCTTTTTTATAGAATTCCAATCGTAAATGCGGATGGTAATTATATTTTGGAAACCTAAGAAGGTAACCGAGGGAACTTAGAAAATTAATCATTTTTTTATAAAATAATCTGACAGCCCATATATTCCGTTAACAATCCTGCTACTCTTTATCGAACTACAATCACGACGGCGGTAAAGAATTAAATATTTCAAGAATAAAAGAATAAAATAATTGAATAATGATGGAATTTAAATAATGAACAATCGAAGAATTAATGGAAATGAAAAATTTAAAAAAATTAAGAACGAAAGAATTATAGCATCAAAGGTTTAAAGAGTTAAAAAAAGGGTGGGCTGTATCTATGATATAACCGCAAGGTTGACGTGAGACTACCTTAGCTTAGTAATCATTTGCTTGTATTGATTAAATTTTTGATTTAATGAAACAATTTCCGAATTCAATTGAATTCAATATATTTGCGTTGTGAGTAAAAAGCCATGTCTCTAGTGTCTGCACGATTTTACCAGGTACCTATGTTTAGAAGACCGTGTTAGGTAAACGCACTCTAGTACTCGTAGTTTGCATGTATTTGCAATGCCAATTTCCCCAGACACCTTGGTTTAGAAGTCTTTATAAGTAAACAGATTTCAGTCGGAACAAAAATACTCCCGATCTGCATAAATTTGCAATCCCAATTTCCCTAGACACCTTGGTTCTGAAGCCTGTGTTGAGGAAATGGAAATATATTTTAGTCTCGGAACAAAAATGCCCCCGACTTGCATGAATTTGCAATGCCAACCTCCCCACGCTCCTTGGATTTGAAGTCTGTGTTAGGGAAACACATTTAATCGATCCAAACCCAGAGAGAAAAATACATACGGCCGCTGCAGTTTCATCCTGTAAATCAATCATTATCTCTGATGCTCCCCTAAGTTCGTAAGCGATGCTCAATGCCGTCAACGCGACTTTAGGGGAGCGTAAAAAATAATAATTGATTTTCAGGCGGAATGAACACTTTTTTGATTCCATATGTCTTTCTAGCAAATGAGAAATATTAGTCTAACTAATTTTTTCTCTCAGTGTGACGATCAATCGATTAATCGTTTATTTGAGGCGATTAATCGTATCTAATAACAAACTGCTGAAAACTATTCGATTAGCTGATGAACGATTAATTTAAAAAATCGGGGATCAATATATGCAATGTCGATTTCTCCAACGCTACTTGGTTTTGAAGTCTGTGTTAGGGAACACATTGCGGAGAGAGGGGTCCCCCTACTTTCGTGTATTTGCAAATCCGATTTCCCCAAGGCTGCTTGGTTTTGAAGTCTGTGTTGGGGAAACCGTAAAGCGAGCCAATCGAAACGAGGCACTTAAGGCGTTTAGATAACGCTTAACATTTTACAGTTATTCAATTATTTATCTAATGAAAAATAACATTTTATTAATTGCGATAGATGCGTAGAAATATTCCATATCAATTGATGCAAACATCTTTCCGAGAATATGTTCGAGTTAAAAGCATTCGAAATCTTGCATTTTTTTCAGCATGTTCAGTGTTTATGTTCTCATTTTACCCTCCATATATTCCGGTTAGACGTAGTCCCACGTCAATAAGAATTTAAATAATGTGCATACGAAAAAAGTCACAAGAGGGTTGTGTCCGAGACACGACCGCATAGTTGACGTAGGATTCCGTTAGGCTATCTGTTGATTTTAGATATATTTGGTTTTAATGTCTTTATTAGGGAACACATTGCGGTTCCCCCTAATTTCATGTATTTGCAATGTCGATTTCCCCCAGGCAGCGTGGTTTTGATGTCTCTGTTAGGGATCCGCCGCATGTGTCGTCAATTTCGACCAATCAGAAGCGGGTATTTCCGTTAGGATAGGGGTTGAGATTTTACAATTGTTCGATAGTTAGTTTCATGACATACATTATTTTCATCAATACAAAAAATTGTTATGGAGTGCCGAAATCTATTGACGCAAAAATTGACACTAACACAGACACCATTCTCACTATGACAGTCCTATTCGCTCATATATATGAAAACTGACAACAGAGAAGAGATCAGGGGGTCTTCGTAGCCACTTGGTTACGCGTTCGCTTACCAAGTGATCGATCGTGAGTTCAAACTCAGGGCCCTCAATTGACCATCTTTGTGTTGTTATAGAATAACTACGTCCACGCAACCATCATCAGCGATGGAAATCGATCCACGGTCGAAATGAGATCGATTCATCCATACAATGCTCTGCTCTGCAAGACACATCGGGCTACTGTTCTATAAATAACTCAACAATGATCAATATCAACTGTCTTCGCTGTCCGGTCTGCTGAACAATGGAAGAACAGAAAGAATACCCTTACGCCTAAATGGCTACTACTGTGTGATTTACCATAATGTAATGGAACAGAATACTTAACGCCTAAATGGCTACTACTAACTACTGTGTAATTTATAATTTATAGAAACATAAACATATGTACATGTACACGATTAAAACCCGGCTCTGTTACAGCTAAAATGCTAATAAGCCTAATAAAATAAATAAATGAGATAAAAAAAAACAGAGAAGAGATAGGTGATGTACCCGTTCGAAAATATGGCGTCTTCAACTACATTTTTCATCACTCGGTAGCCACATTTCTATGAATATATAGCAATCAGAAAATATGCTTTTAGGACTCTGTTTTCTTTCTTCATTCTGTTTGAATTTCGTGAACACTTTACACCTTTACTCCATCATTTACAGCAAACAAAATAATGACAATAAAACAGACGAGGACAAAACACTTGTCAACACGTCACACAAATAAAACTCTCCATATTTTTGCACAACTAGAATTTTGATGGCAACACAAGCTATTTAAAAGAATTTTCACGAAATCTCACCAAAAAACCCACTCGAGCTGTAAGAGGAACAGTATTTTTTTTAATACATCACCAACATCTCGATTGAAATAAAAACAAACATGAAGCGACTCTGAATACTGTGTGGCTCCTAATTGAATATTTTAAGGTGGAAGTGGAAGAAAGCCACAAATGGCTGCCACAGTGGCGCTCATTTCTTTCATCACCCTCCCTCACCCCTCGTCCGAAAATCAATAATTTTGCGAAACAGTGTGAAGAAAATGATCGTTTTCGCACACTTCCCATCAAGTAATACCAACCAAACTCTAATCGATTACTCACAAGATATTAAATTTTCATCTGCCGTCGCACTGTATAGTGAACAACGACGGAAAACTCGAGCAAGTGCTCTGAAAGTTAAATGTTCATTTTTCAATTTTCTGCAATGGTTTTGTTTGTATCGGTGAAAGCATCGTTATTTTTTCGACACTGATGCCAGACAACATCATCGAAACAGATATTAAAAACCACTCAATAAAATGTTTTTCCTGAGTCATAGCGTTTCTTGTCATGAAAATCAATAGAATAAAATTGTGTTGATATCAACACAATTATTATTTTTACGTTGAATGGGTCTATAATGTAAGTTTTAGCAACTTTAACATTGGTTAAGAAAATTGTATCGCAGAGCTCGGAACACTGCCACGGCTGCCTATGCTTTCGAAAACAGTAAACGGAAAAGTATTACATTCAATCAAAATGCCTCGGCCAACGAAGAGAAGGGTTGAGACTCTCCAACGTGAATATGTGGAAATAATACGACCAACGAAGGAAACTATTTAGGAGTTATCAACATCGAGTTACTGTGCGGAAGAACTTGTTAATACCAAAAGAGCCCCAATTCGCATGTGTTATAAAAATTGCTCATGTTACGCTCGCGTATAATCAGAATGTTACTTCATATGCACATACAGGTAAACTTCGATATAACGTACTTTTCACTTTCAAAATTGTACGTTGTATCGAATTGTACGTTATATCGAAGCATAATGAAGTACTCACAAACGTAGTCTATAATACATTATTGTGTTGCTGTTTTAGTAAAGTTAATGAATAACTACAATCAGAAGACGAAGCCAGCCTTTCTCACGATATTTACTGTTATGGTATGGTACTGTTGATTAAAGCTTGATTCATTTGGAATCCGGAATCACAAAACTAGCAGTATTTCGGGATTGATTGAAGGTACAAAACTTGTTATAGCATCACAATACAGATAATTCATTGTTCTATCAGAAAAAAATATTGAAAAAAGTTTTCCTTTACACTTTGGAAATGTGTACGTTATATCGAGGTAAAATGTACGTTATATCGAGTGACGTTATATCGAGGGTACGTTATAACGAGGGTACGTTATATCGAAGTTTTCCTGTATACACGTTCTATATATATTAATATTTGCAATTGTTCATAAATTCATCTTCAGTATTGTTGTTTTTTTTTCAAATGTATTCTAAGAATCGTGTCAATGAAGCGCCACACAGTCTGATAAGTTAATTGATCTATTTACATACGAAGATCAAAACAAACGAAATAATTTGCTCTTCTCTCATAAACACTATTACCCCATTTTTACACGTGGTTCTACCCAAGGCGCCTAGAAGTATATCCTAAGGTGGGCCAACCTGCTAAAACCACTCTTCAGCCCTCTTGGAAGTCTACTATGTTTTGTTTGTAAACAAAACACAATACGCTTGTGCCAAGCTCACTCGTGATCAGTCTGTCTCTTTCACGCTTCAACCAAATAATTCCCCTTCTGCTTTCTTCCGTACTGTTTTCATATACCGCTCACCTAACCAACTTAGTGACGAAACGGCCTCACCTTAGGATATACTAGGGTGGCAATGGAAGTACACCCATACCTCGCTTAACGGCCTAGATACGTTCCACGAAACTTGGCCGCAAAGCGAGAAGCCGTTTAAAGAATCAGTTGTACATCGACGTCGAAAATAGTTTTTTTTGCCGTTATAGCGAAACATTTTATGGGCACCTTACACGATCAAACTGATTGACAATAAGTGTCTTCAATATCGTGACAGCTAGGCTTTCGACATCCGATCTAACCTCAATCAATATTTTGCCACCTTACACGGTCAATATCGCCCTCAACCCGAGACAACGAAAATATCCACGATGGCTAGTGGTGACATTCGAGTTTGGGATCCAAACTATTCTCCATCAGATTAGAAGGCTAAATTGCAATTTTCAATTGGTAAAATTTGAATGAAAATATCTTCTTGGTATTATTTAATTAGTTGAAGCGCGCAGTCCTAACTCTAACTTAACCTATTTTCTATGAATTTTCAGATATTCCTACTAAAATTTATTATTATTATATAACGTCAGTTTCAGATACAATTTTTGTATGGGATTTTCTCACCACTTGCAGAAAAAAAGTGATTTGCATTCACATAGAATACTAATTTGATTTGGAAACGTTAATTTTCATTCATAATTTACACTTTAAAACTCGTTTTTCCTTCTCAAAAACACATCATAATATTCGCTTCACAAATACAGACTGATCCTTTCCGTTTCAGGGATGCCAAATTATTTTAGATTGTGAAAATATATGCAAATTATATTATCTGCAAGCAAATGTTTTTATTCGATAAATAAGACTATGACAGTAGAACCCCGATTATCTGTATCTGTATCTATTTCTGTATTGATAAAACATAGTTTCTATGTTTAAAAATCATCCCGACTATTCACGGATAATCGGGGTTCTACTGTAACTTGAATTAACACGTGATGTTTTTTCACCTGTGATTTTCCCAGATCTTCTCATTCTCCAAATTTTATAGCGGAGTGTGAAGAAACACACAACTTAGACTAAAGTGGCTGCCCCGCTCGCTAGCGCAAAGAATGACCGAGTTCAATGTTTAAGACATTCCTAAGACGTTGTTAATTTTCATTCACTCTCTCACCATCACATTGTCAGTTACTTTGAGGTTTTGTTTTGTATCGCGAAAAGTACTGTATTTTGCTATTTTAGGTACAGTAATTTACATTTA
Organism: Toxorhynchites rutilus septentrionalis; assembly: GCF_029784135.1. NCBI lineage: Eukaryota > Metazoa > Arthropoda > Insecta > Diptera > Culicidae > Toxorhynchites > Toxorhynchites rutilus. The sequence goes on along the minus strand of NC_073744.1, from coordinate 11,432,518 downwards.
ATGCGACATTTTTCCAATTGGACAGACGTGTATGCGACACGTTTAGTTAGACATTTTTGTAAACATCGAGTTCGGGCCCAAATTATGGCCCCACATTGACATTCGCCGCCAGACGTCGACGCTGTTCCACTCTCATCTTCAATGTCCAATTACAGGTCAAATTGCCTCCAATGCGACACTGAGTGGTTCTCCGGCATGTCGCATTAAATGTAAATTACTATATCAGTTTCCCAAACCAAAAGCTTTCATTTATGATTCCTACAATTTCAGAAGTTTATAAATTTTAATTGCGCTTGCAAATCTGGCAACTCAGTCTGGAAGTCCGTGAGGTAAAACGTCAACATCATGCATCCATATGAAATGTCACGATCAGGGCTTGGAAATATTGAGCTTATTAAATAATATTGAAAATAATTTTTTATCAGTGTAACGCGCTCATTTCTCTTGTCGATACTGCTGTCATTCATCCGACGTCAAACAAATTTGCTACTGTGTTCATTCATATTCATTCTGTTGTATCTGAGCTTTCTACAAAGCTCGAGTCATGAGACTTCATTTTCTTTCATTCATTGCAATTTAATTGTCAGGAATTTTGTGACCGTTCATTCTCAATATCCTGACAAGTGTGTGATTTTTTCATTGAGACAGTGTTTATTGATTATTTAGTGACATATTCTGTTAATTTATACCGTTATTTCTGAAGTTACTCCGAAATGGCAACCAAAATCAGTGGTTCAAATGGAAATGCCAACAAGAGAGCGAGATCGACACGCACATTTACAGAAATCGCTAAAGACTACATTGGCTTGGACGGCGAGGAAGCATTTTGCAAAATCGATCCGACTAGCGAATGCAAACTTCGCCAACCATAGCTGGATGTTGGCAATTTTATCCGCCTCGCAACACCCGGAATTATCTATCGAATACGGTTTGCTGCAGTAGTTCGATTCGTCTGCGAAGAAAGCGAAATTATTGCTAACCGGAATCTTCCCATTTCGTTTGTCGAATGGGACGAAACTAAACTACTTCTGGATCGATTGTCCGAGGCTGTTGGACCAGGATTTTCATTCAATGGGAAGACAGCTAAGAATCATCTGCAAGCAGCTGCGGGAAAAGTGAAAAGTGCGATAGCTGACGAGATGAAAAATAAGCTTATCTCGATTAAGCTCGACTCCGCAAGTCGCCATAACCGCCACATATTGTGCATAAATGCTCAATATTGCATACGCGATGAGAATGGCAACGTTGGGAAAAATTTAGTTTGAGTAGCTATGTAAAACCGTTAATAAAAAGCTTCATATTATAGGCACAATGCCACTTATCCGCCAACTTGGTGCCAGACGCGGTGGGGCGGCATTTATATAATGGTAAGCAGCTTCCTGAAGCAGAAACAGTTTTTCGAACAGTTGGCTGAACAATTTGCAGAACTAGGCACTATCAGGTTTTCTGTGAAATATTTTTGATTTACCAGCAATATTTTATTCGTTACAGATCTCTCAAGCCACTGGGAGTTTATTGAAAGTTATGCAGAAGCATTCAAGCCAGTGTACATATGCTCTCAAAATCTGCAGGGCTCACACGTATCGCTTTCAGATTTTTATATAGCATGGTTGATTGCTATAGGCGAAGTTCGGCGATCATAGAAATCCGTTGGCTATGAAACTCTGTGAAACTCGTCAGAGCAGGCTTTCCAAGCTACGACTATCTCAAGCTTTCAGAATGGTCCTGTACTTGGATCCAAGACTGAATTTTGTCAATTCAGCTATTTTCAATGGCGAAGAAAAGGAGCTTATTCAGGTATGTCAAATTGAAAAAGAAATTATTTCCAAAATTGTACTGATGCATTCGATTATTCTAGGGTTTCATCACAGAAACTTGGAACCGCATATGTCGACTCAATAATACTGATGATAATGCTGCCTCTTCAACTACTACGTCTTCATCATCTGATGCCATGGATGCAAGCGATGGCTACATCACCGAGTTTTTCGGGGGTTCAATTGCTGCTGAAATAGACACAAATCAATCGGCATTCAAACTTCAGCTCAAAGCGCTGGATATCGAGCCTCGCCAGAAGCGAAGCATAACTTCGATGTTTGGAAACATTGGATCAAAAGAAAGAGTTCGCATCCTGAACTTTACGCAGTGGTCAAGGTTGTATTTGCTAGTCAGGTATCAGTGGAAAGGGCATTTAGCGCACTCGCTCTGGTGCTCTCTAACCAGAGAACATGCTTGAAGGAAGAGACTGGCCAATATTATGATCGTCAAACTGAATGAAGACGTCTTCGATCAGATACTACCAACACTATATAAGTGGAAGGATGTCACCACCTCGTTGGCAACTGAGCCATTGTAGATTCGAATGCTTCGATTTTTCCTACGTAAAATGAAAATAAAATAAATTTTAAATTTTGTTTAGTCATTTCTCAAATATTTTTATTTCAACTGTAGCTGAATCCACTTTTTGTTTAGTTACGCAATCTTGCACCAATCTAATTTGAATTCAAATCCAGAGGTACCGTTCCTAATACATAATGTAAAAAATATTCCCCACGGATGTCGTTCGCTTCATGTTGGGAAATAAATCGAGCAACTCAATTTTCAATTTCCAAAATTGTTCCAACTGCATCAGCTGGTCTATTTACATTCAGTAATCAATTTTTTTATAGAACATTTTTTATCAAAAATATCGAAATGCTTACGCTTAGCGATGTATTTCTATTCCTCGATGCATAGGTCTTGTTTGTGGCACTGTTCAAAATTTCAGAGAAGTAGGGCTCCGGAACAGGTGAAGATTCACCCCGATATATTCCCGGAAGTAAGCCATTCGTTGTTCTACATCCGCCTGTGAAGCCGTATAATTCAACGGAATATCAATGGCCATTCGTTGTGACTGCTCCACCACAAATCCTTCCTCTCGCACACTGGGAAACAAAGCGGTTCCCGCGGACGGGCCATCAAACACAAGAATCCAGTTATCCAATCGGACGTTATGAATGAATGTAGATGTTTCTTTGCAAATCAATCGCATAGATAGAAAGACAAAACTGAATGTTAACTGCAGCGAAGCATCGCTTTTATAGTTTGCAATTTGCATCCCTGCTTAGGTGAATAAACTTCTATAACAGTATGACAGTGTCCGAGAACGATGCTGATATTGAATGAACTGGTGCATTAATATCAATGAATGGCAAAACTTGGGATATTTCTTTTTGTTTACACTCCGTGAACGCAGAGCAGAGCGAAAGAGGGAATGAACGAAAGTGAATGAATCAACTGTCAGTGGCTTGTTGTTATTGTGAGGCTTGGCGTTGGTTCATTTTCGATATCCCGAATACAATGGTATAATGATCGAAGGTGGTCTGAAATTCAGCTGAAAAAATTTATGTGAAACTGATATTTCCAAGCACTGGTCACGATATTGATGCCCGAAAATCAGAAAATCCGGATTTCTGCGTTGTCGGCCATGTTCAGCTGTCATTATGCTCTCAAATGTCATCATATTGTCAATAAATTTGACCGTGTAAGGTCCGCTTTAGATCGTAAATCGAAAACATGCCTTAATTGAAGAGGGCCGTTATAGCGAAATGCCGTATAAAGCGCGGCCATATAGCGAGGTATGAGTGTATGGGAAAAATTTCATCATCGTATTTCAAAAACCGACCATATACATTAGGTAAATTTTTTTTTTGAAAATTTAGAAAATCGAGATTTTTTTTCGATGAAAAAAAATTTTGATTTTCCACATTTCCTTTACTTCCACCTTGGAAGATTTTCGAGGATCAAAAAATCAAAACTTTGAGCGCTTTGAGGCACCCCTAAATCATGTCCAATCGAGCTGAAACTTTGCACGGATCATTTTTTGGGCCAATAAACAAAATGTGCATGGTCGGTTTTTAAAATTTGACCTGACCATTTTCGCTGCCACCCTAGGATATACTTCTAGGCGCCTTGGTTTTACCTATACACTGGAGGAAAACATTAGTAAATGCAGCTACCAAATCTTTAGTAATCGAAACATTGGTAAAATGTACAAATTTTTTGTACATATTACCAAAGTTATGTAAAACTGATGTCAAATTCAATGTACATCTCTACCAACGTTTCGTAAATTTTACTTCATAGCATTAGTAACCTTAAGTATTTTTTTCATGCTTAGCAACTTTGTGTGTGCATTCGCCATTTCTTTAGTGGAAGTGGAGCGATTCGGAGGTAAACATTTTGTTTCTGTTGATTCATTGTACCTAAATATTTATTTTATTTTGTAGAAATACCACTATTCCACGTGTTGCTCGCGGTTGTTACAACGTAAGCCACAATAAGGAGAGCGGAGAGCGTACGACATGCATTATCGAGGAATGATGTTTCGATGTCTCGTCCGACTACATAGGTGAATACGTGGGTATAAAAAAAGCGCTGATGGCCCAACTGCCGCTCACAACAAACTTCAACGAAAACGAAAAACTGCAAAGGTTTGTGTGAATATTAATATTAGAATATTAATAAGAATAAAATTATTTGAATACAGCTTTCGATTTGAAAATTTATTATTCGATAAATATCGTTATTACTGTTATTATCCCTTTACAAATGAGGGCCAACATCTTCATTGATATTGCCCCGAAATTGAGCCAACATTGGATTTACAAACCGTGGTTTTGTTTGAAATTTATGTCTACCAATTTGTTTTGGTAGAATGTACTAATAATTAGTAGGGTCGAAAATGACTAGCGAATTGGTAATATTTACCAAAAAATTCGTCGTATTTATTAACTATTCCTCTCAGTGTACTACTACAATGGCTTCTTTCCACCTTCACCTTAACAACAAACACTGATAGAATACCATCAATATGAATAACAAAGGTAACAAATAAGATTGGATTTCATAGTTTATTCACAAAGTCCTTTGCGAGGACAAAATGGAGATTATTCATAATGAATATCACATGATAAAATAATAGACCAATGATGATAATCGACTATAACTCGGGATAATTACTTCCCTGAATGTATTATTCAATTTGAATTATGAATCATTTCTGTTTAACGGGAAACATTCAATTCAATCAACCGGAACTCAATTATCTATCAATGATTCGGAAGGGAATAGGGAATTCAATTGTCCCATGCGTTTGATTTTGAAAACAAGATGACACGGAAAGAAACCAAAAGTGCGTGTGTTTGCGCTTTCGTTTAGGGAAAACGAATCATAATTATTTCACCATCAGATCGGTATCAATTACATCGAGCGAAATCATCGGATGGATCATTGCTCGGTAAGAGATCCGTTCAACAAATGTTCGTTTGACAATTATTGCGCTGAAATAACACGCCAACCGATAATTATCCGCTCTATTATGGCGAACAAATATTCATTATTCGTTAATTGTGAAATGTGAATTACATTCACATAATGACTATTTGATATTAGAAAACGGTCCTTAATTTGTTGAATTAAAATCATATGCAATATGCAGAAAATCAACAGAAAAACAAACTGTTTACAAAGCAAGTTGTTTACCTCTCCGACAGAACCAGTCCGCGGTCATCCAGCGTCGGAACGGTGTGCTGAGGATTGAGTGCCAAAAAAGCTGGAGCCGTCAGCTCTTCTTCGTTCATCAGCTTCAACTCGAGGTGAAGCCCTATTCTCCTGGCAAGCATCAGCACCGACCGGCAGGGTGGCGATTGGGGCGCGTAATATAGCACAGGAACCATTCGTCCTCCGCTAGTGTTGTCAAAAAAAAAAAAAAAAAAACAAGACGTGAGTAATATGTCTTCAATTTAGACGCCCCCTCCGTCCCTTTCAATTTGCACTCACTTGCCGAACTTGGACTGGACCATGGTGACGCCTTCGATGCAATTCCCCAGCTTGACGACGGTGCTCTGGTGCGCTGTGTACTGCTGTCCGGTCCCAAACGCCCAAATGTCCACACGAAGGCGCGTAAAAACTAACAATGACAGTGCGTGGACGCAATTGGTGCGGAAACAGGACTCGAAAGGTCCCTCCCGGAGAGCATTCAGATTGATTGCCATCCAGTACCCGCTCAGCAAAAGGATCGAAGGGGTGAAGGTTTTGAGTGGTTTGTACGAGGAGTACCACAAATATTGTAACAGGTCATTGAGAGTGTCTCCCATTCTAACCGATTCAACGTCACTGCGATGCCCTGTGCGTTACAGTGCTGTGTTAATAAATTATGTTTATTCCGTTTATCAGATGGAAAAACATTCCTGTTTGGGGGCTGGTGCTTTATGACACGCATCTGAAGCAAACAATGTTTAGTGCTTTTGTCATTTTTCGGTGAATTTAATAATAAACACTCGTTGTAATTGCTACACGTGGAACCAGGGTTGCCAACAATAATTTGAAAAATTAGGAAGAGGGGCTGTCCACATACCACTTGGACAACTTTAGGGCGGGGGGGGGGGGGTTGTGGAGATGTCCACGCTTGTTCACGGTGAGGGGGGAGGGGGTATAGACAATATCCACGTGGACACGTTGAATGATTTAAAAAAAACTGTTCACATCTGTGTTCAACAATACATGGAAATTTCTGCATTCGTATTTATCAACAAAAAGGATTGAGCTGTCTGATAGTGCTGAACATCTATATTTTTCATATAGTTGAACTTCTTTGCTGAAATGTGTATTCTGAGGATGTATTTTGTAGTGTATCTTTGAGGCAAGCAGAATGAACCATAATAGTTATCCCCTAAACTGGTCTTCACCCGCAGAAAGTCATCTTTGAATCTGGTGCGATTCGAACGGAATTCTGCATCATGCATTATAAATTCCAGCAAGTTCAAGTACGCAACTAAACGAACCAAAATTTAAATTATGCCAAATCCCATGTTTCTTTGACAGCTTGAAAAAAATTCTTGGAGTTTGACTGGGATGTGGTACTCGGTGGAGTATATATATTTGGGCCGTACTCACCAGATATTGCATCTTCAGATGCCGTTGGAAAAAAAAGGGCAAGAATTTCGACTCATGGAATGGCATAAAAAGTATCGCGTAGGTTGTGTCCAAGATACGACCGCATTGTTGACGTAGAACTACGCTGTTATTTTATTTAAGTCGCTTGTTTATACATTCGGATATTATTCTATAATGCTTTGGCGCACCTTAACGTCTGCTTCGCCATAACGTCAGTTTAATGCATTGATGCATTCTCAAAGGCACAAACGAAGCCCTTATGATGACGGAAAACAAACAATGTTAACTGCTTGGAAAAAGACTGAATTGTGCCACACAGCTTGTACTCTGCTCAAACACCCATCGATGCGAATTCGCTGATGAGTTTGTCAAGAGCGACCGCCTTCACCACCAGCGGGGGGAGCTTGATTTTGGTTGCTGCCTGGGTAACGGCGTTTACATTTTCGACCGACGCGCCGAAATCGCCTACTTCGCTGTTGTTCGATGCGGTGTCACACTCGCGAAGGTTCGGTTTAGAGATGGGCAAAACAGTTCACTTTGATGAACGGTTCACTCACTAACCGTTCATCTACGTGAATCAGTTCTTTTGAACCGTTCTTTCGTTCAGCGGTATTAAGAACAACATAGAATGTTGGCTGGAACCCAACATCAATAGACAGCTATTAATTGATATCGTTGGATTGGATAGTGTACGTATGGTATTTATGTAATAATTTGATCCGCACAAAATATGTGCAATGTTTCATATTCTCTTTTTGGACAATACACTGGTTCCATGTAAGATTACATATTTCATAATGTTCATTCAGGGAAAAAAATCAACAGCGATTTTCACTAACAATCAATCATACAAACAATCACAATAACACGTACACGCAATAGGCCAATCAATGAATTGAAAGCCACGAAAAAACTTTTTTCTCAACATGCCCTCACTATAAAATTTTATGTTTACCTAATCCATGAATCGCCCCAGCTTCCCCCAGATTTTTTTCTGATAATCACGAAATATATGAATGTTAAGCGGAATTGAAAGAATACATGTAATTGAAAATATATATTTTTGCTTTTAAAACTACGAAAATCTAATTTAATTTTTAACACAAAATTGAGTATACATTAACAAAATAAACCCTGCGTTAGATGCATTTTGCTCATCATGACATATCGTTTTATTTTCCTTACAAGCGTTCTCGTTATATTTGTTCATTCCGTCCAGCGCAAATCAGTTCAGCTGCACTAGTTCGTTCGCAAACAGTTCGCCCGCAAACACTTCGTTCTCAAACAGTTCGTTCCCAAACAGTTCACTCTCAATCAGTTCTTTCCCATACAGTTCACTCGCAAACAGTTCGTTCTGAACCAGTTCGTTCACAAGCAGTTCACTCTCCATCAGTTCACTCTCAAACAGTTCACTCGCAAACCTTTCTTTCGGAATCACAGTTCACTCGCAAACCGTTCTTTCGCAAACCGTTCTTTCGCAAACCGTTCTTTCGGCGAACTAGTTCGTTCGTACCGTTCGTGAACGGTTTGCCCATCTCTAGTTCGGTTTAGTGCGAGCGCTTTTCACTGCACCAACATCGCGTGCATCATTAGATGACGCTTGCCTCGAAATTTGATTGCCCCTGGCAATGCGTTCGTTTTTTGCAGGGCTCGAGCCTGCCTTCCTCTTCTTCTTGCTCATACCACACTACGCGAAGCGTCCAATTTATGACGAGGAAAGAAAAACACACGATACGAATAACGCGAAAAACGAACAGAAAAACCAAACGACGATATCCAAGTTGGATTACCACTGGTGGGGTCCAATCATAGATCGAAGCACAGCGAAAGCAAAGTGAACTGGATTACTCAACAGTCCGATGCCGAATGAAAGTTTTCCTTCTTCTTTCTTTGTTTTTAAGAGGCTTTAAACTTTGCAGTTCATTCGCCTCTAGGGGAAAGTTTTCCTCAGCGAGATCCACTGTTTATACTCTAGGCAAGTATTCCCCTTCATTCTTCTACTTTTCTTTCGTTCACGGAGACTTTCAATCCTACGATTTCCCCTTCGTTGGTCGTCGATAAGTTGCTCGTTATTGACAGTTCTGTTCGGGAAAGCACACAAATGGACAGAACAAATGTATGGGAAAATGGGAACGCTTATAGTTTTCATGAATTTTCACCCTTTACACACCAGGGAATTGTGATGTATAGAATATCAATCAAATCTTAGGGCACTTTCGATTCGTTTGGTATGTAAATCGCCAAAATCCAACCGCGGCAAAAATAGTTATTAACGTTAACTTTATTTCATAAAAACGTGACCTGTTTTCTGATTTGGCACCCTTAATGAAAGACGTAGTTCTACCTCAAAAAACGGTGTACATACAGTACCCTTCAAGAAGTTAGAACCACTCAAGTTTTTAGCAATCAGAAAAAACTCAGTTGAAACGATGTGTAAAAAGACGGGTGGGTAATGTCGGGGACATAACCGGAGTGACGTAGGACTATACAAGGGGGACAGCTTTTGTTAAATATATATTTTAAATATATTGTTTTATTTTCTTCTCCTACGTGAATACCTACCTATCTACCTGAAAAATTGATTAGTTTACTGTTTACTCTTTATGAATATGTTGATGGTTCTGAAAAGAACCTTTGGTGTTGTGTTTTTGTTATCACTCGATATTCCCATCTTGTTCGGTTAAACCTTCCTGTTTAGCTATTGCGTTTGCCACTCGCCACAACTTTCACAGTTGGAAAATTTCTTCCCATCCAGCTTGTGACATATTGTTCAGTAAATTACATTTAATGCGACGTGCCGGAGAAACACTTTGCCACTCACTGAAACTAATTGTTGCCTTGATGAGCGCCGAACCGAAGCTGCTCTGTTCTTGATGCGGGTTTTCTGATTGTCGTGAGCAGCTTTGCAAGCCAACTCGAGCACTCCGACGGCCGAAACTCTATAATCGCTGTTAGGTATACTGGTGCTCCGGCACCAATCCGTTCGGCCTAGTTACCCTTGCGGAGCAATCAGTGAATGCGACCAACAGGGAACTGGAGACCTGCACGGTTCGAGTGAGACTTTGCCTTTCCCTTAACTTGTCCTCCTTTGTTACGTCCACGATGCCGATGCCGTACAACCACACGGGTTTACGGTTTGAAAGAAAATAAGATATTTTTTTGGATCCGCGCGCTTTATACTCTAGCGGTACACGCTCACAGGATAGAGACAAATCGGCAGACTCAGCCAAAGGGACGAGTCCAACGAGACGAACGAATGAGCGTTAAAAGGCAGCGATGGCAAAAAAAAAATACATTCATTATGATTTGTTCGCTCGTTGGATTCACATGCAGGCTAAAAAGGGTCCTTTTCAGGATCACAAAATTATCTTCATTCTAAAGAGTTTATTGTTTTGTTATCACTCGATATCCCCATCTTGTTCGGCTAAACCTTCCTGTTTAGCGATTTGTTGCCACTCGCCACAGCTTTCACAGTTGGAAAATTTCTTCCCATCCAGCTTTGTGACATGTTGTACAGAAAATTACATTCAATGCGACGTGCCGAAGCACCACTCAGTGTCGCATTGGAAACGATTTTAACCTGTAATTGAACATTTGCGATGACAGTGGTACAGTGTCGACTTTCAATGTGGGGTCATAATTTGGATCTCTATGTTTACAAAAATGTCCAACTAATTATGTCGCATTACATGTCCGTCCAATTAGCTAAATGTCGAACTAATTGTAAATTACTGTACTTTCAATCTGGAAACAATTTAAGAATTGGTGTAAATTGAATAATCAGGAAAAACCTTAGTTTTTCCTTTTCCTTTTCCTTTGTGAGAGATCGGATCCCTTCTTAAGAATAAGATGAAATGTAAATACATATTAAATATAAGATAGGTTTAAGAATTGAGTGTGATGAGTGTGATTGAGAGTGTGATTGAGAGTGTGAGTGTGATCAATGTCAACATATCCTCATATCCCCTCCTTTTCCTGAAGAAAATATGTCACCCTTCTAAACTCGAGTTGACCGCGAGTAATCGGTTTCCTATATTATTAACATTAGAATTAAGGAAAAATGTATATATACTAGTAACAATACAGTAAGGAGTTCGGCTCCTTTAAACCTATGTAACTGAGCCTGTAAAAATAAACGATTTAAATAAAAAAAAAAAAAAAAATAATCAGGAAAGTCCCCAACTATCAATAAGCTCAGAACAACTGCCAAATTCACATACTCAGCAGATCCTGGCAAACAAATTATGAAAAAATCAAATTGTTTTTTATTATTATTTTGGATATTATTTTAGAAAGCATTGAACTATATTTCGTAAACTCTTTTTTGAAAGATTTAATGGCCCTGATAAGCGCCTTGTTTTATGGAATGGTTCCAATTTAGAAAACTTTGTACTCGTGGTTTTGAAAAAAACCATTTCGAACGCCCTCGATGCCGCCTTGTTCTGGATTTGCCACCAAAGCAGATTGTATAAAGAACAAACTATTTTCTTCTGCTACCAGCTGCCGTTTTGCGATTGCGTTTGCCACTCACCACTCGCTGCAACTGCCTGTTGTCTTGATGTCCACCGAACCGAATGTGTTCTGTTCCGAATGCGGGTTTTGTTTTCGGCGCGAGCAGCTTTGGCAGCCAACTCGATCACTTCGGCGGCCGAAACTATATAACGCCGGCTTGGTGGACTGGACTGGTGCACTGGTACTAATGCGCTCGGCCTAGCTACCCTTGCGGGGAACTCCAGACCGACACGATTCGAGCGGGTTTTGCCTTTCCCTTAATTTTTCCTCCTTTGCCATGTCCAGATTTGGCTGCTTGGTTTGGTTTGTTGATGTGTTGTGATGCGAACTGATGTGGTGTACGGTTTGAATGAGAATGATCGTTACGGCAGCGGAGCGGGGATTTTTAAGCTGACTGGCTGGCTCGAGAATTACGCATGTGTGAGACTGCGACCAATGTTTCGTTCTTTTTTTTTCTTTTTCCTTTCCAATCGTGCTTCATTCTATTTCGCTGCTGCTCTGGTTGCCCGTTTTGGTCGGTACGATTTGAGGAGCACAAAATGGACCAATCAAAAATGGGCACATAGTGCATTTGGACAATGCTTGATATTTCACAATTATTCAATTATTTATCTCAAGAAAAATGAAATGTTATTCGTTATGATAGATGCGTAGATATATTTCCTATCAATTGATGCAGAAACCTTTGCGATCTATTGAGAAATGCTCGAGTTATAAACGTTCCAAATCTTGCATTTTTTCCTACTTGTTCAGTGTCTAGATTTCCATTTCACCCCCTATATCTTCCGGTTAGACGTAGTCCTACGTCAATAACGTTTTCGTTTTGATGAGTCTGACACAGCACCACTCTATATAAAACTTTATTAAAATGAAAGGGGTTTCCAATCAAATATCTAAGGGGAAATATTTTGTGTTGAAATCATTTTTAATATAAAACTCAATTTTAGAATAAGATTTTCTAACGGTGTATTTGAAATGTTATTTTACCAAAATATTTCATTGCTCTTTCAACAACTTTGCCACATTTTTATATTCATATTCTAATCAGACATTTGTATTTCGAGTTATTACCCTTATAAAAAAGTTGATGAGTCTGGGCCTAGGGGCACAGACGGAATCTTGACATAGGACTGTGATTTTGAAATGAGTTTTTCCATTATTCAAAGTCTGTATTTTTCTTCTTCTGATACATCAAATGGAACCACTGAAAAAAATTCGTGAGTATACCCTTTCGAACTTCTAAATAAACAGCCAGTTGAATTTATTATTTGCGTTTTTTACGTAACCAAACAACATGCTCGATATAATGAAATCCTGGACCACAATTCCATAAATTGTTAGTAGCAAGACCTACACAATAAAACGTGAATTGAGCACGAAATAATTGGAAAACAACCTGAACTTCAATCAAATAAAATCTCTATCAACGTTTAACCTTTTGAGCCAGACTCTCGTCAAATCTTTGGGGAGTATAGAGTGAAATCATCCAATATCATTTTCAAGATCATTCCTAGTTCATCCCTCCATTTTGAGACGAACCAACCCAGTAGGCTGAAAGTCTCAAGAATAAAGAATTAAACAAAATCATCCCTCCCGTGATTCTGACAAATGATGAATGCATATTATCGGCAAATCTAGAATAATTCATAACACGCATCTAATCACATAGTGAGCTAACGCCGAATTGTAGGCAAAAAGATTACTCGTTGCGTTGTGGGGGAAAACGATCGACTTGTGAAATCGAAAAAAAAAACATACCCATTTTAATTGTCAGATTGTTAACTTTTTTTTTATACTATATACACTGTTCATGTCTTAAGCAAAAACATTGCTGGGTAAATTTCCTGTCTAATGGTATATAACACAGCATATGTCGCAATATCGATTTTTTGTAATATGCGTTTGAAAACTCTTGATGAATCGTTACATTTTTCGTAGAGTTACACCCCCCCCCCCCCCCTATATAGAAATCATAGACATAGTCCTATGTCGAACTCAGTCGTTACTTGAATTCGACATCTGATAATGAAAATGGTTATTGGTACATGCCACCATATGTACAACAATTTCGAAAAAAAAATTGAGGATTGCCGGAGCAGCGGCCGGCTGATTTGGCGTGGAATCCCTCTATAATCTGTTAACTTTGTTCTTACACTCTAAAAACTCGTGTTTCATTTATGTACACAGTTACACCTTCCGATTCGCAATTGGCACGGATTCTTTGTTCCACATTTGCATCTCATAAATTAGAATAAGAATCCTTCAATCATTGTCCACTTGTCAAAAAAATTGTAATGGGTTGTATCTAGGACACGACCGCAGTTTCGACGTAGAACTATAGAGGGCTTCCTCTCCTTGTATCGAGCTGTGTGTGTATGTGTGTGAAATCAGCATTAGTCATGAATGATATCCGCACGTTGTTTTATGCTGGCTCACTCGCATCTGTGTTTTCATTCTATTCTATTTTTGTTTTTCGCCTCTAGCCCTGAGCCCTTGTGGAAAGAAACTCTATTCCATACTCCTCCTTCACCTGTCAAGAAAATAATCCTCTCCCGCTCGACGCCCTGTGTCAACCATGTTGCTTCGAAAACCACCAAACGAGAAGTGGTGTGGCTTCAAATCACGGATGGCTTATTTAAACCAAATATGTTGAAAACGGACAGAAACGGATGTATCAGTTGCTCGTTATTGACAGCTCTGTTCGGGAGTGTACACAAATCGGCAGAACAAATGTATGGGCAAATGACAATGCTTCCAGTTTTCATTAATTTAAACTGCTTAGGCATTAGTGGATTGTACTGTATAGTATATCAAACAAATCTTAGAGAATTTCCGATTCCGTTGGTGTGCAAATTATCAGTATTTGTTCGCTGTGAAAATAATTATTAACGTTAACTTTATTTCACAAAAACGTGACCTGTTTCCTGAGTTGGCCCCCTTCCTGAAAGACGTAGTTCTACGTCAAAACGTATGTTCTCCTATTTGGGAGGGAACTTTTTTCACTAATGCTCAAAAAGGCATTCAAAGTAACCTTTTAGGAATGAATTTTAATGCAGTTCATACTCGCAATTGCGTTTCTCCCAGATTAGCCTTCCGATATTGAATGTATTGCAACGCAATGTCCACAATTTAAAAAAAAATAATTAAATATATATTTCACCTTAATAAACTAGAGTTTGAAGAACAGTTTAGTACCTCGCTAATAAAAAATTATCCTCCGCTTTTTTTAAGAATTCTTATAAAATGATCTAAATTATTAACTACTTCATGTTGCTTCTCTTCCAACAAGGTTTCCGAACAAATCACGTAGTACAACAACACATATTTGTTTTCTCTTTATATTCAAAATACGGTACAGTTAAAAAGACGGGACAATAAAAAATGGTTGAAAAAATTATACTGTCCCGTTAAAAACGCTCCGTTTGGTCAGCCTATTGATAGCAGTAACATTTTCAGTGAAATGCTGTTTAATTGAAGACTATTTTCCATATATTTATTAATAAGGTAATAATAATGAAAGTTCGTTTGTTTCTATGACCATGGGGAAGTCAAAATCTATATATATACTAGCTGACCAGGCAAACGTTGTTCTGCCAAATCAATTATTTCTAGTGAATATTTTGGGTGTTGAATAAAACACACTAATGTATTGTAAGTGTGTTTAAATATTTTAACGATCTTTAAAATAAATCGAATGTGACCGATAAAAAACGAATTAAATGATTTGAACGAAAGGTTATATGATGTTTCTTGGTGTATTTCATTAACGTAACTGACATGTTTGATCTCTTAAAAGTTAAACGTCAACTGAAAAAAGTAATATAAGTTTGTCGTAAAGTGGAATAAAATGAAATATAGAAAATCAATATTTATTGCTGTCTCCTTGTTAGAAAATACGTGCATGTGATTTTCAACATGGCTTAGTTCATAACAGCTTGGTCTCGTTCATAAATTGGAAAACAGCGATACGCCAGTTAACTTCAATGGAGCTGATTAATCGGCCTGTTTGGAATCGCGTTATTTTATCGTTGTCATTCAATCGAGGAGTATTCACATCGGTAATCTAAGTTTGAAACACAGCCATATTGCTTCCTTTATTCATGGATGTTTTTATTACTCTTCACCGATTTGCAGAACTTAATATTCATATATGCATATGAGTGATCGGATTTTACAATTCGATCGAAATCGACTTCTACACTCTTAAATTCGTTCGCCTTGTAGCGAAACAATGGTCAAAATAAGTCATCCGTATTTGTGGTTCAATTTACTCTCTATCTGATCGGCATAATTCCGGAAATAATTCTAAATTGTTGAAATTTGAATGAAAATTATTATTCGATTTCGTTTGGATGCTAAATTTGTTTTGGAATGTGTTTGAATGCCAAATTTTGCGTGTTTATTCCACCCGAAAAACCATTACTATTTTTGCTTCATAGAAATGGAACATGGAGACCAATGGTGTTTACGTCGAATTGCGTGGCAAGGTTGTCACATTTGCTCAACTCGATTAGACTTGAGCTTGAACAGAATGCAAAATTGCGCTTTTTCCATTCAACAGAATACAACCAACAATATGTGGGGACGAATACGATCGAACTTCATTTTGTGTTTGAACACACGCGCAATGTCATGACAATGCATTGCGCTTTGGCCTGGCTATAACTAAAGCTGTGTCGGCGTTGCTCATGATAGTGTCTCGCAAGTGAATGTATTATTCCTCGCGTCGCTTTTGTTGATTGTGTAGTAAGAATTGCAGTCGTTCAATCTCTACCTTCGCGTATATGTTTGTTGGCACAGCTTACGATATCTTGAATTGGCGTTTCTTGACCATGTCAAATCACCATATGATAAACATACAAATCCTTCGAGCGCGCCCTCTGTTTGTTTCGTCGCATGTTCATAAATATTAAATCAAAATGAGAAATGATGTTCATAATGAATTAAGTATCTGTGACGGGGTCTCGTTGGTCTAATGTTTATGCAAGAGATTTTTCGTTAAAGAAACCCTTCTGACTTGCACTGTAGTCACGCGTATTCTTGAGCTTGCCACTCCAGAATACATTCAAGGCGTATTGTTCGTCATAGAAATCTCAACTATTTACTAATAAAAATGACGCAAGTAGTACTACGTTGAGAAGGCAAACCTTGGGAACGTTAGTGCCATTGAAGAAGAACATAGCGAGGGTCGTATGAACGGTGTGTGTCAACGATGAATTCCAGATTATGGTTTTTTCTTCGCATTAAATTTCTCGTGTCACCGTGCTATCATGATTCCAGCAGCGCTTGTGCTTTGGATCTACACACGTGCTCTCCAGCTGATGTTTTATCAGGGTTGATGGCAATAGCGTGATTGTCATTTTGTAATCCGAGCAAATGTGATTTGAAGAATTTCGATAACTTATTGTGCTCATTCAAAAAGGCTTCCAGCTCGTCGAAGATGCTCCCTGCTTTAGATGAATTGATGTTACGGGCGTTACGCCATCAGTCATTGAACAACTTAAATGAATTCGTTCTGTTGAAAAAACGAACAACGGTTAAATTATTAGAATATGACACAAAAATAATAAAATCGCAATTAAAAATAGGGAATTGGGGTCAACATTTAAGGTTATATGTATGGTATGAAGTCAATTTTTTGAAAAAAAATATCCAGATCTTTTTTTCTGCATAGAGCCACCCTATTCGGTATTAAATGTATGGTTATCGGTATCCTACCGGTATCATATATAGTTTACAACCTATTCTCATACCTACCAAGTATTTTGAGTATAATATCATTAAAATCGGTCGAGCCGTTTCGGAGGAGTTCGGTAACAAACACCGTGACACGAGATTTTCATGTATATAGATAGAAGAGATATAGATATATAAATGGATTTCTGCCTGTCTGTCTGTCCGTCTGATTCTTATGGACTCGGAAACTACTGAACCGATCAACGTGAACATTGGTATGTAGAGGTTTTTGGGCCCGGGGAAGGTTTTTGTGATAGTTTGAGACCCCTTCCCACCCTCTAAGAGGGGTTGCCATACAAATGAAACACAAATTTTTGCATTACTCGAGAATTAATCAAGCAAATGAAACCAAATTTTGCATGTGAAGGTTTTAGGGGGCAATGAATATTTCTATGGTGGTTAGACACTCCTCACGCTCTCTAAGGGTGGGCTGTCATACAAATGAAACACAAATTTCTGCATAACTCGAAAGTTAATCAAGCACAATTTGGGATGTGAGGATTTTTGGATATGACAAATGTTTTTATAATGGTATGACACCCCTCTTTCCTCTGGAATGGAGAAGGGATCCCATAAAAATATTACACATATTTCAACCAAAAATATTCCAGCCAAACATGACCATTGAAAATTTTCGGAAAACTCTGAAGGAAAAATGGGAAAATTTGGAAAATTAAATTCCCATGTTCTACAATTACATAGTGACAAGTGCTGTTAGTCCATTTGATGTTTGCGCTAGCGAAATTGTTCTTTGTTCGAAACTGAAATTGGATTTTAATGTGATGAAACGCACTCCTATATCTTCTTCTATCTATACAAAAGAAAAAGGATCGCCAGATGTTTTGATAAGAGCAGAACTCGAGGAAGGAATTGTCCGATATAGGGCTGTCGTTATTCTATCATATTTTCTGTATAAAATATTTATTCCATGTAACGGAGAAATATGTTATTTACAATTGGTTGAAAAATCTTGAACAAGAATTGTGTCTGAAAATTATCTGATATTATAATGATGAGTTTTGTTAGAAATGCTAGGAATTTTTATAGTAAAAAGTAAATTCAACGGAGACGAATAGAAGATCAATGAACAGTTCTGCGATTGGACCCATGAACTTGCTCATAGTAAGAAAACGTGCATATTTGAAGGTATTGATAACAAAAAACAAATTTTTGGTGGGACGAAGTTTGCCGGGTCAGCTAGTATCTTACTAAAATATCACTTTTATTTGTCTTTTTCGACGTGATTTCACAAATATCCACTGCACGCTGTCACATTATACTTATAATCCGCGAGAACTTCAATAAAATGTATGTTTTTCATTGATTTAAAACTTACTGAAAATAGCATTTCCACATGGATGTGGTAAGCAATCAAATATAAACACAAATACTGACGTCATCTTCCTTACCTTTTTTTGCAGGACATTGGATCGATGCACAAAAAAAACTAAAACGGTTCAAAAACGTGACTAGCAGCGAACCTACCAGACTTCAACTCCAAAAACGATCGGCCATCCGGTAGCCCAGATTTCAATCCTCTGGATTCACATTAGACCGAGATGGTGTAGCTTGCACGATCTTTTCGAAATTTAGCAATCACTGACAAATTCCATCGTGAAGACAACCAGCGAACTTCCACTTGCAATAATCCGAATGACTGTTGGGTCAAGATTTTACGACGCTGTGTGAAGAAGAAGAGGGTCAGCCTAATCAAATATGATTGTGCGTGGCAACGATTTCCTGTTGCAACCATCGAATGATTTCTCTCCAATAATAACTCCCATGCTTATTACAATAAAACTATATTACAGAAAAAGTTTATTTTCATAATCACTAGTGAATCGCGTTCCGCTCGCCCGCATCCTTCACCACCTGGTTGAGCTGCTGAAATTTGTCGATTGCTACCTTGACGAATTCGGCCGCCCGTTTCACCCGGTCGGCGGTAACCTGGTCTCCGAGGGCATTGAACACTTCCTGTGTGGTTTCGGCCACCCCCAGGAGTTTCCCGTTCCGGAAGGTCAGCGTACAGAACGGAGTGAAGAAGCAGAGCCCAGCGGTCAGCAGTGTTCCCAGCGCGACCGTTCCCAGCGAACCCAACACGAACGACACCAGCTCGGCGAGAAAGTTTACCAGTGACCGTGCGGAAGGCATCACGGAACGAACGGATGCGAACAGAGATGGTGAAGACGCTGGAGGCTTCTCGACGGGGATGAGGTACGTGTCGAAGGCGTTCGCTGGCAGTGCGTTGAACGGCGAGGTGTCAAACTGCGGCGAGAATCCTTGGCTCTTCGGGTAGTTGTGTCCGGTGTAGGATTGCACGTAGCTCTGAACCGCGTCCTGCGGTAGAAATTTGTGGTACATCGTGGGATCGTAGGCGGGGTTCTCCAGCACGGGCCTATCGCTAGGCTGCAACGATTCGCTGGATGGCTGCGGCTTCCCCAGAGTACCAGTCATCAGGCATAACACCACAATCAGAATCACTTTTTGGCACATGTTTGATCAAGGGAATAGCACTTGTTTACAGGACGAGTTTCACCGAAAAACTGATCTCGATCGTTCAGGCAAGGACACCTCTTATAGTGGGCGTTTTTGTGCGAGGAAAGCGAAAGCAGTGCCATTCCATTCTCGAACGGTGTCTGACAGGTTCTAGGAAATTTTTACAACATTCCTCAATTAGATAGCACTAATGGATATTCGAAGTCGCAAAGAGGATGCAATTTTTTTGGTAACACCATCTTCATCCTTATTAATCCCGACAGTGGTGCAGTCGGTAACGGATTGGGATGGACAGGTAACATTTTTCCTAAATTCAAAAGCAGTATCACTTGCAATAAATTTGTCGTTTCTGTTTTGCTCCGGGATTAGAAGATTAGGCGAGATCCAACAGCATAGACAAAAAAAAATGGTACTCTACCTGTCTTTTACAACGGCACAAATGGATGCGTACATCCATCATGGTTCGGTGTGATGGATTAGTTCCCAATCCAAGCTTTGTCTTTGGTAACATCAGCAGACGAGTCTCGGAAGCAAACACTGCCCGAGATAAAAGGATTATTTCCCCCTCTCCCGATAATCGTCTATGCTTTTTGTTTGCTCTTTGGCTTTAGAACCCTATGAACCCCGAGCCAAACAAATGATGACGCAATAGATTCCGCTTTTTAACCCTGCTTCCCGGTTCAAAAACAAAGCGGGCGACGCCAAAATAACATTGCAACACCGTCGTCTCTAGGCAACCGACCCAAACAGAGTGTCAAAAGCACATAATTGCACTCTCCGCGGGAATCAAATGCCAGCGCATCAATCGAAGCCACCATAACAACATCACGGTTTATTAAAAAATAAAAACATGCATCGAAGCGCGAAAGGAATTCCGCTCAGTCCACAGTTCTCGACGACGGAACAGCGGAAGAACATCGCGTGAGTCACAGCAGTGTGAGGGTGGGTACGGAAAGTAATTGGGGAGTAAATCGAATCGGTATTTGTTCGGCTTCGCGCGCCGGTCAGCTGCCTGGCGAAACAAGGAACATTGTATGTATTCCAGTTGGATATGCACATCCACTATTCGAATTTGAACGGTAGAATAGTTCGCAAGCAGTTTGTTTTCCCATCCGCAGGTTTTCAAGAACATCGCGAAAAATCGCCAGCCGTCTTGCGAGTTATCAAGCTGGGGAACTGCATCGAAAGTGTTGCTGTAATTCAGGCCAAATTCGCCAAGTGAGTTGGATGTGTGTGAGAGAGTGAGAGTGGATTCCATGGGTGCGTGCGTGTGAACAACCGGAAGTGTTAATTAAGTGGATCTCGTGACCGCAGAGCGTGTCGTCCAGCAATTAATTTCTCTTCCCAGACAGGGCCAGATGACACCGGTGTTATACTATTTGCCACCGTCGCCGCCTTGCCGCGCGGTTCTCCTGCTGGCAAAAATGATTGGCGTCGAGCTGGAGCTGAAGACGCTGAATGTCCTCGAGGGGGAACAGCTGAAGCCGGACTTTGTGCAGCTGAATCCGCAGCATACAATACCCACGCTGGATGACCATGGGCTAGTGCTCTGGGAAAGGTAAGTTGGGGCGGGGGTGTAAATCTTCCCCATATCGATTATTTCCTGTGCACTGTCTTAGTTTTTGTGCGTGTGTGTGTGCACGTGGCTCTGAAGGGAAACACAGAGGATTATACGCGTGCATTCCCTGAATTGGGGACAATCGTTTGTTCGAGAACGATTCACCGTGAAGTAGTGTATAATTACCGGCACGAAAGGTACGGTGCACCCTGCTGGGAAAACGAGCAGCGGCACGATAAGGATAATTTCATGTTTTTTTTTTAATTTTTCTGTGTTGAAGCGGTGGATTTTGAATCCACCTTCAAGTTCTGCTATTTCTCCCATGTGACACAATGTTGTATAGAAACAATTATCGCTTAACTAAATATTAAACAAAGGGGAAGATTTGAATAAATTATGTCAGACGTTCCCCATATTATTTTATTGTTTTCACGTGTATCAATAAGCATTATATGACAAACTTATTCCTAGATATATTTACGAAGTTCTGTTTTGACGCAGAACTACGTCTTTCAGGAAGGATGCCAAATCTGAAAACAGGTAAATTTTTTTTTTGAAATAATGTTAACGTTGATAATTATTTTCCCTTCGAACGAATTCTGATGATTTGCATACCAATCGAATCGGAAACTCTCTAAGATTTGTTTGATATGCTTTACATTACAATTCCCTAATCTCTAAACGGTTTAAATTGATGAAAACTGGAAGCGTTTTCATTTTTCCATACATTCATAAATTTATATGGGGTTATGTCCAAGACAAAACCATTGCATTGTTGACATAGGACTATGGAATTATTTGATTCAACTCGTTTCGTATCCCTCGGAAATTATTTTAGAATGCATCGAATTTTTAGAAAAAGAATCGGAAAGAGCAGATGGTGTGCGTAGTTTCGTAGAACCAGTTGAAGATGGTTGATTGATAATCCGTTGTTGTCCTCGCGAGAATACTACCCAAGCTTGTCGTGTTGAAATTGTTCCACTAGTACCTTTTTTTAGATTCCTTAACCTTTTATGTCCTAGCGTATGAAATTTCACCCCCTTTTAAAAGAAATTCCATACGATGTAAGGACACGACTGACGATATTATAACGTTTAACGTTGACCATTCGACCATATTTACTTGAAATTTACTTCTATTGCTACTTGCCGTTACGGACCCTACGCATAGAATACATCTCCAGAACACGCGTCCCTGGGCTGCAACTGTCCAATCGTCCCTTACACCCGCTATTAGGTTCCCTTCCCTATTGTTGCACATAACGACATTTCTTATGACGATGAAATATCCTTCGAGAATTCTTCTCTCTCAGTGTCCCGGTATTCTATGTGCTTGAACTGCTCGTTTCGCTTGAACTGCTCTGTTGTTGCTACAACAGAGGATTAACAAGAGCACTCCTCAGCAACTTCTTCAGTTGAGAACCGCTATGTGTTCAACCGTATCTTCCTCGTCGATCTCGATTCAGATAAATTGGATAACAGAGCCCGAATATTACATACAACGAGATGTACTGATCCGAGTCGACATTTTATCCTCGAAAGGTCCTCACGTCTAAGCGTAAGAAAACACTAGGCGGCTCTCCCGCTCGGATTTTGCAACTACAAGCCGCAGCGGTAACTTGGAATTCAGCGGCTTTCATCAGCTTCACTAGCTGCCATTATCATACAGTAGAACCCCGATTATTCGCGGAATAGTCGGGCAATGTCACCGCGTATAATGAAAATTGCAGATAAGGCAATAATGAGCTAAAAACGGAGTGCAAATACGAAAAAAGACATTTCAGCATGAAAACTATGTTTTATCAATACAGAAATCATTAAAATATCCTTTTATAAGATCGTGCGCATCGGTGGTCAAATAGTGTGAGAGTCATGACCAAAACAAAAGAGCATGATTACCACTCACTAGCAAATTCCAGGGAGGTCTATAGATTTAAAATGGAACTCGCCGTCGCGAATAATCCGCTCGCAGATTCTACTGTATTATTATAAACGGATGCAAGACGAGTCTATGGTACAAGGTGCAACTGTTTCGACAGTAAGTTGTTTAAAGGGTGGTATATGGAAACAGAATGGTGGAAAACGGAAGAGAGAATGTTTACCTGAGCGAGAGGGGGGGGGGGAGAAGCTGATCACAAACGCAAAATGCTGAAATATTGCATTTCTCGATCATTTGGATGTTATTCGAGAATTCGCAGCTACATGATCGCAGAGTGGTTTTCACATATTGGCTCACCTGTACCTTTCAAAAGCGCATAAATATTAATACTCTCACCAAACCGTTTCGACTCATCATCTCCATTGAGCTATCGCAGCGAATTTGGAACCATACAACAGTGACTTTGGAACCATACACTGCCGCCCCGCTTTGTGTGTTTTATCTCATTTACAAACCCTTATCGACCCTCCGCGGTGGCCTTTCATTGCAAAATACGCGTGAGAGAGCCGCCCACTGTGTTCTACGCTAAGGTGATGGTTACATTGCTTGCAGATATTTACGAAAATATGACTGAACGAATCGTATGTAATCGTGAGAAGTAAACAACTACATAGAATTGTATTGGTGTGATTGAATTGCTTTCCTTCGCTCCGTTCGAGATCATCTGCTTTGGGTGAACAAAATAGTTTGTTTATTATTGTCAGTGATCGTATTTTTAAGTTTTTGTATGTACTCCGAAGCAATATCACCGCGGTCTAAGACGTCAATCAGCCGCCGAGTCACATCCGGCACCCATTCGTTTCTGTCCATTATCAACTTGTGCGGTATAAATCAGCCAACCGCGAATGAACTCTCAGAGTTTAAAGTCTCTTTAATTCAAAGCCTGAACCTGGAATCACAGTCGCGAGCGAACTAGCAAGCACATCACAACAAGCACACATTCGCTACACACCCTCGAAGAAGAGGAAGCCCTCTGAATCAAAGTGTACTACAGTGATAGACATTCGTTTAGCCGCACTTGAAAAAAAAAACTTGAAACACTTACAAAACAACTAGGAATGTTCTTTTTATCGGGATACTTATTTGCTGTAGTGATAGTATATGTAAGACTCTTTTATTGAAAGGACGTGCGTCACAATCACACACACACACACACAAGGCGGCATCGGTGGATATAAACATTCAAACGTCGTTTTTTCCCGAGACATACGTTTAGCCGCAGGGCATAAAAATCGAGCTTTCGCATCATCACCAAGCCTTTATCTGTGTTTTTTGAAAAAATACTTGGGAATGTTCAATTTACAAGATAAATATTAGATGTGCAACGTAAGAAGTTGGTCGATTAGTGATTTACGTAGAATTTAAAGGAATGGCGAAAGGTATTCTATTGACGGAAGAGGGGCGGAAAATAATTAAGATATTCAGTGAACATAATAGTGCCATAAATATGGGATATCGCGATCAACAAACGGGAACACCAAAGTTACTTTGCGTCTTAAAGGTCGAATAAGACACGAAGCAACCAGGAAACGATGTCCTGCTCATACATTAAGGCAGAATCGGTTGTTCCAGTAACGAAGACGCATATTGTGCGCATCTTGAATGAGTCACCAAACATCATGTGGAAGAATCTTCAAGGGAAGCCGATATTGGTACAATTTAAGTCAACGGCATGTCGTGAGATCGAAGCGAAACTTTGGGGGCGGAAGTTTGACAGTGTGGGGAGGCGTTTCCTATCACAGCAAGCTTCTCATTTGTTTCATTTTCACCCGAATGAACTCCGAAAAGTATCTTCAATTACTGGAGGACGTTTTGATTGGCCATATTGAGAATAACGCTACCGAGGATGTCGTTTTTTCAGCAGGATTATGCATAGATCCACGTTTCCGAGCAATCGAAGGCATGGTTTGCCGAGAAGGACCTATGCAACCTATGGAGAATCTTGGCCGAGATGGTCTATGCAAACGGATGACAATTTGACAACATTTCCAGTCTCTCAAGGCAGTAATTCAGGAATGTTGGGCTATAATCAATATGGCAACACTTTAAAAGCTGTCTGACTCGATGTCAAATCAAGTTTTCAAAGTGATCCGAAATGGAGATGGAGATACTAAATATTAGCTATCGTTTGGACTCGAAATTTGCCGCAGAAATTTTCTTTTATTGAAATTTTAGGATGCGGCTAAACGAATGTCCACCCTGATTCCACATATTTGAATTATTTAGACAACAAAAAGTGAAGTTATACTGTTTTTTAGAATGAATTCGATGCAAATAAACAATAGTCGTATTTTATGAGCAAAACTGTACAAAAAATTTAATTATTTTTAAAAATATTGAGGAAAAATAGGGTGAGGCTAAACGAATGTCTACCACTGTACGATAAAGATGGTTCCTGCAGCATACGGGAAATGTTCTTGTCAGTGTGAATATTGGAGAGCATCCATAATTTTGGAATACGAACATTAAAGTGGCAGTGAAAGTGGGCATGTCAAATTTAAAAACCCGACCATGTACATTTTGTTTATTGGCCCAAGAAATGACTTGTGCAAAGTGTCACTACAGATTCTTGGTTTCAAAAAGTCTGAAAAATCTGTTCAAGTACAGATTATTCTGTAGATATGGTAATCCTGGTCACAATTGAACGAACAATTGAACGTTCGGGGAACGAATGATTTCCGAATTATAGCCTTGACAGACAAATTGTTTCGGAGTCTATCAGATTCACCAGATTTAGAGCCGAGGAATTGTTCCATATTCTCGAATATAACAATTAGCCAGGCGGTTTTTTTCTTTCCAATGATGAGGACAAAATCTAACGTCTTCTTTGACGAATCGGATGAGTCAAAAGTTTTGAGGGGATGTATCCGATTTTAAAGTTCAATTGTTGGAGCCAATGTTGATGCTAGCGAGAGAAGAAAGTTCGCCGCAATCGATACATTCACCCAAAGATAACTGAAATTTGGTATCATGAGTTTAATTTGCTAGAAATCATTGGTCTGTTTAGTCAGCCAAAATATTTGTTCGATTGAAATTGCAATTTCTGATGCTTGACCTAATGCAGACTAGCAGCTTTTTGCATGTTAGACCACCAATGGGAGCCAGACAAGAGACTGGACTGTCCGCTTGATTAGACACTGCCAATCTAGTAACTTTCTGGAATCGAATTGAAGGGTGTAAAATGAACCTCCATCAACGTATGGATATCATTCTCACACGCACTGAGAATGCTTCCAATTCTACCAATGTGGCTCTTTGAGCTTTTAACTTAATTCGCCGAAGTACATGCAGACATCATGTATTCACTAGAAATACAACATCACGTCAGCAGAAGAGCGGAGCGGAATAGAGCAAGTGAAGCCCCGCAGAGAAAGTCACGAATCGAAAGATTAGTTTACACCGCACTGAATTACAATGTTCTCTTCGATTCGACACATTTATTGCCCACCACACGCGACCATACGCATGTAAACACCTTGTCTAACGTGACTGGAATGTTTTTGTTTGTTTGTGTCGCTTTTTTCCTTTGCTATTTTTCACTTTCAATTTTCATTCCCCGTCTTTTCCCATGTCTCCATGTGAATGAATCCAAAGCCGTGTAATACTCTCGTACCTGGTCTCCGCGTACGGCAAGGACGAAAGCCTCTACCCGAAGGATTTCCGTTCGCGTGCCATTGTGGATCAGCGGCTGCACTTTGACCTGGGGACACTGTATCAACGCGTCTCCGATTACTATGTGAGTTATTCTCATTGATGCACCCTCTGGTGAACTTTAATCATTTTTGCTTTCCGTTTTCCCAATGTTGGTTCACAGTTTCCCACCATCACAGTAGGCGCCCACTTGGACCAAACGAAGAAGGCAAAACTGGCGGAAGCGCTCGGATGGTTCGAGGCGATGCTCAAACAGTACCAGTGGGCTGCTGCGAATCACTTCACAATAGCGGACATCACGTTGTGCGTCACCACCTCCCAAGTGGAGGCGTTCGGGTTCGACCTGCACCCGTATCCGAAGATAAGAGCGTGGTTGTCCCGCTGTAAGGAAGAGCTGGAACCCCACGGTTACAAGGTTAGTTCTAGAGCAATTCCAAATGAAATCGACAAATGACAAGACGTGAGTATTTTTGAATCGATTGAAAGTTTGTATTCCGTTTGGGTTGGAGGAAATATGAGTTGTCCACAGCACTTGGGAATTTTTTTCACTCAAGAGTAACTTTTGAAAAGGGCGTATCGATTTTAGTAAGAGAAATCTTTGATAATTTATATCTCAAAAACTATGAGTCCTATCGAAATAGTGTCTTAGAAAGAGTTATAGAGTATTGATGTCCAAACGTGAAAAAATACACTCTGAGAAAAAAATAGTACTCTTTTTTTTATTTCCAAAAAAAACTGTAATTTACAATCCCCTTTATTCCGCGCGGCGGATGAGGTGAGATGGTTCAAGCACTGCATTCCCGTAGACGAATGGCGTGACTATAGTTTGTCACTAGGTGAGATTTGAAGTCGTGTCCTCATATGCTATCGACTCGGTTATCGAAAAGAAGTTGAAAAGTAATGTAACTTCCACAATGAAGCGAGGAACTTTGCTATCTCACGTCACTCGCCGCGTAGAATAAGGGGGAATATCTAAAATATATAGAACTTTTCATATAAAAAAAGAAGTCTAGTAGAAAATTTAAAAAATGGGTACAAGATGGTAAATCTATTTGACGAACTTTGTGGAGCATCGAATTTTTATGAATTTTTAAAACATAGAATTTTTGTATGTTAACAATAATTTTTAGCCAAAAATTAATAATTCTGATGTGACTCAAAATAAAAAAGGTCTTCATCAAACGCCTTCTAAATGTAACCCTTCTCGAGATATTCTGAATTATTATCTTTTTTCAATTTTATTTAGTTTTTTTGAATTTATTCATGAATTTATGCATTTTTTTTGTTTTCAATTTTTTTTATATAAAATAGAAGTATATATATATATAAACGTA
This sequence comes from Toxorhynchites rutilus septentrionalis, assembly GCF_029784135.1. Classification (NCBI taxonomy): domain Eukaryota; kingdom Metazoa; phylum Arthropoda; class Insecta; order Diptera; family Culicidae; genus Toxorhynchites; species Toxorhynchites rutilus. The sequence goes on along the minus strand of NC_073744.1, from coordinate 11,404,357 downwards.
GTACTAGAATTTCTCGAGTTTTAATTATAGTTGGATACATACCTATTTTAATGCAAAATGACAAATGCGAACTTTTGCCCCATAGAGCTAAAGGGGCTAAAGCTAAAGTGCGCACCATACGGGGCAAAGGTGCGCACTTATTGAATTGAACTTCTGAAATAACTTGTAACAAAAAATGAATGCTTTATCATTACCAGCGGAAGAAGATTACTAGAGTGTGTAGGCACCATCCAGTGGGGAGGAGGAGGTGCTGAATGACGTTTTATGGCTGAGAAGAGTGGGGTGTTATGGTCGAACATGATTTTGTGATGTGCTGATTGATTCTCGGCACCTAGAAATATGATAACGGGCCATCCACATACCACGTGGAAATTTTTGGGAGGAAGGAACCTGACAATATAAAATGTCCAACATTTGAAACAGAATTATTTTTATTAACAAATCGAGTTATAAGTACATAGTTACCTTCACCTTATTTATTTGAAACTTAATGTTGAAAAAAAACAATATTTATTAGAAGTTTTTTTTGTGCCATACAAATGAAGCACAAATTTCTGCATTACTCGAGAATTAATCAAGTAAATGAAACCAAATTGGGCATATGAAGGTTTAAGGGTGCAATAAATAATTCTATTGTGGTTAGACACTCCACCCCTCTCTAAGGGGGGCTGCCATACAAAGGAAACACAAATTTCTGCATTACTCGCGAATTTATCAGGCAAATGAAGCCAAATTGTGCATATGGAGGTTTAAGGGTGCAGTAAATGATTTTATGGTGGTTAGACACTCCACCTGTCTGAAAATAATCTGATATTATAATGTCCAGTTTTGGTAGAAGTACTAGGAATTTTATAGTAAAAGGTAATTTTGAAGGGTAGATTAGTGATAACGAAAAATAAATTTTGCGCGGGACGAAGTTTGCCGTGTCAGCTAGTTGACTATAAAAAGACAATAAATTTGAAACATTTTTTTAAATATCTCGGAAATGGCTGCATTTATAAGGAGATTGATGGAGAGCTTTTCCGCTTTAAATCACATCACAATTCATAATTTGTGGCAAAACATGATGAAACAAAATGAAAACAAAAATTCCAAGTTTCGAAAATTCCTAAAAACGATGTTTCACAAAGTGACTTCCGTTTTATATGAAAAAATGAAAAAAAAATAAAAATACATACATAAATTAAAAAAAAAATTGAAGAAGACGATAAATAAGATTTTTTTTTTCAAATATCTCGATAATAGCTGCTGCATTCAGAAGGAGATTGATGAAGCGCCTTTTTTATTTTAAATCACATTAGGATTCATAGTTTGTGACTAAAAATAATTGTTAGCATACAAAAATTCAAATTTCCGAAAATTCATGAAAATAAATAAATAAAGTTTTACCATCTTGTAGCCATTTTTAATAATTTCCAACATGACTTCTATTTTATATGAAAAATTTAAAAAAAAATAAAACATACATATAGATAAAAATAATAAATTAAAAAAGACAATAAGTTAGAAATGTTTTTTCAAATATCTCGAAAATGACTACATTTAGAGGAAGATTGATAAAGAGCTTTTTTATTTTAAATCACATTAGAATCATTAATTTGTGGCTGTCACAAAAATACATACAAAAATTCGAAGTTTCGAAAATTCATAAAAATTCGATGTTCCACAAAGTTCGTCAAAAATAGCTTCACCATCTTGGACTCATTTTTTAAATTTTTTACATGGCCTCTATTTTATAAGAAACGAATAAAAAAAAATAATAAGTATTTTAAATATTGCAAATTAATGTTTTGTAACTAAAAAAGAGTACTAATTTTTTTCTTAGTATATATTCTTTTTCACATTTTAACATCAATACTCTATAACTCTTTCTAAGACACTATTTCGATACGACTCATAGTTTTTGGGATATCAATTATCAAAGATATTTCTTACTAAAATCGATATGCCCTTTTCAAACAAAAGTAAACACAAAAAAGTAAAAAAAAAATCCCAAATGCTGGGGAAAACTCATATTTCCTCCAACCCAAACGGAACACAAACTTTCGTTCGAATTAAAAATACAAGTTTTTAAAATCGGCATTTTAAGTTCGATTTGCACTTGAGCGATGGAAGATGGAAGTGGCACCGAATGAGATCGAGCGGATAAATGATTTGATTTTGCAGGATATTAACCAAGTGGGAGCGGAAACACTGGCGGGGCTGTTTCGTGCGAAACTCAAACAATAGGGAAGGCTGTCTCGTGGGGAGCAAACGTGTCAAAGAATTTCGGTAGCATCGGATTGTTTTTTTTCCGTTTATTCGATCACTCTCCCTACTCTTCGTTTACTAAAATAAAATACTAAAGTTGAGGTTGATGGCGACGTTGTCTGATAGAAAGTGTGAGAAATCCGTATCTTTGACAGTTTGGTGCATCGAATGTTGGTGCTCTACGATGAGATAAGCTAGGCTTGTCGTGTTCATTTGTGATCCGTCTTCTGGAAGCCGGAGATACTTTCCGCAAAATCTAAATAATCAAACTTTTCCTCCAGCTCGCCGTCGCGGTTAACCTGCGGACCTCGAGTAACGACCGCATCCTCCAGGGCTTCTTCCGCCTCGTCCGGCGTGAAACGATCACCATAGGACATGATATCGAACATAAACCTTCGCGAAGGGGAGAGGGGGGCAGCCAACGAGTAAATAACTTGTGTAATTAGTTTGAGAATTACTTACTTTTTCTTATCGATGAACCCGGTGTTGGTTTTATCCCACGTGCGTAAGGCGTCCAGCATAACATCCATCGGGGCCAGTCCGTTCGCCCGCTGAAGGATCAACAGCAGGAACACGTCCAGATTCATTGGCTGCACCACCTGGAATCGAGTCCGTGGGCGCAAGAAAGAGACAAGAACGGAAAATTTCATATCAAAAGAGCAAGTTTTGATTGCATTCCCTTCAGGCTCTTGCGGAAGCGATGTAAGCGAAACGCAAAGATTACTGAAGGCAATAAAATTTTACTCACTGGGTTGTGCTGATTACGTCCGACAATGATTTACGATCTCGAGTTAGATTTTTGATTAGTGCAAATTGTGCTCTTCCAAAGATATCAAAATGCTGAACAATATCGGACAACTCTTAAAGCGTCAGCTAGCTTTAATGTGGCCAAGACTGTGCTCATACAAATCGATGAGAAACAGAGATAACATCCGCTTCCTCGTATGGTAATCGCACGCTGCGAAGGGTGCGATGCGATGTTATTTATTCATAGACTCACTTACCACTAGTTCACAACAGATTATCCCATCTCCGCGCGCTCCAGTCGTGACCAAATGATGACACTTATCGTACCGAACCATCCCTCGCTCAGGATTCAAATACGCCAAACGCCTTTCCACTCATAAAAAACAGCTCCGACAAGCATAGAACTCAGACACAACATAAGTCGTAAATAGAGAGCATTTGCATTGCGCCCAGCGCTTGCTGACCACAACTGGTTTTAATTGCTTCAATTGCACACTCAAATCAACACATCAACACATCAAACGCGCAAACTTACGCCGTCAAACATTTTGATTATCTCCGCATCGGACTTCTCCACGCCGAGCGTTAGGAAAGTATTCTTCAGATCCTCCTCGCTGATAACACCGTCACCATCGAGATCGAACAGGCAGAAGGCCTTCTTCAGCTCGTACACTTTCGGCTGGTTTAGATCCTTGAGGAAGTCTTTGCTGCTAGCGGGCATCGTGTCGTAGATGCTGTGGATGCTGCGCGCGCGTTGCCTTTTCGATGCGATAATTTTCTCCTCGATCCGCCGAAACCCCGGATTGGCGCGTTCTGAGAAGCTCACTTCCGCTGGACGACGAATGTGATGGACTGAGCCGTTAATGTTTGAAAAATGCGCTTTTATAGGTTTACAGCTGCTGTGGCGGTTTTCTCGTCATTCTTGCTGACCTCGGTTGCGCTCTATAGGCGGATCACCTGTGTATCTTCTGGAATAGGGATGGTTCTATATTTTGGGTTTCGTGAAAGTGGATCATCTAACAGGTTTTGGTCAAAAAAGTAAATACTTTCTTCGAAATATTTTTTTGTCGATATTTGAAAGTTAATAAAAATAACCTTTCTTAGTAAACTTCAAAAATGTATTTGATAAAAATGACACACCATGTTAGCAATAAAATCTGAAATTGTGACTAAAACAAGTTGAATTTATTCTCATCCGTCATATTTCATAGCAGTTATACAATACTGACGATCATGTCTTTGAAACAGAAAATCATCCGCGAAAACGTGTTGTGTTACCATTAGAATTTAAAAGCTTCACAAATCGTAAACACCATCGTGTTCCATGTGATAACATCCTTCAATAAGATCAAACGACCGAAAGAAATAAAAACAGGAAGTGTGTTATATCTATGGTATAACCGCAAGGGTGACGTAGGACTATCGTTGATTTAGAGATCATTTGTTTGAAGTTGAATCTGAATTCATTCTGAATGAATGAATATTTGGAGAACTTTGAAAACGAGAGCGTTACGTTGGAGGCACAAGGTTTTATGCATCCAATATTGGATACGGAAATATCCTACTGACGGGGAAGAATAATCTTCAGAAGCTATCCTGTTAATTGCGATTGATTGAAAAATCACAAAACCAAATGTATTTGGTCACAGTGTTACATGGATAGAAAACATTCAAATAAACTCTTTCACATGAATATATTTTGAAAATTCCCAAAGGAACTGGCAGATTATTTTCCGGATCTTTCTCGATGCTGAATGGCATCCAAACGGAAAGATTTCCGCGCGTGTATGTGTGTGTGTAGCGGCTTCTTCGAGATCTTCCCGGGGAACCGTTTGTGGCATCACTCTCCTCCTGATGGATTCCCTTCTGGCCTAAGGTGCACAAACAGGCTCTTGGTGACACCGTTCATCCGCGCTTTCATGATAAATGAAGAGCTTCACCACAACAGCGACAACATGCTCCAATCGCTGTTCAATTAGAACTGAGTGGATTTCCGAGCGGCGCTCGCTTATATACCGATTGGTGATTTCAATAGCCTGTTTTGAAAGCAAATTTAAGACTATTGAAACAAGTTTTTGGATCAGAAAGTAACAAGTATAGAACGTGTAGACATTTTGTCTTTCGAATGAAGTGTTCATCATACCATTTCGTTCAGTTGTTTAGGAGCTATTAACACTCAAAAGCTCGGTCTCCGGCGTAACGCTTTCGTTTTCGAAACTTTGATTTTACACCCCGGTATAGAAATGAAAGACGTAGTCCTACGTCAAAAAAGTCACAGGAGGGTTGTGTCCGAGACACGATCGCATAGTTGACGTAGGATTCCGTTAGGCTATCTGTTGCGTGCTGATTTTGGATGTTTGAAGAATTACATCGTTTAACTCTTTGATAATGATTTGGTGGCCCTGAAAAGGGCCGTTTTGTTTGGTTGTTTGGTATTGTTTGTTCCTCCACCAGTGTCTACAACCGAGTGATGATGATAGAAGGATGGTAATTAGTCGTTGGACGGTACGTTACACGATGGAAGATACCGAAGTGGAATGAGATATGATGAAAGTCGCCCTCTGTGACCCTAGACGAGATGCCTCCTGTGATCTGTATGGATGAAATAAAGAAAAAACTCACCAATGTAATATAAGATAATTATTAATATCGAACACAATTATCAATTTCTCTCATTAAGAAAAAACATGTTACTTTATTATAGAGAAAACATATTCGAAAAGGAAAAGGTAATTTTCTTTTATATTTTTTACATTCTGAGTGTTTATTCAACCCATTTCCATTCTCGCTTCAAGCTCAACGTAACACGATGCTATATGCCTCAATGCAAATTTGATTTGCATACCGTATACAATTTTCACCTACACTTGTGCTAAATGTTTCACAATACACGATCGGCCATTGATATGAAATTTCACGAAGCAACCAACATTAAAGTTCCAAATTTAAATTTTATTTGCTAGAAATAATCGTATCACTCACCTCACTTGCAATATAAAAATGCCCCCGACTTGCATTTATTTGTAATGCCGATTTCCCCAGGCAGCTCGTTTTTAATATCTCTGTTAGGGAACACATTTCGGTGGGAAAAAAAGTTCCCTCTACTTGATGTATTTGCAATGCCGATTTCTCAGTATCTTCAATTTCGACCAATCAGAACGGGGTACTTCTGTTTGGAGATTTTTCGATTGTTTGATTGTTAGTTTCATATATTATAGAGTTGTAATGTAATGAGGTGTTATGGAGTGCTCAGAGCGATTGATGCAAATAACTCGTAAATGCATGAGGAAATAACTGACCAATAATTGTAAGTGCATGAGCCGCTGCATGTGTCGTCAATTTCGACCAATCAGAAGTGGGTATTTCGGTTTGGGATAGGGTTTGAGATTTTTCATTTATTCGATAGTTAGTTTCATGACATATATTATTTTATTCAGTGTAAAAAATTGTTATGGAGTGCCGAACTCGATTGACGCAAAAATATCATCAATCCATCATGAAATGACTAAGCGTAATAAGCGTTTGAAATTGGACAATTTTCACGATGTGCTCGATTTCCGATTTTCAATTTGTACCCCAACATGTTCCCGAAAGACATAATCCTACGTCAAAAGTGGCCGTGAAAGTGATGGCGAGGATGGTTTTTGCAAATCCTAGTACCAGCCCAACATATAAATCGGTAATGTCACTAGAAAATGCAACCTGACAGTGAAATTTCTCTAGCATACTACACAAAACATTAATTTTTATCAAATGTTTTGGCATCCCGATTTGATACATTAAATGGGTTTTAAAATAACAGAAAATGTGCTACTCTCCCACACTGGTATTGCATTTGTATAATATACTAGCTGACCCTGCAAACTTCGTCTCGTCTTCTTCTTTGTCTCTGGTTTTTTGTTATAAATACTTTTAAACACCCACGTTTTCTTAATGGGTTCAATCGCAGAATTAAACGATTAAAAAAACAAAAAATTATCACTAGGAACAATTTCAACAATGTTTTCTCCAGGTATATCTTTTTAACGCGCTGATCCCCGAATTATTCTTGTGTAAGATAAGACCAGCCAATAGAGGCTCTTGTACGGACCAAATTTCTGTCATTCGTTCTGATTTCTTATTGGCTGATTTCGATAAATTTTGTAAACAAATTCGATTTTTTCAGTGTTGCCAATAAAAATAAATAGCGTTGGATTTGTATTGAATTTTGAAATAGTGAATTTAATTAATATTACGATATTTAGTTTAAAGGAAATGTAAAGGAATTATATACAAATTTATGTATGAACGGGAAAACACACGCAAAACAAAACACATATTTCGGAATATAATTTCCATTGCTAAGAAGAAATGGAAAGTTTCATCATTCACTATGCAGGTGAGAGAGTTGTTAGCTCTAGCTCGTAAATATAATAAAAGAGATGGTTGTGCCAATTGTCACACTGCTGACTTATGTTGATGATGTAAATAGCTCTATAGAACTACGAATTATGTTCTGTTCTGTCGAGGAAAATTTTCGCTTCATCGATGGTGTATTCATAGTCGAATTAAATAGTCATGTCATCCACATTCCCACTAAAATTAGATGAAGCTGAAATTCGATATGATGTCGATGCTGCTTCACTGTCCATCAATTTCTGGGCTGACCATTCTTCTCGCCGCTTTGATAGCAAGTCCATCAATCCAACAAGTTGTTCTTGTGTATCGGCTGTATACGAAACTATGATCATGTGTTGCGAAAGAGTCACAATTTTCAAGTTGTTCCTGAATAGCAATAGAGTTGAGCGCCGTTGTTTTTCACGGCGAGAAGACTCTCCAGACAATCTTGGACGAGTTGTTATGGATATCATTATTATATTATAGATATGGGTATTTAAAAGACTTATTTTATCTTTCCAAAACATATTTTTGAGATTTTCGAATTGAAAATATGCAAAATCATTAAATTAGCACCAACCAAATGTTACGATTCATAAAAACAGAAATTAAAAAAATTCTAAATTTTATAATATTTGGCAACTCTGGCATCTACATGTCATGGCTTCATTTTTGGACGACGAAGAAGAGTAAGAAGCCAGTTGCCTGATCTTATCTTAGATTCTTGTTATGCTTTCCATTCAGCCCGCATCAAAAGCATTTGCACAATAACGTTTGCATTAAAAAATGAACGCACTGACAAAACTATCCATGTCGCATCAATCATAGTAACCCATGGATCAGTAGAAAAAAACTTGACAGCTCTATTAGTCGAACTTTAACCGTGATGGCGAAAACAGTGAAGCTACTCCGTTCAGAAGTGTGCGCTTTCAAAGAACGGTACCTCGCCACGTCGAAAACAGACATCGTGCGGCACTTTGTGGACGCCGGATACGCCCGTTCCGGCATCTACAACATCGTGGCACTATTGGACAACAATCAGAGCATCGAAAGAAAGCCCGGTTCCGGACGGCCGACGACCCTGAACGATTGGTCAGACTATACAGAAAATAAAGTATTACTTATCATTTATTTAGTAACCGAAAAATATATATATTCTATAGAATAATGTATCATTACATATTCATGACCTTTGTTTTTATATTAGTTCCTATTCTCGAGCATACGGTCTCAAAGACCGAGGATAACAAAATGTTCGAAAGAATTCGCTAAACCAAGATGTATTAATTCACAATTTTTATTTCAACGATAGCAACGAGATAACGTCCAGATCGGTGGCCGGTTGGTATGAGAAAAAAAAAGATCGAGAACTTTGGATGCTGGTTTTTATACTTTTTTGTGTGAGCTTTTACAATTTTTGTGGTTTGTGCATTGGATCGTACTTGACTCTACTATCACTATTTATAGTGTTTAGCTAAGGTAAGCTACTATACTAACACCGAGGATCAATTGTTTTGAGGATGCTGAATTAAGTGGTTATTGTAACTGAATGAAGTTGAAAAAAAAAATTTCTGGAGTTTTTTTTACTTCATTCTATATATTTTTACTTCAAATAAATACCAATAATGCCTAAAAATACACAATAGCAATATTACAGAAAAAAATACAGTTATGATTTTGCGCGCGAACACAGCAGGGTTAAAACTTTGTTTTATTGTCTAGTAGGGGAACCGCGGGTAATACGGACAGTGAGGGTAGTATGGACAGGTAGTTGATTTGTATAGTTTCATTTTGAATTTCAGATTTCTGTCAATGAGAACACCTTCTACATGTTATTCCATAATATTCAAGCCACCCTATGAACACTGATCAAAAGTGGAATAGGGAAACAAAAACCGAAAATCATTCATGATTCCGCGTGTGGATGCAATTTTAGCTGCTTCGATATTGGGCATTTTGAGTGGTTTTATATCAAAATTCAATTCGCTGATGGTTATATTTCGGTTTGTGAACTAACAGAGAAGTGATATTAGGTACCCTACGGAAAAGTAAATTCATTTTTGAGTGGAAAATTTAAATTATTGAAATAATTGTACTGGTGGGGTAAAACGGACAGTTGCCAGTGGGAATGAGATAGACTGTAAAAAGTCTGTTTAGTCTATTCCTAAGGAATGTCCTGCGTCTATAAACGGAAATCAAATCTCCAGATGTGGATTGTTTAGAAGCTGATTGGAACCAAAAGCAAAATAGTTGAGGGTCTGTACGTTTATACTGCTGAAAAGCACGATATCACTTCTAGGTGGATTCTTCATCATTTGGTTCTTCTTCAAAATTTAACGTACATTCGTGATGAGTTCAGACCTTGATTGAATAAAATTATTTCTCTCGCGATCGACAAACCTCTACGCTTCATATATTACAAACCTGTCCATATTCCCCCCCCCCACTATATAGCCATATTACTCGTATCGAAAAAAATGTATTACTTTTTGGTCTGTTTTATACCAGGGACAGACATACAGCTGTACTAGCGCTGTACGTGTACAGCGTTGTACGAGTACCATCGTAGCATGACAGACATACTTTGGTTGTTCATTGTACCGCATGTCAATCTGACAATCAGGAATTCGACCAATTTTCACCAAATATTTCAATGAAAAGGGTTTTTACTTAGCGTCTAAACTATCAAACACAACAAACAAGTCTCCAATCTGAGTTATTAACTCAAGAGGAAGTCAATGAAAAGAATTTTACCAAGTGTTTTGATTCGGTTTGTTCATGCTATCCACCACTAACCGTCTATGGCGCTGCGCACAGTACAACTGTAGCCATGTACAGCGGTGAAACAGGTCGGTACAGGTACAGCGATTGTACCGAGTTGCTTGCATGGTTCTAGCGCTGTACATGGTGACAGACATACAATTTTCGAAGTACAACGCTAGTACAGTTGTATGTCTGTCATAAGTATTAGTTTCAGTAAAAAACATTGAAAAACACTTTTTAGAAAAAATATTTGGCTAATTAGGTATAAAAACAGTATATTGAAACTGCATCAATGTTTGGAAAGATATAATTGAAGTTCTTCTTAACATGTCCGTTTTTCCCCCACCTCCCATACTAGGGACAAAGTGGTCACCTGTTTGTTTGGTATTACAGGGCGGACTCGATTATATACAGTCTTCGATTTCTTTCCACTGTATATAATCGAATCAAAATAAAATTATGTTTTTATTCGTTTTTATACATATAAAGGGTGTGTCACATCAAATTGCATCACGGAAAAAACGCTGTAGACATTCGCCCAGTAGATAAAAACTATTAAACAACTTTTGGCATTTTCTTTTTATTCATACTTCGAGCCCAAGCCCGTATGCTCGCACCTTCCTCTTTACCCCGTCCATAAGGTTCTGTACAACGTCAGGTTGTAGTTTTTTTTTTGAACAGAAATCCATTTTCTCTTGCAGTCCGCCTCCGATTTGACAACTTTTGGGTTCTTCCGGAGGGCCTGCTTCATAATCGCCCAATATTTCTCTATTGGGCGAAGCTCCGGCGCGTTGGGCGGGTTCATTTCCTCTGGCACGAAGGTGACCCCGTTGGCTTCGTACCACTCCAACACGTCCTTTGAATAGTGGCACGAAGCGAGATCCGGCCAGAAGATGGTCGGGCCCTCGTGCTGCTTCAATAGTGGTAGTAAGCGCTTCTGTAGGCACTCCTTAAGGTAAACCTGCCCGTTTACCGTGCCGGTCATCACGAAGGGGACGCTCCGCTTTCCGCAAGAGCAGATCGCTTGCCACACCATGTACTTTTTGGCAAACTTGGATAGTTTCTGCTTGCGAATCTCCTCCGGAACGCTGAATTTGTCCTCTGCGGAGAAGAACAACAGGCCCGGCAGCTGACGAAAGTCCGCTTTGACGTAGGTTTCGTCGTCCATTACCAGGCAATGCGGCTTCGTCAGCATTTCGGTGTACAGCTTCCGGGCTCGCGTCTTCCCCACCATGTTTTGCCTTTCGTCGCGGTTAGGAGCCTTCTGAACCTTGTATGTACGCAGGCCCTCCCGCTGCTTGGTCCGCTGGACGAATGAACTGGACAAATTCAGCTTATTGGCGACATCCCGGACCGAACTTCTCGGATCACGTCTAAACTGCTTAACTACGCGCTTGTGATCTTTTTCACTGACGGAGCATCCATTTTTGCCGTTCTTCACCTTCCGGTCGATGGTTAGGTTCTCTAAGTATCGTTTTAGTACTCTGCTGACCGTGGATTGGACGATTCCCAGCATCTTACCGATGTCCCGATGTGACAACTCCGGATTCTCGAAATGAGTGCGCAGGATTAATTCACGACGCTCTTTTTCGTTCGACGACCTTTTTCCAAATTTACGAAAAATTGACAGTGAAGCATGGCCAACGTGATCTATACACTCTTATCTGATTATAAGCGAAAGCTGAAGATATAATTCCTAAAAATTAAATTTCTACAGCGTTTTTTCCGTGATGCAATTTGATGTGACACACCCTTTACTTTATAATATAAAATAAGTTTTTCTTAATATAAAAGAAGAATTTAATTTTTGATTCATCCCTTTAAAGTCACAAAATACCTTTCTCATATAAAAAATCCGAATTCTTTCAGGAGGTGATAGAGAATTGTATTTGGTAAAAAAAAAATCCTCCTACGCATATGTTCGAATTTCAACAATAACAGAGTTATTGAACATTTTCTCTGTTTCGGATTCTGTTTTCCTTTAATTGTTTAATTCAAAAATTACGCTACGTAGGACGTAGCTACTGCTTCCATTTGAAAGATGAGATAATTGTGTACAGCATACAGTTGTGAAACTTCAAAATTAGAGGATTTAAGTATCATTTTAGAAGTGAAAAACTTAAAAGTTAGTGGTCTTGTGGATGTTATTCTTAATTTTATCCAAAAAATACATAATAAACATGAATGATTCTATCAACCAAATAAAAGCTCTCTAACTGCTCTACAATTCGTTATTTTACATCCAACTACCTTTTTTATTTCTCTGCAATATCATTTTAAACAATTTCTGGTAAATGTTCAACTAGAACCTACTACTTATAATGTTCTGTTTACAAAGGCTAATATATTAGGCTGTCAAAAAAGTCCTGCGGTATTTCCGCGAGGTGTCGTTGTAAGCGCGTAGTTCTAGTTGTATTCATTGTATCGAGTCATACTATAGCTTGTTGGAAAGGTATTTTTGCGCGCTATAATATAGTCCTTGACAGTGTCTTGTTTGGTTAAGTCGTTCGTGAGTTATAGTGTCGCAAATATGGAGCAAAATACAGAGAAAATCCGACATATTTTACAGTACTACTATGACAAAGGCAAAAATGCATCTCAAGCTGCCAATAAGATTTGTGCAGTTTATGGACCCGATACAGTTTCCATTTCCACCGCACAACGATGGTTTCAACGTTTTCGTTCTGGTGTAGAGGTCGTCGAAGATGCGTCACGCTCCGGAAGGCCTGTCGTCGAAAATTGCGACAAAATCGCTGAATTAGCCGAGAAAGACCGGCATAGTAGCAGCCGTAGCATCGGCCAAGAGCTGGGGATAAGTCATCAAACCGTTATTAACCATTTGAAGAAGCTTGGATTCACAAAGAAGCTCGATGTATGGGTGCCACAAACGTTGACGCAAAAAAACATCTTTGACCGTATCGACGCATGTGAATCGCTGCTGTATCGCAACAAAATCGACCCGTTTCTGAAGCGGATGGTGACTGGCGATGAAAAGTGGGTCACTTACGACAACGTGAAGCGCAAACGGTCGTGGTCGAAGCCCGCTGAAGCGGCTCAGACGGTGGCCAAGCCCTCATTAACGGCCAGGAAGGTTCTGCTGTGTGTTTGGTGGGATTGTCAAGGAATAATCTATTATGAGCTGCTTCCCTATTGCCAAACGCTCAATTCGGACCTGCACTGCCAACAACTGGACCACTTGAAGGTAGCACTCATGAAGAAGAGGCCATCTTTGATAAACAGAGGCCGCATTGTCTTCCATCAGGACAACGCCAGGCCACACACTTCTTTGGTGACGCGCCAGAAGCTCCGGGAGCTCGGATGGGAGGTTCTTTTGCATCCGCCGTATAGTCCGGACCTTGCACCAAGTGACTACCACCTGTTTTTGTCCATGGCGAACGAGCTAGGTAGTCAGAAGTTAGCCACAAAAGAGGCCTGTGAAAATTGGCTATCCGAGTTTTTTGCCAATAAGGAAGCGAGCTTCTATAACAGGGGTATTATGAAGTTGGCATCTCGTTGGGAACAAGTCATCGAACAAAACGGCGCAAATTGACTTAAAACAGATGATTGTAACTAATTTTATGAACAAATGAAAATTCAAAAAAAATACCGAAGGACTTTTTTGACAGCCTAATATATTATACCATTCAAATCATTTTGTGGCTTTGAATGTAATAACTTGTTATCTCGATTTTATTTCGTCAAAAATCGACTTTTCAGTCGAAATTCAATTTCATGCAATTCTAAGACATTTGGAATCATTTTTTTTTTGAAACACCCGATTTCACCCTGGAAAAATATCCCACACCAACTAAACCAAGTCTCATTATGCGAAACATTAATGTTTCTTACCACGTTTTTATATGTATGAGAAAATTGAATAAATTAAAAGTCTAGGTGAATAGGCCAGGCTTATTTCATACATGTACATTAGAGTGCCAATGAAAATGGCCATCTCGAATATCCAAACGGGACTTGAATTGTGAATTCCCACGAAAAAATTAACGACTTTTTTTTGGGTACGATCCCAAGCTAACGTTCAAGCTGAGAGAAAGAGATGTCTGCTCCCACATATACAAACATTCTAAAGCTTTTGAATTTATATCTCGATCATATGTGATTTTCATGGAGAAAAAATCGATTTGCCTAATTTAATACCCTGATTCGGAATTTGTATATTTACTTTATTTGACATGATGTGAAATATATCCTCGTAAAAACTGAAGCATAAACACAGGTAAAAATGCATATTTTACAGGAACACATTTAAAAAATCCAGCTGAACGACCCACTAGAATGCAAATCAGCGCAAAAATCTGGGACGCATCGGGCCGCGGTAAGTGTCCGCGGCCCCGGAGTGGAATTTTCGTCATTAGCATCATTTCACCTCGGAAAATACAACCACACACATTGCTGCTGGTCTAAATCATCGCTAGAAAATCTTAATGAGCAGAATGCAGGGCCAGTGCACCCCTTCGCCATCAACATCCCCCCACCCACTCCGCTGTCTTGTTTATTTTTCTTTCAACTAAACACTCCCGCTGGAGAATGGCCCCGCAACGGCTGACGTCAAGTGTGGTTACCCGCCTTCTGGGCCGATTCGAATCAACGACGGATGAAAGATACGAAGTGTGATGGAATCACACTTTGTTGTCGCGCGCGCGATAGTTTGACGGCTATGTGGTCACTGATTAAATCACAAAAAAATAAATTTAGACATTTAGGAGGATGATTTATTTCTAGCGAATACCACAATAAACCCCTCCTGCTTTAGGGGACAATATTTTCCAGAATCCAATCAACGTACAGCGGGACGCGTAGGTAAACCTTCGGAATGGTTCGTGCGATCGTGCAATTGCTCGGTATCATCATCGATATGCCGTACTGCACCGCTCGCAACTGATCGCCCTGGCGGACCATCGAAACCAACGGAGCGCCCAGATGTGGCGTGCAGATAAAGTTGGGTCCCTGGGCCAGCGAGCAGAACATTTTATCGGTGACCCATGGAGTGTAGCCGTAGTCCTCGAAGCGTTCCTCGCACTCCTCCACATCGGTGAAAACCGATCGGGTTTTGTACAGCTCCTGAACCGAGCCCTGGCCCTGGTTCTCGGTGGTCTCGAAGGTGGTGAGAAGGAACTCGGTGGGGAGTGTGTTTCTAAGGTCCTCCCGGACGGGCAAGCAAACCGGTTGAATGTTGTCTGGAAAGGGCGCAGTAATAGGAGATAGGATCATGCAACCAAAGGCGTAAAAATTGGTAATACTCACCCGTGAATTGAACCTTCTGCTCCATGCGAACCAACGCAAAATCGTTACCTCGGAAGGGTTTGTTATGCTGTGGGTGGATCACGAATGGCAATACTGCCTTCACATCAAGCGGGGCGGCAGCGCACTCTTCCACTGTGTTACGCGTTCTAGGATCCGTGAAGGTAGTACAATCTCTGGCTTGATGAATGGTGTGCTCTCCCAAGCGTACGAAATCTCTAGAAGATGCAAAATTGATAAGATGAGACGCAGAAACTTACTCAACTTTGGATCGCCGTACAAATCTTTGTGCTCTCTAGCTTTCAGGCAGCCGGCAGAGGAGAGTACGTATCGGTTGTTTATTAGCGATCCCGTGCAGTATGGATCCTTTTCGGGAGTAGCTCTACTGGAACGAATTAGAGCCATCCACGGGAACTCGAAAACTCCCGCGCGGACAGCAGTCCTGGTAGGTTCACTTCTCTTCGCAACACCACACTCCAGGGGCAACAGGAGCGCGTTCCGATGGATCGCAATTCGCTCCACTTGGTCCGGTTGGCAGCAAACGCTCCGACGAATTCCTCGCAGCTGACACACGGATTGTCGCAAGTTGTTCTTGCTGGCTTCCGAAAGCTGAGGCGTTCGGATGGTATCGAAGATGTTTCTGCACTGTTGGATTGGTACGCAAACGCCGTTTGGTTGCGACGGTGTCGAGCAGGGGACCGTCTCTGGAAGATAATTCATGCTAATTTATGCTAATTTCGTCATTCGAAGATGAACGGGATTACTTTCGATGCCATATTCTTCGCTGAAATCGGTGTTTGTGATTTTCCCGATCCAATCCAGATAGCGAGTGACGTCGGTGAAGACAGTGTATGTCGTCGTCAGGCAGAGCTGTGAACCATCCCTGCTTCTGGTAAAGGAAAGAATTCCGCCCAAATACCAGGCGTCACCTCGTTCGAAAACAATTCCGCCGCCACTGTCGCCATTGCAAGCGGTTGTTCCTGAAAATCATGGTCGTTGATAGGGTCATTCAATCGAAGCAACGGTCAATGTCAACTCACCATTGGTGTATCCCGCGCAGAACACCTTATTGGTCAACACTCGCCCGTACAGTTCGGGCTCCTTACGCTTACAATCAAGCTCATCGACTACCGGAAGCTTCGCGAGCTTCAACCTCGTCGAGGGAATATCATTTTCGGTGAATCCCCACCCAACGATCGCTCCCAACTTCCCCGGTTCCATCTTCGTCTTCTCGCTGAGACAAATCGGCAAAACAAAATCAGTGAACTCGACGGGACTGTCCAACTCGAGTAGCGCAATATCATCCCTCAAGTTATCCAATGAGAATCCACTATGCCGGTGGATCTTCTCAACATTGTAAACCTTCCCTTCCGGGGAACCGACCGCATTCACGCCCAGCTGAACCGACATCTTTGGTAGTTTGTTGGGATTTTCTCCGATGGTGCAGTGAGCCGCAGTCACCACGAACCGCTCGCTTACCAACGTTCCACCGCAGACATACTCCGGACTGCTGCCAGGCCCCGAGTGCAACCGGATCGCCGCGTGCCATGGCCAATCGCTGATCTTGGCGTCCACTCCGTTCACGATCAACAGCGTGGTGGCGTGCTTCGGAATGCCGCACTGGAAGCGCGCATTTTGGAACACTTCCGCACCGAACGCGCAACCCAACAGCGCAACCAAAAGCAGCACAACTTTTCCCTGAATCATTTCACTCTTTATCTGTTCCGCAAAACTGCGTCTTACGGCGTCAAAGAACGCTCAAGAACTGATGCGGCTATTTTGTCCGCGCATCAGTTAAGTGGCGGCTATTTAGCAAACAAATAAAGCCATCCAACCGGTTCCGCCGGTGTCGGAATTATTATGCGGAACTAATAATGCCGCCTCTAGGGCCCCCTGGTTGCCGAGGCGCGGGAATTCCCCATCGCTCGCGAAAGCAAAACAACAACCTGAAGCGTTGACACGCCGTCATTGTTGGAAGATGCGTGCGCGCGATTGTAGGGGAAGGTTGCCCTTACCCGACCGGTGGCCCTGAACCGACCTCCCCCGGGATCTCTGGGATGGCACTACAGCGCGGGCTCGATCATATACAGTCTCGGCTTTTTTTTTTTCACTGTATATAATCGAATTCTGTATGTAATCGAGTAAAAAAACATTTTTTGATTCGTTTTTTATGCATATATGTTTCGTTTTTTGAATATAAAAGAAGAATTTAATTTTTGATTCATCCAAGAGACGAATGAACTCTCAGAGTTTAAAGTCTCTTTAATTCAATACCGTTACCGTGATTCATCCACTTAAAATCAGAAAATACCTTTCTCACATGAAAAAAATATCCAGAATCTATCAGGGGGTGATAGACGATCATAATAGGAGAACCGGTAAGTTTCTTCGTTTTTTTCAAAAATTAATGCTTTATTCGGCAAAAATGGTTACAAATTTAATATTCAAAGTATTGCAAATCGCTAGTCACAACTTTTTTCCATCTTTCTGGCAATTCACGGATACCATTGCGGAATTGTCGTCGGTAGAGGTCCCCCGTAATGGTTTCATTCGGTTTTAGCAGCTCATAGCAGAACCACACCCAGCTGGTCCCACCAAACAGACAGCTGAGCTATTCCAAGTGTATCTGCAAGTTCTTGTTGCGTTTGTGACGGATCTTGATCGAGTAAAGCCTCCAATTCTTCATCTTCAAACTTTTTCTTCGTCTTCTAAGTCAAAATTACCACTTTTAAACCACGTCTGACACGTTCGTTCAGTTGGAGCATGATCACCATAAACTTCCACCAAAAAGCTGCGTGACTTCCCGCAGCTTTTTTCTTCATATTGAAGTAATGAAGTAACACTCCCCCCAAAACCACTTTTGTTGGTACGAAATTCGACATATTCGAAGTGGCAAAAAACTATGTTGCTAACGCTCCAACTTTTTGACATATACTGAAAAAGACACGCAATAACAGTAGCTTTCCAGCGAATGTCTGGAAATTTTATTCACTGGAATAATAATCATGTTACGCCATCTGTTGTGAAATCGAAGAAACTTACCGGTAGACCTAATATTTGACGACAAAAATACTTCTACCTACGCATATGTTCGAATTTCAACAGTGTCAGAGTTATAGAACTTTTTTTTCGATTCGGACTCTGTTGGCTCAAACTGGCGCTACATTAAAAAGTACGCTACGGAAGACGATTTTGTTGCTTCCATTTGAAAGATGAGAATATTTAGTAAAGGATGTAGTAGTGTAACATCCAAAATCAGCGGATTTCAATAACATTTCGGAAATGAAAACTTAAAAGTTAGTAATTTTAAATAGGTTATTATTGATTTCATCTTAGAAATTCATATTAAACATGATTGTTTCTATCAACTAATTTAAAGCTCTCTAACCGCTCTAAAATTTGTTCTTTGACACCCAACTTCTATATTTCTTTGTTTCGCTGCAATATTGATATAAACAATTCCTGGAGCAAATTCAAGCAAAAACTTCAAAAATCACGATTTTTACCCCACTGAAATGGGGGTAGGACGGACATGTTAAGAAGAACTTCAATTGTATGTTTGGAAACTCATGTTTTCCTAAACTTAAAAGCTTCTAAAAGTTCAATATACTGGTTTTCGAAATAACAGGCCAAATGTTTTATAAAAATTTGGTTTTCCATGTTTTTTACTGAAATTAACCCATTTTAGGCCAAGCGTTCGAAAAATCGAACAGCAACTTTGAAAATTTCTCATGTCTTTGGACAGGAACCATATGGTAATGTTTTTGCACCAAAAGATTTCTTAATTCATTAGCTACCACTTATATCGATTACATTCAATTTTGAGTAACTTTATTGGATAATAAATTCGATTTAAAGCAAGTATGTTTGGAAGGTGTTTTCGATTTCAATTAAAAATACAATAAATACAAAAAAAAAGTTCGCAGTATGTTTGTACTTGCAAAAAAAAAAGTGCGGGTTTCGGCCAATGTTCGATTTTTCGAACAGTCATTTCCCGGAAAATAGAAGATGGGAAAAAATAATTCTTGAACATTGGAGTTCCTTTAGCGTTAATAATCGAAAATACAACAATGGCTTTCGTCAAAAAAATTATTTTTACAGCTTGGTCGTTAATGGGTTAAAACAAGCCGAAGAGTAGAACATTTTTATCGATGCGGGTATAATGGAATATGACAGGTTAATAATATACGAAGCGCAGAAGTTTATCGCTCGCGAGAGGAATAATTTCGCTCTCTCTCAGTGTTTGTGTGTCCAGTAACCGAAATAGAACAAAAAGAGAAAGCAATATAAAAAAGGATTGAATATTCTTCCCTTCACTTTCCATCATGTATTGGATTATGGATGTGACTGTCTAATTCAACCCCACCAGTGCAATTGTTTCAATAATTGAAATTTACCATTTACGAATGAATTTACTTTTCCGTAAATACCTAATATCGTTTCCCTGTCAACTCACAAACCGAAATATAACCGTCAACGAATTCAATTTTGCAATTAAACCACTCAAAATGCATAATATCGAAGCCGCAAAAATTACATCCACAAAAATTACATCATGTTTGATTTTCGGTTTTGACGTAGGACTACGTCTAACCGGAAGATATAGGGGGTGAAATGGAAATCTAGGCACTGAACAAGTAGGAAAAAATGCAAGATTTGGAACGCTTATAACTCGAGCATTTCTCAATAGATCGCAAAGGTTTTTGCATCAATTGATAGGAAATATATCTACGCATCTATCATAACGAATAACATTTCATTTTTCTTGAGATAAATAATTGAATAATTGTGAAATATCAAGCATTGTCAAAATGCACTATGTGCCCATTTTTGATTGGTCCATTCTGTGCTCCTCAAATCGTACCGACCAAAACGGGCAACCAGAGCAGCAGCGAAATAGAATGAAGCACGATTGGGAAGGAAAAAGAAAAAAATGAACGAAACATTGGTCGCAGTCTCACACATGCGTAACTCTCGAGCCAGCCAGTCAGCTTAAAAATCCCCGCTCCGCTGCCGTAACGATCATTCTCATTCAAACCGTACACCACATCGGTTCGCATCACAACACATTAACAAACCAACCCAAGCAGCCATGTCTGGACATGGTAAAGGAGGAAAAGTGAAGGGAAAGGCAAAATCCGGCTCGAACCGTGTTGATCTGGAGTTCCCCGCAAGGGTAGCTAGGCCGAGCGCGTTAGTACCAGTGCACCAGTCCACCTAGCCGGCGTTATATAGTTTCGGCCGCCGAAGTGATCGAGTTAGCTGGCAAAGCTGCTCGCGACGATAAGAAAACCCGCATTCGGAACAGAACACATTCGGTTCGGTGGACATCAAGACAACAGACAGTTGCAGCGAGTGGCGAGTGGCAAACGCAATCGCAAAACGGCATCAGGTAGCAGAAGAAAAAAGTTTGTTCTTTATACACACTGCTTTGGTGGCAAATCCAGAACAAGGCGGCATCGAGGGCGTTCGAAATGGTTTTTTTCAAAACCACGAGTACTAAGTTTTCTAAATTTGAACCATTCCATAAAACAAGGCGCTTTTCAGGGCCATTAAACCTTTCAAAAAAGAGTTTAGGAAATACAGTTCAATGCTTTCTAAAACAATATCCAAAATAATAATAAAACACAAATTGATTTTTTCATAATTTGTTTGCCAGGATATGATGAGTATGTAAATTTGGCAGTTGTTCTGAGCTTATTGATTTTCACCAATTCTTAAATTGCTTCTAGATTGAAAGTACAGTAATTTACACTTATCTCGACATTTAGCTAATTGGTCGGACCAGTAATGCGACATATTTAGTTGGACATTTTTGTAAACATAGAGTTCGGGGTCCAAATTATGACCCCACATTGAAAGTCGACATTGTACCACTGTCATCGCAAATGTTCAATTACAGGTTAAAATTACCTCCAATCCGATACTGAGTGGTGGTAATGCGACGTGCCATTGAATGTAATTTACTGTAAAATATGTCACAAGCTGGATGGGAAGAAATTTTCCAACTGTGAAAGCTGTGGCGAGTGGCAAATGCAATCGCTAAACAGAAAGGTTTAACCGAACAAGATGGGGATATCGAGTGATAACAAAACAATAAACTCTTTAGATTGAAGATAATTTTGTGATCCTGAAAAGGACCCTTTTTAGCCTGCATGTGAATCCAACGAGCGAACAAATCGTAATGAATGTATTTTTTTGCCATCGCTCCCTTTTAACGCTCATTCGTTCGTCTCGTTGGACTCGCCCCTCTGG
The DNA here is from genome assembly GCF_029784135.1 of Toxorhynchites rutilus septentrionalis. Lineage (NCBI taxonomy): Eukaryota > Metazoa > Arthropoda > Insecta > Diptera > Culicidae > Toxorhynchites > Toxorhynchites rutilus. Next base: position 11,382,706 of record NC_073744.1, on the reverse strand, counting down.
CTGAGTCTGCCGATTTGTCTCTATCCTGTGAGTGTGTACCGCTAGAGTATAAAACACGCGGACCCCAAAAAAATATCTTATTTTCTTTCAAACCGTAAACCCGTGTGGTTGTACGGCATCGGCATCGTGGACGTAACAAAGGAGGACAAGTTAAGGGAAAGGCAAAGTCTCACTCGAACCGTGCAGGTCTCCAGTTCCCTGTTGGTCGCATTCACTGATTGCTCCGCAAGGGTAACTAGGCCGAACGGATTGGTGCCGGAGCACCAGTATACCTAACAGCGATTATAGAGTTTCGGCCGTCGGAGTGCTCGAGTTGGCTTGCAAAGCTGTTCACGACAATCAGAAAACCCGCATCAAGAACAGAACAGCTTCGGTTCGGCGCTCATCACGGCAACAATTAGTTTCAGTGAGTGGCAAAGTGTTTCTTCGGCACGTCGCATTAAATGTAATTTACTGAACAACATGTCACAAGCTGGATGGGAAGAAATTTTCCAACTGTGAAAGCTGTGGCGAGTGGCAAACGCAATAGCTAAACAGGGAAGGTTTAACCGAACAAGATGGGAATATCGAGTGATAACAAAAACACAACACCAAAGGTTCTTTTGAGAACCATCAACATATTCATGAAGAGTAAACAGTAAACTAATCCATTTTTAAGGTAGATAGGTAGGAGAAGAAAATAAAACAATATATTTAGAATATATATTTTACAAAAGCTGTCCCCTTTGTATAGTCCTACGTCACTCCGGTTATGTCCCCGACATTACCCACCCGTCTTTTTTTTGTTTCCCTATTCCACTTTTGATCAGTATTCATTGCCATAGGATGATTTAAATATCATATAATAGCAAGTAGAAGGGGTTCCCATCAACAGAAATTTGAAATTCATAATGCAATCATGAATATCAACCACCTGTCCATTATACCCCCACTGTCCGTCTTACCCGCAGTTCCCCTACATTGAGATTTGTTGGCCGACGGACCGTTCACCGATCTAGGGCCCAAAGAATTGGAGATGTCCAGTTTCGTCTGTCTTGGGCAGCCGTTCTCCAGTCACTCCAGTCACCTCGACCACCAGCAGATCGTGCATCCTCTTCCACCGCGCACATCCACCGAGTGCGAGGCCTGCCACGAAGTCGACGGCCTCTTCCTGGTTCTCTGCCTAAGATAGTTTTGGCGGCTCTCTCGTCAGGCATCCTGGCTACATGTCCAGCCCACTGCAGCCTGCCACGCCGATTACCTTCACTATATCAGAATGTTTGTATACCTGGTACAACTCGTGATTCATGCGCCAGCTTCCAATTTACCGCCAAGTATCGATCACTGAACTCAAAAACTCCGAGCACTCACTCGTCGGTCAGCTTCCTTCAGCGTCCATGCTTCATGTCCGTAAAGGGCCACCGGGAGGATCAGCGTCCTATACAGCGCTAGTTTTGTGTGAGTTTGCAACCTACGGGACCTTAGCTGGTTACGTAGTCCGTAGAAGGCCCTGTTCGCAGCTGCAACTCGTCGTTTCACTTCACGGCTCCTATCGTTGTCACAAATCACAAGCGTACCAAGATAAACGAATTCATCAACCACTTCAAATCGTTCCCCACCAATCTCCACTTTAGTACCAACTCCACCGGAACCTCCACGCTCCCTGCCAGCTACCATGTACTTTGTTTTGGCAGAGTTGGTGATAAGTCCCAAACTCGCCGCTTCCCTCTTAAAAGGCCTGAAGGCCTCCTCCACGGCCCTACGGTCGATACCGATGATAATATCAATGTCGTCCGCAAAATCAAGGAGCATGTGCGATCGCCTAGGACTTTGATGATTAATCCGTTCCGTGTTTCTAAATTCGTTGTTCGCGGTTAGGATGGGTTCTGGTATGCTACCTTACCAGGGTTGAGATACCTACATCCTGCTGATGGGGCTGCCATCTTAGATGTAGCTGGCGGGGTACAACATTTCATTCTTAGCCGCTCGCTCCGAAACAGACGCTATTTGGGCTGCTTCTACTGGAGATCAGACGCATCGATTTTTTGGGCTGAAACGCTTATGGCTACGTCAACTCGCCTTTTAGGAGTCGTTAGGGGAGATTGTGTAGAGCCCACTACGCATCTCCCGGTCCTAACTCCTGCTGCTTGTTCGGGGGTACTTATTCATTGTATCCACAATCTGTGACCCGTCTGATTCCTTGCCGCTAGGCTGTGCACATTAAAACTCACATTGAACAATGCAAGAAGCATATTGATCCCTGTGATGTTATCACTACGACACCCATATTGAACCCTTGTGAGAATCACTATGACACTCTGACACCCTACACATAATAGCGTTTTATTGAATCGCGATGCATATATAACAGAAGGGCGAAAGATACAACATTCAGTCGAACCCCGAGCAGCATGATGAATGTTGAGAGTTTGAGCGGCGCGAAAATGGGCATAGCATAAACTGACCAGACAGTCCCGCATTTCAACAAAATGTCCCACGTAAGATTCCGTCCCGCGAAACGTCCCGCATTTGGCAAAAGAAACGAAAATGTCCCGCGATATCAATATATTTCAATATCACAATTTGATCATGTTGATTTTCTTAAATGGATGAATCTCAAAAAAAACTTTTATTTGGCAGACTGTTCAAGAGATTGTAACCCGCGACGCCGGGGGAGCGTCCGAGCCCTCGCTACCGGGTAATTTGCGCAGATAAGCGGTCGGCTTAAGCGCCACTCCCGTGAGGGAGACCGACTGCCGTGTTATTTTTTCTTGCCCGGCAATAAGACACCCACTGAGGGCGGGTTTGTTCTTTTATCCTCACAAACCCGGTTAGCCTTGCGACGTTTTCCCTGCGCTCTCGGGAGAACCCGCGATATCGTTTGTCCACGAGACATAATGCAGACACAAGGGAAGCTGGGTCGATCCCACTGACTACCACTTATGCTGAAGTCTCCTCATTGTACCAACTAAGAATGCTCTTCCCTCAACTTCAGAGCTCGCTTCGGAGCGTAGGAGTAAGAAAGGAAGTAAAAAAAGGAGTCTCCACTCAGACTCGTGACCTACTCAACAAAAAAAAAACGCAATTAAACGGATTTGTCGGTGCTTAGGCCACCGTGATCCGTGATGTGTAAATAATTTATTTACACAATACCTACATCAATAATTAAATTCATTCACTACGCTACTTAAAAAATTCAATCAATCAAGAAAAACATCAAATGAACATAGAAAAGTTGTACTCACATATACGACATTAAATTTCTCTCGACTAAACTCTACATCCCTAGTTTCGAACTCATAACCTGGAGGCTGGCTTTCTTGGTTAGAAGCTACTTATAGCTCAATATCACTTATCCTACATGCGCATGTTAATCTATGGATAAGGAAAGAGGTACTCACTACCATGACTTTACGTGTTCGATCCGGCGGCGGCTTCTGCTCCAATATGAGTGGGTGTATGATGCTGTTTCCGGTGCGCCTGGCCGCGGCTACAATGTTTCTGGGCGCAACACGTTTTCCTACCAGTGCGGCGAGAATGTTGAGCCTTGATTGGATTACAGGCCAATTCCAACGATGATTCCGTGGGGTCAGAAGCGCCACTTCCTAATACATTACAGAAAAAGCACACACAGAAAGCCATTCAAAATTTCGCCACATTTCACAATGCCACAATGTCTTTCTTACCTCCAAATTTATTGAGCAGATGCATGGGAGGGTAAAGTTTAGCTTCACCAAATTCTTATAACAAACGCTAACGAAAATTAACCAGAAAAAAAGAAAGAACACAACTGAGCACAACTAACACACGATACTAAAGCACCAACTACCTTTTCGAATTTTTCTCGCGGTTCAAAAACAATTAACACCACTCCGACCTCTTCCACGGTCCACGTTGAAATGGACGAACATAATTTTGACGTGGGACTACGTCTAACCGGAGTATATGGGGGGTAAAATGAAAACCTAAACACAGAACACGCAGGAAAAAATGAAAGATTCCGAATGCTTATAACTCGATATTTTTTCACTGGATCGGAAAGATGTTTGCATCAATTGATAGGGAATATTTTCAATAAAATGTTATTTTTCATTAGATAAACAATTGAACACCTGTAATATGTTATTCGTTATCTAAACGCCCTAACTACCTCTTTTTGATTGGCTGCATCTACGGTTTCCCTAACACAGCCATCAGAACCAAGCAGCCTTGGGGAAATCGGCATTGTAAATACATGAAAGTATGGGGACTTTTGTTCTCACCAAAATGTGTTCCCTAACACAGACTTCAAAACCAAGCAGCGTTGGAGAGATCGGCATTGCAAATACATGAAAGTCAGAGGTATTTTTGTTTCGACTGAAATGTGTTTCCCTAACACAGACTTCAAATACATGGAGCTTAGGGAAATTGGCATTGCAAATACATGCAAGTCGGGGTCATTTTTGTTCCGACTGAAATGTGTATCCCCAACACAGACTTTAGAACCAAGGTGTCTGAGGAAATTGGCATTGCAAATTCGTGCAAGTTTTGTTCCGGCTGAAACATTCTTTGTGTGGACACCGTCTGGACAACATCGTTGCTGGACGGGCTGGACGGCGAGGGATCGAGTGCCTTTCTCAAGGCAAGAGGGCAGAGGTGGTAGCGCTGGAGTAGAGTAATAGAGTAGAGTAGAGTTTTCAAAGGGCCTTTCTCAAGGCTAGAGACGAATGAACTGCAAAAGTTTAAAGTCTCTATAACACAAGACCTTCCTTCCTTCCGGCTGAAATGTGTTTGCCTCTAACACAGACTTCAAAACCAAGATGTCTGGGGAAATCGGCTCAGCAAATAAATGCAAACTGCGAGTACTTTTGTACTCGCTTGCCTTTGTGCAAGTGCCTGAAGTTCATCAAATCAAGCAAATTCGCGGTTCGAGAAAAACGTACACTTGAGAGATGCAAACTTCAGAAGGGAACGTAAAATAAAATAATCGTTTGATGGTTCTTCCGTTCACATATTTTGTCCTAGGCATCATACCTAGGACTGTCATTAAATTTACTTGTAACGAAGAACATAATCTATCACAATGCATGAATTGACATTATAAGGAATTACACAATATTTTTACTCACAAAGCAAATATATTGAATTCAATTAAATTCGAGAATTGTTTCATTCTATCAAAAATTTAATCAATAGAAACGAATGATTGCTACGCTAAGATAGTCCCACGTCAACCTTGCGGTTATATCATAGATATAACCCACCCATTTTTTAGTCCTCAGATCAGCGCACTAATCATTAGGACCGGAACTGCGTAATTATTAACGAAGTTAATAATCACGCAAGTCATGCCAAGTTCCCTTGCTCCTACATCGGTCTCATATTCAAACATTCTCGGGCGATCACCTTTAACCTCCCGAGCGCAGTTCAAATCGAGTCGCTTGCCGGATTTTTGAGGTTCCAATAACAAGGAAACTCCCGCCGAAAGACTCTGCTATTTGGAGGAAATATCCAAACGAAAAAAAGGGAAAAAAAAGAAAGCATGAGTCTCTCGGGTGTATTGGTATGTGGGTGTCTTGGCTAAAACACAGCCGCCGAATCACATCCAGCACCCATTATGGCAAGTTGCTCAAATCTAAAAAGAGGAGCGTCACTCGCGTTGCCAAACATCCAATACATGGAAAGAAGAGATAATTCGAGATCCACACAGATGAGATTGTGTTGGATCTGAATTTCAAAATAACGAAACGAGGGGCTTCCAAAAGTCGAAATAAGTACAGTGCTACAAGATTAATCCAAAGATTAATACGTTGAGCTGTTTTTTTCGCACCGACATTGGGCTTTCTGTTTAGAGAGTGTCAGCTGGAAGCGACAGCAACAAAATTGGAAAATGATTTTTATAAAAGTCCCCTATTGATCCGCAGGGACCAACGTCAGACGAACAGTTCATCTTTGGTCCCCTAGCTCGGTCAGGGCTTAACGTTTTAAATGAGCCGGAAAAACTAGTGCATACTCGACAGGAAGAGACAGAATTGTTTGATGAAGTATCGTAAATGAAGCGCTGGGCGGTCTTACGGAAGTTGGCCGGAACCTGCACCATGGTCGATGAAAAGATGAATATCGGCGTGTTATTTTACCTTTTCGTGGCTTTTGTGGTCGTCTGTATCTCTATTTTGGCCATTCGCACAAAAGTTTTCTATCGGGCGCAGCTGGAGAATGTTGGGAAGGTTGGTGGTCTTCACGACAATGTTTATCTCCAGCCGATCCACCCGCCAGTGATCTTTTGGCATAATGGGCTGATCCCAGGTTCGGTATAAAGACCACACCACCTTCCCTACTCCGGCAAGCACTTCGTAGAATATATTTCCCCGTTCACCATATGACTCGAAAGAAGAGCGGCTTGGACATTCCCTTCACGTCTGTCAGAGATCCTTCTACCAGAACTTGATGTGAATGATATATTCGTCGTCATCGCTTACCTGGGGAACGTAAAGTACCCGGTCCCCTGCCATTCGTTGAATTCTAGCGGACACAAAGTGTCTCAGGATCTCCGACTCCTTCGCTGTGGGGTGGAGCTTACAATATGGAAAAATCATTAAATTGCTTGACAGTGCTGCTGCTGCTGTGAATCAGCAGCCTTGAATCATTTTGGTTGTACACTTAATAAACGTAAGATTTGAAGAAAATTTGTTCCTATAAATTATCTTTTATCGCCATCCGAAATTAGTCCATTTTTTTGAATGCATACGTTAACACTAAAATCGATGAAGAATGAATTGGAATTTTCGAGCAATCCATTCGGTAATTTGAAGAAAATTGTAGAATTTGAATCGTGCTTGCCAGGCGTAAATGCTCTGATTGAGTGAGTGGTTTTCGGGCGTAAACAAAATCTAAACCACCGAAAAATCACAACTGAGTGTCAATACTCAGAAAGAAATAATACTGATCATTTTAGACTCGCTAAACTATGGTTTATGTTCACATGACGTATATACATAACGTTTAAATCTTTGTGTCCCGCGTTGGATCTCTGACCATCTGGTCACCTTAGCATAGCAACATTATTCCCATATAGAGAATCACGTTCCTTCGAAGCGCAACATTCCATTCTTCGTGAGGACACCGACTGGACAATATCGTAGCTGGACGGCGAGGGATCGAGTGCCTTTCTCAAGGCGATGAAAAATAAAGTTTTCCAAGGGCCTTTCTCGGGGGCTAGAGACGAAAGAGCTGAAAAATTTTGACGTCTATAATTCATTACCTTACACCTCTATAATTTACACATTACAACATTCATTCACGCTCTGACAAGCTTGATGTCTTGACGTTGATAATTTATTTGGGAATGTTGTTGCTGTGTCCATTGCTCGCCCCGCTCAGTAAAAGCGTTCTGTACAATGAAGGATGCATTATCACTCTGTGGCCGGCGTCGTTATTGACTATTTAAAGTTCGATTCACCGAAACTTGCACAATGAGAATGATTTGCTACTCCCAAGTGTCATTCGGTGTGTTCTTTGTGATGCCAAGGAGTACCAAAATATGTGAACGGAGGAATTGTCAACCGATAATTGTATTTTACACTTTGAATTGCTCTTTTACACTTTCTTTGTCTGTTTCCGGCCTGTTAGTGCCGTTTTCAATGCACCGGAAGCCACCATCTTCGTTTCCAAAATGGCATCGGAATACGATATTCGACATCCTCTGCTATAACCCTTTCACCCAATACCCATACCTTAGGGGGTATTCATCATTGTTGGTCAGTTAGAGCCATTATCAGCAAACCGGAAGTCAAAACAAGATTTTTTTCGTTTTCCGCTCAGCAGTATTTTCACCCATTACCAATATAATTACGATCAATTGAGAGTAGATTCGCTGCAAAAAATCGAAGGTTGTTTTAGAGGACCACCTCACTTTTGAAGTTGTCGACCTCTATTTTCCCCTTTTATTGGCAATCGTGAACCACACCGATCAGTATAAAACATAGTTTAAGAGTTATAGTATTCACTCCAATGTCGATGTCGCCAAAAAACGAGAATTTTATGTCATGCCGTTGCAATTTGAGGGGTCGGGTTAGGGCCACCCTCTCCTATTCATTTGCTTTTGGGCGGAGAAAACCGATGTTTACGACAAAAAAAATCTGATAGTGGAAAAAATCGGTCAAAAATCCCCGAATTGAATGAGCCAAAAAAAACTATGTATTGATAGCGCATCCAAAAAAACAAAGCATCGTTGATCATCGCATCACATCATCGCTAGCTGTTGGCTGTGATGGGCCGTGTCTAGTTTTCTGAAGCCACTCGAGCCTTGCTAAACCGGTTTCCGAGAAAAAATCCCACCCAATACGAGCTTTAGCTTCGGCTCATCGTTTACTTAGGATCGGATCACAATCGAACAAGGCTCATTGCCAGCAGAGGCATCGTCCAAGCCGGTTCACATCAGTTGGACTTTCCAGTGTTTTATCGTTTTCCCGAAAAAAAGGAAGTGCAAAAAAAAAACAGAAACCATGAAGTTGCTCGTGATCACGAGTTTTATAATCGTCTTGGTTCTTGCGGCGAACCAAGTAGGCGCCAACACAAGTCACAAAGCGCTGAATCCATCCAAGTTGGCGCTGCTTCCGCAGGAATGTGGCGTCTCGAAGCTTGGCCCCGGCACCGCCAGCACCAACAGTCTGGCATTCGAGTATCCGTGGATGGCTTTGGTGCGTTTCAACAAGACGCGACGGCCCGCGACCTGTTTGGGCACACTCATCAACCGGCGCTATGTGCTGTCGGTTGCTGGCTGCATGAAGAAGACCAAGGGTGATCCGTAAGTTGCGCGACGTGTGCTTATGAAGAACAGAAATTAATTGTTTTCAATTACTATGCTGTGTGTTCAGGGATTACATCCGTCTGGGGGAGCAATCGGAGAGTTCCGAAAGGGATTGCAATCGTTTCACCGAAGCAAAGACGGGTTACGCCTACAAGGAATGCACCGGGCCAGTGGTAGATGTGGGTATCGAATCGTACGTTATCCATCCCGAGTTTGACGAACCGATGTATACCAACGATCTTGCCCTGCTGCGAATGGCCCGCGAAGTGGATTACAACGATTACATCCGTCCGATTTGTCTACCGACTACTCCGGAGCTGAGAGCCAGCATTCCACGCTACCTGGTGATGACCGCGTGGGAACTCGAAGCGGACGCCCCGAACCATTACGTGGGAGATCTGCAGAAGTATTTTGTGGAAAACATTGACATGGACAGCTGCCAGCGGACCTACGAACGCGTTGGATTCACACCGGATTTCAACGAGCAGCGATTCTGTGCCCAACAGTTGGGACCAAACTATGTGTGCAGTCGTGTCCCGGGATCACCGATCGGAACCGAAATGGACATCGGTGGAACCAAACGCTTCGTCGAGTTTGCTATGGCCAAGTTCGCGCCACTGAACTGCACCCTGCGTCAGTCGGTCCCAATGATCTCCATGCGTATCACCGAGTACATGGAATGGATCACAGAACATCTGGAAGCCTAAATGGGATACATATAATAAAGAAAACGAACAATATTTCATCTATTTGCGACTTTTATATTTCTCTTATCACCCCCTAATTAAGCTTAAATCCGATGGTTTAATGCTGTCGAGGATCCAGTCCAAATAGCGCCCTAAATTCATTGCCAGACCGGGAACCGTCTGCCGAACGGTACAATTGAGAGGGGCAAATTTCCACAGTCCGAACTGAACGAATCGTTCGCCGTCCATGTCGACATATGCTCCTATCGGGGCGCCCGCTATCCGGTGGCAGCTGTACTCCGGACCAAGCTGTAGCGTGCACAGTCGATCCTCGTTGAGGGCAGGAGTGAACCCAACCGATTCCAGAGCCCGCTGGCATGTGTCGATATCCACGGTAACCTGGGGATACCGTCGCAGTTCGCCTTCGTAGATGTTCTGCTTCATCAGATCCATCTCCCAGGCTGTGATGACGAGATCTTTGGGAACACTGTTCCTATAAGGGGAGTACAGAGGCAGACAAATGGGCCGAATATGATCTGAAAACCGAGCAATCGATCGTTAATCATTTTCGAAAAACAGGAAGTGGGTTATATCTGTGGTATATGCGCAAGGTTGACGTAGGACTTTCGTTGGTTTAATGATCATTTGTCTGAAGTTTCATCTGAGTTAATTATCAATGAATGGATGAATGAATGATTGGGGAATCCAAAGCCTCAATATCTCTTTGTCGACTGAACGAAGTGAGATGGTTATCGCTTCATTCGAAAGATAAAATGTCTACGAGTTATATGCCAAGCTGATGAATTTTTAAGTCTCTATAATTCAAGACAACAACTAATTATTGAAATCACAAAAACCTATATGTTACGGACCAAGCTTAGATAGCAGGGTTAAATAATCAAATATCAAATTTGTAGCGCAACGTGCATTTGAAAAACAAAATAGTGCCAGCAGGAGGAAACCACATGTTTCGCTTCCTTTTATTCAATTGTTCTATATAGCACCCAAGATAAGCGCACCAGAGATAGCGTATTAGACGAAGGAATAGAAGTAAATATTTATTGCCGGCAATTAGCTAGATGTTTCCCACTTGAACCTTTTTCTTAGAAAACATGTTTTAATGGGACCCAAGGCGAGAGCGCTGTATGGACCATCCGAGAGGTGATAACATTGCATGTTTAGATCTCGCCCTTTAATGCGCATGAAATGAGCGCGAAGGGCGAGAATGAATAGGGTATAGAACCAAAAATGTTTATTTAGGATCGCACGCGGGTAGCGTAGCTTTTATTTGGTTCTAAGAACGTTGCTGTAGGACCTTCCCACACAGAGATATTTCAGTTTGAATGAAAAATTACCCTTTCGTCTTTGATGATGAATAATTCAAAAAACAATCATCGCACCGCAAATCGAAAGGCAGTTTTGAAACCCCAATAAATTCCACACAAGGATAAATTGTTACTTTGACGAAAAAAATCATTAATTTTTTTTGCATCGATTTAAAAAATGTGACAAAAACAGGATTTTTATAGTGCTTCACAAAATCCACTGTAATTCTGCAAATATCGCAGTATATTGTTGCCCACTGCACCTACACACGCTATGATAAAAATGTGCACGTAAAATGTCCTAATACCTGAAAGTTGTAGCTTCAAAATGATGCGCATCCCATCGATATGCGTTGATTTTTCACGAAGTTACAGCATGCCAAAAAACACTTAAAATTTCCAACCTCGCACTATATTCCTCTAATTTTTTGTCGAGTGTATAAGAGAAAGGCGGAAGATACCACATTCAATCACACCCCGACCAGATTGATGTGTTGACCTTGAGAGTTCATTTGGGAATGTTGTTGCTATGCCCATTTTTGCACCACTCAACACTCATCATGCTGGTCGGGGTTTGACTGAATGTTGTAAGGAAGGAAGGAAGGTTTTGTATTATAGAGACTTTAAACTTTTTCAGTTCATTCGTCTCTAGCCTTGGGAAAAACCCTTGAAAAACTTGTCTCTACTCCGGCACTACACCTCCACCCTCTTGCCTTGAGAAAGGCACTCGATCCCTCGCCGTTCAGTTCGTCCAGCAACGATGTTGTCCAGACGGTGTCCACGCAACGAATGTGAATGTTGTATCTTCCGCCCTTCTCTTGTATATGCATCGCGCTTCGATACAACATGATACTCTGGGCAGCGCGAAAATGAGCATAGCAACTATATTCTCAGAAGCCATACCATGTAAGCTTACTCTCTGATTGACGACTAAAGTCGACCTCTTTCATCGTTACATTGTTTAGTTGTTTTACTATTTCCACTATATATGTCGCGGATCTTTTCCCTCAATTATTGTATTCGAAATCAAAATCCATCCATTAATTGAAGAGATATAAAACTGAAACTATGAAGAAGGCTCCTGTATTGAAAGGTTAGACGAAGTCCCACGTTAAAATCTGATCGTAGTATTTGATAAACTCTTTCGCTTTAAAGAAACTTCTAATTCTGTGAAGAACTATTTGATATTTGATGAATTTGATTTACTGAAAACAAAATAAAATCTCTTGTGTTGTGCGTGATGATGTTTAGCTTTTTTCGCAGTCACGGCTTCTGTGCAGCGATTTCCGGGAATTTAGTTGACTTTTGCTTTCGGTTGTAGTTTTCTTCTTCCTGCTAGCAGCGGGGAGGTAGCGGTTAATGCTTGAACGAACGCAACGCACCAGTGCCCTTCGTTTGCACGAACAGTCTCTTGATGGCGACACCATTCATCAGCGCTCACTTGTAGCAGCGATAACATGCTCCTACCGGTGTACAATTATAACTGAGTGGATTTCCGAGCGGGTGCCAGCTTATATACAGATTTGTGTAATTTCAGTGTTTTCGAACCAGTAATTACCAAGCATATAACGCGTAGACCTTTTATCTTTCGAATGAAGTGATTATCATACCATTTCATTCAGTTGTTTAGTAGATATCAACGCTCAAAGTCTTAACGCTCCCGCTTAACGCTCTCGTTTTCGAAACATTGAACATACACCCCAGTATAGAAATGAAAGACGTAGTCCTACGTCAAAACTGTCGATTTATCTCACAACCTACCTGAATAGGGAACATCGGCCGCCATGCGCACGATGGCGAGGTCATTCGTGTACATCGGCACATCAAACTGGGGATGTCGAATGATTTGTTCAACCTTTACATCCAACACGCGGTCAGCGCATATCCTGCGGCCCCTCTCATCAAAGCTGCAATCATATTCCTTACCTTCCGTGTGCTCTCCCAAGCGCACATGATCACTAGAAAAATGCAACGATCATTTGAGCATCTGCCTGAATCACACCGAAACCCAATCGCAACTTACACTTGAACCGATTTGAGTTTGGACATACATCCGGTAACCGAAAGCACATAGCGGGTGTTCAGCAGTGTTCCCAGACAGAACGGGATCACGCCATTTTTGCGCATTTGGAAGCGCACCATAGCCATCCAGGGAAACTCAAAAACCGAAGTGCTCTGGCCGGCCGCTGGACCGCCGCGAATTTTCGGTCGACCACATTCACTGGGCAGCAGCAAAGCGTTCCGATGCAAAGGCATCGGTTCGATCTGCTCCGGCTTGCAGCAAACCGCCCGCGGAACGCCACCGATGCTGCAAATCGAACGGTTAATGAAGGTAGCGTCTTGCTGTGAGATGAGAGGTGCACGGATCGCATTGAAAATATCCCTGCACTGCTGGATTGGTACACAGGTTCCCGGCGTCCCTTGCGGTGTGCTGCAAGGAATATTCTCTGTTGAAAACAAACAAAAAAAAACATCAATGCTAACTTCGAAATCGATCAATCGCCAATAACTCACTTTCTTCGTTGTACCTGCCGCGGAAATCGATATTCGTGGTTTTCTCAATCCAATCCCAGTAGGCGTTGACGTTGGTGAAGGCAGTGTACGAATCGGCGAGGCAATAGCTGGACCCACTGCGACGAATTTTCGTGAAAGACACAATACCCGCGACGTACCACGCATCCCCCCTCTGAACCATCAAACCTCCCCCACTGTCCCCATTGCATGGGGCGGACCCATTCGCCAAGCCAGCGCAAAACAGTTCCTTGTGGAGCGTTCCCTCGAAAATGGTCGGGTCACTCTTCACACACTCCGACTCGGCAACGACGGGCAGTGCGAGCTTCTTCAAAGTAGGCGACGGTTTATCATCGTCGGACACTCCCCAACCAACGACCGTTCCGATGTCGTTCCTCAGAGTAGCCTTCGCGTTCAAACAGGCCGGCAGCACGTGGCCTGTATACTGCACGGGTTCCGTCAGCTCCAACAGCGCAATGTCGTTCAACAGACTATCTTTCGAGTACGAGCTGGTGTGAATCTTCGCAACCGCGCGCACCTGTTGCGTGTCCTGTTCCGGATTCTGCAAGTCGAACACCCCCGCCCACACCGTTATGTCCCTCGCACTGCGGAATAGCTGATGTCGATCCTCGCTCAGCAAGCAGTGAGCCGCCGTCAGCACAAACTTCTGACTAATCAGAGTGCCCCCGCAGGAGTACTTATCGGTGCCATCCTTCTGCCTAATCCACATGGCCACATGCCACGGCCAATGGCCGTGCCGTGTGTCCTCCCCTCGTACAATCAAAAACTGGGATTTCACCCGCGGGATACCGCACAGGAATTTCTCCTCCGTTGCAAAAGCTGCCCCAAACAGCACCAACAGCACCACGAAGATCCGCTTGTCCCCCATCATTTGCACCCCGAAACAAAAAGACCACACCTGAACGGACCAAGTTCGCGACTTCGACTGACTTTTTAGGTTCCGCGGAAGATGAGCAGCACTTAATGGCGCCCGCAGTGATTCGCATATGGCGGAAACCGGTTCAACTAGAAGTAGTCGGAAGACATCGCCCTGCTTCTGTCGACAATTCGCGACTAGCCGCGAGGATCACTCGAATGACGATGACGATTCTTCTTTTGTTTTGTTTTGTTTTGTTCTGCGATCGGCGGCGTCATTGGCAATGTGTCGCCTGAAGACACGCGCTTTCGTGTGAACCTATGCGGCCCTGAGTCATGGGTTACTTCGATCGCTACCGGTTCTGTCATGATGATCATTTGTTATCGCTGTATTTTTGTTTTTTTTTGCCCGTTATGATTCTCGCGAATAGTGATATCGAGGGGATTTACGATGGTGAAGCTTTGTGTTTCATTGGCGTGGAGCGAAAATGACTCCAACGTGCTTTAAACATTAAAATTATCACTGAAAATTTGCTTTTCTGTATCGAACATGTATTCCATGTAACTGCGAAACATGTAATTTGCAAGTGAATCGAGAATCTTGAGCGCAAAATGTGCCTGAAATTAAATTTATATTATGATGACGAGTTTTGGTAGAAGCACTGGGAAATTCATAGTAAAAGGAAGTTTTAAAGAACCAACTGAAATATCGATCAATGAAACTTAGTAAGAAATCGTATCAAAATTCATATCATAATCTATTTTGGGCGGGACGAAGAAGCTCGCCGGGTCAGATAATGAGAACTAAAACTTGTAAAAATGTTCCAACCAGACAGACCGTGATTTGTCCGATTTGAAAATGAAGGCTTTCACTAAAACCTGGCTCGTTTTTAAAGGAATTACACTTCTGGAGCAGAGATAAAAATTTAAATGGAGCTTGTAAAAACTCAATTTTTATGAAGAATATTATAGACCCATCTCTCGAGATCTTTATTATTCTGTCATTTTTAATTTCGTCATTTTCCCGGTCCTGACCCAACGATCATAAAGATCGTAATTTTTTTTAACGTAGGACTACGTATAACTGGAAATAGGACCCATTAATATGGGTATCAAATGAAAGGGCTTGACTAATAGAATACAGTTATTTATGAAAAATGCAATTCCAAGATGGTGGCCACTACAAGATGGCACCATATATATTTTTTTCAAAACCTCATCAATATGGGTATCAAGCTTGCAAGCTTATCGGACGCATTCTTCAGTCGATCCGAAAGAGGTGTTTTTTTCACATCGATTCTATTGTGTTTTTTCATCCGGCGCGCTTGCAAGCGTGGTGAATCTCAACCAAATAAGTGGTGTACGATCGAGACACTGAGGATCCATTCAACAGATCACATACGTCACACCGCAGCGGCAAGTAGAAGTTTATTTCTTTTTTTCTCCTTTCTATCATTTCTTCCACTTTCTGTGCATAACAAATACCATTGTTTCGCTGGGTGTTTACGTAATCATCAAGCGTTGGCATTAGGGTGACCATCTTCATATATATTGCACTTGAACATTTGTTGGAACTTTTTTTCATTTTTGAATTAAATTTAATAAAAATTAGTTTGAATAACTATAATTTTCTACTGTAACTAAAATAGAAGTTTAGGGGGTCTCCGTAGCCACATTGGTTGCGCGTTCGCTTAGTAAGCGATCGATTGTGAGTTCAAAACTCAGGGCCCTCATTGACCATCTTTGTGTTGTTACAGAATAGCTACGTCCACGCAACAATCATCAGCGATGGAGATCGATCCACGGTCGAAATAAGATCGATTCATCCATACAACTGCTCTGCTCTGCAAGACACATCGGGCTGCTGTTCTATAAATAACTCAACAATGATCAATCCAACTGTCTCCGCTGTCCGGTCTAACTGGATAATGGAAGAACAGAACGAAAACTCTTACGCCTATATGGCAACTGTGTAAATGTGTACCATATGTAATGGTATAGAAGGGAATACTCTAACGCCGAAAACATGGCAACTGTGTAATGTGCTAATTATAGATATGATAAACATGTGACATGTACACGATTGAAATTCGGCTCTGTTACAGCCAAGATGCTAATGAGCCTGAAATAAACAAAAGGGATAAAAAATAAATAAAATAGAAGTTTATCTTATTATATTTATTTTTTAATTTTTTTTTATTACCAATAAATTCTGTTCATATCGAACAGTTGACGAAATTTATTACTATGGCTGAAGGCGGGGAGGATCCCGCAACGACGCCAACGTATATCTCTGATACGGAACCCCCTGAAGAACCGGAAGGTGAAGTAGAAATTGGAATAGAAAACGTAATTTCTGATGATGAGGAGGATGAAGAAAAACTGGATTTTCGTCAAAAAGTATACCCTGAGGGCTCCAAAGGCCCATTCATTGTGTACTTTAGGCGAAAATCCAAACCCCTCAATGTTATTCGCATATCTAAAGAGCTGACAAAAAACTTCTCAGATGTTACCGAGATTACTCGGATGCGGCCAGACAAATTACGAGTTGTCGTCTCCAGCCGGACCCAAGCAAATGATATAACCCGTTGCGATCTCATTGCGATTGAGTATCGCGTATACGTGCCCTGTCGTAACGTAGAAATCGACGGCGTAATCACCGAAAAGGGTTTGACCCGAAATGATATACTCAAGGATGGAGTCGGTCGCTTCAAGAACTCTTCGCTTAAAACTGTGAAGATTCTTGCATGCGACCAACTGAAATCCGTATCTATTATAAATAATAAGAGAGTTCTCAGTTCGACAAATTCTTTTCGAGTAACCTTTGAGGGCTCCGCCCTTCCAAACTTCGTTTCGATAGATGCGCTTCGTTTACCTGTTCGATTGTTTGTACCCCGGGTAATGAGTTGCAACAACTGCAAGCAACTTGGTCACACGGCCGTCTACTGTTGCAACAAAAAGCGTTGCGCAGATTGTGGAGAGAGTCATGATGGGACTTCTTGCGCAAAAGAGCGCAAGTGTCTTCATTGCGACGGGGCCCCCCATGATCTTTCTCAATGCCCGGTGTACATACAAAGAGGGGAAAAAATCAAGCGTTCCTTAAAGGAATTTTCAAAACGGACTTATGCAGAAATGCTTAAGAATTCCGTGCCAACGACGCAGGACAATCCTTACTCCCTCCTGCAGAACGACGAGCCTGTCGCTGACGCTCCCAATGCGGGAAGTTCTGGTACATCGCAGGGTGCCATCAGGAAAAGGAAAATTACTACTTTTCCATCACTCCCCAGTAAGAAGTCCGAAATTTCCCAAGTTGGATTGAAACTTCGAACCGAACGTGCTGAAAATAGACCGAAGCAAGTACCTCCTGGTTTACACGGTTCTTCTACTAACCAGGGGTCCTCAGCACGTTCCGGAACAACACCCAATACGTCTGTTCCTTTTTCGCGGTCAAAGCAACAGTCACAACCTGGCTTGTTTGCGCTTTCTGACCTGGTGGACAACATTTTGAATGCTTTGAATATTATTGACTCTCTTAAAAGCATAGTATTATGTTTGCTTCCGGTAGTGAGAACATTCTTGAAAGAAAAATGTGCCTTTTTAGCAGCGTTCATTTCCCTCGATGCCTGATTCAGTGCAAGAGGTCAAGGAATTGACCACTGTAATACAGTGGAATTGCAGAAGCATCATCCCTAAACTAGATCAATTTAAATTTTTAGTTCATAACTCTAACTGTGATGTATTTTCCCTGTGAAACATGGCTTTCTTCAGCCGACGAGCTGAATTTCCACGATTTCAACATTATTCGCCTCGATCGAAATGACTCGTTTGGTGGCGTACTATTGGGGATTAAAAAATGTCACTCCTTCTATAGAGTCACTCTCCCATCGATGACAGGCATTGAAGTTGTTGCTTGCCAGACACAAATCAATGGCAAAGACCTCTGCATTGCTTCGATATATATCCCTCCCAGAACTACGGTAGGTCGCCATCAGTTCTTTGATACTATCGAGGCAATGCCGGAGCCGCGGTTAATCTTAGGTGATTTCAACTCCCGTGGAACAGCATGGGGATCACTTTACGATGACAACCGTGCCACTTTGATTTATGATCTGTGCGACAACTTCAAATTGACAGTTTTGAATACTGGGGAAGCAACCAGAATAGCCAATCCTCCTGCACGGGCAAGCATGCTAGACATATCTTTATGCTCTTCTTCGTTATCCCTGGATTGCATGTGGAAGGTAATCCAAGATCCCCACGGTAGTGATCACCTACCAATAATTTTATCGATCGCTCTTTGGAATACGGCTAGGAAAATGCGTGGCTGGAACCATACAAACGAAAGTGAGGAATACTCTGACTGTTGGATTTTTAACTTTGCAAGGAAGGTTTGCCCCGACACCGTTCCTGCACAAAACGTCGTACGCGACATTCCACTTCAAAGCGATTATGAGAATTTTTCGATGGTGGAATTCTCAATTGCCCTTCTCTCATGTAACAATTCAGCTCCGGGGTCGGACAAGATTAAATTCAACTTGTTGAAGAATCTTCCCGACTTGGCTTAACAGCGTTTGCTGAACTTGTTCAACAAGTTTCTGGAGCTGAATATTGTCCCGCATGACTGGAGACAAGTGAGAGTGATAGCCATACGGAGACCCAACAAGCCGGCTTGCGATCATAACTCGTATAGGCCGATTGCAATGTTATCCTGTATTCGTAAATTGTTAGAGAAAATGATTCTACTTCGTTTGGACAAGTGGGTCGAAACGAACAATTTGCTGTCAAATACGCAGTTTGGCTTCCGCCGAGGTAAAGGGACAAATGATTGTCTCGCGCTGCTATCTTCTGAAATCCAAATCGCATTTGCTCGCAAAGAACAAATGGCTTCCGTTTTTCTCGATATCAAAGGGGCATTTGATTCAGTTTCCATGGAAATTCTCTCAGAGAAGCTTCATAATCGTGGACTTTCACCAATTCTCAACAATTTCCTGTACAATTTACTGTCAGAAAAGCACATGATTTTCTCTCATGGCAGCTCGAAATCTTCTCGTTACAGTTTTATGGGCCTACCACAAGGCTCCTGCCTAAGCCCCCTCTTGTACAGTTTTTACGTCAATGATATGGATGATTGTCTAACTAGAGACTGCACGTTGAGACAACTTGCAGACGATGGAGTTATTTCCATCACGGGTACTAATCCCGTCGTTCTGCAAAAGTCGTTGCAAGATACCCTGAACAATCTGTTCACGTGGGCCCTCAAGCTGGGTATCGAATTCTCTACGGAGAAAACTGAAATGGTCGTTTTTTCTAGGAAGCACGAACCCGCCCAATTCCAGCTTCACCTATCCGGCAAAACGATCCAACACTCTATGTTTTTCAAATACCTGGGTGTATATTTTGATTCTAAGTGTACCTGGGGGAGACACATTGCGTATTTGAAACAGAAATGCCAGCGAAGAATCAATTTTCTCCAAACAATTACCGGAACATGGTGGGGTGCCCATCCAGGAGACCTCATTCAGTTGTACAAAACAACGATATTATCAGTGTTAGAATATGGCAGCTTTTGCTTCCGATCAGCTGCCAGGATTCATATTCTCAAGCTGGAGAGAATACAATATCGTTGCTTGCGTATAGCCATGGGGTGTTTGCATTCGACACATACGATGAGTCTCGAAGTTTTGGCAGGAGTACCCCCGCTTACTCATCGGTTCACAGAATTATCCTACAGAATTCTCATCCGTTGCAAGATCATGAATCCATTGGTGATTGATAACTTCGAAAATCTACTCCAACTGACTCCTCAGTCAAGTTTTATGTCTTTATACCATGAGTACCTTACCCACGACGTGCACCCTTCACCAGGCATCTCCAACCAAGTTTGCTTCCCATACTTCTGCAATTCCTCTGTCATTTTTGATCTGTCCATGCGACAAAAAATCCATGGAATCCCAGATCACCTACGCTCCGATTCTATTCCGCCGATATTTTCGGCAGAATATGGGAAAGTTAGATCTGATAAAATGTTCTTTACTGACGGTTCATTCATAAACGGGTCCACTGGCTTCGGCATCTTCAATGAAAATTCCAGTGCCTCTTTCAAACTCAAAGATCCTTGTTCCGTGTATGTCGCTGAACTGGGTGCGATATATTACGCATTAGGGATCATTGAAACATTGCCCATCGACCACTATTTTATTTTTTCAGACAGTCTCAGCTCATTAGAGGCAATCCGCTCAATGAAGGTTGATAAACGCTCATCTTATTTCCTAACAAGAATAAGACAACTATTGAGTGTTTTGGTCGAAAAATTATTCAACATTACCTTAGTATGGGTTTCCTCTCATTGCTCGATTCCGGAAAATGAGAGAGCGGACTCGCTAGCTAAGGTGGGCGCTTTAGAAGGCACACTTTTTGAAAGGCAAATTGCTTATAATGAATTTTTCCACATTCCTCGTCAGTATACGCTCGTAAGTTGGCAGCGCATGTGGAGTGGTGATGAGTTCGGTCGTTGGTTACACACGATTATCCCTAAGGTCTCGAAGAGTGCATGGTTCAAGGGATTGAATGTAGGTCGTGATTTTATTCGCGTGATATCTCGGCTTATGTCCAATCACTACAACCTAAACGCGCATCTCTATCGCATTGGGCTCGCAGCAAACAATCTTTGTGATTGTGGCGATGGCTACCACGACATCGAGCATGTTGTCTGGTCGTGTATCCGGTTCCATGCTGCTCGCTCTCAGCTCTCTAGAGCACTGAGAGCACAAGGCAGACAATCGGATATCCCCGTCCGGGATATCTTAGGTAGCCGTGATTCTGATCTTCTGCTTCATCTATACCTGTTCCTCAGAAACACCGATGTCAACGTTTAATGATGTTTCCTTCGTTGTGCCCCCGTTTCATATCCCTCCTATCCGATCGATATCCCTCCTATCCGATCGATAAACTTTTACTTAGTCGCGGCAATACATACACACACTCTTTACAGTTGCACGGGCCGAAGGTTGTGCAGTCCACTGATTATTCAACAAGAGCCAAAGGTTGTACCGCTCATGACAACTCTACACGAGCTGATGATTGCGCCGGCTAGTGACCATTCTATCCTGGATTCCTCGAGGCGAGAAAGACGCACCACGCTAGATATGGGGTACAGACTAGGGGGGCGTTGCTGATTAATGGTCAGCTGCATCCCAATAGGAAGTATCCCGTGTCGGGCACACGTACAGAGCATCGAAGACTGCAACATACCAATTATGAGAACACTTGTAATACTAACCTCGAGCCAACCGCGAGTAATCGGTTACATATTACTAACATAGTTGTAAGACAAAAATTGTCAAAATATTGGACTCCCGGCCCCGTCAGGCTAACGCCACATGTGCCTTAATAAAATATATATTTTGAAAAAAAATAAAAAAATATGGGTATCAAAAGAAAGTTCTCGACTAGTAGAAAAATCCAATTCCAAGATGGCCGCAATCCCCAAACAACTAATCACTTTTTAAATGGTTTCATTCAGCTTGACCTGTTTGTATGTATGTTTGAATGTTTGTAGGGTTGTCCCACATTAATAGAAATTTGACCTCGTTCCTGTTGACTGATTGATCTGAAATTTTGAAGACACCTTTAATTCTACTGTCATTATAAAACTGCGTATTCCATGATCTTGAAAAAATATATTTGGCCGTCACTAGAAAATTGCTGAATGACTTGACTTGGAGAACACGAAACATAATAAACAACATAAATTCAAAGGTTGGCATAAATAACTGCATTGTACTAATCAAGCTCTTTCATTTGATACCTATATTGGCTATTGGCATTATACAAACTATTCAAAATATCCAAAAACCAAACATAAAATACTCCGGATAATCGAGTCCGACCTGTATTAGAATTTGAAATCGCAAATGGTCTGTTTATACTCAATGAATAGAATACGGCGGAGCTAAGATTGCAATCTTTTATCCATACACATTGTCCGTAGAACGAATGCTGCATTTGCATTCCGAGGGACCGATTTAAGCTCGTCTGATTAGCAGTGATATTGAAATATTGTATCTCGCTGATACAGACTCGGCCACGGGAAAACGATGGGAAAGTGTGTATTCTTCTAATTTCCGTTAATATGAGTCATTTATGGGTTAGGTAAGCCGTAATGTATAACGCACCGAAATATTTTTAGAGAATTTCCGATTCGATTGGAATGCAAACCATCGAAATCCTTTTAGAGCCAAAAATAATTATTAAAGTTAAAACTATTTAATGAAAAAAATCTATTTTCTGATTTGGTATCATTACTGAACGACGTAGTTTTTTTAAAAAAAAAAAATAGGTAATGATTCCATATTCATATTTTCATATCCATGAAAATATTTATCCACTAACGTCAACCTTTTAGCCCTAATGATGGGATTGAACATATTCAATACACCCAGGTATTTTTATGCGAGATATATACAGACTCAATTATATGTGAAGCGATTATATACAATTTTAGACTCGATTCTATACAGTTTGGAAAAAAAATTTTTTTTCATATTTCAAATATGACTTATTTCAAGAAGAAATGTAACCTTTCAACGTTAAGGAGAAATTTAAGTAGCTATTATATGTACAGTGGGGTAAATATTGTGAATTTTGAGGATTTTGCTTGAACTTTCACCAGAAATTGTTTATATCGATATTGCAGCGAAATTAAGAAAGATAGAAGTTAGGTGCCGCAGAACAAATTGTAAAGCGGTTAGAGAGCTTCAATTTAATTCATAGATCAAGTTTAATGTAAATTTTTAGAATAAAATTATAATAACACATTGAAAATTATTTACTTTTAAGTTTTTCACTTCCAAAATGTTATTAAAATCCACTAATTTAGTTGTTTCATTAATAAATATTGTGCTAAATTTTCTCATCTTTCAAATGGAAGTATTAGAATCGTCTTCCGTAGTGTATTTTTTTAAGTAGAGCCAGTTTGAGGCGACAGAGTCCGAAACAAAAAAAAAACTCTGTCATTTTTGAAATTCGAACATATGCGTTGAAGGATTTTTATCATCAAATATGATCGTCTATCGCTTTCTGAGAGAATCTGGATAAATTTATGTTTTTGATGTGAGAAAGATGTTTTCTGACTTTAAGGGGATGTATCAAAAATCAAATTCCTCATTTATATTCAAAGAAACAAAAAATACATGCAAAAAAACCGAATGCAAAAAAGAATTTTTTGACTCGATTATATACATGATTCGATTATATACAGTGAAAAGAAATCAGAAACTGTATATAATCAATCCGTCCTGTAATTGGAAAATCCGCGTAAAAAACCAGGTCACTCAAAATCCACGTAAGAATCATAATAGGATGCGGCTCTAATTTCCGTCATAAGCGTTATGTCACTAGCATTAATTACACTCTTGTTAATTACAGTCTCTTGTTACGCGGTTTTATTTTACGCGGTTCTTGGCTTTTATGCGGTTTATTTTTTCGCGAGTTTCGGGATTTACGCGGTTTTTTTACGCGGATTTTGAAATTTACGCGGCACGTATCAACCGCGTAAATCTTCAATATGCTAATTGAAGTGACTTTTCACGCTATAAGTTTGTATTGTATCACTTATTAGTAGCTGAGAAATAAAAGAAGATACAGATATCAGGATTGTAGCAAGCAAAAAAAACTCTGGTAATCAATTGTTAGAATATGGGTTGCATTTTGAACTAATAATTCACCGTTTGTTAAATTTTTACAAGGATTTGAAAATTACCCGGTTTATTCTTACGCGGATTTTTCATTTTACGCGGTGTTGTTTACGCGAATTTTGAAATTTTCGCGGTTTTCTTTTACGCGGTTTTTGTTTACGCGGCATGCATCCCCGCGTAAAAAGTAACTCCAGTGTACTGTCATATTCTGAGGAAGCAACGTGAGCTAAAGGAAAGCTGTGACATTGCGTCGATTGGAAAATTCGCGTAAAAAAACTTGGGTGTAGGTATTTCATCTACTAATACCAGTTAACTAGACAACTAACTAATGTGCAAATGTGTAAGGTAAATGATGTTGGTTTGTCCAGTCAAAAATATGATCATGGTTTGTCCACTTTTTTGAATGCTCTAATTCAACGCAGCTGTTTCAAATAACGTATTCGAATGTTTCAAAACATATAAATAAAATAGTCTTGTTTATGGTTTACAGTAGTTTGATAGCATATTTTAACGGATTCACGTGTTTTGAAGAATTATAAAATCCACCTTATATTGATGTCAATGCGCCCTCATTTGAGCTAATTTTTATTCGATCACCAGATGATTATTTGACACGTATTCAGACCATCTCTGGATTATAACACTTACAAATATTGTAAACGTCATGCTTGCACACCATTTGTATCAGATTTACACAGCTGAACCATGTAATTAACGCATTTCGATGACCTCAATTCTGATCATGAGTTGTCCCATTCACTAATGTTGTTTTGTTTACATGATTTCTATGGCAACCGTTTGGCGCGCTGCAATTTGTTTATGGTGTCTTTCGCGCATAGCATAGCATAGCAGAAATAAAGTTTCTGTGTGTTGAGTGTATTGAGGTGAACACTTTTAAAATGCCCAAGAAAAGGCAATAGTCTGAAGAATGCCTCAATTGTGAATGGATCAATATGATTGCAGTAAACTCAAGCAATGAGAAATGCAACATCTACTTGAAAATTCGATTTTTTTTTCATTCAAAAATGGTGATTTCTAAAACCGGACAAACCATGATCATTTTTCGGACAAACCATGATCAGAGGTGGACAAACCATGATCATATTTTCTCTTTGAGGGAAATCGTTAAAAAATCACAGAAGGGTTGTGTCCGAGACACGACCGCATAGTTGACGTAGGATTCCGTTAGGCTATCTGTTGATTTTGGATATGTTTGACGAATTACATCGTTAAACTCTTTGATTATGATTTGGTGGCCCTGAAAAGGGGCCGTTTTGTTTGGTTGTTGGGTATTTTTTGTTCACTCCACCAGTGTTTACCGAGTTATGATGACAGGAGAATGGTAAACAGTCGTTGGATGGTGCGTACCGAATAAAAGATATCGAAGTGCAACGAGATTGACGCAAAAATTTCATCAATTCATCATGAAATGACTGAGTAATAAGCGTTTGAAATTGGACAATTTTCAAGATGTGCTCGATTTTAGAATTTCGATTTGTACCCCAATATGTTCCCGAAAGACGTAATCCTACGTCAAAACATAAAAATTTTAATAATTTCAACGCCTTATGGTAGTATTAGCAACTAGAGACTTGGGCCTTTTCAACAAACCCAAACTCGTCTTGATTATATGTGATTTTCATGGAGAAAAATCGATTTGCATTTACTAATTGTGTGAAAACACACTCGATTGGACAAACCAAGATCATTTACCCTAATATTGTGTGTAACATGTCACGCTTATTTGTCAAGAGGTGTTTTTAGTCAAAGAAATTTCTTCCGACTTGCACTGTGATGACGCGTATTCTTGAGCTTGCCACTCAAGAATACATTCGAGGCGTGTTATCCGGCATAGAAATCTCAACCAGGTACTACTAATAAATATGACGCATGTAATACCCACGTTGAGAAGGCAAATGTTCCACTGGGAACGTTAGTAGCATCCAAGAAGAAGAAGAAGTGTCAAGCTACATTATTCTAGTCTCATGTTGCCTAGATGATTTCTTATGTTTTCGTGATTGTTACACATACAAAATGCTAACGGGCCAGACGGGCCAAACAGAAGAGCCCAGTGGGCCGCAGGTTGAGTATAGCTGTTCTAAGCCTATCATCGTACCTTAGTAATTGAGGAATTGTGCCATATGATCGTAAACCGGCTTGCCCTCCAGCTTCGTTTAATCGTCTCTTAGTTTAATTCACTGGAAAGCTAAACAGACCAAACGCCCGATCCAATTGATCCACTTACAAACGGTCCCGACTTGATAAACCGCCACATCAATGGGCTTCCAAACGGATGAACATAAAAACACCCGGCATGTTTCGTTGGCTGCCTTCTAGCCCCCACATATATAATCCCAAAACAGGATTAAATATTTTTATGCACGTTTCTTTCCCTCGATTGCCTCTCAGCGTTCGGTGGATTCTATGATGACAAAAAAAGGATATTTTAAATCCGATATACCGCAAATATGAAAGCTGCAGAGCTGCCACAAAAAAAAAACCTAAGGAAACTCTGTACATATGTTACTGCATTTTTTTTGGAACCCCGTTCAGAACCAGGTCGCGTCTTACGGCCACTACTGACTGCAGTCGAGCCATTGTAGCCAACAAATGATAACACCGAGATAGTGTGTGTGTGTGTGTGTGTGTGTGCCTTCACTTACGCCCGCGGTCCATTCGAGCTCGCTTCATTCCGAGCACAAAAGCTGTCATATTTGTGAGGCATCTTCTTGTTTCCCATTCAAGCGGAAGATTCTGCAATGTGTTTGTGGGTATGTGAGCCACACGAACCCGACTTGTTTCCTCCAACGCCCGGGGGGACAAAATGGAGAACAAATATCCTTTCATTTTTGTGTGTTTGTGTGCAAATATCCCTGCCAGCGTTGGGAAAATGTGTGCTCAGTTATATGAACTCTCGAAGCATGAAAAAGTAGGCTTTGGCGAGTCTCGTCACCTGTCAACTACGTTACCAAGCAATGGGAAGGCATTGAAGTGGGGCAAAAAATAAAACACAAAAAGGGTTATTGGAAAAATCCTATTTAGGAGTTTCCCTTTTTACGAACCATTCCGGTGGTGCACTAATTGAAGTATTTAGGTGCGATGAGTCGCCGGAAGTTGTTGCCTTTTCCCTCCCCTCCATCAAGCGGGTAAGTTGTTCAGAGGTAACAAAAAAGCGACGCTCGCGATTTACTCTTCTCTTTTCCGTTTCATTGTGCCAAACGGTGTTTTCGGTGCGGTGTCAACGGAGGCGGCGAGGATAGGGGGAGGGAGATTACAGTGCCTTGCTTTCCGGGCGAGTGCAAGCAATGTCACGCAGAGGTGTGTTGGCATGGTTTCGACGAGACAAAATCTTTCGCCAAAGTCCTTAATGGAAAAGTTGCGGTGAGGGTGTTGAGGGAGAGCACCAAGACGATATGACTTAGAGTGTGTTCTTTTCTGAACAAAGTCTGAAAGTAAATTAACCTCCCGCGGAACGATGGAGGACATGGTGCAACAAAAGGCTTTTGTTTCCCGCGCTGAGCAGCAGACAAAGATTAGCATCTTAATCATTCGCATAATATGTGCGCCGTGTTGCGGTTCACGAATGTGCTGAAGGACCAAGCGCAGAGAATTTGTGCGCACATTAAAAGCAGTGTGTAAGTAAAAAGTTACCAGAAAAGCTCATAAAAGCTTTTGCTTCGCTGACCTTCGACAACGGCGGAATCCGAGAATGTTGGAGCCCAGCAAATTACGACTGCACCACACTGCCAAACCAGTGCCAGCAGCAGTCAGCAGATTTCGCTCCGTACTCCTTCCGATCCGGGCAGCACTTTCGATCGAGCAGAAGGAGCAACGAGGAAAAAACAGATTGTTTCGGTTCAACAAATTTTAAATTTACTGCTGCGGAACTGTTGAAATGAAAGCGAATAAAACTCGGCGCTACATCTCACCTCTGCCAGGGTGGTGGTGAGCATCGAGCTAGGATTGCGAAAAATTCTCGGAAGGTTTCTTCACCGTGATTTTCATCCGAGCGCCTCGTGTTCTGTAATCCCTCCGAATCGACATGGGGTAAGAAATATGGAACATTCCTGGAACAGCAAAACCAACTGGAAGTATGGATGTGGAAGTGGGGATGCGGGATGGGAAGCAGCATGAAAATGTGCAAATCTGTGAATGCATAACAATGGGATCATAATTTGCTGAGACAAAATCCAAACAATAATCCGTGCGGCGGCACAGAGCTTAATGGGTGGAAAGTTGCATTTCGTTCTCCGATAGGATGGAACGTAAACAAACATCTCGATTGGAAATATTTAATTCCGGAGGTGCAGGCTGTAGGGCAGGCGATTATTCGTTTTTGGTTCCGGTACTTGTGAGTACGCAAGGAATGAAGAGAATGTTTATCAGATTGGAATGCTGTTCCGGAGTGTTTTTCTTATTCCGGGTTTCAGACTTTTCAGGGCAAGTGCGATTGAAGGAAAATATGATGATTCCAGTCTGGTCAGTCAGCCTTCGGAATCATGCCTGTCAGTTATTGATTGGTGGTAAAGTTGAGTCGAGCTGTAATTGGAAGGCATGTTTTGAATTGATGAGAATGGGATACGCTTTGTTGATTCCGCTCTTCGAAACGGCTCAATCACAGTTCCATCAAATTATTGCTGTGTTGATCAATTCCAAATGAAATCGACAAATGACAAAACATGAGTATTTTTGATTCGAATGAAAGTGTGTATTCAATTTTGGTTAGAGGAAATATGAGTTTTTTCACAGCAATTGGGAATTTTTTGACTCAAGCGTAACTTTTGAAAAGTGCGTATCGATTTTAGTAAGAAAAATCTTTGATAATTTATATCTCAAAAACTATGAGTCGCACCGAAATAGTGTGTTCGAAAGAGTTATAGAGTATTGTTGGCTTAATTTGAAAAAAATATACACTGAGAAGAAAAATTAGTACTCTTTTTTTTATTTACAAAATAAAATTTTAATTTGCAATATCAAAAAATGTATTTTTTTATATTTTTTTCAATTTTTTCATCTATATATATAAAAATGGAGTGATGTCTGTCTGTCTGTCTGATTCTTATAAAGGGTGTGTCACATCAAATTGCATCACGGAAAAAACGCTGCAGAAATTTAATTTTTAGGAATTATACCTTCAGCTTTCGATTATAATCAGAGTGTATAGATCACGTTGGCCATGCTTCACTGTCAATTTTTCGTAAATTTGGAAAAATGTCGTCGAACGAAAAAGAGCGTCGTGAATTAATCCTGTGCCCTAATTTCGAGAATCCGGAGTTGTCACATCGGGACATCGGTAAGATGCAGGGAATCGTCCAATCCACGGTCAGCAGAGTACTAAAACGATACTTCGAGAACCTAACCATCGACCGGAAGGTGAAGAACGGCAAAAATGGATGCTCCGTCAGTGAAAAAGATCACAAGCGCGTAGTTAAGCAGTTAAGACGTGATCCGAGAAGTTCGGTCCGGGATGTCACCAATAAGCTGAATTTGTCAAGTTCATTCGTCCAGCGGACCAAGCAGCGGGAGGGCCTGCGTACATACAAGGTTCAGAAGGCTCCTAACCGCGACGAAAGGCAAAACATGGTGGGGAAGACGCGAGCCCGGAAGCTGTACACCGAAATGCTGACGAAGCCGCATTTCCTGGTAATGGACGACGAAACCTACGTCAAAGCGGACTTTCGTCAGCTGCCGGGCCTGTTGTTCTTCTCCGCAGAGGACAAATTCAGCGTTCCGGAGGAGATTCGCAAGCAGAAACTATCCAAGTTTGCCAAAAAGTACATGGTGTGGCAAGCGATCTGCTCTTGCGGAAAGCGGAGCGCCCCCTTCGTGATGACCGGCACGGTAAACGGGCAGGTTTACCTTAAGGAGTGCCTACAGAAGCGCTTACTACCACTATTGAAGCAGCACGAGGGCCCGACCATCTTCTGGCCGGATCTCGCTTCGTGCCACTATTCAAAGAACGTGTTGGAGTGGTACAAAGCCAACGGGGTCACCTTCGTGCCAAAGGAAATGAACCCGCCCAACGCGCCGGACCTTCGCCCAATAGAGAAATATTGGACGATTATGAAGCAGGCCCTCCAGAAGAACCCAAAAGTTGTCAAATCGGAGGCGGACTTCAAGAGAAAATGGATTTCTGTTCAAAAAAAACTACAACCTGACGTTGTACAGAACCTTATGGACGGGGTAAAGAGGAAGGTGCGAGCATACGGGCTTGGGCTCGAAGTATGAATGAAAAGAAAATGCCAAAAGTTGTTTAATAGTTTTTATTTTACTGTCTAAAATTTTCAAAAGGATCGGTCTACTGGGCGAATTTCTACAGCGTTTTTTCCGTGATGCAATTTGATGTGACACACCCTTTAGACTCGGAAACTACTGAACCGATCGACATGAAAATTGGTATGTAGGGGTTTTTGGGGCCGGGAAAGGTTTTAGTGATATTTTGAGACCCCTCCCCCCTCTCTTAGGGGGGGCTGCCATACAAATTAAACACAAATTTCTGCATCACTCGAGAATTAACCAAGCAAACGAACCCAAGGTTGGCATGTGAATGTTTTAGGGTGCAATAAATGTTTCTATGATGGTTAGACAGTCCTTCCCCCACTCAGGGGGGGGGGCTGCCATACAAATGAAACACAAATTTCTGCATTTCTCGAGAATTAATCAAGCAAATGAAACCAAATTTGGCATGTGGAGGTTTTAGGATGCAATAAATGTTTCTATGGTGTTAAGATACTCCTTCCCCCTCTCTTAGAGGGGGCTGCCGTACAAATAAAACACAAATTTTTGCATTACCCGAGAATTAATCAAGCAAATTAAACCAAATTAGGCATATGGAAACTTTAGGGTGCAATGAATGTTTCTATGGTGGTTAGATACCCCTCCCCACTCTCTTAGGGGTGGCTGCCATACAAATAAAACACAAATTTCTGCATTACTCGAGAATTAATCAAGTAAATGGGCGGGACGAAGTTTGCCGGGTTAGCTAGTATAAAATAGAAGTCATGTAAAAAATTTAAAAAATGGGCCCAAGATGGTAAAACTATTTTTGACGAACTTTGTGGATCATCGAATTTTTAGGAATTTTCGAAACTTCGAATTTTTGTATGTTAACAATCATTTTTAGCCACAAATTATGAATCCTGATGTGATTTAAAACAGAAAAGGTTATTATCAATCTTCTTCTAAATGTAGCCATTCTCGAAATATTAAAAAAAATATTTCTAATTTATTGTCTTTTTTATAGTAAATAATCTCTTTTAATATGTTTGTCGTGCTATACCGTCATGTTCATGAAATTTTATGAATTTGCTTATAATTTCCAACAAGTTTTCCAAATACATCATCATGGTTCATTTTTTGACTCAAGTGTAACTTTTGAAAAGGGCGTATCGATTCGAGTAAGAGAAATCTTTGATAATTTATATCTAAAAAAATATGAGTCGTACCGAAATAGTGTGTTAGAAAGAGTTATAAAGTATTGTTGGCTTAATTTGAAAAATACACTGAGAAGAAAAATTAGTACTCTTTTTTTATTTACAAAATAAAATTTTAATTTGCGATATCAAAAAATATGTATATTTTTATATTTTTCTAATATTTTTTCATATAAAATAGAAGTCATGTAGAAAATTCAAAAAATGGGCCTAAGATGGTAAAACTATTTTTGACGAAATTTGTGGAACATCGAATTTTTAGGAATTTTCGAATTTTTGTATGTTAGCAATCATTCTTAGCCACAAATTATGAATTCTGATGTGATTTAAAACAAAAAATTATCAATCTCCTTCTAAATGCAACCATTCTCGAGATATTTAAAAAAATATTTCTAATTTTTAATCTTTTTTATAGTAAATAATCTCTTTTAATATGTTTGTCGTGTTATACCATCATGTTTATGAAATTTTATGAATTTTCTTATAATTTCCAACAATTTTTTTTGATTGATTGAAGTTTGTATTAAGATAAAAAAGATTTTTTAGTTTCGCTACGTTTTGTATTAACCAATAAGTCTTCGAATGTTTCGTAACGTAACTGCTAAACATATGTCTTTACCATAACGATGTATTTGGAAAAGTTGTTGGGAATTATAAGCAAATTCATAAAATCTCATGAACATGATGGTATAACACGACAAACATATTTAAAGGGCCTATTTACTATTGAAAAGACAATAAATTACAAATATTTTTTTAAATATCTCGAGAATGGCTACATTTAGAAGGAGATTGATAATAACCTTTTTTGTTTTAAATCACATCAGGATTCATAATTTGTGGCTAAAAATGATTGCTAACATACAAAAATTCGAAGTTTCGAAAATTCCTAAAAATTCGATGATCCACAAATTTCGTCAAAAATAGTTTTACAATCTTGGGCCCATTTTTTAATTTTCTACATGACTTCTATTTTATATGAAAAAATTGAAAAAAAATTAAAAAAAATGCATATTTTTTGGTATCGCAAATTAAAATTTTATTTTGTAAATAAAAAAAAGAGTACTAATTTTTCTTCTCAGTATATTTTTTTTCAAATTAAGCCAACAATACTCTATAACTCTTTCTAACACACTATTTCGGTACGACTCATATTTTTTGAGATATAAATTATCAAAGATTTCTGTTACTAAAATCGATACTACCTTTTCAAAAGTTACACTTGAGTCAAAAAATGAACCATAATGATGTATTCGGAAAAAATGTGGGAAATTATAAGCAAATTCATAAAATTTCATGAACACGACGGTATTATTTACTATAAAAAAACCAATAAATTAGAAATATTTTTTTAAATATCTCGAGAATGGCTACATTTAGAAGGAGATTGATAATAACCTTTTTTGTTTTAAATCACATCAGGATTCATAATTTGTGATTAAAAATGACTGCTAACATACAAAAACTCGATGGTTCGAAAATTCCTAAAAATTCGATGTTCCACAAATTTCGTCAAAAATAGTTTTACCATCTTAGGCCCATTTTTTGAATTTTCTACATGACTTCTATTTTGTATGAAAGAATTGAAAAAAAATTAAAAAATATGTATTTTGGATATTGCAAATTGAATTTTTATTTTGTAAATTAAAAAAAAGTGTTTTTTTCCTCAGTGTACATTTTTTCCATATTCAACCATCAATACTCTATAACTCTTTCTGAAACACTATTTCGGTACAACTCATAGTTTTTGAGATATAAATTATCAAAGATTTCTCTTACTAAAATCGATACGCCCTTTTCAAAAGTTACGCTTGAGTCAAAAAATTCCCAATTGCTGTGAAAACTCATATTTCTTCCAACTCAAACGGAATACACACTTTCATTCGAATCAAAAATACAAGTTTTTAAAATCTGCATTTTTAGGACGATTTCATTTGGAATTGCTGTGTTAGGATATGGAGCAATAGTCGGATTCTTTGGTAGGATGATTTAGTTCAGTAGTACTTTCTTTTTCAGAGAGGAATTTCATTTTCTCGATGTAGTTTACCTAGGCTTACCAAACGTAACGTTTTGAACGAGACAGTACCGTTTTTTCGACCATTTTGGATTAAAGACGAGACTTTTTATCAATTTGTACCGTATTTTGAGCATAAAAAATATTCGTAATAACCTGTTGTACTACGATTTATTTGGAAACCCATGCCTTAAATTAATGCTCACCAGAGATTAGTTAATGATCTTTCGAACCTTTGTTCGCCTTGTCGAAAAAGATGATGGGCTTGATCACGAATATCACTTCTGCATACGCTTTCACTTCACTTACACTGCACGTAATCTATTTGGGCCTTATACACTACACTACATACACTACACGTGAAAACAATGTGGAGTGAGTACAACTTTATTCCGTACTAGCTGACCCGACGAACTTCGTCCCGCCCAAAATGTCTCTATAGATAGAAGATATACGAATGCGTTATTCCGTCTGAAAATCCTTTTCCACTTTCGAACAAAAATCAATTTCGTTAGCGCCAACATCAAATGGACTAACAACGCTTAGCTAATTGTAGAACATATGGGAATCCAATTTTCCGAATTTTTCCGATTTTTTTCTCCACTATATTGATCTACGGGAAGAGACGAATACAACAAAATACAGGAGGCTAAAATCGGGCCATCCCTTCTTCGGGTTTTCCGCTTACCAACAGATTTTGCCTTACATTTTTATTCATATAGATATAAGATATGGAAATACGTTATTTCGCCTGAAAATCCATTTCCACGTTCGAACAAAGATCACTTTCGTTAGCGCAAACATCGGAAGGACTAACAACGCTTACTATGATGTAATTTTCAAACATGTGGGAATTCAATTTTCCGAATTTTCCGACCTTCCTTCAGGGTTTTCTGAAAAATTTTCCAGTTTTTCTCTCCACTATATTGATCTACGGGAAGAGACGAATACAGCAAAATAAAGAAGGCTAAAATCGGACCATCCCTTCTTCGGGTTTTCCGCTTACCAACAGATTTTGCCTTACATTTTTATTTATATAGATTACACGCAACTGCAAACATTTGGTAGAATTATTTATGAATACACCGAGTTCATCCATCGATGTTATTCTGGTTTACACTTCACGTTCTCGTTTGTGTAAACAGAGCGATTCCTCGTGTTCATCGTAATCGCCGAGCATACTCCCTTTTCGACACAAATCATCCACTACATGAGGATAAACAAAACAAAATACAACTGACGTTTCTCTTATAAAACGACATTGGAAATAAACACAGGGTCATTCTGGTTTCCACTCCACATTCTACACAGAGTTCATTTTTACATTTCACGATCGGTGGCAACGGGAATAGGTGCGATTGACAACGAAACGAAACTATAATCGAAGACAACGCTGGCGAATTGGGGGTAAACGAAGTTACACGCCGGAACGTAGCTACACTCTGTCCAACTTCTATAAGACCAGGGTATGATTTTGCTGATTTGTGTCATTGTAAACAAACAACGCTTCAATTTATATTCTAGTGTATTTGTATTGGTAACTATCATACACTGCATGGTTTTTATAAGTGTGTTTGCAAGCGTTGAGCGTAAACAAATATTTTTGTATTTTTCTAGTGTCATGATTCTATAAGACCAGTTACGTTTTCCGTTGTTTTTAGTTATTTTGATAAATAAATCTAAAAATACGTCGAAAGGAAAAGTGCTCATGGATAGAGAAAAAGGACAAATCGATGCATTTCACGAAGAAAATGTTTGAGTTAGAGAAATTGTCGATCCCATCAAGTAGTTCTCAATTATTTGACGAATCCTCAAGGATGCGGTAAAAAGAAGAGAGCTCCACGGAAACCACGTAGAACGGAATAAGCGAGAAATAATTAGAACAGCTTCGAATACTTCAAAATCGCCTGTGCAAATAAAGCAATCATTGAATTTAAATGGGAGACAATTCGTCAAATTTTGGTAAAAAGCCCTTACATAAAGAAGCCTAAAATGGTTAAAGCTCCTAATCTTACAACATCTCACATCGGAAGACGTCTGAGTTTTGCCAAAGCTCACATGAATCAACAGTGGGACATGGTATGCCATGACAAAGAACGTTTTCAAAAGAATACATGTTGCTATATACCATAACGAAAAGTTCTTCAATTATTTTTTACTTTGAATTTTGCTAGATTATCTTTAGTGGCGGAAAAAAGTACAATTTTGATTTACGGTAGGAGGAACAGTATTTTTCAACCATGAATTTTGGTGAAGGTTCGTGCATGGTTTGGGAAAAGCTCAAGATAGCTTTTACATCATTCAAGGATCACATACATGTTCTGAAATCCTCTCTCCTACCGTTTTTGCGTAGATATCGTCACAAAAAATTCACATTCCAGCAAAACAATGCTACTATTCATATCAACAAGGAAACTAAGCAATGGATTAAGGACCAAAAACTTAATTTTTTGGACTGACTGGCTGATCAGGCAGTAGTTTCGAATTTTTCATTGATAATACTTATGAATTTTGAAATAGTCTTATATAAAACTGGACAGCTGAAATTATCATATTTAAGCAAAAACCACTCTTTTGAACGAAATTGGCATTAAATATACTTTATTCTAAGCATTTTGCAATGTATGAATGTATCTTGTTTAAATTCTAACTGTTTGTGTTGCAACAAAATATTGCGTTGGGGAAAAAATAAATGTCGTATGTTGTCAATATATAGCAACACTTAAACATATCTTGCGTGTACTTATCGCATCGGGTCATACTATACTGCTATTTAAAGACGACAATCTGTGCTACAATTGTCGTTTTGACAGTGTTGTCATTGTCCTTTTCAGTCTCAAGTTATAGCGCGTCAAAGATGGAGTCCACCAAGCAAGAAATTCGCTATATTTTACGTTTTTACTACCTGCGAGGTAAAACTGCAACGAAGGCGACCGAAAAAATTCGTGTAGTTTATGAACCCGATACTGTAACGATTCGCACAGCACAGCGTTGGTTTGATCGATTTCGTTCTGGTGTAGTGGCTGTCGAAGATGCACCCCGTACTGGAAGGCCAATCGTCGTGGAAACCGATAAAATCATTGAAACCATCCAAGTAGACCGGCATGTGAGCACTCGCTCGATTGGCCAGGAACTGGGTATAGACCATAAAACCGTTTGGAACCATTTGCAGAAGATTGGATTCCAAAAAAAAACTGGATGTATGGGTGCAACACGAGTTGACGCAAAAAAATCTTTTAGACCGAATCAACGCCTGCGATGCACTGCTGAAACGGAACGAACTCGACCCATTTTTGAAGAAGATGGTGACTGGTGATGAAAAGTGGATCACGTACGACAACCTAAAGCGAAAAAAGTCGTGGTCAAAGCGCGGTGAGCCGGCCCAAACCATCGCCAAGCCCGGATTTACGGCCAGGAAGGTTTTGCTGTGTCCATCATCCAGTTGCTCAACTATGGCCAACTATGGCCAGACCCTCAACTCGGTTCTCTACTATGAGCAGCTTGTCCGTTTGAAGCAGGCGATTGACCAGAAGCGGCCAGAAATGATCAATAATGGTGTTGGTGTTGTTTTCCACCAGGACAATGCTCGACCTCACACATGGGATGTCGTATTGCACCCACCGTATTGTCCGGACCTGGCTCCAAGTGATTTTCATCTCTTCCGGTCCATGCAAAACGCTCTTGGTCATACTAAGTTGGCTTCAAAAGAGGTTCGCGAAAACTGGCTGGTCTGAGTGTTTTGCAAATAAGGTGGGGGGGCTTTTTAATGAAGTTGCCTTTAAAGTTAAATAAAGTAATAATAAGTAATAAAGTTAAATGGCAACAAGTTTGCGAACAAAACGGCGCATATTTGACCCAAATTGAATAATTTTAAGTATGTTAGATAAAGCGTCAAATTTCGATCGGAAATACGACATTTCTTTTTCCCCAACTTTATATAATCCGGGTGGTCTTATAGAAGTTGAACAGAGTGTATGTTCCGCCAGTGAAGAGAAGAAATGAAACTGATGAACAAGCTAGCAACCGTGGCCGGAGGTCACGGTGCTCAAAATGCAACAAATCAATTCACCAATTTGGATCGTGTCCTGCAGCTAACAATAATTGTTATGCATGTGGTGAACGTGGACATTTCGGCTCCACCTGCAAGAAAAAGAGTACCCACGACATTGTAAAAATTGCTATCCCGGAGCGTAGTTAGACGTGGAACAGCCTCGAATACTTCTCTGACTATTCCGGGTAGACTTACTGCAGAGATAGAAGTAAAGGATTTTAAGAAGCCGGTAGTACTATCAAGTTTTTACGTTGTAGACCAAGGTTGCCGTTCACTTCTGGGCTAGTGACCTCAAACTCCTCGAGCTTCAGCCGTTCATAACTGCGACAGGATAAGCAATTTGGAAAAATTTCCAAAAATGTCTAATGTGTTAAATTCAGTATCGATAAAACCGTTCCGCCCGTTAAAAATGCCCATTTCAACATATCATCTGCCTATCGTCAAAGTGCTAGAGATAGATTACAGAAAATGTCAGACCGAGGCATCATCGAAAAGGTTACGAACGCCCCCGATTGGATAAGTACCTAAAAGCAAAGGTGATTACCGCTCAGTAGTGAATATAAGGGCTCCAAATCGAGCAATCAAGCGGGTGTACTTTCGTCTTCCATTTATTGGGCCTTATTCCCGTATCCACTTACACTTACGTTCCCACTATGCTTACGTCTCACGACACTTTCTTGCGCCTATTCCCGTTTCCACCGATCGTAAAGTGTAAAAATGAACTTCGTGTGATAGTGGAGTCTATACCAAAATGACCCTGTGTTCATTTTCAACTTCGTGTCTAAGAGAGCGTCAGCTGTATTTTGTTTTGTTTATCCTCGAGTTGTGTCGATACACCCAGAAAATGGATTACTAAAAAAAGCTTCCAAATCTGTTGTAATGCAAACATTAGTAGAATGTACATATTTTCCGTGAATATTACAAAATCGTTTGTAAAATGGATGTCAGATGCAATACAAATCCCTTCCAACGATCGATTCGTTTTACTTCGCGGTACTAATAACTTTTACGAGTCATTACTGAAAACCGCGAAGAAAATGTAAATATAACATTATTAGCCTAATTACCGAGTTCTTGATGATGATGATGATGACCCACCTCATACCCCTACAAAGGTTTGAACTGGCCGATTTATCTAATAGATAATATTTATATTTAACCAAATTAAGATATCAGTATTATAAAACAAAACAGCGAACTGACTCTGTTGCAGGCATGAATTTCTATTAATCGAACATCATAAATAGGCAAAAACTTTAAAAGAAAAACAATGGTCCTATCCTTACCGACATTATCATAATGATAATCCCAACTTCAGACCCAAAGTTTTTTTAAGGCATGTCAAGAAAATTTCCAACCCGGGAAGATCCTTGACAGATTGGGAATCGAACCCAATATCTAAAAGTGTCTACTTAGAACATGATAGAAATCTGCCACATTCACAAATACTCGATATAACCATCTTATGATAAGATAGTTTACGACAATTCTGAATGAGCTATCCCCATTCCAGTTTCCACTTCAGACACACATAAAAATTTCATTATATATCAGTGTTCTGCCAGTGTTCCATTAACATAGTCCAGGCCGACCAAACGCGCGCGAGGCTCAAACTCTCGTAGACAACGCTTATTACTTTTTTTTTACAATATACATAAACAAAACAAAAAAAATCATCATCATCAGTACGAACATGGTAGTTTAACCTGTAAATAAATTTTATTAATTTTTATCAATTGAAAACATAAATGAATGATTTAGGGAAAAAAATTATAAAACCTGTTTACAAAACAGATTTTACGTGTGAAATACACATTTTCTTGAACTCTGCCATTGTTGCCGCACGTTTAATTTCTCTGGGCATCGAATTGAAGAAATTTATACCTTTATATAACAACGAGTTCTGCGACCTACTAAACATAAAATTGGGTGTTCTTGCATCATTCGCGTTTCTTGTATTGTATCTATGAACATCACTTCCTCTTTCAATTCGATCACACAAATATCGAGGCAGCATATCGTTCAAAATTTTGAAGATGAACACCATTGTCATGTAATAAATTCTCTGCTTCACAGATAGCCACTGTAGCGCGTCCAACATCAAACTGGAGGAAGTGTATCTACTACATCTTAAAATCAAACGCATTACTTTATTTTGTAAACGCTGCAATCTCGTTAATTGTGTATTATTTGCAAGGAAGAGGATCGACGAGCAAAAATCTATGTGCGGTGAAATCAATGATTTATACAATTTAATTTTACTGTTTATTGTCAACTCTTTCTTCAAACGACACAAAACGCCGTACTTCTTGGCAATCTTTTTGATGACATTATTGATGTGAGACTTGAAAGTTAACGTGTCATCAATAATAACTCCTAAGTATTTGATTTCTTTCACGCGTTCTAATGTCTCACCATCTATTTCAAAATTTACGTCAATACTGGAGTTTGCTGCAGAAATGAGCATGTATTTTGTTTTGCCAACATTTAACTTTAGTTGTTTAAATTTAAGCCACTGAGCCAGAGAATGCAAATCTTCGTCTATGTGTTCCGCGGTTTCTTTTATATCCTTAGCTGCGATGAACAGGACAGTATCATCCGCGGACAAATTAATGTCACAGTATCGTAAAACTCGTCGCAGATCATTTATGTATAAAATAAACAAAATGGGCCCTAAAACACTTCCCTGTGGCACCCCGAGTGAGTTGCCAATGGGATCGGGAACAGAATCGTTGAAACGAGTCTTTTGAGTTCTATCGCACAAATAGCTTTCAAACCATTTGTACGCCATCCCTACAATTCCAATGCGCTTCAGTGTTTGTAACAATAAGGGCCTAGAAATTGTTTCAAAAGCGCGTTTAAGATCCAGAAATACCGCAAATATAGTCTCCTTCGCCTCGATATTCTCTTTCCATTTTGCTAATACCAGATTCAGCGCGGTTTCACAAGAGTGTCCCTCTCGATATCCCGACTGTTCTGGTATTAGCAAACTGTTATTATCTATAAAATGTATCAGCTGACCTTTCACAACAAGTTCTAACAGTTTCTCTAATATGTGTAGCATGTTAATAGGGCGGTACTCTTCGGCTTTATCCGTCCCATTAACTTTGGGGATTGGAATCACAAGGGATTCCTTCCAAACCTTTGGCACGTGCCCAGTTCGTAAAGAGTCATTTATCAGGTCCAGCAGATCGTGTCCAATGATGTGAAAGCAATCTTGAATCACTTTCGCGTTGACATTATCGGTACCAGCCGATTTTTGCAATGAAAAACAGATACCTTTCAATTCAACAAAAGTGATAGGTGAAAAACAATCTAGTCTGCTATTGATAGTAATCGGCTGTATTATTTCGTCAGGTTCTCTGACCAACGCAATACTTTGGTTGACCAGCAGAACACTATTAACGAAATAACTGTTAAATTTCTCTGCAATAATTTGGTCTGACTGTTCTTCTGACCCTCCGAAAACTATGGAACGCGGTATACTATTTTTCGAATTCAATAATGTTTTTAATATTCTCCATAGTCCTTTACTATTATTTTGATGTTCATCGGTTTTCCTCTGTATATATTCACATCTAGTCTTTTTCAAGGCCCGTGAATATATGTTCCGCGCTAAGGTGTACATGTTCCAATGGTTTTCTGAATTAGTTCTCAAAAACTTTTTGTACTTTTTGTCTCTTTTGCGTTTGAGGCGCATCAGATCCAAAGAGTACCAGCTGTTCGAATTGCTCAAATCAATATGTTTTTCAACTACTAATTTATTCGTACACTCTCTCAAAATATTAGTTAGAACAGCTGCTTTATCATTCAGATGTCCAGTCATTGCCACAAAATCCAGGCTTGCCGACACAAGCTGAGACATGGATTCTTTAGAATATCGTTTCCAACATTTGATCTTTACATTATTTCCATCACTGTCATGCTGTCCATTCTCAATGTAAACAAAAATTGTCTCATGGTCAGTTATTTTAAATTTGGCCTCGGTCGAAGAATGAACAGTAGCAAAATTTGAAAAGACGTGATCAATCAGACAAACAAAAAACAACTTTGTAACCCGGTATGTTGTACTGGTCAAATGATTCTTCATTAACTATGTGAGTTTCAGAAAGAAAAACCATCTGAGGACGCACGTTTTCTACAAGTAATCGCATTTCTGCGTAATTTGTACAAAGCCTAGCTATATTCAAATAGATTATTGCCAACTTACTTTCACATGTAGTTTTCCGAAATTGCTATTTAGTTTGAAAAATGTTGCTTTTTTGCTTCTCCAGCAATCTCCGATACACAGGACACTGTGTACTCTAAGTTGGATGATTTTCATCCAAATTCATTTTTTTGTTCCTTTTTAACTTTCAAGCAATTTATACATTTCCATTCTGTTGATGAACACTCAGATGTTTTATGTTTTCCATTACATCTTGAACATGTTTGTTCTTTTTTGCAGTCGGTGCTCTTATGTCCAAATTCTCCACATTTGAAACATCGCAAAACATTAAAGGCTTCAATCACATTACATTTATCTTAATTGAGTTGATTAAAGCAGTGCTGTTCCGATATTGATTTCTTCACAGAAGAAGGTAGAATTGACCCAGATTCGGGACAGGTAAGTAATATTTTTGAAAATCAATTCAATGGCAGATAAAATTTTAATATTTTGTGAGTAATCGATTAGAGTATGGTTGATATTACTTGATGGAAAGTTTGAGAAAACGACCATTTTCTACATACTGTTTCGCGAAATATTGAATATTATGAATATTATGAATATTGAATATTCGTGGTTTCCTTCCACCTTCACCTTAAGGTAAGGTGAAGGTGGAAGCTAGCCACAAATGGCTGCCACAATGGCGCTCATTTCTTTCATCTCCCTTCCTCACCTCTCGCCAGAAAATCAATAATTTTGCGAAACAGTGTGAAGAAAATGATCATTTTCGCACACTTCCTATCAAATAATATCAACCAAACTCTAATCGATTACTCACAAGATATTAAATTTCCATCTGCTGTCGCACTGTATAGTGAAAAACGTCGGAAAACTCGAGCAAGTGCTCTGAAAGTTAAATTTTCATCTTTCAATCTTCGGCAATGGTTTTGTTTGTGTTGGTGAAAGCATCGTTATTTTTTCGACACTGATGCCAGACAACATCAGTGAAACTGCTATAGAAACCACTCAATAAAATGTAATTTCTGAGTCATAGCGTTTCATGTCATGAAAATCAATAGAATAAAATTGTGTTGATATCAATACAATTTTTTTTTACGTTTAATGGGTCCATAATGTAAGTTTTAGAAACTTTAACATTGGGTAAGAAAAGTGTATTGCAGAGCTCGGAACACTGCCACGGCTGCCTATGCTTTCAAAAGCAGTAAACGGAAAAGTATTACATTCAATCAAAATGCCACGGCCGACGAAGAGAGGGGTCATGGCTCTCCAAAGTGAATATGTGAAAACAATACCAAAAGAGCCCCAATTCGTATGTGTTATAAATTTGCTCATGTTACGCTCCCGTATAATCAGAATTTTACTTCATATGCAAATGCACCTTCTATATATATCTATGTTTGCAATTGTTCATCGGAACATATCGTTCATACATTCTACTTTAGTATTGAATTGTTATTTTTTTTCATCAAATGTATTCAAGACTCGTGTCAATGATGCGCCACACAGTCTGATAAGTGGATTGATCTATTTACGTGTGCTTTGCTCTTCTCTCACAAACACTATTACCCCATTTTTACACGTGGGTTTACCTATACTACTACAATGGCTAGCTTCCACCTTCACCTTAAGCACAATATATCATCACATAATTGTTTTCTTTTTTCTCTTCAATGATTTCTCCGGAATAATGAATATTTTGAAACAAATACCGCCAATAGCAAAACAAAATTTAACTCAATATTTTGTTAGTTAAACGTCATCAATTAGCTCAAACATCCCAAAGGTGGTTCAATTTTTTTATATACGCTGAAACAAATCCACACTCATTTGATCTTTCCATCTTTCTTAATTCATTTCTTTTTTTTCGGAAAAGAGAGAAGATGTGTGGCGTGCCCAGTTCTGGCAACACGGGTGTTGAGAATTAAAACTCCTTCTGTAGCAGTTCGGTTTGAATCTGCTCAAACTGGAAAAATATGATTTTATTTTTAGTTTGAGAATGTAAGGTAAGTGTTTTTTTGTATTACATACAGATTTAGTTTTTTACTCCTACTACGAGAAACGTGCCTGGATTCTAAGTTGTCTCTGCATAAGTTTTTCGCTGCGTAAGTAAGGTTGGTAAGTATCAGAAGATATAACAAAATAACCAAATTCTTCTTACATACGGTTTTAGAAATCACGCGCTAACTAAAATCGTGTTCTACTTATTAAGTTTCAGTTCAAATAATAGTCACAAAATCAATAACTAGACTCTTTTAAAAATTCACAACCAGTCTTGATTTTTCTTGGTTCTCGAATGTTCGGAAATGAATGGCTTACTTTGACGTTTCTTGCTCTAACTGTTTTCCGGTTGCCAGGGCTGCTGTCACTCAGATGAAGTTAATTTGGCCACTTGGGTTTCGGTGCCCAGTGGTTTCAACATTTCCCCGACCCGTAAACCTCGTCCAGAACCTGCTTCCTGGTCAGATTTACCTGATGACCCGATCTCGATGACTGCAAGTTTAGCTACTGGTCGCCGGAACAGCCCACCGGAAGTGTGAACTTCTGCTTGTCTCACACGGCCATCCTTGCCTGCGATGACTTTGTCCACTCGCCCTCGGACCCATCCATTGCGATTCTGATCGTCTGTGATGAATACTAGGTCGCCTACCTTAAGTGGTTTCGAGTCTTCCAGCCATTTGGTGTGCACGTTCATCGAAGGGACATATTCTTTTAGCCACCGCTTCCATAGTTCATCGGCGATGTACTGAGACCTTTGGTAAGTGCTTCGAAGCGCTTCAGCCTGACGTGTTGGTGCGAAGCAAGGATCCTTCAACTCTGTAACGGTACCACGCAAATAATGGTTGGGCGTGAGTGCCTCGGCATCCGTTGATTCTTGCGGCATGTAGACCAATGGTCTGCAGTTAACGATCTCTTCGGCTTCGGCGATAACGGTCAAAAGAGTTTCATCGTTCATTCTACGGTTCGTGTTCAGTGTTGCCATAGTCGTCTTGACCGTCCGGACCATACGCTCCCATATGCCCCCCATATGAGGGGCCGATGGCGGGTTAAAGCACCAACGTGTCTTGGCATTGGTAAAGACATTGGCACAGCCTGTCCCGATCCGACGTATCTGCTCTTGGAGTTCCTTGTTGGCTGCCTTCAGGTTGGTGCCATTATCGGAGAAAATGATGA
Source organism: Toxorhynchites rutilus septentrionalis (assembly GCF_029784135.1). Classification (NCBI taxonomy): domain Eukaryota; kingdom Metazoa; phylum Arthropoda; class Insecta; order Diptera; family Culicidae; genus Toxorhynchites; species Toxorhynchites rutilus. The sequence goes on along the minus strand of NC_073744.1, from coordinate 11,338,009 downwards.
TTGGTGGACCTCTACGCAGCACAAATCTCCGTATGGCCATGATACACGAGTCAGTGTTCAATTTGTGTGCAATCTCTAAATGCACTGCTCGGATCGTCAGGCATGTAAAAAGTACAACCCACCTTTTTTCGACCCGTCGTCCTAATGCCACCTCGATTGGCCCAAAATAGTCGACGCCGACATAACTAAATGGTCGCAGGAACGGCATCAATCGTTCAACCGGTAGAGGTGCTATAGTAGGTACTTGCGGTCGACTCTTCTTGACTCTACACCATTGGCAATTTTTCATCGCCCTCTTCACACCACTTCGCAGCTTCGGGATATAGTAACGCTGTCGGATTTCGTTGAACGTTGTCTCTCGGTTTGCGTGTCCATAACGCCGATGATATTCCGCTAGCAGCAAATCGGTGATTTCGTGGTCTCTTGGTAGAATGATGGGGAACCTCGTGTCGTAAGGAATAAAGTCCGCATATTTCGTCCTACCGTCCATCCGTAATACATCACACTCATCTAGGAACGGTTTGCAGTGATAGATGGCACTGTTCTTCTCAATCGGAATCCAATTTTCCGATGTCAGTTGACGGTTCTTTTGTGTGATAGCTACTTCGCACGCAAACATCTCACGTTGCGCCGTTTTCCACAGCAGAACTTCGGCTAATTCGTATTCTTCTTGTTTCAGCGGAACAATGGTATAATTTACATCACGGATCACCAATTTTCGCATTCTTTTGGTAGCATCTGGAATGACCTCGATGGGCGTTCGATCAACCCGACGGCGGCAGTTCGAAAGGAACCTGTAGACGCAACAGATCGTACGAAGTAGAACATTCCACCGGGAAAACCGACTAACGTCGATTATTGGTTTATTTGCCTTCGATGTGTGGAGCATGTGACATGCCCGGAGTTCGGTCTTCGTGTTTGGTGCAGGTGTCTTCTGTATCGGCCACATCTCCTCCGATTGCTGCAGAAACTGAGGTCCAGCAAACCAGGGTCCATCAGAATCCAAGCAAGGGCCCTTGCCCCACTTGGTGAGCATATCTGCCACATTATACTTCGTTGGCACCCAACGCCATTCGTCGATCTTCGTCTCTTGGAGAATTTCGCCGATCCTGAAGGCCACGAATGGTTTATACTTCCGCTGATCGGATCGGATCCACGAGAACACATTTTGAGAGTCGGTCCAGAGCGTGCGTTTCATTACCTTCAGTTCATGGTTACCTTCAACTGAACTCAGCAATCTCGCTCTTAGTACTGCACCCATTAGTTCCATACGAGGGATTGACATCAGCTTCAGCGGGGCCACCTTCGTTCTTGCCATCACCAATGAGCACCGGGGACCATCGTCGGTTGTTATTCGGAAAAAAGCAGCTGCACCATATGCCTGTTCGCTGGCATCGACGAACACATGAAGCTGTAAGTCTTCGTAGACCTTCGGAGAAGCACCTTGTAGATAACAACGCGGGATTTTTACTTCTTCAATCATAGGCAGTTTCGATATCCACTGGGACCAACGTGTGTAGCTTTCGTCGTCGATCTTCTGATCCCAATCACAATCAGTACGCCACAGACTTTGTAAAACGATTTTGCCATGGATTGTGAAGGGAGATAGGAATCCGAGCGGGTCGAAAAGGCTCATTAAGCATCGGAGGGCTATCCGCTTTGTCGGTCGCTGATCGTTGATGAGGTACGGTAGCAATTCCTTCCGAAAGTTGGTTGAAAAGGTAAAAACATCCTCGTGGGGACACCATATAATCCCAAGAACACGTTCCGTTGCTCCATCATCATTTAGTTGCAGCGGCACTCGATCCTCAGTTTCTTGTCCACCTAGTGCTCGAGTGAACGATCTTTCGTTCGAGACCCAGCTATGCAGCTCGAACCCAGCTTTCGAATGCACGTAGCGGACCTGCTTTGCTCGATTAATGGCTTCTTCAGCAGTATCGGCGCTGTCGAGGTAGTCGTCGACATAGTGTCGACGAACTATAGCTCTTGCTGCATCTGGGAATTGGTCCGCATGTTGGGAGGCATTTAAATTCTTCACGTATTGAGCGGATGTAGGTGAGCAAGCTGCCCCGAAGGTTCCAACATCCATAACGTACACGTCCGGCTTACACGAAGGGTCTGTTCTGAAAAGGAAACGCAATACGTGTTTATCAGCTTCCCGAATCCGATATTGGTGGAACATTTCGCGTATGTCCGCTTTGAAAGCCACCGGTCGTTCTCTAAACTGCTGAATAATGGCTGGCAGTGATGTTAGAAGATCCGGCCCAGAAAGCAGCAGGGAATTTAACGATGTTCCATTCACTTGAGCCGCCGCGTCCAAGACCAAACGTATCTTGCCAGGTTTGTTTGGATTGACAACAACGCCGAGAGGTAGGTACCAAATCTTCTTGGGATTCACCGACACCATCTCTTCATCCGTCAACTTATGCGCATACTGCTTCGTCTGGTATTCTTCGATTTTTCGGCATACAGCCTGTTCGAGGGAAGGATCCTTCTTCAGTCGTCGCTCAAGACCACACAACCTCTTTAGTGCCATAGGGTAGCTGTCCGGCAGCTCGAAATCATCGTGCTTGAATAATAATCCGGTTTCGAAACGACATTCAACACGAACGGTTGTTCTCTTCAGCAAATCTCTAGCTCGACGAACTTCATCCGACTCAGACAGTTCGTTCACTGTGACTCCAGCTTCTTCTACGACGAAGTACTCACGCATCACGTCGTGCAGTTCCTTGTTTGTAAGTTCGCGGTGACAGCCTAAAAAGCCTTCAATGTGCGAAGCTCCCCGAGGTCCGTAGATTGTCCAACCGAGGAGGGACCTGACAGCGATTGGTTCGTTGATGTTTCCAATTCTTGATTCCAAAGGCGCCATCAGATGGATATTGTTAAGTCCGATCAGAATCTTTGGCTCCTCTCCTGCTTGGTTAGCCGAGTACAGTCCCTGAAGGTGCGGATATTGACCGATAATCTCTCTGAAATTCACGCGCTGTCTTGGGAGGTACAGCTTCTTCACCGTACGAGCTTCGTTCAAGGCCAATCGTTGTTCCATTGTATCACCTGACACTTGCAATGATAAGCACACGGAACCCAGTTCGCGACGGACGATATTTCCTGTCCACTGAAGCGTTAGTGGCTGCGGCTCTCCGCTAGCCTTCAGCTCATCGAAGAGGCTCTCCTCAATAAGCGTCATAGACGAACCTTCGTCCAAGTAAGCGGAAGTTTTAACCGATCGTTGATTGTAGTAGAGTATGATCGGTATAATCCTGAAGATCACCGAGCGCTGCTCCGTGATGTGAGCGTGATGTTGTTCTGTAGTCGGAGGTGCTGTGTGCCTCGGAGTTGAGTTGGCAATTGCATTACGGTGCACCAAAGGATGATGATGCTCACGACAGTTTCCAACATTGCAGGTTATTTTAAACTTACACCAACCTTCGTGCTCGTTTAGACACCGTTCACACAGCTTGTACTGCTCCTTCCATTTCAATCGCTCCGCACCAGTCATACTCCTGAAGACGTCGCAGTTCCTGACTCGATGTCCATCTTTCTTGCAGACTTGACAAACGAGTTGATGTTTCATGGCTGGACTACTGGGGTCGCTGTGTGCTTGGACAAATCCTTTCTCCCTTGACCTTGGTTTGTCTCCCTTGGCAGATGCTGTTCCTTTCGGATCGACGACTAAGATTACTTCAGTGGCCTCCGCTACGATACTGGATGTGAAATCCGCAAATGTCCGAAGAGTTACTCGGTCAGTCAATCTTCGACACTGCACCCACTCGCGCTTCGTTGCAGCCGGAAGTTTCTCGACTAGTTCCTGTATTAGGATCGGGTTAACCAAGTGATCTTGTAGGTTAGCTGCTTCCAAATGGTCACATAATTCTTGGACCGCCATCCCGAAAGGAATAAAAGTTTCTAATCGATCGCTTCTCGGAGCATCCGCCTTCCGGACCTTGTTTAGAAGCGCGTGAATCAACTGCTCAGGTCTGCCGTACAGCATCCGGAGCGTTTTAATCACCTCTGGTACGGAATTTGGCAAAAGTAGTCGACTACGAACGGATTCGAGTGCCGGTCCCTTTAGGCACTCTTGAAGGCGGACAAGATTCTCAATGTTACTAAATCCACAAGCATCCGTTGAGTTAATATAGCTGCTGTAAAATAACGGCCATTCTTCAATTCTGCCGGTAAATGTAGGTAGCTTCTTGGTGAGGATTTGACGAGCGGCGCGTTGTGCCCTGGTAGGCCCCGACCCGTCTCGAGAACTGGTCGTCGACGTTGACAATACCTCCTCATTTCTCCGACTTTCATCCCTAACGGATTCTTGCTTGCGGAATTGACGATTTACCTGTTGGTACTGGAGTGGGGCGATATGTCTCGGCTGTCGCGGTACCTCCGGATTCCGCTTGGGCGTTTGGTCCTCGTAAACTTTCAGAACCTCGTCCACGTTTTCGTTAAGAACCGCTAGTTTTGTATCCGGATTGACATGGTGGATTAGCCAGTCGTGCACTTTTTCCCGGTTGTCGTGTTCGGAAAAATCACCCAAATATTGTCCTCCAACTGCGCCGTCATCGCTTCCTATTTCTTCCAACACCAATTGGTGGCGGTCACGCTGATACTTTTCTTGTAGAGTGCGCTGCTTCCGCTGAAATTCAATTTCTTCTGCCAGCTGCTTCTCTAGCATCTCCTTCTCCTGAGCCAGTCGCCTCTCCTGCAGCTCCTTTTCCTGCTGGAATCGCTTTTGCGCTATCAATTGCTCGATCTCCAACCTCCTCTCGCGGATCAGTTTTTCCGCCTCTAGTTGTTTCTCCTTCATCGCCAATTCCTCTTCCATCCGACGCATTTCAAGCTCCATAACAGCGGAACGTTTGCTGACTCTTGAAACAAGCGATTTGTCATCGCCCCCTTGGATGGCGGAATTTCTCACTCTGCGTCTTGGTTCCGAGATAATCGTTCGAGTCGTAGACGTGGTCATTTTACCGGTAGGTGGTCGATTGTCGAGAGCCACGAACTGAGGTAAGGGTTTCGGAACAGTTCCGGTCGCGGATTTGCTACCGGACTTTTTCCCCTTTTTCTCCCTCTTCGCGGCACATTCCGAGCATCGGAAATCACGATGTTCCACACCGGGTGATTCATTCACGCAAGCGAAATGGAACCATGTCTCGCAGTCGTCGCAGGCAACCATCTGTTCGTTATCCGGGCCATTACATAAGCGGCAGCTTCCCATCTCAAAGTGAGGTTATGTAAATTTTTTGAGAAATGTTGAGAATTAAAACTCCTTCTGTAGCAGTTCGGTTTGAATCTGCTCAAACTGGAAAAATATGATTTTATTTTTAGTTTGAGAATGTAAGGTAAGTGTTTTTTTGTATTACATACAGATTTAGTTTTTTACTCCTACTACGAGAAACGTGCCTGGATTCTAAGTTGTCTCTGCATAAGTTTTTCGCTGCGTAAGTAAGGTTGGTAAGTATCAGAAGATATAACAAAATAACCAAATTCTTCTTACATACGGTTTTAGAAATCACGCGCTAACTAAAATCGTGTTCTACTTATTAAGTTTCAGTTCAAATAATAGTCACAAAATCAATAACTAGACTCTTTTAAAAATTCACAACCAGTCTTGATTTTTCTTGGTTCTCGAATGTTCGGAAATGAATGGCTTACTTTGACGTTTCTTGCTCTAACTGTTTTCCGGTTGCCAGGGCTGCTGTCACTCAGATGAAGTTAATTTGGCCACTTGGGTTTCGGTGCCCAGTGGTTTCAACAACGGGCATCGGGCATCGTCCGTCTAGCGATCAAGTTGATCATTTTCAGTCATCATCTCAGCAGGCAGTTACCGCCCGGTTTCAGGCGATCTCCGATTATCTCTCGGACGCTCATGGGCGCACACTTTCCCTTTCCTATGCATAAGCAGAACTTAGCACCCAATGAGATCAGTTCACTACAGCAGCTACACGAACTTCCCAAGAAAGCACTCATGGCCATAGGATACTCAAAATGCATCACCTGGCTATGCAGATATTACACCTATCTACAAACTATGTTCCTGACAACGTGGCAACGAAGAAGAGAATACTATTTTTATTCACAATACATTTCTGTAGTCATAGATTTATTTGACCTAGGTTTATATTTATGTAAATCTTAACTATTTAGACTTGGGTTTAAAAATGATAAATGATGACTTCTTGTCTTCTCTTGCATAATTGACTAAACCGAAGAAAAGGGTGGTAATGGCTTTCATGGTATTTTTGTGTACATTTTTAAACAGAATGAGGTTCCGGATTCTACCACATTATCTCATCTAGTCCGTTCGAAGGATAAAAGTTCATACAGGAAATGGGTTTTTTCAGGGCTTCCAATTTGATGTATCAAAAGAGAAAAAATACTGAATTTGAACAATGAATAAACTCAGATTAGATGCAACTACTACACACAATCACAGTCGTATCCGTAACCCCATCAATTTTTTTTTCACGTTAGGTGCATACGGTTCAACAATGAGAGCAAATGATTGAGCCGTACTTTTCGAGATAAAGAGGAGGTCCAAAGCATCTTCACTTACCCTAATACTGTGTTCTAATTTCTTGATATTTTCAGAAAACCAGTTGCACACAGCCAAACCAATATATAGTCGGGTACTTGATATCTCTGTGCGTGAACAAGTCATAAGCTTCCCTTCTAAGACCTTGCTTGCCCTAACGAGAGCTAAGCCACACACGAAAATCGAATTGAGTCGGACGGGTGCTCGTCCTCAGTGGCAAATTTGCACAAGAAAGCACATCCGTACTCAGAAATTGACTTTCTGGAAAACAGTTTTCACCACACTGAATGGAAAACAGTGTCCCTGCCGGCTCCACTGTTGGTAAATTCAAAGGAACACCGGGCGAAGAAAAACACAATTCCAAATGCGGAGACAGGGCCTCTCGCTTCTCAGCTTCCATACATAAATCATGTAATCTGTCAGACGGTGCTTAAACCAGGGGTTAGACATCAATTGAATATAGGCTACCCAAAATCAAAATCAATATGGCGTCATTTGTTTACCAACATACCATTTGCGAGGATTGAAATCGTTGAAATCACGGAAATTGCGCTGCTTTATTTCTAACTGCATAAGCGATTTTCATATTTCGGTTTCACATGGAGGTGTTCACATTCAACATGGAGTTTAAAGTTAGCCACTATTTGACTATATACCCGGACCGAGTTGTAAACAACAGTAATTGTCAGAACCAAAATGTCAGTAAACCGCAGCAATATTGGGTACACTGGCAATATGAGGGATTTGACGTTTTAGTCAAACCCCTGGCTTAAACAGTTGCATTTGTTTCTCTCACTCGCACACACACGCACATTGTATTTATTTCGCCCGTTCTTTTGCACTGCAGCTGCATAAAAGACACATGAGCAAATATAACATATATAACAAAGCCTGCTTTGTCTTCCTCCAGTCATACAGACACTCTCCCACACATATTCCTGTCATATTCTACATCCTCAGGTGAAGACTAACTAACGAAGCCCCCTGGAGGAGATGCGTCGATGGCATCCGGAAAAGACCGGTTTGGGTACCGAACCGAACCGGAATTGAATTCATTCAATATCACATCAGAAAGCTAATTTGGCACTCGGATTGGTTTCTGTTTCGACTGAAGGCATAAATGTCAATCATAATGAAATGATTGCTTTCTTAGGGTGCTCATACACTGTTTGACCGAAGCCAAATATTTGACTCTTTTTGACAGATAAAATTTGGTCAACGTGTACTGATCAAATATATTGTACACAAAACACGACAAGCAAATATTCAATTATTGGATGCCTAAAATATTTTTTCAGTCTGTTCTTCGAACCTGTCGGTACATTGTTAGGTTACCTTGGATATTTCAGTTGATTTTTTTTCCATGTTCGGTGTTTGATATTGTTTACTACTGTTGAAAATTGAAGAGTGGCAAACAAAATAGTGTTTGTACAAATATCAAATCAAACTTTATCTGTCAAAAAATATCAAATATTTGACCTCCGGGCAAACAGTGTACGGCCACCTTTAGTCCTGTGTGGGCTGGCATTGCCACAAATACTCCGACAGGTGAAATTGATACACACACACACTAGAGTCACAAAGTCACCATCAATACTAATTTCCCGGTACATGGTAACCCTGTGGAATTGAATGCCTTGTAAGCCATGGTTTCCATTGATTACTTATGTCATTCGACTTTTATAGAATTAAATTAGGTCTAAACACGATTTGCAGATATCATGTATTTCGTGCTCCCGTGGCCGAGTGGTTAGCGTCATAACTAACATGCCGGGTGTTCGGGTTCGATTCCCGTTCTGGTTAGGGGAATTTTTCGTCAAAGAAATTTCCTCCGACATGCACTGTGATCACGCGTATTCTAGAGCTTGCCACTCAGAATGCATTCAAGGCGTGTTATTTGGCATAGAAATCTCAACTAAGTACTAATAAAAATGACGCAAGTAATACTACGTTGAGACGGCGAAGTTCCTCTAGGAACGTTAGTGCCATTGAAGAAGAAGAAGAAGAAGAAGAAGATGTATTTCGAAAAATAAACCGATTGTTGCATAGAATTTCAGTTAAACGTTTAATTTCGGACTTGTGTCCTGAATATGATTATACCAATTATGGTAAATGATCTTGGTTTGTCCAATTTGGGGTGTTTTCACGCAACTAGTAAATGCAAATCGATTTTTCTTCATGAAAATCACACATAATCGATACGAGTTTGGGTTTGTTGAGAAGCCCCAAGTCTCTAGTTGCTAATACTACCATAAGGTGTAGAAATTATTCAAATTTTTATGTTTTTTAACGATTTTCCTTAAAGAAGAATTATCCACCTCTGATCATGGTTTGCCCAAAAAAATGATCATGGTTTGTCCGGTTTTAGAAATCTCCATTTTTGAATGAAAACATTCGAATTCACAATTAGATGTTGCATTTATCATTGCTTGAGTTCACTGTCATCATATTGATGCATTCATAATTTAGGCTTTCTTCAGAATATTGCCTTTTCTTGGGCATTTTAGAAGTGTTCACCTCAACACAATCAACACAGAAAAACCATACTTCTGCTATGCGCGAAGCACACCATAAACAAACATAAACAAACTGCAGCGCGCCAAGCGGTTGCCATAGAAATCATGTGGACAAAACAACATTATTGAATTGGACAACTCATGATCAGAATTGAGTTCATCAAAATGCGTTAGTTTAATGGTTTAGCTATGTAAATCCGATACAAATGGTGAGCAAGCATGATGTTTACAAAGTTTATAAGTGTTGTAATCCAGAAAAGGTCTGAATACGTGCCGAATAATCATCTGATGATCGATTAAAAGTTAGCTCGAATGAGGGGCGCATTGACACAAATAGAAGGTGTATTTTATAATCCTTTAAAACATGTGATTTCGTAAAAATATACTATCAAACTACTATAAATCATGTAAAAGGCAATTTCATTTATATGTTTCGAAACATTCGAAGGCCTTATTTGACACAGGAGCGCTGAATTAGAGCATTCAAAAAAGTGGGCAAACCATGATCATATTTTCGACTGGACAAACCAAGATCATTTACCCTGTACCATATATGAGATTAGCAAAGGCAAAAGCAAAGGCAAAGGCTGTCTTCCAAATTATAATTAAACTGTCCGTAAACACGGAAAAATCATAGACATGTCGACATGTCGGCGAAGGACTGCGAAATTATTTAATTGAATTCGCTTGTTTATTACTTCGGATATATTTTTTAATTCCATTTGTTTATTTTATTTACGCTCATTAGCATGTTAGCTGTAATAGAGCCGAGTTTATATTGGGCGGTCCTGTCACGAATGTCTACTTCAAAATTTTTGCATGTCCGAACGCATGCCGAAGTAATGGATTTGAGTGCAAGCTCGATGTGGTAATCAATCACGCTAAAAATTGAAAATTGAAAATTGAAAATTGAAAATTGAAAATTGAAAATTGAAAATTGAAAATTGAAAATTGAAAATTGAAAATTGAAAATTGAAAATTGAAAATTGAAAATTGAAAATTGAAAATTGAAAATTGAAAATTGAAAATTGAAAATTGAAAATTGAAAATTGAAAATTGAAAATTGAAAATTGAAAATTGAAAATTGAAAATTGAAAATTGAAAATTGAAAATTGAAAATTGAAAATTGAAAATTGAAAATTGAAAATTGAGAATTGAGAATTGAAAATTGAAAATTGAAAATTGAAAATTCGTAAATTCGTAAATTCGTAAATTCGTAAATTCGTAAATTCGTAAATTCGTAAATTCGTAAATTCGTAAATTCGTAAATTCGTAAATTCGTAAATTCGTAAATTCGTAAATTCGTAAATTCGTAAATTCGTAAATTCGTAAATTCGTAAATTCGTAAATTCGTAAATTCGTAAATTCGTAAATTCGTAAATTCGTAAATTCGTAAATTCGTAAATTCGTAAATTCGTAAATTCGTAAATTCGTAAATTCGTAAATTCGTAAATTCGTAAATTCGTAAATTCGTAAATTCGTAAATTCGTAAATTCGTAAATTTGTAAATTCGTAAATTAGTAAATTCGTAAATTCGTAAATTCGTAAATTCGTAAATTCGTAAATTCGTAAATTCGTAAATTCGTAAATTCGTAAATTCGTAAATTCGTAAATTCGTAAATTCGTAAATTCGTAAATTCGTAAATTCGTAAATTCGTAAATTCGTAAATTCGTAAATTCGTAAATTCGTAAATTCGTAAATTCGTAAATTCGTAAATTCGTAAATTCGTAAATTCGTAAATTCGTAAATTCGTAAATTCGTTAATTCGTAAATTCGTAAATTCGTAAATTCGTAAATTCGTAAATTCGTAAATTCGTAAATTCATAAATTCGTAAATTCGTAAATTCGGACATTCGAAAATTTAAAAATTCGAAAATTCGAAGGTTCGAAAATCTGAAAATTCAAAAAATCGAAAATTCGGAAATTCGAAAATTCAACAATTCAAAAATCTGAAAATTCAAAAATTCGAAAATTCAAAAATTCGAAAATTCGTAAATTCAAAAATTCGAAAATTCAAAAATTCGAAAAATTCAAAAGTTCAAAAATTCAAAATCTCTTCTCTTCTTTCTTCTTCAATGGCACTTACGTTCCTAGAGGAAATTCGCCGTCTCAACGTAGTATTACTTGCGTCATTTTTTTATTAGTACAGTCGAATTTCACTCGTTGCACTAAGCTCTTAGCCCAATTTGTGAACGACTTTCACTCGTTGGGCTGAACTGTCATAGTCGAAAATCGATCGAGGGTCACACCGATTGTTTGTTGTTATGGGAAACGCAGAAAAGTTTTCACACCACTGACGTTTATTTCATTCGTGGTTGAGTTTCGTTCTAGGTTGGATTAATTGGTAAGTTCTTAATGAAGTTTGATATTAAAATTAGCGTAGATTTAATATACGTTCATTTCGATCGCCAGGCTCAAAATGGATGGTTTGCAAGGATCCAGTACGAACGTTAACCGGAAACGGAGGAGCAATTTCCTGACGCTGGTGGAGAAGGTTCGCATAATTGAAGATTTTGAAGCAGGAGGTGGTACGCATGACTTTCTTGGGAAGAAGTACGGCGTAGGATCTTCTACGGTCACGAGAATAATCCAAAAGAAAGAAGCAATTCGTGAGGCGGTGGACAAGTTCAAGGAATATGGTGTAAATAATCGAAAAACATTGAAAGAGCAGACGTTCCCTTTGCTGGAAGAAGCTCTTTACATCTGGATTTTACAGCAGCGGCAGTCCAACATTTTGTTGACAGTGGATATTCTTAAAGCAAAGGCGGAGCTGCTGTTTAAGATGTTCCAGGACGGGGGGCTCTATGCGGTGCACGGTTTTTCTGCTTCGGATGGCTGGATGCATCGTTTTAAGCAGCGGTTTGGATTGCGCGTGAAAGCCGTAACAGGAGAAAAGGCATCGGTAAACGTTGAAGCGTACCTAAATTTCAAGAAGGTTCTACAGAAGAAGATTCAGGAAATGCAGCTATCACTATCCCAAGTCTTTAATGCAGATGAATCTGCCTTGTTCATCAAGCTCCTAGCCACACGCTCTGTCGTTACCTGTGATGAGACCGTGGCAAGCGGACGGAAGCAAAACAAGACAAGGTATACGTTTATGCCTTGCTCCAACATAGATGGTTCCCTAAAGCTTCCGTTGTATTTCATTTGCACTGCTGCAAAACCACGAGGAATCAACATCGAAGAACTTCCCGTTTCATATAATCATTCCAAAAAGGCTTGGATGACCAGACTGTTGTTCCGTCAATGGTTCCACGAAGAGTTTGTCCCCGCTGTTCGAAAATTTTCGGCCGAGAGAGGATTGGAGCCAAAGGCATTGCTGGTTCTTGATAATTGCACCAGTCATTATGACGTTGACGAATCTGGACTGATTCAAGTGATCTACCTCCCACCAAATGTAACTGCTGAATGCCAGCCGATGGACCAAGCGGTCATCAATGCAATCAAGCGAAAGTATAAAAGAAAACTGATGCTCGCATTAATTCTGGAAAACGAACACTTAAGGTAAATTTCCAAATATTAAACATTAAATTTTTGTAATTAATTCCAAATATAAACACAAAACTATGCGCACGATAGTTTTTCGTCTGTGCTTTTTCAAAATTTAAATTCAAATTCTAATTGAGGTTTCATTTATGTACTTTCCTCTTTAGTTTCGAAGAACGATTGAAGAAGATTAATCTTCAACAGTGTATTTTGTGGTTGGCAACCTCTTGGGAGGAGATATCTGACAAAACTATACGTAATTCGTGGAAGAAATTGATCGATGGTTTGCCGGAGGATGCTGTTAATGTAGACTCGAAAGCGGCCGATGATGACTTCAAAGCGCTTGTGTCCAGGATTGACAGTTTGGCAGGAACAAAAACATCTGAGCAAGATATTGATCTGTGGATCAAAGATCAGGTGTATGATGCTGATCATAATCCAGATTGGGTAACCAGTTAAGTGTTCTCTGATGACGAGATTTTGTCATCAGTTCTCAAGAAAGATCAACCTGAAATGCAAGAAGAATGGTTGGTAGACACAGAAGATGGAAGTAATTCGTTTGATACTTCCATTACTAGTACCGGAGATCCTGATTTTGGCGATGCAATCAAGTCAATTGATTGCCTAGTTCGCTATATGAAGCATGATGTTGCAGAAGTATGCCGTTTGAACGCGCTACGTTCGAAAATCACTGAAGTTGATCGGCTAAAACGAGCATGTTGAAGAACTCTACCATTTTGTTGAAAATGAATTTACGTGGTTTGTTTAATTTTGTTTGAAACGTTTAAAATAAATATTGTTTTTGTTGAATAATATTCGATTTTATTTATTTCATTCATGATTCATTTAAAATTTATTTTAAACCTAAAAACACCATCCACGAGCCCCTCGAAAAAAATTTTACGTTGTCAGAATTGACGTTTGTCTTCGATTTAGTTGGGCTATAGCCCAACGAACGGGAGCCCAACTAAATCGAAGCCCAACTAAAGATAGCCCAACGAGTGAAATTCAACTGTACTTAGTTGAGATTTCTATGCCAAATAACACGCCTTGAATGCATTCTGAGTGGCAAGCTCTAGAATACGCGTGATCACAGTGCAAGAGAATTTAAAAATTCAAAAATTCGAAATTTCAAAAAATTCGAAAATTCAAAAATTTGAAAATTCGAAAATTCGAAAATTCGAAAATTTGAAAATTCGAAAATTGGAAAATTCGAAAATTTGAAAATTTGAAGATTTAAAAATTTGAAGATTTAAAAATTTGAAAATACGAAAATACGAAAATTCGAAAATTCGAAAATTCGAATATTCGAAAATTCGAAAATTCTAAAATTCAAAAATTCGAAAATTCAAAAATTCGAAAATTCGAAAATTCGAAAATTCAAAAATTTGAAAATAGTTGAGCATGATTCAAATTCAGTGGCGATTCGGGATGGTATTTTATCAGAGTTCTCAGTGTTCTGAGATTCTTCAGGTTTGCGATTGACTTTCATCGAAAACGGTCATTCCAACATCGCATGGAACTCCACTTGCATTGTAGTAGGATCACCTCATCCATATCCAGCATCACGAATGGAAATGTTAGAAAAAGAACATGAAAACATTTATACAATGTTTTTACAACAAATAAGCTGAGATCTATCATATTAATATACCCTAGATTTTTGGAAGATTCGTGCTTTATTTTATGTCGCGCGAAACATTAAAATTAAAATAAACATTCTTTGCCTGAAAAAAACTTCCCAGCTGAAATCTTTCAACCGATGTGTTGCATTATCCCGCCGATACGTCTGTCAAAGCATTATCGTGAACGAATGCTCGTCATACACACTCGCATTGTACTACATACCGACGGCTATATCTGATGAACACTGCCAAAATTTGATTTGAATTTCTCCCAACTCCAGATGAGGTGTGGTACACTCATTTCATTCTATTCCCTGAGACCGAAACCCCGAAGCTGTCAGGCACGGGAGAAAGTAGTACAAGTACAAAGCGCACATTCAAAGCAGCTGACGACGACGACAACGGAGATGGCGAAAGGGAGCAATTTACCCAAGAAATGTCCATAAAACACATTCGACATCAGCCATTTCACCGCCCTCTGCTCGTGCACCACGTGAAGGACGACCTTTCCTCGGATGGAACCCGGTAGAACATAGCGATCCGTGTTCATATCTGTGCGGTGTAACACGTTCATACCCATGGCCCCGCATTTAAGCTTACCTGTTATTTAGGGTGGATATTTATTGCAACATGAGAAACCCCTCTCTTTATCTGTTCCACAGCTCGCTGTGGCAACAGCCAAAGCATTCCTTTGAAGGAGCCTTTTGCACGTTGGGGATGCTATTTGCGTGTGCCAGGATACGGAAGGAATAAAAAACATTGATCTATCGAAATCATCGAAAGATCCAATGTTCCATATTCCCGATCATGATTAATTACGCCCATTGCTCATCAGCCTGGCAACACTTCACTCCGAAAATTCATAATCCTTCCGGCCTTTGGACGAAACAAGAAAAATACCGGTAATACAACGAAAACAATCCCCGCTCCACATCGGGGAAACTCAAAGCAGTGCTTCCAGGAAGCCTCCCCTTAATCTCCACCAGTTCGGTCCACTCACAGCATCCAGCTGTTCCAGCACAGCTGCTGGCAGTTCCAACTCGCTCGTTTCGCTTCTCGTCCTTGCTGGCTGCTGCTGCTGTTGCCTTCCGATGGCACACTGACTGAGTTTAGTCTGCAGCCGCTCGCCGTTCGAATCGGTCCATAGTTGCGCGTTCCTAGAGTCCACCATTCGATCCGATCCGATCCATTCGCCGCCCACTTTGGGGACACTCGAGGAGGACGCGTGTTTTGGCGCGTTTCAATTTCCCGTGCGAGGTCAAAATCGTGCTCCGCTGGTGGCTAGACGCGGACGGGACGGGAGTAAACACATGGCGCTGTGTGGGTAGGTGGGATAGTGGGGAAAGTGGCGAAGACGCCGAGCAGGCAGTCGGTCGGGCACTCGCGGCCCTGCCATTGGCGCGGGTGGAAGAATGCTTTGCATGTTGTGATTTACATTTTTGCAACATTCGAGTTCCTGCATCAAGAAGAAGAAGACGAAGAAGAATGTATGTTATCGGGTTGTGCCTTTGGGATGCTGTTGCTGCTTCTGGTGTTGCTACTGCTGCTATCGAGTTGCGAGGATAAAGCGCACGCCAACTTCCGGATGTGTGACGTTACGGACCATAAACGAGTCCTGGGCCCGGCCTTAGCATGATAATCCGGGAAGTGCCAGTGTTGTTTGTGGCCGGCTCGGGGACTATAACCTGTGAATATAGTGTTGTCCCATTGTTTTACCCGCTGACCTATTGTTATGCTGAGAATTACTGCTAATTGAATGACGCTTTCCGTTCAGCGCTTAGAGAGACTGCATTTGGTTTCACCCAGAGTGGATTGGTTTGTTGTGTGCACACGGAATATAGGGATTATTAGATGTTATCAGTTTAAAACATGGGATGTGGGCGAATTCTGGTGAATGTGCGTGTGTCAGCTTTGGAGGGAAGTACCTCTGGCGAGAAATCTATTCACTATCGATGAGGATTATGCGAAGCATTCGAGATGTTATCTTGGTTGATTGGGAGTGAATTTATTTTGATCTGATAATGCGAATTGATATAGGGTTCGAGTACGCTTTAATCGTGGGGCTTTGCATGAAGTCCGCCTCTGAGTAGTTAGATTAAGATGATAAATGATGGTAAATAATGAATGAATTATTAGCTTCGAGCACGATGGTCACACAGAGTTGGTATAGATTCACCTCAATGAACTAACATTTCGGTGGTTCTTTCTCTAGTAAATATAGGCAATATCGTCCAATAGATGCAGGACATACAATTAACCATATTTAGGTCACATATGGTCACATATGTCGACAATATAGCTTTATGAGTTTTCATGAATAATTTGTGAATACTTAATCGATGGAGTTGATCAAAAATATTATTATTCCTAAAAAGCATGTTAGATCCACCGCTGCTTTTGGAGTGAGGAATCGATTACCTAGATAATTTGTTGTGTGTATTCCAATTTAATGACATCGGAAGTTTCTCGGTAAAGTATGGCTTGTTGTACCTTTCTCTCACGCAAGGATCATCATCACAGGAGAACGGATGGTTAGATTTGTGCTGTCTTTATACTGTTGTGTTCGTCTACACCCAAATAAGAGTGATAGGATGAATTGTCCGATTGGAGTTCATTAGCGTTGGCGACATTGAGCTTCGTGTTCGAAAAGTGTTTCATTCATCCAGTTTTGAAGAGAAATTATGATCATGGTTTGTCCGGTTTTAGAAATCACCATTTTTGAATGAAAAAAAAATTCGAATTTTCAAGTAGAAGTTGCATTTCTCATTGCTTGAGTTTACTGTCATCATATTGATTCATTCATATTTTAGGTTTTCTTCCGAATATTGTATTTTCTGGGGCATTATAAAGATAAACAGTACTCAGCACAGAGAAACTTTTAGTCTACTGATGAACTGTGGTCCGTTGTTCGATCTGATTGTTTTCGGAACCGCAAATCTACTGAAAGTTCATGCAAGACTTGAATAGTGTTCCTGGCTGTGATGGATCTCATAATAATTGCTTCTGTGAATCTGCTGAAATAGTCAACTATTACGAACAGTGAATGACCGGAAGGTAGAGAGCCCATAAAGCCAGCCGCTCTGTAGATCCATGGTTTCTCTGGCATTTTTGTACGCTATAGTGATTCTGGCGCTCCTAGTCAGGAGACTAATGTACAATCTTTACATTGCTTAACACAAGCCTCCACCTTTCTGCCCATTAACGGCCACCAGCCCTTTAGCCGGAGCCGTCGTTTCATTACCCCAATTCCTGGATGGACTTCATGGGCCAAACTGATAACACTTTGCTGCAGCTGTTGATCCAGTTGATTACCTCTCAAGAGCATTCCATCTACCGAACATAACTCATTCATGTATTGATATTTATTTATTTATTTATTTTGTGTTCAGTCTTCGATGGACTCGTACAGACTAATCATAACTTAAGCTAATAATTTAAGTCTACATATAAAACATTGTCGGGTGATTGGAAATCGAATTGATCACAAACAACACTAAAGGCCTTAAGACAGGAACAGAAAGAGCTGTTGAATCCATAATTAGTCCTGTGTCTAGGAATGGCGATCAAAGCAGTGTGTCGCAGCTGTCGCGGGGGTAAGGTAAATGATATTTCCTGTAGAAGATCAGGACAGTCAATGTTATTCGTCAGGACGTCAAATATGAAGAGCCGCTGTAGTCTCAACCTTCTTACCGACAGGAGCTCAAGATTGATCAGACGGCAACGATCTTGGTAATCAGGAAGGTTTAAGGGATCATTCCATGGCAGGTTCCGAAGTGCGAATCGTAAAAACAGCTTTTGGATACGCTCGATTCGTATTATCTGGTACGCGTGGTAAGGTGCCCAAACCGGAACAGCGTATTCTAAGATGCTACGTACTAATGCGCAAAAAAGCGATTTGAGTGCATACACATCAGTTAGCTGAGCAGCATTACGGCGAATAAAACCAAGCACGGAGAAGGCTTTTGCAGTAGTAATGGAAACGTGCTCGTGAGATCGAAGTTTACAATCCATTATCACTCCCAAGTCGCGAATAGACTGTACGCGTTCCACAGAAGCACTGTCGATCCGATATTGGTGTGAGGATGAAGATCGACTGCGGCTAAAAGTGATCACTTTGCATTTGTTTATGTTCACACTCATATCATTCTCGTTGCACCAGTTCAGGACGATGTTGATGTCGGTTTGCAATAAAATAGAGTCAATTGGAGATGCGATGACACGAAAAATCTTGAGGAAAAATCAGACATCGTTGATGAAGTGGACAAATATCAAAGGGCCCAGCACACTCCCTTGCGGTACGCCAGACGGTATGTTGAATGTGCTGGATCGTGATGAGTTGAGCTGTACAAATGCCTTTCGATCCGTTAGATACGACAATAGCCAGTCCGCAATCCAAGTCGGAAAACCTATGTGTTGCAATTTATGCACTGCGTAAGCGTGTGGTACCGTGTCGAAGGCTTTCGAAAAGTCGATATAAACAGAGTCTACTTGATTTCGCCGTTCGATCTCACGAAACAGAAACTTGGAGTAGCACATTAAGTTGGACACAGTGGAACGATGTGATATGAATCCGTGTTGATGATCTGAGATAAACGGCAGTGTTGCGTTTAGTATGACGTTATGCATCAGAAATTCAAAAACCTTTCCCAAGCAACTGAGAATCGAAATTCCACGATAGTTGACGACATTGTACAAACTGCCAGATTTGTGAACTGGAATCATAGAAGCGGTTTTCCATAAACTCGGGAAGCATCTCTGTTCAATTGAGCTGTTGAATAGCATCGTCAAAGGAACCGCCAACGATGCCGCACATTTTTTAACTAACAACGGCGGCAGAGCATCCACCCCGGCTCCTTTTGAAGCATCCAGTTTAACCAGTGCACCGAGTACTTCTTCGTTGGAAAAGCTGAAGATCGGAAGGTGGATATTATGAGTTGGTACGTTGTTGAAACATCCCGGCCGAGGTACAGGTGAAGTAGAACAAAACACACTTTGGAAGAAGTCAGAAAAAAGATTGGCGGCTTCGTCAGCTGTACTGGCTGTGGAGTCATTGTAGACCACATTGATTGGCACGAGGTTGGTAGCCCTTTGTCCTTTAACGTACCTCCAGAACATCGATGGGTTTTGTTTCAAGTTAGATTCCAGTCTGCATATATATTGTTGATAACTGGAAGTGTGTAATTCGTTGTATGATGATTCAATTTGTCGCAACCAGTCTCTATTCACATCTGATCTGAGAGCAAAGAATCGTTTACGTGCTTTCCTTAGTCGGTTACGCAAGTTGCGCAGCTCAGCTGTCCACCAAGGTTTCCTGCTAACGCTGCTTAAGTTACATTAAAGTTAATCAAAATTGCATCGCCTGAAGTCCATGTCGTTCTCATTCGAAACTGGGAAGATTTGGTGGCAAGTGACCGAACTTTGTAAGTCCACGAGCAGGATGAATGGAGGGTGATGTGCGTCAATGGGCAGCAGTGGTAGTGGTGGCTGAAATACCTCAGTGATATCCGGAGAACTCGTGAAGGCTAAATCCAGAAGCCTGTTGTTCGAATTGACATGCGAATTCACTTGAACCAAGCCACACGACGAGATGGGATCTGCTAGATTTGTCTCTTGTTCACTGGACGCTCCTCGAAACACCATTGTAGATGAGGAAGATTATAATCACCAATAAGCACGATAACGTCGTTCGGTGATGAACGATCCAATAAATATTGAGCAGTCACGGCGTGAGCTGAATATAGCCCAACATCTGAGCCCGGAGGAATATAGACAGCAGAGATAAACAGCGAACGGTGAGGAAGTAGTATTTTTACAGCAACCTGTTCTAGCTGATTGCAATCAACTATGGACACCGCCGTGCAGTGCAGTGTCGGTTTCACAGCAACAAGGACGCCACCTCCCATCGAGTGGTTACTAGTAGCCTCGTTGCGATCGCACCGGAATACGGTGTAGTCCGATGTAAGCTCTGTGTTGCAGATATCGGATTTGAGCCACGTTTCGGTAAACACGATTATATCGTAGTCACAGCACAATAGTTTCAGCTTTAGTTGTGTCGTTTTAGTGCGAAGGCCTCTGACGTTCTGATAGTATATAGATAAAGAGCTGTGATCAGGTTGAGGCACTCCGTTGCTGACGCTGATTGTTGTCATGGTACGTGAACAATCGAACCCGCCGGCGTGGCAGTTGGACATAACGTTGCCGGGAACTGCAGGTTTGTTGCGTCCTGGAGTTGAAACACGTTTCGTAGAGAAACTCGAGGGTTGACGATTAAACGGAATAGTACTAAAACCAAACAACGAATCAGGGGTTGTACTGATCGGTGAATTAACGTACTTGCCTGATGAGACAGGCTGGACAGCCCCATCACCATGTTCGAACACAGGGCCGGGACGACTGCGGCAGGAACCAATGAAATATGGCTCGACTGTGCTGAAAGGATAAGGGCTGTCCATAGAGTCTGTTTGTGCGCGTCCCGGGTTAACCACATTGACAGATTTACGTGCTGGTTGATCGTTCTTTACATGTTCTAAGTCGAGTTTTGACGAGATGAAGTATGACCGTTTTTTTGGTCGTGATCGAAAACACGAATGTTAACTCCTTCTGGCCAGTACCAACCATCGCCGACCACGTTGGATATAGCTTTATTAACGGTCACTTTGAATGATACAAACGATAGATCATCCAAACATTTTCCACGAGGAACCAGCTTGACCACCTTGACCAGCGTTGAGTCCACGTTTGTGATGTCATGAATGTGTTGTTTGATGTCACTTTCTTTCTGGTCTGGGGTGAATGGTGTCACGTAGTAATCTATTATATCGTCAGTAGTCTGCCTAACTTTGGCAACGCTTAGAATTCCAGTTCTGTGCCGATTAACATTGTCAGTGTTTTGATTGTCGTTGATGGGTAGGGTATGACCGGAGATAACTGAAATTGACCGGTTACTATTTCCTCCGTTCTGAGCGTGAGGTGGAAGATCGTTGCCGGATAATTCACAGGGCTTTTCGATTGGTGCTGCCGGTGTGGATGCAGTCGCCTGTGGACCTGGAATGATGATTGGACAAAATTTTCACACGTCTATTTCCCACAACGAGTTTGTCAGGTTGTGCAACTGAGCTGTTGACTTCGTCCAGAACTTCGAAAAACGATGATTCGTCACATGATCGCGAGCGGTTAATAGGATCAATGGTGTCATCTAGGTTGAGCTGATCGATGTTGTTGAGAAACGTTGACTTTTCGAACGATTGGCTGGTTTGTCTGTGTTGCTGTTGTGATCCAAAGAGTGTTTTGTTGATAGTGCGAAGATTGTCGCCGTAGTTGCCTAAACGTGTGTCCATGGAGTCTGTGCGTATTAACAGCTCACGTAACGCTTTGATGATAACTTTCTCTCGATTGTAAGTAGCAGGGTTGAAATGCAGTCGACAGGAGTCGCAAAACCAGAGTAGTCCGACTTTTGCTGACCATGCTGAGTAGTAGTGCTTAGTTAATCCCACACAAGTGTGGTGAAAAATAAGGCCACACGAACCACTGCACGTTATCACCTTTCCGGAACTCAAGGATCGTGAACAAACTAGGCACGTATCCATATTACAGAGCAAATTTGAAGATCACAATGTCAGTTGAATTACAATGTCTCACAATGTAGGGCTTGAACTCATTCGGTCCTCTTTCTTTTTGAAAACTTTCATCGCTGCTAGAGTCCTCCGCAACCTTCTCAACCGTTACTGCAACCGCATTTGCAACAATGTTTCGAATGTATCCTTCCGTCGGCTCATCAAACGTTTCACTGTCCGGGCTACTCAACCTTGATAGTGCATCGGCTAGATTCTCAGAACCAGCAACGTGTTCTTCTTTAAACGTATATCCTTGAAGCCTGAGTACCCACCGTTCAAGCCTAGCACAAGGCCTTGATCTAGTATTGAACAGAAATTTCAAAGCCTTGCAGTTCGTTACTCATGTAAATGTGACGCCCAATAATAAATACAGACAGAATTTCTCCACTCCCCACACTATTGATAAAGCTTCTCGCTCGGTTTGATTTTTTTTCCAATTCCGTTGAAGCTTTATTAGCATACGCGATTACTCTGTATTGTCCTTGTAGATCACTTTTAAGAAGTGCTGCTTCTAGCCCAGTAGGACTTGCATCTGTCATTGATTTTGTTTGATGTTTCGGATTGAAGAAACCCAGATGATGAATTTGGCTGATTTCATCTTTAATTCAAAAATTTCCATTCAAACTTACCTTTTGAACGAAGAAGTTGTCTTAGACGGTTAGTCAATGAAGCCAGGTTTGGAACAAATCTTCCGGCGTAGCAAACCAAACCCAACAAACTCCTAAGCTCCGACAAATTGTTTGGTTCCCGGAAATTTTGTATAGCCGTAATTCTACTTTCGGTTGGTTCAACTCCTTAGATGGACAGTTGATGTCCCAGAAATTCCAGACAATCAACACTATACATACACTTTTTTTCATTGAGTAGGATGTCAAAGTCAGAAAACATCTCAAGAACTGCAGCCAATCTTTGATCAGTGGTTCTTCAATGGTCGTACCGTAAACGACTGTATCATCCAGATATACGAGTACACCATCCAAAACCGCGGCAACTGACTCCATTACCTTTTGGAATGGCTCAGGCGCACAACTTACTCCAAACATGAGCCGCAACGGGTGTGATTCGCGTAGCACAGCTTGATTTGCTCTGCGCATATCAATGCACAACCGAATCTCACCGGAGTCCTTCATCACGGTAACCGCTGGTGATACCCAAGGCGAAGGGCCTGGGGCTCGCTCAATGATATCCATGTCCACGAGAGAACGCAGTATATCTTCAATTTTTGATTCCCATGCGATCGGGGGTCTCCTATACGCCTGTTGCACTAGCTGAACATCGTGGTCAATTGGTATCTTGATAACCACCCCTCGAATTTTCGGAAACGACGTCTTTGAATGCGACTCATCTGCACCAACACCAAACCCGACCTTAAGAACGTTCAGGTTTTTCGCTGTATAATCACCTAATAAACAGTGTTGCCCATCTTCTACCACGTAGAACTTTGCAAACGTCTTATTCTTCCCTAAGAGACTTATCCGCATTTGTAGGCTTTTCCATTGTTTTTACTGTAGACTCTTTTAATTGTTCCCAAACTCCATTGGCAATGATATCGCGTCTGATTCGGAATCGATGGTCATGGATACCTGGACACCTCCAACGTTGAATGTGGAAACATTTCCGCCGATCGCATAGAGTACATAGTCAATCGCTTGTTCATTATCTTTTTCATTGGATACCGCACGGATGCGCTTAGTGCTCGGATATGGTACAAGATTGTCAAATCGTCACTTTAGTCCACCGCGAAGTCTACCTTGAGTGTAACAACGTTTTGCCCAGTGTCCAAACTTTCCGCAAATAGAACATTTTGTATTCTTGGTAGGGCATACGATACTTCCATGTTTATGCCCTCGATTACCGCACCTATAGCAAATTAACCGGCTATTGTTCTGGTTTTGACGTAGGACTACGTCTTTAATTTCTATACCGGGGTGTAAAATCAAAGTTTCGAAAACGAAAGCGTTACGCCGGAGATCGAGATTTTGAGCGTTAATAGCTCCTAAACAACTGAACGAAATGGTATGATAAACACTTCATTCGAAAGATAAAATGTCTACGCGTTCTATACTTGTTACTTTTTGATCCAAAAACTTGTTTCAATAGTCTTAAAATTGCTTTCAAAACAGGCTATTGAAATCACCAATCGGTATATAAGCGAGCGCCGCTCGGAAATCCACTCAGTTCTAATTGAACAGCGATTGGAGCATGTTGTCGCTGTTGCGGTGAAGCTCTTTATTTTTTCATGAAAGCGCGGATGAACGGTGTCACCAAGAGCCTGTTTGTGCACCCTAGGCCAGAAGGGAATCCATCAGGAGGAGAGTGATGCCACTAACGGTTCCCCGGGTAGACATCGCTACACACACATACACGCGCAGAATTCTTCCCGTTTGGATGCCATTCAGCATCGAGAAAGTTCCGGAAAGATCTAATCATTTCTGGAAAATAATCTGCCAGTTCCTCTGGGAATTTAAAAATACATTCATGTGAAAGAGTTTATTTTAATGTTTTCTAACCATATAACACAGCGATCAAATACATTTGATTTTGTAATTTTTCAACCAAGTGTAATTCGCAGGAAAGCTTCTGAAGATTATTCTTCCCCATCAGTAGGATATTTCCGTATCCAATATTGTATGCGTACGCAATCGATTATTGCTCAGTCGCCGAAAGTTTCGAACTCAGAGAGTTCATTCCCCTCTAGTTTGCCTTCCAAATTGCCATCGTAAACCACACCTTCTTTCGATTCAATCACACACAAAAAGCATACTTAAGCGATATTCTGGTGGTGAGACACATTCATTTTTCGTGACGACATCGACAGGACAACATCGTTGCCTAACGTGCTGGAGGAGGTGGACGGGGAAGGATCGACACATACACGCGCAGAATTCTTTCCGTTTGGATGCCATTCAGCATCGAGAAAGTTCCGGAAAGATCTAATCATTGCTGGAAAATAATCTGCCAGTTCCTCTGGGAATTTAAAAATACATTCATGTGGAAGAGTTTATTTGAATGTTTTCTATCCATGTAACACTGTGACCAAATATGTTTCAATCAAGTGCTATTAACAGATGGTTATCGAGTTATCATAAACCACTGGTGGGCTTCCAGTATCGAGGAAAATTTGGAAATATCTAATCGTTGCTGGAAAATAATCTGCCAGTTCCCCTTGGAATTGAAAATTACATTCAAGCGAGTTTATTTTAATGTTTTCTTCCCATAAAATATCCATATAATACATTTAGGTTTGTGATTTGTTAATCAAGTACAGTTAGCAGGAAAGCTTCTGAATATTATTCTTCAGAACAAGGTTTTTCGTATCCTATATTGGACGCATGAAACCTTGTGCCTCCAACGTAACGCTCTCGTTTTCTCGTCCCCCAAATATTCATTTATTGATTCATTCAGAATGGATTTAGATTCAACTTCAAATCAACGATAGTCCTACGTCACCCTTGTGGTTATACCATAGATATAACCCACTTCCTGTTTTTGGATTGGTAGTTAGATTGATGCTTGATCAAATGTTGATCATTCCTGATCTGTTGATGTGACTCGTGACTCGTGTCCAACGTTATCATTGTTTCCAGTGTGCGGTCCTTCTGCAATAATTTGACAGCTCATATTATTATGCATGCGACTGTACTACCAGTCTCAGTTGTAAAAGAATCATCAACATCTACTCTCGCATTTACTCCTATAGGTGAATATACAATGAGAATCCATTGCCAAATTTGCGTAATTTATGTGCGTAACAGCTGTACCTGATGTAAAACATATCACAACCACAAACAAACCGGTTTCCACAAGGCTATTGACAAATCATCACTTCATCATCGATTTTAACATTTTTCGTCCTCCATTAACACGTTTGCATTTGTTCTTCCTCCTCAGCTCAGGTATTCACGCTCGTTGGGTAATGTGTATGGAAGCACTATTTGATTTGCACCATGCCAATTTTTTCAGTTTGGCACACAACCACATTCAATCAATTTCTCCTGGTACACAACCAACACTATCACTCGTTTTCCGCCTTGGTACACAACCAAAGACATCATTCACTCTCCGTCTTGGTACAAAACCATTACTATCACACACAACCGCACACAACCATAGCTGCTCCCTTACTCGTGACTTGCATTATTTGTCTTCTCATCGCTTTCAGGGCCTATGCTCCACATCATCATTTGCATGAATAAGAATAATACTGGGAATGCACATCCAAAAGTTTTGTGATCAAATCACTGAGAGCTGATGATTTATTTGTTTTTTTTTCTTTTTTCTTTCTATCTTTCTACTTACGCTTACTCAAACACCGGTTGAGCTCGTCTTCGTTCTGGAGAAATTTTCCTTCCGCCAATTCAAAATGGCGGTCACCTAGATTCTAACCAGGTCGAAAGTTATCGCACAGACACGCACTTTTATCAGATCACTTCTTCTTTAACAGCTTTCAATTAACCACTTTTTTATCCTCGTCGCCAAATATGTCGAATCGACGAAATAAAAACTCGTAAAATTCAACCTTTATAACAATCTTTATTTCTACGCACAAGCTTCACAAACGATGTCGTCGCGATTAACTCCAGTTCTCAACTAACTAACTCATCAATCAGTGCTGCCAGATCAGCCGCTCGTTGCTGCTGTTTCCCAAAAGTGGCTAATTCGCCCCAACAATAACCATAAATCCTAGATCGTTCCGTTAAAGCAAGATGAGTATAAGCACCTGCAAGATCTAAAGAGCAAAAGATTTTGCAGTTTGCCAATCTACCACATAGATCATAAGCCAACGGTAAACGATATGTATTTGTTATTCAAACCTTGTTATTATCGAAGTCTTACAGTCAATAACAAGTCTCATTTGGTCGTCCTACTTCATAACCACAATCATTGGTGATGCCCACTTACGGAGTTATAACGTTCTCTTTTTCTAATTTATCCAAATATGCTAATTAAAAAAAAAATCATTTTTAGTTTTCTCAGCAAGTCCATCACTATTTAGGGCATTCAAGAGTTGTTTATTTCTTCATTCATCGTTGAATCATAGAAAAATATGCACACTTAGTTGAACCTACAAATTTCACTGCTTCTCACTTTAATGTTTTCTGGAAAAAACATTTCTGAAAGCTATCGCTATCAAAATTATTGTTTCTTTATTAGTTACTGTAATAATTCCTATTATTGCTCATTCACTCGCTATGAATTTTGATTATGCTGTTGAAAAGTATTCGCATCATGTCCAAAGGACTAACTTTGCGTATATGAATTTCTATTGTAGTCATTGTACGGCTAAAGCCCAGTTTCTGATAAATAGGCCTTTTGAAATAATCTATTGGTTCTGTTGGAGTTCCCTGTTCTAATTCCCGTTCAATAACGGTCCATCGGCCACGTGTGCTCCGCCTGTCAAATCCAGGAATCGCCAAACAAAATGGTTGCTCCTTTGTGCTTGATTTGACTAACAGTTTAGCGAATTTCGATTGAAGGGAGAAAATGACTAACACGCCTTTACATGTTCACTTTCAGGGACCTGTTCATTCTTCACTCTTTGACATTTATGCCTTTGTGGCGTTATACAAAGTCAAGGTGTTTAAACAAAGGTCTTATATTTTGTGTTATTTCAAGGTTTGGACACTACAGTTACCATAGTGTTATGTTTTGTTCATTCTTCTTCTTTAACCCTTTAACGGGTACCGGCATCTATATTGCCACCAACGATTTTATTTTTGACGTAGAGCTACGTCTTTCAGGAAGGGTGCCAAATCAGAAAACAGGTCACGTTGTCATGAAATAAAGTTAACGTTAATAACTATTTCCACTGTGAACGAATTCTCATGATTTGCATACCAATCGAATCGGAAATTCTCTAAGATTTGTTCTGCCGATTTGTGTGCCAACCCTACCCGTATTTCGAATGCTTGAACCTCGAACATTTCTTAACAGATCGGAAAGATGTTGCATTAATTGATAGGAAATATTTCTACGCGTATATCACAATTAATCAAATGTTGGTTTCTACAACAACTCCCAATTTAGAGCAGCAAGAGCAAATTTCCCGTAAATTTATTGAAAAACAGAAAAACATTTTGTTAATGTTTTTAATACATATGAACTGTTGAGTCTGGTCATGGATTGAATAAGTTGCTTTTGTTGAAACGAACATCAAAATTTCACATACAAAAACAACATTTTTACCATCAAGTGTTTTCCGCTAGACGGGCAGCTATATTGCCACCAATATTTCACGCTAGCCGGGCAGGTGGCAACTATAATGCCACCAATTTTTGACGTAGAACTACGTCTTTCAGGAAGGGTGCCAAATCAGAAAACAGGTCACGTTTTTATGAAACAAAGTTAACGTTAATAACTATTTTCACTGTGAACGAATTCTCACGATTAGTGGAGGCGATCTGGCGTAGTGGTAACATCCATGCCTCTTACGCTAAAGGTCACGAGTTCAATTCTCACTCCCGACATTCTTCCAAAAATGGAAGTAAAAAGTGACGAACCAGCCAAATGAGTTGAAAATCACTATAATACAGATAATAAAAAAAAAAAAATTCTCACGATTTGCATACCAATCGAATCGGAATTTCTCTAAGATTTGTTTGATATGCTATACATTACAATTCGTTAGTCTCTAAACGGTTCAAATTCATGAAAACTAAAAGAACTTCCTTTTTCCCATACATTTGTTCTGCCGATTTGTGTGCCAACCCTACCCGTATTTCGAATGCTTATCACTCGAACATTTTTCAACAGATCGGAAAGATGTTTGCATCAATTGATAGGCAATATTTCTACGCGTTTATCACAATTAATAAAATATTGTTTTTCATGAGATGAACAATTGAATAACTGTAAAATGTCAAGCGTTATTAAAACGCCCTAACTGCCTCGTTTTGATTGACCCGATTTACGATTTCCCCAACACAGACTTCAAAATCGATGTACCTGTGGAAATCCTTTCTGCAAATATACATGCAAGTTGGGGGTATTTTTGTTCCCATCGAGCTGTGTTTCTATAACACGGACTTCAAAATCAATGTGCCTGGGGGAAACCGCTTTGTCCAATACATGCAAGTCGGGGGTATTTTTGGTGTTGAGTCCTTTTGTACTCGCTTGTCGTTGTGCAGAGCGGAATATGTTTCCCTAAAACGTACTTCTCAACTGAGAAGCCTGGGAAAATCGTCATTTCAGATAATAAAGGTGAATGAACCTTCGCGGTTCGAGAACTACCTAAAAATGAGATGTGTAATATTTTCAGAGGGAAATGTAAAATACAATGATCGTTTGATAATTCTTCTATTCACATATTTTGGTAGTCTTAGGCATCATATCAAACGTAAAAGGACGTTCATCAAATTTATTTGTAACGAAGAACATAATCTATTACAAAAATTTCGATGCATTCTAAAATACTATTCGAAGTGGTAAACAAGTGGATTGTATAATATAATTGTGTAGTTCTACGTCGAAAATATGCGTAACCCCTCACAATTTTTCAATGTTTTTGATTGTTTTGCGTATTGAAAAAAATGTTTTGTGTATTTTAGCAATTAAACATGTTGTTGGGATGGAGTTTGCCGATTATATTGTCACCAACACTTTACGCTAGCCGGGCAGTGGCAAATATATTACCACCAATTTTTTGGATGTTTTTGATTGTTCTGTGTATTGAAAAAAAATATTTTGTGTATTTTAGCATCTAAACATGTCGTTGTATTTAGGATTGTTAACCGGTTTTACCGTTACCGGTTTCACCGGTAATACCGGTTCATTTTTCATAACCGAATTACCGGTAATTTTACAATCAATAATCGGTAATTTCGGCAATTTTCATTTTTACACCATAAATAATTATTTACCTTATTATGTAAGAGACGAATGAACTCTCAAAGTTTAAAGTCTCTTTAATTCAAACCCTAACCTAACTGACGATGATTAAGGAATTGATTGAGGCATAGTGAGAACAGTTGCCGAAGAGTGAGGCATAGTGAGAACGTTGCAAACAAGGCATCGAAGCGCCGAAAAGGTGAGCGAACCGTCGATTTCTTTTTAAAACATTCAATTTTTGTCCTGCACATGCAAGTTATCTGAAACTGTGATTCCCTTACAGAGTAATTTTATTTTAATAAAATTACTCTGTATTATAAAATAAGTAATCTGTTATTATAAAATAAGTAATTTTATATTGTATATTCCCATTGTAGAATCCTGGAAACGCTTCTAACACAACGGTAATGCTTGTCAAAATCAAACAAAGTTTCTGGGATTTAACATTGCCGTAGACTTGAGCGTCGAATCATCAAAATCGAATCTCTTTCCCATTTGTTTGATCAGCTCGCTGAAAAAACTGCGACAAAAATCCTTTGAAATGATCTGCCTTTCGCTGTCCATTGTTCTGATAATGTCTTCTGCTGATATTTCAACCTAAAATTCTTGTCGATTTTCAAATGATTTCCACATTTATTAGCATTGGACATTAAAACAACGTAAAATTCCTAGCAGATATTAATGAAAATGGTCAAATAAAAATCTTTCAGCTATTCATGTAGCATCGTGAATTCAGGTCTTTCAGCCTGAACAAACGATTCCATATGTTAATCTGGGGCAAAACAAACGTCGCACCGTCCGACGCGAATCTTTTCAGACGATCCTTGTAAGGAATTTCGTCCTTATGAAACTGATCAATCATTGCATCATTTTTCAAATGTAAGAAATTTCACAAATGGAAAAACATTTTGTACCAATCTGTACTTTTTAGCGAAAATCTGAACTCTATACCGTACAGAATCTGTACCAAAAATAACGAGAAAATCTGTACCTTTCCAGATAAATCTGTACGTGTGGCAACACTGGCAGAAAGACCTTTCGTATATGTAGATTTGTTCCCGTATAACTATGAATG
This sequence comes from Toxorhynchites rutilus septentrionalis, assembly GCF_029784135.1. NCBI lineage: Eukaryota > Metazoa > Arthropoda > Insecta > Diptera > Culicidae > Toxorhynchites > Toxorhynchites rutilus. The sequence goes on along the minus strand of NC_073744.1, from coordinate 11,307,334 downwards.
ATCATTCTGCTCGTGGTAGTGACACAATTAATGATGACTTTGGCGTCTTCTATCAAACGTCACGGACTGCATTGATCTAGCAGGCATTTGAAATTTTTCGTGACTTGATGAAATTTAACGATGATGGTATTGATTCAGTAGCTGGTCAAAAAAAAGGAGAAAATCCCCTGAATGATGCAGAATCTGCAGAACAGTTGAGCATTAAGGAAAAACATGAACGAAGATTGCAGCAATCAAAGCTATCAACGTCCAGCCCAAGCTCAAAGTCTATAAAAGGATTGATGAAAACCCTCAGACAAGAGTTTCCGTACCGAAGGCATCAGAGGCAAATGCATGACAATGGTATTCGATGCTCTTTCTGCGTCTTCCTCTTCTGGAAATTTTGTTAATGAGACACGATCAAGATTAGAAGACGACAAAATTAACATCCTCTGGATCCCTAAGTATACTTTAACCAACATACTAAGTAGCAAAAACTTACAAAATGTTTTTTGTAAACTAATCATTATCAATAAAAGCCATTTCTTCAAGAAAATTGTTTATTTTAAAATATTTTATTACCGGTAATTTACCGTTAATTTACTGGCAATCCCTAGTTGTATTGGAGTTTGCGTTGTTTACATGATATGGGTGACGCTTATCACTCAGCAGTGTGGGAGTTGTGTTCATTAGATCCACATTTCTAATGACATCCACTTCTCATTTCACTGGATTTTTTCCAAAGAAGTACAGTACCTTCACCGAAGTTGTTGAAACTTTACACTTGATTGATTTATCCAACCATTCAGTAGTAGATTGTAAAACTTCGAAAAAATAAAAAAATACCTTGAACATATTGCAGATTTTATTGCAAAAATGGTTTAATCAGCTAGAGATTAAGGGGGTATTCTAGTATAGAGAAACGAATTTCGGGCGCTTTTACGAGCTCCGCAAAAACAAATCGAAGAATATTTTTACTATCCATTATATCATTATTTGTCCATCTATCTTCTAACAATGAAACAAAAATTGAGCGGAGAAAAAATGTACATAACTAGAACAGTTAAGAGCTGATGAAGTGAGGGGGTTCAAAAAAAAGTTGTGCCATGGCGTACACGATTCCAGTCCTTCTGGTTATCGGAAACAAAAAAAAATCGAACAGATTCTGAATCAATAAAGATGCCGCTATCGCATGAACTTCGGACAAGTCAAAAACGTGTTTTTTAACAAAATGGTGGCCGTTTGAAAACCAACATGCGGTTTAAAACGTTTTTTCTTACGTCACCCGATTTTTTTTTTAAATATTAAAATTCCAAAAACGTCATTGTTTTAGAGGTTCATGCGATAGATGTCTGCAGATTGTTTCCATATAAATTCGACATGAATCGGTTCAGTAGAACTTGATATATCGTGTACGCCAGTTTGAAAAAACTAGTTTCGAGAAAAACCCGTTTGAAGTTCATTGTTATGGCCGAACTAGGTTAGATATCGCATCACTAAAATGGTTCTAGCTAGGTAAGTAATAGGATTTTCGATAAGTCCTTTCTAGAGTATATTCTTGAGTGCCTAAAGTACAGAAATATGAAGGAAAAAATTTTTGATTTTTTTCAAATTTCTAGACTAGAATACTCCCTTAATTGATCCATTCGGCATTGAAATATTGGCTATCACCCAATATAGGACAAAACAGAATCTATAAAAGACGGGTGGGTAATGTCGGGGACACAACCGGAGTGACGTAGGACTATACAAAGGGGACAGCTTTTGTTAAATATATATTTTAAATATATTGTTTTATTTTCTTCTCCTATGTGAATACCTACCTATCTACCTGAAAAATGGATTAGTTTACTGTTTACTCTTTATGAATATGTTCATGGTTCTGAAATGAACCTTTGGTGTTGTGTTTTTGTTATCACTCGATATTCCCATCTTGTTCGGTTAAACCTTCCTGTTTAGCTATTGCGTTTGCCACTCGCCACAGCTTTCACAGTGGGAAAATTTCTTCCCATTCAGCTTGTGACATGTTGTTCAGTAAATTACATTTAATACGACGTGCCGGAGAAACACTTTGCCACTCACTGAAACTAATTGTTGCCTTGATGAGCGCCGAACCAAAGCTGCTCTGTTCTTGATGCGGGTTTTCTGATTGTCGTGAGCAGCTTTGCAAGCCAACTCGAGCACTCCGACGGCCGAAACTCTATAATCGCTGTTAGGTATACTGGTGCTCCGGCACCAATCCGTTCGGCCTAGTTACCCTTGCCGAGCAATCAGTGAATGCGACCAACAGGGAACTGGAGACTTGCACGGTTCGAGTGAGACTTTGCCTTTCCCTTAACTTGTCCTCCTTTGTTACGTACACGATGCCGATGCCGTACAACCACACGGGTTTACGGTTTGAAAGAAAATAAGATATTTTTTGGGGTCCGCGTGTTTTATACTCTAGCGGTACACACTCACAGGATAGAGACAAATCGGCAGACTCAGCCAGAGGGGCGAGTCCAACGAGACGAACGAATCAGCGTTAAAAGGGAGCGATGGCAAAAAAATACATTCATTACGATTTGTTCGCTCGTTGGATTCACATGCAGGCTAAAAAGGGTCCTTTTCAGGATCACAAAATTATCTTCAATCTAAAGAGTTTATTGTTTTGTTATCACTCGATATCCCCATCTTGTTCGGCTAAACCTTTCTGTTTAGCGATTGCGTTTGCCACTCGTCACAGCTTTCACAGTTGGAAAATTTCTTCCCATCCAGCTTTGTGACATGTTGTACAGTAAATTACATTCAATAAGACGTGCCGAAGCACCACTCAGTGTCGTATTGGAGGCGATTTTAACCTGTAATTGAACATTTGCGATGACAGTGGTACAGTGTCGACCTTCAATGTGGGGTCATAATTTGGATCTCTATGTTTACGAAAATGTCCAACTAAATAAGTCGCATTACATGTCCGTCCAATTAGCTAAATGACGAACTAATTGTAAATTACTGTACTTTCAATCTGGAAACAATTTAAGAATTGGTGAAAATTGAATAATCAGGAAAGTCCCCAACTATCAATAAGCTCAGAACAACTGCCAAATTCACATACTCATCAGATCCTGGCAAACAAATTATGAAAAAATCAATTTGTGTTTTATTATTATTTTGGATATTGTTTAAGAAAGCATTGAACTGTATTTCCTAAACTCTTTTGACGTAGGACTACGTCTTTCATTTCTATACCGGGGTGTAAAACCAAAGTTTCGAGAACGAAAGCGTTACGCTGGAGACCGAGATTTTGAGCGTTAATAGCTCTTAAACAACTGAACGAAATGGTTTGATAAACACTTCATTTGAAAGATAAAATGTCTACGCGTCATATACTTGTTACTTTTTGATCCAAAAACTTGTTTCAATAGTCTTAAAATTGCTTTCAAAACAGGCTATTGAAATCACCAATCGGTATATAAGCGAGCGCCGCTCGTAAACCCACTCAGTTATGATTGAACAGCGATTGGAGCATGTTGTCGCTGTTGTTGTGAAGCTAATTTCGTTTATCATGAACACGCTGATGAACGGTGTCACCAAGAGCCTGTTTGTGCACCTAAGGCCAAAAGGGAATCCATCAGGAGGAGATTGATGCCACGGTTCCGCTTGAAACATCGGAGCAGCCGCCACACACACATACACGCGCGGAACCCTCGTTGCTATCCTCGTTGCTGAAAAATAATCTGCCAGTTCCCCTGGGAATTGAAAAATACATTCATGCGAAAGAGTTTATTTTAATGTTTTCTATCCATATAACACTGCAACCAAATACATTTGGTTTTGTTATTTTTCAATCAATCGCAATTAACAGGAAAGCTTCTGAATATTTTTTTTCCCCATCAGTGGAAATTTTCGTATCCAATATTGGATGCATAACATGAAAAAGGGAAAATGTTTCACATCGCGAAAATCAAGTCATTTTCGAGCGATTATTTACTTTCTACTCATATAATGCTGCGACCAAATACATTTCGTTTTGGATTTTTTCAATCAAGTGCGATCAACGTAAGACCACGTCTTTCTGCAATTTATTAGAGGTGCAATGAATCTTTAGGAATTCCCGCTCTACGCGCACTGGCAAACAATGTTTACTCAACAATTTCTCAAACGAGAAATGGGTGTTGTGAGAAAGGATTAGCGAACGCAAAAACGACAAACGGGAGAAAGATATGTTTGGAGGTTGAAGGAAATTGGCAGAAAACTTCTTCATTCTATCATTCAAATAATGTGATTCATACCACTTCGTTTTACCAGAAAGAGTTTCTTAATGCTCAAAGGAGGAATTGAGTCCTCCGAGGAAATTACCCAGCGCAAATTAGAGTCGACTATCGATTGCGGCATTCGTACACAAATAATTTTATAATGCAGTTTCACCAAAGTGATTTCTTCGGATATATTCACTACATCATGTCATGTATTTCATATTCTTCATTAAGAAATCCATATCCATGGCACCTATCGGTAACGAATTATTATCGAAACCACGATTTTCGCTAAATGCTCCTTTCAGTTCGGCCTGTAAAAAACTTTTCTGAACTCTAATCCATCAAATTTGGAGCCCTGAAAAGGACCGTTGATTATATGCTAAGCTAATATAGCACGCTCTCCTCGGATACGATGGGCCAGCTGGATGTCCTTGGGCATGATGTGACGCGTTTTGCATGGATAGCACACAAATTGGTATCTTCGAATAAGCCTCCTGCAGCGTCATAGCCGCGGAACTTTGGAAGCGCAAGTCGGTTTTCAAGTCCTGAGCAATTCCACGATCCAAATGCTGCAAAGGTAGCTGCGGATCAGCAATTCGGTCGACTTTTGATAGCGATGAATTTCACGCAAAGTTCCCGGTCGATAGCGATGTGGCTTCTCCACCTATCCTGCTACTGGTGCGCTTATCCGAGCTGACTTCGTGTGCCTTACCACCGAATAACTAACGAGCTGTCTGCGAAAGACTAACGAGCTCGTGTCCTCACGGTGCGAGAGTAGAGTAAGAAATGAACGAAAGCAAAGGAAGCGTCATTTTATAAACCATAAAAGTATAGCATCTAAATCCCTCCCTTATTATATTCGTGAGTATACAGTAAGCTTATATAATAAAGAGGGTGGGGTTTACATTCGATTCTTTTATGTTTTATAAAATGACACTTCCCTTGCTTTCGTTCATTTCTTACTCTACTCTCGCACCGTGAGGACTCGTTTCATCGGGACTAAGCAGACAGCTCGTTAGTCCTTCGGTGGTAAGGCACCACGAAAGCAGCTCGGATAAGCGCACCAGCCACAGGAAGCGTGAAGAAGCCACATCGCTATCGACCGGGAACTTTCCGTGAAATTCATCGCTATCAGAAGTCGACCGAATTGCTGATCCGCAGCTACCTTTGCAGCATTTGGATCGTGGAATTGCTCAGGACTTCAAAACCGACTTGCGCTTCCAAAGTTCCGCGGTTATGACACTGCAGGAGGCTTATTCGAAGATACCTATTTGTGTGCTATCCATGCAAAACGCGTCACATCATGCCCAAGGACATCCAGCTGGCCCATCGTATCCGAGGAGAGCGTGCTATATTAGCTTAGCATATAATCAACAGCCCTTTTCAGGGCTCCAAATTTGATGGATTGGAGCTCAGAAAAGTTTTTTACAGGCCGAACTGAAAGGAGCATTTAGCGAAAATCGCGGTGTCGATGATAATTCGATACCGATAGGTGCCATGGATATGGATTTCATAATGAAGAATATGAAATACATGACATGATGTAGTGAATATATCCCCATATCGAAGAAATCACTTTGATGAAACTGTTTACCGTTTGTCGTTTTTAAGTGTTGGGAAAGGGCATTATTTTTGCTGAGTAATTTCCAAGAAAAAATCCATTCCTTCTTTAAGCGTGATTCATTCTGCTTCGGATCAACGGAACAGTGATAATCATTTCATACAAAAGATAAAATGTCCAAGAGTTATATGATTGCTATTTATTGAGTCGGAAAATTGTTTCAATAGCTTAATGATAGCTTCGAAAACAGGTTATAAAATGACGCTTCCTTTGCTTTCGTTCATTTCTTACTCTACTCTCGCACCGTGAGGACTCGTTTCATCGGGACTAAGCAGACAGCTCGTTAGTCCTTCGGTGGTAAGGCACACGAAAGCAGCTCGGATAAGCGCACCAGCCGCAGGATAGGTGAAGAAGCCACATCGCTATCGACCGGGAACTTTCCGTGAAATTCATCGCTATCGGAAGTCGGCCGAATTGCTGATCCGCAAGCTACCTTTGCAGCTTTTGGATCGTGGAATTGCTCAGGACTTCAAAACCGACTTGCGCTTCCAAAGTTCCGCGGTTATGACGCTGCAGGAGGCTTATTCGAAGATACAAATTTGTGTGCTATCCACGTAAAACGCGTCACATCATGCCCAAGGACATTCAGCTGGCCCGTCGAATCCAAGGAGAGGGTGCTATATTAGCTTAGCATATAATCAACGGCCCTTTTCAGGGCTCCAAATTTGATGGATTAGAGTTCAGAAAAGTTTTTTGCAGGCCAAACTGAAACGAGAATTTTCGTTTGGATGCCATACAGCATCGAGAAAATCCCGGAAAGATCTAATCGTTGCTGAAAAATAATCTGGGAATTGAAGAATACATCCATGCGAAAGAGTTTATTTTAATGTTTTCTAATTATATGGCGAACACAGCGACCAAATACATTTGATTTCGTAATTTTTCAATCAAGTGTAATTAGCTGGAAAGCTTCTGAAGATTATTCTTTCCCATCAGTAGGATATTTTCGTATCCAATAATGGATGCATAACATGAAAAACGGAAAATGTTTCGTATCGCCAAAATTATATAATTTTCAATCGATTATTGCTCAGTCGCCGAAATTTTCATACTCAGAGAGTTCATTCCCCTCTAGTTTGCCTTCCAAATTGCCATCGTAAACCACACCTTCTATCGATTCAATCACGCACGAAAAGCATACTGAAATGATATTCTGGTGGTGAAACCCATTCATTTTTCGTGAGGCGTCGTGCACAAATTACGTAACGCGATAAGGGGGGAGGGGTTAGATGTTGCGTTACTTTCTGTTTATTAGAGATAGGAAATTGCGTTACGAAAGGGGGGGGAGGTTCAAAATCCGGATTTTTGCGTTACGTAATTTGTGCACGACGCCTGAGGACATCGACAAGACAACATCGTTACTGAACGAGCTGAACGGCGAGGGATCGAGGTATTCATTACCTGGCTTGACCTGATCTGAAATGCAATCAGTTTGTTTTAACTGTGAGGGAGCGCAGAAAAGCCGATCGATCAGAAGGAGAAGAGAAGGTGACCAAGAGAGTATCAGCATCGAAATACGGTTCCTCGGGAAGACATAGAAGCAGCCGCCACACACACACACATACACGCGCCCAACTCTTTTCGTTTGCTGGTTATCGAGAGGAAACCTGGAAAAAAATGATCGTTGCTGAAAAATAATCTGCCAGTTCCCCTTGGAATTGAAAATTACATTCAAGCGAGTTTATTTTAATGTTTTCTATCCATATAATACTGCGACCACATACATTTGGTTTTGTGATTTGTCAATCAAGTGCAGTTAGCATGAAAGATTCTGAAGATTATTCTTCAGAACAAGGTTTTTTGTATCCAATATTGGATGCATAAAACCTTGAGCCTCCAACGTAACGCTCTCGTTTTTGAAGTCACCCAAATATTTATTTATTCATTCATTCAGGATGGATTTAGATTCAACTTCAAACAAATGATCTCTAAATCAACGATAGTCCTACGTCACCCTTGCGGTTATACCATAGATATAACCCACTTCCTGTTTTTTGGAAGGTTTAATGGCCCTGAAAAGCGCCTTGTTTTATGGAATGGTTAAAATTTAGAAAACTTAGTACTCGTGGTTTTGAAAAAAAACCATTTCGAACGCCCTCGATGCCGTCTTGTTCTGGATTTGCCTCCAAAGCAGTTTGTATAAAGAACAAACTTTTTTCTTCTGCTACCTGATGCCGTTTTGCGATTGCGTTTGCCACTCGCCACTCGCTGCAACTGCCTGTTGTCTTGATGTCCACCGAACCGAATGTGTTCTGTTCCGAATGCGGGTTTTCTTATCGTCGCGAGCAGCTCTGCCAGCTAACTCGATCACTTCGGCGGCCGAAACTATATAACGCCGGCTAGGTGGACTGGTGCACTGGTACTAACGCGCTCGGCCTAGCTACCCTTGCGGGGAACTCCAGATCAACACGGTTCGAGCGGGATTTTGCCTTTCCCTTCACTTTTCCTCCTTTACCATGTCCAGACATGGCTGCTTGGGTTGGTTTGTTGATGTGTTGTGATGAGAACCGATGTGGTGTACGGTTTGAATGAGAATGATCGTTACGGCAGCGGAGCGGGGATTTTTAAGCTGACTGGCTGGCTCGAGAATTACGCATGTGTGAGACTGCGAGCAATGTTTCGTTCATTTTTTTCTTTTTCCTTTCCAATCGTGCTTCATTCTATTTCGCTGCTGCTCTGGTTGCCCGTTTTGGTCGGTACGATCTGAGGAGCACAAAATGGACCAATCAAAAATGGGCACATAGTGCATTTTGACAATGCTTGATATTTCACAATTATTCAATTATTTATCTCAAGAAAAATGAAATGTTATTCGTTATGATAGATGCGTAGATATATTTCCTATCAATTGATGCAAAAACCTTTGCGATCTATTGAGAAATGCTCGAGTTATAAGCGTTCCAAATCTTGCATTTTTTCCTACTTGTTCAGTGCCTAGATTTCCATTTCACCCCCTATATCTTCCAGTTAGACGTAGTCCTACGTCAAAAGTTCCCAGGAAACAGTGGCAAAAAATGCACACTGTGAAACGATCAGAGCATTCATTCCACCCTACTACAATATCAAAAGTGTTAGATCAAGCTTCCACAACAAGCATGATTCCCACTTTCAGCGGTACGAACTCAAGCCTAAAAGCGTGCAAATCACTCCTATTATGCCATCCAGAGAGTTGTATCCAATATAGCCACCGGCACCGGAAAGGGCATCCCAATTATCGACTTCTCCTTCACCCACACGTGAAACCCTTTCCCCGTCCGGGGGGATCCCGCTAGAGGCACACACGATGAAATCGACGGTCAAGGCTCGCCGGTGGCCACCACGCGTGTATCGTTCCGTTTTCGACACAATTTCAAACAGAGTAATTCAGAAAACCATCAGCAATTTTTGAACGCTTGTCCCGCGTGCCGATGCTGATGCTGCAGCGGCGGGTGAAATATGACGGAAGCATTACCATTTGCTCCCTGCGAGTGCGGCGGAGACAACGTGGTCGATGCTTGGAGGGGGGTGGGGGTGTAAAGGAGACATGCATAATTTATGAATCCCCGGAGTGTAATGCGGGAATAATTAAATTTATCTCGATGGTCTTTTGATTGTGGGGGGTAACGATGTGACCGACCGCTGTGTGTTTGCCTTTGGCGGCGGATGAGGAAAGTGTTGATGGTGATGCTCTGGATTGAAATTGAACCGACTTGGAAAGATCCGACAACTGGGGGCCAAGCCTTAACGTATCCGAAACTAGGATTTTATGGGGGTAACATGAGATAGCTTACGATTCCTAATCGATCCAAGAATTTATGTCCTATTATACCCAAATTACTTTCATTTCTCTCTGATTGAGATTTTTCTCCTAATGAAACTGTCGTTTGAATTCTATATTTCACCAATTATCATCATTGTTTATGATTCTGGTTCCGAAATTGGATGGAATTGGAAAGTAATTGGTGGGAAAAGAAAACGGTCCGCTTAGCCGATTGCTGTCCCCTCTTAATTTGTTTACCTTCATTAGGGATTTGGAGAAAAAAAAGTCCGCCTTTATCAACAATCCTTTCTGCCGGCCTGTAAATAGTTTATTGGATGGAATCTTTTCCTTGAACACTTACCCAACATTGGGTCGGAACAATTTTCGTTTTATGTTTTTGTCTACCACTTTGAAGAATGTAAGCATGGTCTCCTTGGATGAGGTTAGAGTAACAATGATGTAGGAATAATTTGACAGCCGTAAGGGGATTCCTCGCTAGCCTTTGCACGATGAACGGAAAAAAGGTGAAATCGTGTTAAATTCAAAGTTTGACTGGATGAAAATTTATCCACTTTTATTGTGTTGCACGGCGCTTTCGTCCGTGACATGGCCTCTTGACTCAATCACTGCATCTGACACCAAGGACACTAACGAACCTCGCCCAAAAACCTCCTTCCCGCCGGAGGAAAACAAAAACAACCCCATAAAAGAATGTATCCGAGAGGGTGTCACACAAAGTGCAAAGCGTCGACAGCAGAACACTATTTTCGTGATTTGCATACATACTACAGAGTGCGCAGGAGGGGGTGGAAAAAAAAAACTTTACTGCTCAACCAAACCAATGGCAAACGGGCAAAACATCGTTGCCTCGAGTCGATATATCACTCATCATCACTCATCCGTGGGGAACTGGAAGCAGCGGCAGGATTCGGGAGAGGGGAAGGGGAGGTTGGGTGAAAATTCTAAACGATGCCACATTTACAGATCATGTTCATCGTGCGGCTGGAGTGATGCTGATAGCAGCCGTACAGCATAGTGCATGGTGTAGAGTGTAAGTGGACCGTTAAAATCTTCAATCATCCGAAAGAGAGGAGGATCCGCACGAAGCGCGTGAATAATGAAACACAGTCATCAATTAGTGAAAGTGACAAATTTCATATTTTGTTTAACGTTGGTGTGGCTGCAGGATGTCCCACTGGTGGGACGAGGAAGCGCGGAAGTGGCGGGAAAAGCGACGACGGGAACAGAGTATCTGCCATCGATTAGTTCAGAGGGAGCGATCGGAAGCACCGGTGGAAATTACGCCATAGCTGAGCCCTATAAGAGTGAGTATTTGAGTTAACATTCGTTCGCAAATACAATTTTCTAACAAATCTGACTAATAAAGAATGAAAATGAAAACGAAAAAGTCACAGAAGGGCTGTGTCTGAGACACGACCGCATATTTGACGCAGGATTCCGTTAGGCTATCTGTTGCATGCTGATTTTGAATATGTTTGAATAATTGCATCGTTAAACTCTTTGATAATGATTTGGTGGCCATGAGAAGAACCGTTTTATTTGGTTGTTGTGTATCGTTTGTTCACTCGACCAGTGTTTACTACCGAATGATGATTACAGGAGGATGGTAGTTAACGGGTGTTAAATAAAAAATGAGAATTTTTTCAATCACACATAAAAAATATTTTTTTTCCAGCGATTTCAGTATTTTTTATTAATAACATAATGTATTCTCTTCAAAAAAAATGTCAGTGAATGTTTGAGTAAGGGCCGTGGTCTGCTGTTCGACGCAACTTTGTGGCGATGCTCTCACAAGAACGTTGTACGGCACTTACGTCCATTTTCCGGATTCTTGTAGTCAGTTGTTTCGTGTCCTTGGCCATCCAATTGTTTTATACACTAGGACAATGAGTGATCCAAAGAAATCCTCTATTGGGCGGCACTGGGGCAAGTTTGTTGGGTTACGATCTTTCGGCACGAACGGTATCTTTTACTCCTCAAGATACGCCAGCGTCTTCTTGGTGTAATGGGAAGACGCCTTGTCCGGCCAGAAGACGTACTTCCCATCCGCGTGATGCTCGTTCAGGAACGGCAGCAGGATTTTATCGAGGCACTCTTCTCGATAGATTTGTTGATTGATTGCCAGACCGCTCGGCTTAAACAAAGGCTTTGAAATGCCCCGGTCAAAAATGGCGATGTACAACATAACCTTTTTTTCAAACTTGTGCTTGAACTTGTTTTTCACTTCAGGCGGTGTGGATGACTTGTCGCTGGAGTAGTAATTATCATTTCCTGGAATATGCGTTTTGGACAGCGGAAAATAGCTTTCGTCGTCCAGAACGAAAGACGTCCCGTGGTATTTTTTGGTCATCCACCGACACTGTGATTTAACCGTCTCAATCTGCTCCTCCGTGTACTCCGGCGACCTCGTCTTCTTCCTGCAGACGATTCCTTCCAACTTGAGGGTCCGATGGATCAATACGTGGGAGCAGCCATATTTCCGACCGGCGTTACGCAGGCTGGTTGCGTCCTTGTTGTCAAACAGCTTCTTTAACGATGTCTTCCTCTGCTTCGTCATTATCGTCACCGGACGACCACTTCCGACCTTCCGCTCTACGTTCAGCGAACCCAGGATACGATATACCGTACTGACAGGTACATTTTCTTCCTTAAAATGTGCCACCGTGAACTTTTTTCCTTGGTGAAAATGCGTTTCGTAGAACCGTACAATGCGTTCGCGGAGCACGTGCTGTTTCGACGCCATCTTTGCTTTGACTAAACTCAAACCAGCAAAACCAAACACGCCTACTGTTTCTAGGGAGAAGTTGGATGAGATACGATGGAAACTGCCTTCTGTGATCCTAGACGAGATGCCTCCTGTGTTCTGTATGGAAGAAATTAAGAAGAGAAAAATTCACCAATGTAATATAAGCTAACTAGCTGACTTGACAAACGTTTTTTCTGCCGTATAAATTATTCCTAGTGAATAATGTGATTTGGTTGTGAAAAATAACTAATGTATTGTAAGTGTGTTCGGATGATTTCACTTTTTCTATCCATTTTTTATGACGATCAAACGAATATATGAGAATGGGATTCGTGACATACAGAGGAATGGAGACGATAACCGTCGATAATAATAAAAAACAAACTATTAATTTTCTTATTTCAATGTATTTTATTTACGTAACTGACATGCTTGATGTAAAAATCGACGGTCAGATTCATAACTGTTGGACTCCGTTTATGGATTGAGAAACCAAAGATACGACAAACAACTTCATTGGAGCGAATATACCGTCCAATTTTGTGTAGCACATTATTTAGTCATTGGCATTCAATCTTGGAGTGTTCAAATCGGTATTCTAGATTTGAAACAGGCATATTGCCTCCCCTCATTCACGGTCTTTATTTATTACTATTCACCGAACTGCAGAACACAACAATCATTTGAGCATTGAATGTTTTGTCCATGATACTACCCAACAATTTCACAATTCGATCGAAAGCGAGTTTTGCATTCTGAAATCCGTTCGATTCAAATAGAATCTATGCAAATGTAAATTGCCTTGATAAAAGAAAAACATACGTCCAAATAATTCATCCGTTTTTGTGGAGCAATTTTCTCTCTATCAGAATAGCAGGCCCGAGAGTAATTTTATAGTGACAACTTTAAAATTCGGACTCGATGTTATTTGAATACTTAGAGACATAGTCCTGCCACTAACTTAACTATTTCTCTATATTTTTACTCACATTTCTGCCAACACTTTATCCATAATATAAAAACATTTCCAGACACAACTTTCGTTCCAGATTTTTACCCATTTACAAGAAATGTGTTCCATTTACATTTGTCGTCTCGAAAAATGTTTTTCTTCCACCCGAAAATTCGTTACGATTTTGGCAGAAATGGAACATTATCACAACCTGATTAAACTTGAGGCGAATGAACATGAGTGGAATATCCGAGGCAATTGCATTATCGATTTCCTCAGGGTGTATTTTGTTGGCAAACCAAAGTAAAAATGTGTATATGCGATAATCTTCGCTTCTGACATTTTATCGAATACATCCAACAACGTGTCGAATCGAGTACGTGTAATGTTCTGATGAAACTTATTAAAAACTTCATTTTTATTTGAACACGCGTGCTGTAGTGTCATGTAAATGCATTGCATTTTAGTAATGGCAAAAGCTGTGCCGGCGTTGTTCATGATAGCATCTCGCAAGTGAATTTATTTTTCCTCACACCGCTCACGGCATCGTAGATTTACGTTGCTCTGACTGCGTCGACTTATCATACAATACACATAAAAAAAAAACCCTTTGAGTGCCCTTTCGCCTCTCGTAACCACGTATTCATAAATTAATTCGAAATAAGTGATGATTTTTTATCCCATCTGCTTGTTTTATTAGACTCATGTAGCACTTTAGCTGTAACATTTTTTCATCGATGATCGATAATGTTGTAAATTACACAGTAGCCATTTAGGCGTAGGAGTATTCCTATCTTATCGATGAACATGTTGTTAATTACATAATGTCGCCTTTTTCGGCGTAAGAATATTCCTATTGTTCGAATGTTCACAGTTTGACCGTTCACAGGGGGTAAGTGATGATGTTTATAATAAATGAAGTACCTGTGATACGATCTCGTTGTTTACCGAGCATGTGTGATTTGAAGAATTTCAATAATTCATCGCGCTCATTCGATAAGGCGTTGAGCTTGCCGGTGGTGCAAAATTAAAAATTAGGGATGGGATTGAGAGAAAGAAAAATTAGGTTTTTATGTAATTTTTAGGCAAATTGAAAAAAAAAATCAAACAAAATATTATTCAGAAAAATAGTTTTTTTCCTGCATAGGACCACCCTAATCAATATCAATTATTCAGTAATCGGTGTCCCAGTGGTATATAATATAGTCTACGACCTATTTTCACGTCTAACACACATTTTGTGTATAATTTCATTAAAATCGGTCGAGCCGTTTCGGAAGAGTTCCGCCACAAACATCGTGACACGAGATTTTCATATATAAGGTAAAGTGACCGAATATCGCCCTCTTTTATTTACATAAAAAATGAGGCACTTGAAATTTTTAAGTTACTAGGGGTATTCCTACATCTCTTTCCTATGACCCATCAGAGTTTGAGGTCGAAATACTGAATAGTTTGGCCACTGCGATTTGTTTTCAAAAAAAATCAAATTTGAAATTTTTGGAAAGTAGTGCCTAATACCGCCCACCAAATTTTTTATTCAAAAAAAAATTTAATATTGCAAAATATAACTGTTTATTATGATCTAAAGATTAAAAACTCAATACATATCAATACATGTCGTTTTAACAAGTGGTACACGTGTAATTCTTCTTATTCGGTGCATCTTCAACGGCAGCATCACATGCTACATGAGCCCACTGGTAGCATCTACAACAGGATACCCAATCTTCTCCGTTATGATCCTCGGAATAAAATTTCTCACAAAATTGACATTTAATCAAATTATAAAATTTGGTGTGCGATATTGGGGCATTGAGTGGGCGATATTAGGCAAACATCGTGTTTTGAAAAAGTGTTGACAAAAATTATGGAAGCTTACTTTGATTGAATCCGCTAATCGATGATTCGAAACGTCGTTCAATACTCTCCAACTTTCATGTATCACATTTGCAAATTTATGAAAATTTCTATTCTTAACAAATTTTTCCAAATCACTCTGAAAAGTTTTGGAAACACGCGATTTCTTCTTCTGCTCAATTTTTTATTTTGCTTGATGCGATACGGATCCCGACAACATCTGTATGAGCAGGTACCTACTAAAAGTAGTCGTGTATTTTTTTACGACCAGATCGCATCATAAACAGACGAGAAATCGAGGTGAGCGAACTTAGGCTACTGGGCGATATTCTGTCACTTTACCTTATAGAAGGTTATCAATACCGAACACAGTTATCATTTTTTCCCATCAGTAAAAACATGTTACTTTATTACAGAGATAACATATTTGAAATGAAAAAGGTAATTTTCTTTTATGATTTTTACTTTCTGAGTTTTTATTCAACCCAATGCGAATTTCAATTGGACTAACAACACCTAAAGGGTGTGTCACATCAAATTGCATCACGGAAAAAACGCTGTAGAAATTCGCCCAGTAGACCGATTCTTTTGAAAATTTTAGACAGTAAAATAAAAACTATTAAACAACTTTTGGCATTTTCTTTTTATTCATACTTCGAGCCCAAGCCCGTATGCTCGCACCTTCCTCTTTACCCCGTCCATAAGGTTCTGTACAACGTCAGGTTGTAGTTTTTTTTTAACAGAAATCCATTTTCTCTTGAAGTCTCCGATTTGACAACTTTTGGGTTCTTCCGGAGGGCCTGTTTCATAATCGCCCAATATTTCTCTATTGGGCGAAGCTCCGGTGCGTTGGGCGGGTTCATTTCCTTTGGCACGAAGGTGACCCCGTTGGCTTTGTACCACTCCAACACGTTCTTTGAATAGTGGCACGAAGCGAGATCTGGCCAGAAGATGGTCGGGCCCTCGTGCTGCTTCAATAGTGGTAGTAAGCGCTTCTGTAGGCACTCCTTAAGGTAAACCTGCCCGTTTACCGTGCCGGTCATCACGAAGGGGGCGCTCCGCTTTCCGCAAGAGCAGATAGCTTGCCACACCATGTACTTTTTGGCAAACTTGGATAGTTTCTGCTTGCGAATCTCCTCCGGAACGCTGAATTTGTCCTCTGCGGAGAAGAACAACAGGCCCGGCAGCTGACGAAAGTCCACTTTGACGTAGGTTTCGTCGTCCATTACCAGGCAATGCGGCTTCGTCAGTATTTCGGTGTACAGCTTCCGGGCTCGCGTCTTCCCCACCATGTTTTGCCTTTCGTCGCGGTTAGGAGTCTTCTGAACCTTGTATGTACGCAGGCCCTCCCGCTGCTTGGTCTGCTGGACGAATGAACTTGACAAATTCAGCTTATTGGCGACATCCCGGACCGAACTTCTCGGATCACGTCTAAACTGCTTAACTACGCGCTTGTGATCTTTTTCACTGACGGAGCATCCATTTTTGCCGTTCTTCACCTTCCGGTCGATGGTTAGGTTCTCGAAGTATCGTTTTAGTACTCTGCTAACCGTGGATTGGACGATTCCCAGCATCTTACCGATGTCCCGATGTGACAACTCCGGATTCTCGAAATGAGTGCACAAGATTAATTCACGACGCTCTTTTTCATTCGACGACATTTTTCCAAATTAACGAAAAATTGACAGTGAAGCATGGCCAACGTGATCTATACACTCTTATCTGATTATAAGCGAAAGCTGAAGATATAATTCCTAAAAATTAAATTTCTACAGCGTTTTTTCCGTGATGCAATTTGATGTGACACACACTTTATTCAGCCTTTCCATGACAAATCGATATAGTTGTTCTTAGATTTTCGTCAAAAGTGGTAATTTTGTTCTTCATCGCAAAACATTGGACCCGTATTTTTTTATGTTTTAATAGTGTGCCCATTTCCATTTTAGAGTGGTCCGAAAAATCAACTTTTTCTAATTTTTCCAAAAAATTGACTTTTTTATAACTTTTGAACCACTAAATCGATTTAAATCCGGGATTCTCAAACTACTTCGGGTGAGATACCCTTTTTCCAGAATGGAGTGATCCCATCGACCCCTATAGCCAAATACCTATTAAAATTTAAGCTCTATCTTATTCATACAAAACAGTTTCTAATTCAAAAATGTTGCGGTTGGTTAAGTGAGTGAACTTGACATCATTCTCTTGTCAAAAAAAAGACGTTATATTCAGTGAATATCAAGTGTAATTATTAATTTTTAATACATATCACAACAATAACACTTTCTATTGAAATATTAGTCATTCTTATAACAAGTTGGATCTTGAAAGAGGTCGATTTTTAGATCTGGTCGACCCTCAAAATCAGTTTTCGTTTATATCGACCCCTGTGGAACCGGTATCGACCCCAAGGGGTCGATATCGACCTTTTTGGAAAACCCTGATTTAGATGATCGACATATCGAATTGAAGCTAGTTACCTTTCATTAAAAAATATTGAACTTGCAAAAAAAATGGATTTTATTTTTGTAAATATTGATTGTAGTTGTTTTTTTGTTGTTTTCGTAGCTTTGGACAAGAGGGCGCTATTTTTTTATACTTTTTTTTGGAAGCTAAAGATTTTTACATAACATATCTCGATATCAGAGATGCTATTTTTTCGTTTTTGAGTTATGATTTTTCAAAGTTATAATATTTTCTATTAATAGGCTAGGGCATTGAAGTGCGAGGTGCGATTTCACGGAGGCAATACTAAATAGCATTATGTAGCATTATATTTGATACTTGCAAGTGTTGTCTCCACGCGGTGCCAAAGATATATTGTTGTAGTTATGAGATGTGGAATAATGGTGCGGGTGCAACATGTATATAATCGATTGTAGCCGAGTGTATGTCAATTGCGAAAAATGCCACCGAGGTAAATTTTCAATGCATTGACATGAAATAAATTGCGACATACAATGAGCTAGTGTATTGTTCTGTGAGGGCAAGAATGAATCATCAATCAATTATCGTCAACTGATTCTACAATTAAAAAACCATTTCAGAGATTATTCTACTAAGCAGTTGTTTCTGAAAATTCCCAGCATTATAGAATAATATACGAAGTTATACACAAGCGACTTATATAAAATAACAGCGTAGTTCTACGTCAATAACACGGTCGTATCTTGGACACAACCTCCTATAATTTTTTTCCAAAAATTTAATTTTCATTGTTTTTTGTTGTTTCCAGCATTTTGAATTGGTGATTTAACAAATAATATGCATGGAGAGAACATTGTTGAAACTCTTCCTAGTGACAATTTTTTGCTTTATTACAAGTTATGGTCGAACAGTTGAATATGTTTATATTAACGCCTGGTATACGGGATGCGACATTTTGGCTCATTTCGAATTAAAAATATACAAGTCTTTTTGTTTTTCAAAAGTGTTGAAATTTCTATGTGGTATACCTATCTCTGCGGATGCGTCAATTCGACGCGATCGTAATGTAGACAACATTTTGATTAAACATGCTAACACCACATCAGTAATAAAAAGGAATATACCGACAATACTTCGACCCGTTATCACCGTTATCCGATATCGTAATCTTAAATGAAAGAAGTAATAAACAACAGCTGCCGAAAAGAAACAATTGAAACAAACAATCGCAGAATGTCAATTGATGTCAGAGTGCGAAGAGATTCTGAACGCGTCAGTTGTTCGAATATTGAAAAATAAAATACTACAATATTTTTTGAATTAGTAATACTATTATGGTGAACCTCAGTTTTAAACTATTTTGACAAGAAGACCTTCTTTATCATCTAAATATGTCTAAGAAAGGAAATAAAAATTTGCCAAACATAGTTCGTATTTGTGAGGTGTGTTCTGGTTTTGAAGAAGATGAAAATGAAGTGATTCAAGAAAAGGCACTTCAAGTTTTGAAAAGAGAATGGAAGAGTTCAACCACAAAGTTACCACAAATGCGATGCAAATCATTCGATTTGTGCTATGTGATAAAAAACCGGAACGATCCAAACATTTACGCACCGACAAATTTACTATGATATCCGAAATATGGAATCAATTTACACACAAATATATTTTAATAGACGAGCAACTGTTCCCATCTAATGCTTGCTGCAAATTCACATAATACATGCCAAATAAGCCGCACAAATTTGGCTTAAAGTTTTGGTTGGTAGTGGATATTCAATTTAAATACGTTATAAAAAGGTTCCCTTACTGGGGTAATGATGAAACGCGAACTTCAACACCCTTGGGCGAATTTGTAGTTCTAAGGTTAGTCGAACTATATCTGCATCGAGGCAGAAATACAGGGTTTTCCATTTCGAGCTTCCGAAAGTATACAGCCCTGCGCTGACAACCGTTTGACATAGCTGCCAACCAAAGCGTCATATCGTTAGTTGAATGTCTGCCATTTTACAATATGGATCGTTTTAGCATCGCACAACGTGTTAATTTTGTTAAATTATACTATAAAAATGATGAAAAACCGGCAAATGTTTTTCGAGCATTA
This sequence comes from Toxorhynchites rutilus septentrionalis, assembly GCF_029784135.1. Lineage (NCBI taxonomy): Eukaryota > Metazoa > Arthropoda > Insecta > Diptera > Culicidae > Toxorhynchites > Toxorhynchites rutilus. The sequence continues at coordinate 11,287,653 of NC_073744.1, read as the reverse complement.
CGGACGGATTTTGGTCGTCATGGACGGCCTACAGAGCACACAATCGCTAATGTAGTGCGTAAATTCGAACAAACTGGATCCGTAGCGGATATTGTGCATCATCGTAATATGCGTTTGGCCGAAAATATTGCTGCTGTCGCTGCCAGTGTGGAGGATGACCCGAATGTTTCGATTCCACGGCGTGCTCAGCAATTGGGCATGTCAAACACATCATTGTGGCGAATTTTGCATTTGGACTTGCACCTACATCCATATAAAGTCCAACTGGAATGCGTCGGGCATACGTCGATTGGGTGAACGAACAACAGCAGCAAAATGCTGAATTTTCGCATCAAATTTTCTTCAGCGATGAGGCACATTTCGAGCTCGGTGGCTATGTGAACACCCAAAATTTCCGTATATGGGGCTCAGAAAATCCACACCTGATTGTTGAGAGGCCATCGTATCCGCCAAAAGTCACTGTTTGGTGCGCATTATGGTCTGGTGGAGTCATCGAGCCGTATTTCTTTGAAAATGAGGACGGCGAGACGGTAACTGTGAATGGTGAGCGCTATGGCCGCATGTTAATCGATTTTTTTTGCCACAAATTGAAGATATGGATACGGATGACATGTGGTTTCAGCAGGACGGCGCCACGTGCCACACAACACAACCGAACATGGCCATATTGCGAATGAAATTTGAGGGACGCATAATTTGGCGTTTTGGTGATGCCAATTGGCCGTCCAGATCATGCAATTTGAACCCGCTAGACTTTTTTTGTGTGGGGAAAAAGAAAGACCGTGTCTATGCCAACTCTCCGCAAACTCTTGAACATTTGAAAGACAACATTCGTGAAGTTATGACCGAGATACCGCCCCATATGTGCGGAAAAGTAATCGAAAATTACCTGTTCCGGATCAAGGTGTGCGAGGAAGCCCTAGGTGGACATTTGAATGATGTTGTATTTCACACATAATGGCATAAACCAAATTCTAATTTGAAATAAAAGTTTCATCGAAATTCGAATTCTAAGTGTGTTTTATTTCAATTTACTTTCGTAATTTAAAGTTGGAAAACCCTGTATAACCACGGATTATTTTCTCACAAGTAATCCTACAATTTAAAAAGTAGTTGCAAAAGAACCAGTTTTGTCAAAACTAATCGAGTCACGACAGAAAAACGAAGTTGTATTCTTCGGAACATTATTATAAATCTTACAACTAATATGTTTTATTGAGGTTAGCATAAACACCTCATGAAATGATTACGGCAAAAGCTGGAGGGAAATTTAATCCATTGCGTTTGGAGGTGACACTATCCTAGATGAGGTGGCGGGCGCCTAGGAACACCTACGCGGGCGACCGGTAGACCGCGGATTACCGTTTGGCCATTCCGGATCTAGGGCATTGATGGGACTAAAATAAAATCGTGGGGCATGTGATGAAACAACTAGCTGTAAATAATGGAAATCTGACGTGGCACATTTTGGATTTGCATTTTTTCATAGATAACTGTGTTCTACTAGTCAAGCCTTCTCAATTGATACCCATATTGATGGGGTTCTGAGAAAATATGTATTCCACCATTATGTAGCGGCCGCCATCTTGGATTTACATTTTTCATCAATAATTGTATTCTAATAGTCAAGCCCTTCCATTTGATATCTGTATTGATAAGATTTTTAAAAATATATAAATGGTTCCATTTTGTGGTGGCGGCCATTTCGGATTTGCATTTTTAATAAATAACTGTGTTTCACTAGTTAATACCTTTCGTTTGACACCCGTATTGATGGATGTCTGAAAAAATATGTAATCCACCATTTTGTAGCGGCCGCCATCTTGGATTTACAGTTTTGATCAATAATTGTATTCTACTAGTCAAGCCTTTACGTTTGATACCCATATTGATGGAGTTTAGAGAAAATATTTGTTTTTATCCCATTTATTTATTTCTTAGGCTCATTAGCATTTTATCTGTAACAGAGCCGGGTTTTTATCGTGTACATGTACATATGTTTGTGTTCCTATAAATTGTAAATTACACATTAGTAGTAGTAGCCATTTAGGCGTTAGGTTTTTCTGTTCCATTACATTATGGTAAATAACACTGTAGTAGCCATTTAGGCGTAAGGGTATTCTATCTGTTCTTCCATTGTTCAGCAGACCGGACAGCGGAGACAGTTGATATTGATTATTGTTGGGTTATTTATAGAACAGCAGCCCGATGTTTCTTGCAGAGCAGAGCAGTTGTATGGATGAATCGATCTTATTTCGATCGTGGATCGTTCTCCATCGCTGATGATGGTTGCGTGGACGTAGTTATTCTTTAACAACACAAAGATGGTCAATTGAGGGCCCTTAGTTTGAACTCACGATCGATCGCTTAGTAAGCGAACGCGTAACCAAGTGGCTACGAAGACCCCCTTAGAGAAAATATGAAATCCGCCATTTTCTAGCGGCCGCCATCTTGTATTTTCGAGATCATGAAATACGCAGTTTTATAATGACTGCACAGATAAAGGTGTGTTCCAAGTTTCAGATCAATCGCTCAACAGGAAGAGGGTTAAATTCATATTAATGTGAGACAGCGCTACAGACAAAGTTACCCACCTGCATACAAACGGGTCATATAATCGATCCCGAAGAGTTTTGCGGTTTCCCGGATCGAAAATATTTGCTCCACACTTCATACTCCATACTAAGCCTTCTAACATATCCTTATGCAACTCCTTCAATGAGAAAATCAATGAAATCAAATCAAGTGAAATTCACATTAATTTTTCATTTTTGACATTTTTTTGTTAACAGCTAGGTACTATATTTGATACTAAACTAAATTGACACAATAGTAACTATCAGTCACATTAATTCATCATGAAAAAAATTTCATGTTTCTGGCATGAAATTGAATGTAATGAAAAAGTGTCCGGATTCAAAAGCATCACTGTACAACTAGCTAACGAATCTGACTAATGAAAAAAAACAAAAAACCAGACGAATAAAGGGGAAAATTTTTGCTATTCTATGGCTTTGGTTTGTCGCCTTTTCGCTACTTTACTGACATGGGGTAAAAACAAACCTCACGACTGATGGCTCACAATTTGTGTAGCTGGCTCACAATTTGTGTAGCATTTGTTTTGCACCTTTCCGAAACTACCCCTCGTGCCGAGGGCCGAAGGCAAGCCATTTTTCGCAATAATCCTTTACATCTTCTCCGGCCGGGGTTGGACCAGAAAAAGCCTGTCGACAGCTTTGCCGGGCGCTGCGCTGCTAGGTGGGAAACGGTTGTACATCATAAAAGTTTTAATACCCGGATCAGTGGCCCACCGCTGTTTGATAAGTTTTCCAATAAATCCCCAAATTGTTGTATGTTTCTTCTGCCTGAATTCAGCATCAACAATCTCGTCGGGATTTGCCCGATAATAATGGTACCGCCCTAAACACACATTAAACGGAACGGATCGCTATATTCGAAAAACACATATAAAACATTGCTAATAGCTTTGCGCTCGACAGTGGAACTTGCAAATCTCGTGCTCCTCTGTCTTGGGTCGAGGTTACCAAGGCTACATTACCAAACATTCCACTTCAGTTCGAAGGAAGACTGACACTTATTGCGCATCCAATCACAATCTTTACTCTTTTGAACCGAAACCATTTCAGTTTGGAAGAAATCTGTTTCGCGACAAGCACTGTTTTCGATGCATGTTTTTTTTTCAATTTTATTCCGAAGAAAACACTCGCTCGAGAGAGAGAAAAGTAGATTCAACATTGCAGTTATCTCATCCATTTTATTTGCTCGGGATCATTAAAACTTTTCCTCCGAAGCCGAAGCGACCACTCGAAGCCACCCGGTGTCGTAGTTGGCCTTGAAACACGGCGCACTTTTGACACTTCTCATCAGCCAAAGCGCTGCTCGCATATTCGCTTCACCGGAAGTGAACGCGATGTGCTTCGCCCACATAGGATGGGTTAAAAGTTGTCCCATATTTCATCGGTGCTGCTGCATTCACGGTTCGTGTTCCGACAAGAGGAAAGTTTTGTCATCCTTTTCCTCCGAAGCGATGTGCTTCATACAACTCAAATAGTTGCCTTATCGTGTAACGACTACTCGCGAGGCTCGGAAGGCGGGAGAAAAAAAACACCCGAGTGATGATGGTTCTGTGCAATTATCACATCCGGGGTTTCCAGCAAAAAAAAAACTACTATCAGCGTACCGAGAGACGAGAATATTGAATTACATGTGGGTCATGGTTTGATCTACTAATAGACGCGAACTTTCAGCTGAAGTGGGTCGTGTTTTCCAGGAGGTTCAATCGGCAGTCGATTGACGTGTGTCTGCCGGACAGGAAGAGCTCCAGTAATGCTAAAGTTCCGCGTTGGTTCGTTTTTGCTGTTGTTTTATCCAGTCTGGAATATATATGGAAGGCTTAGAATGCAAAGGTGTAAGTGACTTGATCGATTTCTCTTCATTAATTTTTCAATTAGTTAATAACTCAACTGCAAAAACGTTCCAACTTGAGTTTGCTATAGAATCCGATAGATGACGTTCTGACCTATCTTCCACATTGTCAAATACAGCTGGGAATGAGAGAAAAGAGAGAGTTGATGTAGAGAAATCGATCGAATAGCTTACATCCTTTTCATTCTAAGCCCCTCATACGTGAAAAAAAAATGAAAATTTTCCGTTCTCAATATAATATGTATGGCCCCCGAACCACAATAAAAATCGTTAACACTATATTTGCTTCATTTGTTCACGTTGATGTTTAACCTATGACCCGAGAAGATGGTACAGCACTCGTTTGCTAGCTGGACTGAAAGGGCAACCCAGTTACCGAACTCCACTTGCTAACTGGGCTGTCTTATCAAACGTCGAAAAAACTGAGGGAAACTTCAATGATTTGTTTAATTGGTACTACATAAAAAAAACTCGTGCGCTTGTGAAAGTTCCAATTTGGTAATAAAGATAGTTCTCTGAAAAGTGTAACATTACTAATTGCATTCTCTCAGCATTTGGCATCGTGAAATTGAGCTTGAGCTTGGGTAGACTGTACAATCCGTAGTTGCTCTCCGTGATTGACCTGAACTAACCAAATTGCACAAAGAACACATCGAATGACACTTGGAAGAAACAAATCAATATCATTGTTCAAGTTTCAGTGAATCGAGCTTTAAATAGTCAATTACGATGCCGGAAACGTCCTTACAGTCCCCTGAAGAAGGGAAGGAATGTTAGTATGATATTCGCCGCCCGAAGGCCAGAAGGGTCGCCTCTCCTATCCTATCCTAAGCACAGATGCTTGATCTGGGACTAAAACACATTATTCAAAAACATGAAAACAGTTTTACGTGCCTTTTGTATTGGAAAAAAATCATCTGGCACCAGTAAACATCAAACCAACAAACCAACAACGATGGAGGAGGAACAAAAAAATATATAAATAGAAACACAATCCCCTACTTCGTAAAAGTTACAGGAGGTTTGTGTCCATAACACGACCGCATAATTGACGTAGGATTACGTTAGGCTATCTGTTTATTTTGGATATGTTTGAAGAATTACATCGTTAAACTTTTTGATAATGATTTGGTGGATCTTAAAAGAGCCGTTTTGTTTGATTGTTAGGTATTGTTTGTTCACTCCACCAGTGTTTACCAAGTGATGATGACAGAAGGATGGTAAACAGTCGTTGGATGGTGCGTATCAGATACCGAAGTGGAACGAGATATAATGAAAACCGCCCTCTGTGATCCTAGAAGAGATGCCTCCTAACTAGAACTAAAGAAAAAAAACTCACTAATGTAATATAGGATAATTACCAATACCGAAAACAATTATCAATTTGGAATAAAAATATATATATTAAACATTATCTTCCAACCCACCTTATGATAACCACTACCAGAATATTGGAAAGCTTCAACGCAATCCGCGCCCATGTTTACTTTTCCTTTTTCCGTGAAATCAAAGCAAACATCTTTGCGCGCTGATTCAATCGGGCCGAAAACACTGATTTTTCCAAAAATATCGCAAGAATCTCACGTCAAGTAATCAAATAGGGATAATCAAGTGTAGTCGTTCTGAAAACTAAACTGAAAAATCTTTTTCCGTAGAGCTTTGAGCATTTTAACTCACCCCATATTTTTTTCAACGCTGAGGTAAATTGCAACCAGTGAAAATCGACTATTTTTTAAGCATTGCTGCAGATCTTCTTCTTGAATGGCGTTAACGTTCTCTGTGGAACTTTTCCCGTCTCAACGTATGCATTAACTAGCGTCATTTATTAATACTTAGTTGAGATTTCTTAAGCCAAATAACACGCCTTGAATGTATTCCGAGGGGCAAGCTCTAGAACACGCGTGACCACAGTGCAAGTCGGAGGAAATCTCTGACGAAAAATCCCCCGGCCAGTACGGGAATCGAACCCGAACACCCGGCATGATAATGTGAGACGCTAACCACTCGGCCACGGGTGCACCGCTGCAGATGCCGGACGTTATTTGTCAGTGACTGCTTTATGAATGAATGATGATGAATTAACAAAATAAGAATTATTTATATTTCGTTCCTCAGAAATTTCACACAGACATGATACAAGTCGAATTTGTTAATTTTGCAATTAGGGGTCGTTAAAATATAACGTTTCGCAATTTGTTTACTATTTTAGACTCCATCTTCCCTACATAACATGTAACAAATGATCATTTGCATAAAAATGTTTAGATTTAGTTGGATTTACTTCTAAACAAGTTTCTACAAGGCATCCCCTTCTCCCTTTCTGAGTGCGTTACGTAATATTTGAATATTTGAATGACGGTGTACCTTGGAGAAAACATATTAGAAATGGAAAAGGTGATTTTCTTTTATAATTTTTATTTTCTGAGTGTTTATTCAACCCAATGCGAAATTTATTTGGACTAGCAACACATTATACTATATGTAGAGCATATGGGAAATCACTTTTTCTAATGTTTTCTCACTTTTCCAATTTTTCTCGCCGTATAAACTTTCCTTGTGTAAAAATGAACACAACAAAACAGACAGCTCAAACCAAACGACCCGTTCTCGAGCGGGAACACACCTTGGTTTTTATTTATTTACAATGCCGATTTTCTCTGGGCAGGTGGTGTTGATGTCTCTGTTAGGGAACACATTTCGGTGTTCCCTAACAGAGACAAAAGCTCCCCCTACTTTTATGTATTTGCAATGCCGATTCCCCCCAGGCAGCTTGGTTTTGATGTCTCTGTTAGTGACCCGCCTCATGTATCGCCAATTTCGACCAATCAGAAGTGGGTATTTCTATTAGGATAGGGGTTGAGATTTTACAATTGTTTGATAGTTAGTTTCATAACACATATTATTTTCTTCAATATAGAAAAATTGTTGTGGAGTATCGAAATCGATTGACGCAAAAATTTCATCAATCCATCATGAAATGACTGAGCAATAAGCGTTTGAAATTGGACAATTTTCACGATGTGCTCGATTTTCGACTTTCAATTTGTACCCCAATATGTTCCCGAAAGACGTAATCCTACGTCAAAATAATTCACAACATTCAACGTAAATAGAATACCAGGTATATGACATCGCCATATTACTCTCCAATCAAAGAAGCTAGTTTTAAAAACACTGTTAACTGTTTTCGCGGATGCTCCTAAAACTATCTTTAGCTTTTTTTCTATGCCTACCACTACATGAAAAAGCGGTACTTCGCACAAGATCTACAAGCCGTATGATGAGAACAAGAGGAGAGAAATTAGCTTGTCAGCAAAACTTCTCAAGCAGAGAATCAAGAAGGAAAGAAAAAATCGATACTTAGCAGCCTTCAACGTTCGGGTTTCTTCGGAAATTTGATAAACTTTCTCTTTGGAAGCTCCTCCCGTTCATCAGAAGAGCAGGAAAGCACTTAGAATTCCGCTAAAACACAAATTTCTTTGACTCAGTTAACACTGAACGCACAACCATTTTTTTCCAACACATAACATATGAAGGCAAACATTTTCTTTCAATTGCTACTACTATCAAATTTTCACTTGAAGATGTATTTCTTGTTCCTCGAGTTTTCAGATAGGAAACACACAATGTTAATCGCATATATGGCATTAAATCTTTTTAGCAAAATGCCCTGCTCCGCAAGTTATAGCAGCATTTGCATCTTTTTCAGACACTATGTACGACTGGAATTGGGAAACTTAAGTAAGCATTGTGAAATTGGGTTCTTAAAATTTCATGCAATTTCATCAAGTGTTGTTATTATGCAAAAACTACGTCAATTGTTACAACAACATGATGATGCATTATATGGGGATTATCCATATTGGCTCATAGCTCCACAGGATCCACTTGAAAAATATTCGCATGCTGAAGAAGAGGTACAACTTAAACGCATTGTACGATCCTATCCTATCCTATCCTATCCTATCCTATCCTATCCTATCCTATCCTATCCTATCCTATCCTATCCTATCCTATCCTATCCTATCCTATCCTATCCTATCCTATCCTATCCTATCCTATCCTATCCTATCCTATCCTATCCTATCCTATCCTATCCTATCCTATCCTATCCTATCCTATCCTATCCTATCCTATCCTATCCTATCCTATCCTATCCTATCCTATCCTATCCTATCCTATCCTATCCTATCCTATCCTATCCTATCCTATCCTATCCTATCCTATCCTATCCTATCCTATCCTATCCTATCCTATCCTATCCTATCCTATCCTATCCTATCCTATCCTATCCTATCCTATCCTATCCTATCCTATCCTATCCTATCCTATCCTATCCTATCCTATCCTATCCTATCCTATCCTATCCTATCCTATCCTATCCTATCCTATCCTATCCTATCCTATCCTATCCTATCCTATCCTATCCTATCCTATCCTATCCTATCCTATCCTATCCTATCCTATCCTATCCTATCCTATCCTATCCTATCCTATCCTATCCTATCCTATCCTATCCTATCCTATCCTATCCTATCCTATCCTATCCTATCCTATCCTATCCTATCCTATCCTATCCTATCCTATCCTATCCTATCCTATCCTATCCTATCCTATCCTATCCTATCCTATCCTATCCTATCCTATCCTATCCTATCCTATCCTATCCTATCCTATCCTATCCTATCCTATCCTATTCCAGTTCCTGCTGAATATGAGTGTGATATGCCAGTGTGATATAGATATATGTTGAATCACGTCGAAAAGGATGAATGGAAGTAGTACGAGGGTCACTATTTATATTTCGGGAATAGGAACAAAAACAAATAGTTAAGCTGCGAATATATTTTTATTGTGTTTCAAAGTACTCGCCACGATGATCGATACACTTTTGCATGCGCTTAAACCAATTTTCAAAGCATTTATTCCAATCGACACGAGCCTTTTTTTTGAGCGATTGTCAAATTATGTGGGATCCAACGTGAACATAATTTTAGCACAACTATGTGTTCATGTAAAATCGCATATATGCTGGTGGAACTAATGCTTAGGGATGCCTCAATCTCACAATAGGATACATGACGATCTTGCTTAATCATTTCGTGCACAGCATCGATGTTTTCTGGCACTACAGTCGATTTTGGACGACCTTCACGAAACTCGTCGGACAGCGAACTACGACCACGATTGAATTCACTATACCAGCGATACACAGTGGTTTTTGATGGAGCTTCATCGCCAAAAGTCAAATGAAGTTGATTGACGCACTCTTGTTGTGATAATCCACGTCGAAAGTCGTAAAAAATCATCGCACGAAAATGTTCACGATTCAGTTCCATTTTTTTGCCGAGACCAAACTTTCAACTAAATATAAAATAAACAAATAGCGTCCGTATGACAAAATGTTCTGAGTACGTATATCGTCAAAAATGTCAAACTTTACGATGGAACTGTCAGATGGACTCACATGACATCAGTGTTGCCAATTCCCGAAATATAAATAGTGACCCTCGTATATTTGTGTATAGTTCTCACTCCCCAAATTTCATAGAAAGAATCGAATTTTATTATTTATCGATACCAAGTTGATATGTTTTAAGCTTCAATATTGCTCCTAATCAAACAATTATATTGCACTAACCAATATGCTGCACAACAATATTAAACGTCTACGATCCGCTTCAGACTCCCAGTGTCGGTGTGTAAGATGTGGAAAATAGTTTATAGTTAGGCAGCATTTCGCCAAAAATGCTTCTTTTTTCGAGGACTAAGAATATAACCTGGACCTTTCCACTACTTGAATAAAGGAAATAAGTCACAATGCAATTGTCATTCATTGAAAAATATAAACCGTTGCAAGATTTCATGATCATTTTGACTGTTTTGTTTCTTCCATATACGCTGCATATTGAATGCAAATAGTTACGATACCACACGTTTAACTATTCAAATAAAACTCACTTACTGATTCACCATTCAAACAATACACTTTCCCAATGATATATATGATATATGTGACGAATTTTGACGTGGGACTACGTCTAACCGGAATATATGGAGGGTAAAATGAAAACCTAAACACAGAACATGCAGGAAATAATGAAAGATTTCGAATGCTTATAGCTCGAACATTTTGTACTGGATAGGAGAGATGTTTGCATCACTTGATAGGGAATATTTCTACGCATCTATCGCAACTAACAAAATGTCGTTTTTCATTAGATAAACAATTGAATAACTGTAAAATATTAGGCGTTATCTAAACGCCCTAACTGCATCGTTTTGATTGGCCCGATTTACGGTTTCCCTAACACAGCCATCAAAATCAAGCAGCCTTGGGGAAATCGGCATTGCAAATACATGAAAGTAGGGGGACTTTTGTTCTCATCGAAAAATGTTCCCTAACACAGACATTAAAACCAGGCAGCGAAATCGGCATTGCAAACACACGAAAGAGCCTAGAGGCGAATGAACTGAAAAGTTTAAACCCTCTTAAAGCCAAAAAGAAGAAGAAGAACACACGAAAGAAGGGGGAGCTTTTGTTCCCACCGAAATGTGTTCCCTAATAGAGATTTCTAAACCAAGGTGCCTGGAGAAATCGGTATTTCAAATTCATGCAAGTCGGGGGTATTTTTGTTCCGACTGGAATGTGTTTCCCTAACACAGACTTCAAATCCATGGAGCGTGGGGAAATCGGCATTGCGAATTCATACAAATCGGGGGTATTTTTTTTCCGATTGAAATGTGTTTCCCTAACACAGACTTCAAAACCGAGGTTTCTGGGGAAATCGGCTCTGCAAATAAATGCAAACTGCGAGTACTTTTGTTCTCGCTTGCCTTTGTGCAGAGTGGAATATGTCTGTCCTAACATGATCTTCTAAACTTAGGAACCTGGGAAAATCGTGCAGACACTAGAAGCGAATGAACTTCCCAGTTTCAAGCAAATTCGAGATTCGAGAAGTATTTACACTTTTGGGATGTAAACTTCAGAGGGAAATGTAAAATAAAATAATCGTTTGATATTTTTTTTTGTTTTTATTGGAAAGATTTTCAGCCTTAGGCTGGTTCATCAAACGTTTGATAATTCTTCCGTACATATATTTTGTTCTAGTCATCATACCAAAAGTAAAAGGTCCGTCATTAAATTTACTTGTAACGAAGAACAATCAAACACAATAAATGAATTGACTTTACACGGCATTTGTTCATTTTTTTCACTCACAGAGCAAATATATTGAACTCAATTGAATTTGGAAACTGTTTCATTCAATCAATAATTTAATCAATACAAACGAATGAGCTAAGGTAGTTCCACGTCAACCTTGCGGTCATATCATAGATATAACCCACTCATTTTTTTTTTTGATAAATACCAATGATTAGTCATTTTTTATACAATACGAATTATTCGTACATATTATGCGATGACAATGGTAAAAAAAATACACAATGATTACTACAAACAGCTACGATGGACAACACAATTCTCACCAATATTCTCTCCCAAGAGCAGCGTGTAAATACTTCTCAGCCAAACACATTCGGGAATTATCACGAAGCTGACGAAACCCTGGCGGCATTGACTGCTTGTGGACAGTTAGTGTTCAAGGAACATAAATTGATTTGAATCTGGGTTAATTCGACCTTGCAGAAAATTTACAGAAAATATGTACGAGGGCGGTCCGATAAGTACTTAGTCTCATCGCCCGATGGTGTCAGTACTGCAAGATAGGTCACTTGTCGTGTTTTAATTTCAGACGAATCGGACTCGTTTTGTTTTGATCGTGTGTGGAAGCGGGCGCGTCCGCAGATTTTAGAAAAATGGAAAAAAAAGGAAATTCCGCCGTCGCCACGGCCAAATTGGTCGAATTGCAGTACGAACTGCTGCCCCTCCACCGTATTCTCTAGATTTGGCCCGTGCGACTTTTTTTTGTTTCCAAACTCGAAAAAGTCACTCGCCGGGCAGAAATTTGAGTCGAATGAGGAGGTCACCGCCACCACGGAGGCCTACTTTGCAGACCCCGAGAAAACGTATTTTTAAGATGAATTGAAGAAGTTTTATTATTTATTTATTTATTTATTTATTTATCAACATCTTTGACACAAAGTCACAATTTGGGGCATCGCTGGGTCAAGTGTATCAAGCTAAAAGGAGACTATGTTGAGAAATAAATCGCCACTTTTCCAAGATTTTTGTTTTTGTCAAATATATGGTAACTTCTTTTAGTAAACTATTTTCTGGGTGTACAGATCGCTGAAGGTAATTGAAGGTAATTGTGAAGAATAAACTTAAAAAAACCCCAGAATAGTTCTGTTTTATTGCCAACATGAAAATTTTCAGTTCACGCCAACACATAAATAAGACACAAAATATGTTCATGTGATATTGCTATTGAACGGTTTTCAATTTTTATTCATTCGATGTTAATACTTTTGATTTTATTGTCAGGACCTGCATTAAATCGATCCATTCTTAAATCTATGACGAAAAAAGCATCAGAAATTCAATATAGAAAAAAATACAAAATTCCAAAGATCCATTAAGATGTTCCGAACCGTTTCCGATTTGCGCTAGATTCCTCCGGATCCCTTCCGTCCGCCCAATCATCGTCCGAAATCTCTTCATTTTCGAGCTCTCCGAGGGCATCCACATGATTAACTGCTTCGCAAACTAACTCAGATTACGTTCGATTCCTCCCAAGTAGGCCCGAAGAAGGGCGAACGAAGGGTCGCAATAGAACTTTGTCGCCAGCGGATGCTTTCTATCACTCGCAGAAGGCGCTGACTTCCTGCCAAACGACCATTTTCCCTGCGAACAAACACACGCACACACACACAAACACACACTGTATGACATACTTTGATTGATTGATGATGATAATGTCCAAAGCGGTCAGCATGTGGAGTCACGCGTGGTACCCCAAAACGAGGTCCCCCGCCCCGATTCGGCTGAAAAATATAGCTAATTGAAAACCACGAAAACGCAATAAATCAAGCATTGGCGGTGCTTATAGGCGGTCATCATTGATTGAAATGTGGCAACAATTGTGTATTTTCGGCACGCAAATGGCATTCGGAATTCGTTAGAATTGGCTTATCGACCACTGCAATGTGCACAACCAGGGTTGCCAACTATTTTAGTGAAAAATCAGGGAGAATGAAAAAAAAAATCAGGAAAAATCAGGATAGCTCATATTGGGTTGTCCGGAAAGTTCGTACCCATTTTTGAGAAAACAAAAGTATTATTTTTTGAATTTTATATGCACAGTGTTGTTTTGCAATCAATTCAGGAAGTTCTGAAATCTTTCAGATAGCCTAAAAATTATCTAATTATGGAAGCTAATTTGTCCAGTTGCGAGCAGTATTTGTGGGAATGTATCGACTGGTTGCTTGGTAGAAGCTCACAATACAGAATTCCTCTCCAATGCCACCTGAACCAGATCATAATTTTTTTTCAGGTGAAGACTGGGCCATTCTGATTGTTTAAAATGACCTTTTTTCATCACCCGCCACGATTTGCTTTGAAAAAAATCGATGCATAGATGAAACGCACAAGTCGCAACGATTTACGCAGCCACGTTTCAACTGATGCACATGAACGGAGATTTTAAACATATGTAGTGTACCTGCTAATTCATTTGTCGTGTTTCACGGATCATTCTTACAACTTCTTGCTTTACAAACAATTTAATATATTTGAAGAATAATAATAATAAAACACTTTTTAATAATAATTACAGGTGAAGAAAAAAAAGATGCTTACACGTTCTTTCTTCTAAAATTCTTGTACATTGGATGTTATTTGCTGCGAACATGTAATGAAACCTGTATTGTTTTTATTTAACTGTACATATTTTTTGGTCGCTAATATTCCTTTCTTCGTTTCCGTTCCAATTCTGTTTCTAATCTTTGTTTTATTGAGATTGAATTGCGAGAACCTTCGGGCATATGACTAGCTGACCCGGCAAACTTCGTCCCGCCCAAAATTTGTTTTTTGTTATCAATACTTTCAAACATTCATGTTTCCATACTATGAGCATGTTCATGGGTCCAATCGCAGAACTGTTCATTGATTGATCTTCTAATCGACCCCGTTTAATTTTGTATGGCAGCTCCCCCCTAAAACATCCGCATTCCAAATTTGGTTTCATTTGCTTGATTCATTCTCGAGTTATGCAGAAATTTGTGTTTCATTTGTATGGCATTGTGCATTTGTGTTTCATTTGTATGGCAGCCCCCTCTTAGAGAGGGGGGTGGAGTGTCTAACCACCGTAAAAACATTTATTGCACCTTAAAACCTCCACATACCGAATTTGGTTTCGTTTGCTTGTTTAACTCTCGAGTTATGAAGAAATGTGTTTCATTTGTATGACAGCACCCCCCCCCCCCCTTAGAGAGGGGGGAGGGGTCTGGAAATATCATAAGAACCTTCCCCGACCTAAAAAACCCCTACATACCAATTTTCATGTCAATCGGTTCAGTAGTTTCCGAGTCTATAAGAATCAGAGAGACAAACAGAAATCCATTTTTATATATATAGATATTTCTTTCACGTTCACTTCAAATTTCAAAAAAAAAAGATAAAGTATAATCGAAAGGAAGAGTAAGTATTATATAAGCGCGGACCGGAAAGCTTTTTAATGTAGACTATTATGACAGTTCTCATACACAACCAGCAAAACTCCCAGTATATTTATATGATTTTTTTTCTGAGCAAAAAGTAAAAAGTAAAAAATGCAAAAAGTAAAAAGTAAAAATTCAGGGAAAATCAGGATTATTTTATAAAAATCAGGGAAAATTGAGTGTTTGTCAGGATATCAGAGAGCGTGCCAAAAAGTCTGGGAAATCCTGAAAAATCAGGAAGGTTGGCATCTCTGTGCACAACAAACTGCGTTTGCTCGTTTTCAGTTTGAGCCACAGTACAAGTCTAGCGCTTAACAATTTCCCCGCCGGCCGGAAGACGCGGAAGGGTGCTAAATTACGACAGGAAACGATTTGTCTTTCTTTTCCTTCGCTGAATTCTCCACCCCTCCACCGCCCACGTTCTGAAACTCTTCTGTTTTAATGGTGTTTATGTTTCCCCAACCTCCCCCCCCCTTGTGCTCCCGTGGCCGAGTGGTTAGCGTCATAACTAACATGCCGGGTGTTCGGGTTCGATTCCCGTTCTGGTCGGGGGAATTTTTCGTCAAAGAAATTTCCTCCGACTTGCACTGTGATCACGCGTATTCTAGAGGTTGCCACTCAGAATGCATTCAAGGCGTGTTATTTGGCATAGAAATCTCAACTAAGTACTAATAAAAAATGACGCAAGTAATACTACGTTGAGACGGCGAAGTTCCTCTAGAAACGTTAGTGCCATTGAAGAAGAAGAACCTACCCACCAACCCCCCCCCCCCCAAAAACCAAACCAAGCCGATCGTGACATTCTGAATGTCAGTCACTTGGGACCCTTTCCCCCACCATTCCAGAACTTGTCGCTCATCTCCGTTTGTTCTGCTTTTGGGGGATGCTGTCACTCGCAAAGTGTCACCAAAGTTAGAAACGCGAAGCTGAGCAGCAGTCGGGATGTTGAATCACTTTTATTAATTTCCGTTCGTGATCTCGTCCCGATTTCGCTCTGTAACAGAAGACAGGGGGACGAAGCGGCGGCGAGGTGTGATAAGGGGAAATCGTTTTGCCATCTTCGCCTCTAACCGAGTTTCAATATTGCTCAGGAGTTGATTATCGCTGTTGTTTATTGACTTTCTTCGTATGGTTCCTCTTTGGGGGGGTGGAAATTGCATATCCGTTTCTGCTTCGGTCCCTCACTCGGCGGGTGAGGCGGAAATTGAGGGAATAGGTGGCATTCAAGTTGGGTGACATTTATTGGCGGAAGCAAAGAGAAGATCGGTAAGATTAGGTTATTTTTCCACTGAAAGTTGGGGATATTGCCATAGCTGACGACGGCAATCAATCACCTGAAGACTTGTTTTACGGATACCAACGATGAAATGATAAAACACAGAAACCGTGGGAGAATGCGACCATTGCGACATTTGTCTGTCGAGGATGGCAGTTATTGACCGAATTCCAGGAAACCAGAAACATTGGGTGGGTTATTATATATAAACGGCATTATGTATAACACGACCATCAATCCGCGACATGAAACAACATAGTCAGAGAGGAAATTTATCTTCCACACTCTTCCACCGGAAATGAACCACAACCATAAGACTGTAAATACCTTCAGGGGCAAAAATAATACTAACCTTAACGCAATCAAAACTGG
The DNA here is from genome assembly GCF_029784135.1 of Toxorhynchites rutilus septentrionalis. Classification (NCBI taxonomy): domain Eukaryota; kingdom Metazoa; phylum Arthropoda; class Insecta; order Diptera; family Culicidae; genus Toxorhynchites; species Toxorhynchites rutilus. The sequence continues at coordinate 11,270,936 of NC_073744.1, read as the reverse complement.
AATCACTTCCACTTCTTGGCGTAATTAATGCCTTCAGTGCCAATTGAGTTTGGCGTCGTGGCAAACAATCCCACCGCATTGTGTTCGACACTTGCAAGATAATGAACAAGGCTCCGTAATCAACTCACAGTAGTCAAACCTCCGTCTCAACAGTAGTATCCTTGCAATGAAACCATCGTCAGCATCGGTGATCCCCGATTTTTGAAATTAATCGTTCGTCAACTTATCGAACATTTGTTATTCGATACGATTAATCGTCCCAAAATTATCGAATAATTTCCACACTGAGAGAATTAATAAGGAAGACTAATGTTACTAATTTGTTAGAAATTTTTTTACCGTTTATAATTGTATTTGTAATTATTTTAGTTACTAGTGGTACTGCGAATGCTGTTTGGTTTACCAACGTGTTTGTAACATCTCTTCTTCAGCTGTAAAACTGAAAACGAGCTATGCATCGTGCAACAAACTCTACCCGAACCAAGAGTAAGGGGTTGTCAACAAACCACGTGGACAACTTTAGGGGGGATAGGGGTTACGAAAAAGTCCACGCTTGTCCACGGCAAAGGGGGAGAGGGGTTTAGATAATGTCTACGTGGATCCATCAATTAATACATAAAAAAAATTATAAGAGGTTGTGTCCAAGATTCGACCGCATTGTTGACGTAGAACTACGCTGTTATTTTATATAAGTCGCTTGTTTATACCTTCGGATATTATTCTATAATGCTGTGAAATTTTAGAAACAACTGCTTAGTAGAATAATCTCTGAAATGGTTTTTTCATTGTAGAATCAGTTGACGATAATTGATTGATGATTCATTCTTGTCCTCGCAAAACAATACACTGGCTGATCGTATGTGGCAATTCATTTCATGCCAATGCATTGAAAATTAACCTCGAACACTATTCCGGTGGCCTTTTTCGCAATTGACATAGACTCGGCTACAGTCGGTTATTTACATGTTGCACCAGCACCTTTATTCCATATCTCATAACTACATCAATATATCTTTGGCATCGCATGGAAACAACAACAATGACAACACTTGCAAGTATCAAATATCATGCTACATGTTATTTAGTATTGCCTCAAAGGAATCGCACCTCTAGGCATCGTTCGTGCAACGTAAACCAAGCGCCAAACAAGCCTTCGCCATAGCATGCATACAGAGCTCTCATCATTTTGAGCTATTCTTAGAAGAACGTTATTACTGGCCTCGAAAAAAGTATTATTTTCTCATGCTCGAGAGAAGCGCAGCTGTCACCCTTAGTGGAGGAAGTTTTGCTACTGGCAAGCGAAACCTAATCACATACAAAATTCCAGAACGAAATTTACTTTCTTGGTGACTAAATAAGCGAAATAAACTCTTTTTGTTAATATCAACAACCTCGAAAACAGTAGCAATACTTCATTATGATCAATTTTATCGCAAAATGCAATCCTAGTTGAAGGCAGTTTTGCGACTGGCACGCGAACCCAAATAACTTATAACATCCCAGTAAGACATTCAAGATGCTTGATATTCCCCAAATAATTTTTTGGTGCACAACCCTAACGCCTGCTTCGCCATAACATCAGTTTAATGCATTGATGCATTTTCAAAGGCACCAACGAAGCCCATATGATGACGAAAAACAAACAATGTTAACTGCTTGGAAAAAGACTGAATTATGTCACACAGCTTGTACTCTGCTGTAACACCCATCGATGCGAATTCGCTGATGAGTTTGTCAAGAGCGACCGCCTTCACCACCAGCGGGAGGAGCTTGATTTTGGTTGCTGCCGGGCTAACGGAGTTTACATTTTCGACCGACGCGCCGAAATCGCCTGCTTCACAGTTGTTCGATGCGGTGTCACACTCGTGAAGGCTCGTAACAGTGCAAGCGCTTTTCACTACACCAACATCGCGTGCATCATTAGATGACGCTTGCCTCGAAATTTTATTGCCCGTGGCAATGCGTTCGTTTTTTGCACGGCTCGAGCCTGCCTTCCTCTTCTTCTTGCTCATCACACACTACGCGAATCGTTCAATTTATGACGCGGGAAAAAACACACGATACGAATAACGCGAAAAACGAACAGAAAAACCAAACGACGATATCCAAGTTGGATTACCACTGGTTGGGTCCAATCTTAGATCGAAGCGCAGCGAAAGCAAAGTGAACTGGATTGCTCAACAGTCCGATGCCGAATGAAAGTTTGCCTCAACGAGATCCACTGTTCATACTCTAGGCAAGGAAGGAAGGACGGTATTGTATTATAGAGACTTTAAACTTTTGCAGTTCATTCGTCTCTAGCCTTGAGAAAGGCCCTTTGAAAACTTTACTCTATTCTACTCCAGCGCTACCACCTCCGCCCTCTTGCCTTGAGAAAGGCACTCGATCCCTCGCCGTCCAGCTCGTCCAGCAACGATATTGTCCAGTCGGTGTCCACACAAAGAATGATACTCTAGGCAAGTATTCCCCTTCATTCTTCTACTTTTCCTTTGTTCACGGAGACTTTAAATCCTACGATTTCCCCTCCGTTGGTCGTCGATAAGTTGCTTGTTATTGACAGCTCTGTTCGGGAAAGCACACAAATGGACAGAACAAATGTATGGGAAAATGGAAACGCATCAAGTTTTCATGAATTTTAACCATTTACAAACCAGGGGATTCTAATGTATAGCATATTAAACAAATCTTAGAGAATTTCCGATTCGTTTAGTATGTAAATCGTCAAAATCCGTTCGCGGCAAAAATAGTTATTAACGTTAACTTTATTTCATAAAAACGTGACCTGTTTTCTGATTTGGCACCCTTAATGAAAGACGTAGTTCTACGTCAAAATCACTTCTGTATTCAACAATACGTGAATTCTATTCTGCATTTCCAAGAGAAATAATATTTATCAATAGAAGGATTGAACTGTCTGATAGTAGAACATCCATATTTTTTTCATTTCGTTGAACTTATTTTCTAAATGTGTATTTTGAGCAATCGATTTATTTTCATTTGTTTTAGATAATCATGGATGGAGATGAGAGATAAAGATGCCACCAAAGTACTTAATTTTTTTTTTTCAAAACTCCCAAGTTTTGCGAACAGCTACCGGAGGAGTGGAAGGACGGGGTAATCTGCCCCATCTATAAAAAAGGCGACAAGTTGGATTGTGGGAACTATCGTGCCATCACAATCCTGAATGGTGCCTACAAAATTTTGTCTCAGATCCTCTTCCGCCATCTATCGCCAGTAGTAAGTAGATTTATGGGAAGTTATCAGGCCAGATTCATGCCCGGTTGCTCGACGACGGACCAGATTTTTACACTACGGCAGATCCTTCAAAAGTGCCTAGTATATGCTAGCTGGAGGGGCTGATCGCAACAGAGTTCTTCTTGGTAGTAGTGTTGTGATCGACGGCGACCAGCTCGAGGTGTTGGAGGAATTTGTCTACCTTGGCTCGTTGATAACAACTGACAACAACAACAGCCGTGAAATTCGAAGACGCATTGTCAATGGAAGTCGTGCCTACTATGGGCTCCGCAAATCCTTGAGGTCCAACAAGCTCCGACCCCGTACGAAGTGTACCATGTACAAATCCCTAATTCGACCGGTTGTTCTCTATGGGCACGAAGCATGGACGATGCTTGAAGAGGACTCACAAGCGCTTGGAGTTTTCGAACGCCGAGTGCTCAGAACAATATACGGTGGTGTACAGGAAAGCGGAGTATGGAGAAGGAGAATGAACCACGAACTGGCGCAACTCTACGGCGAACCCAGCATTCAGAAAGTCGCCAAGGCTGGACGAGTGCGATGGGCAGGGCATGTTGCAAGATTGCCGGACAGCAGCCCTGCAAAGATGGTGTTCGCATCGAATCCGGTAGGAACAAGAAGGAGAGGAGCCCAGCGAGCGAGGTGGATGGACCAGGTGGAGCAGGATTTGGCAAGAATCGGTGCAGACGGCAGTTGGAGAACTGCAGCCATGGACCGGGTTTATTGGAGAAGAGTAGTGAATCAGATCTAATCTCAATGGGATGTAGAGTCATAGCAAATAAAAAAAATAAATAAATAAATAAAAATTTACATTCACGAGAACTTGGTAATCCTTGGTTAGGTAAAACGTTATTTAATGGATCGATCGTCTCTCCATCAGCGACTCGCTTCAAAAAACCCAATGAAAATTCGTAGTTTTCCAGCAAATCGTGATGGGCGATGAAAAGTTCAACCATTGTTGTAACAATGTTGATCGACAAAAATCTTTGAGCAAGCGAAATGAACCACCAAAACCGATCTCCACTTGGAGGAAGTCGTTCTTTGTGTCTGGTGGGATAGAGAAGTCTGTGTTATGGATTCAGAAAGAACCGACAACCGAACCTGGATTCAACTAGTTCTGAAAACATTGACGGCCGGCAAGTAGTAGACGACAATCTGCTGCACTTTGTGGAAAAACTCGCGACAAACCGGTTCTTCGAGGTAACAGTTGAGTATATCAGTTCCAAGTGCCTCCACGAAGAAACTAGTGTACCTTAAGATTCCATTTTAGTGTTCGTATTCATCTATGCGGACGATAAGCGCATATGACGTCAAACATCAAGATCTAGACAGCTACCAATGATATTGATAAATGAGCTGTCGAATGAGGTTTCCGACTTTAGAGGTGAAAGAGTGGCCACATGGTGATGAAAGTTCACAACGGGAATGTGTCGACCGCAACCTGAATTTCTAGCACCATGCCGACGCGGTGAGGAGTAATTGTGCCAACTGGTTTAATCATTTCAAACAATATTACCAAACTTCACCAGAGTAATAACCGAACGATCCGTTTCCTGGTGACCAAAGGTGGTCTCTAACTGTCGTGTCTGGCCAGAGATGAACTCCTAAAATCTCTATCTCCGATTTACAAAAATGCACCGCGGATTATCCTTGGCCAGCTACCATCAACACCAGTAGTCTCAGTATGCGCTGAAGTAGAGGAACCACCGTTTGACATAGCGCTGGGATAATCTCCAGAGCGGTGAGCTTCCTCGCCTTGCTCGCCTAAACCAACGGAGATGAGTTGACGCACCTGACTGTCTCAACAAAAATATCTTCCATCGATAGCTAAACAACTACCGAGCTGGGCCCAGTTCGTTGGTCCTGACGCAAACTTTGTCGAATTTATCCCAATACAACGAAAAAGGTAAGTTGAAGCGAGGCTGTTCCTCCGAAGACTCAAAAGCTCCAAAGCCAGGTTCGAAGACGTAATAACGATGAGGGAGCGGTGAATCCTATTCAGACTAAGAACCCGCTACTGCAAAATATCACACAACTTCAACAGAAGATGAAAGTCTAAACAAAAAATAGTGGGTTATATCTATGATATAACCGCAAGGTTCACGTGGAACTACCTTAGCTTAGCAATCATTCGTTTGTATTGATTAAATTCTTGATTGAATGAAACAGTTTCCAAATTCAATTGAGTTCAATATATTTGCTCTGTGAGTGAAAAAAATGAACAAATGCCGTGTAAAGTCAATTCATTTATTGTGATTGATTGTTCTTCGTCACAAGTAAATTTAATGACGGACCTTTTACGTTTGGTATGATGACTAGAACAAAATATATGTACGGAAGAATTATCAAACGTTTGATGAACCAGCCTAAGGCTGAAAATCTTTCCAATAAAGACAAAAAAAAAATTATCAAACGATTATTTTATTTTACATTTCCCTCTGAAGTTTACATCCCAAAAGTGTACATACTTCTCGAATCTCGAATTTGCTTGAAACTGGGAAGTTCATTCGCTTCTAGTGGCTGCACGATTTTCCCAGGTTCCTAAGTTTAGAAGATCATGTTAGGACAGACATATTCCACTCTGCACAAAGGCAAGCGAGGACAAAAGTACTCGCAGTTTGCATTTATTTGCAGAGCCGATTTCCCCAGAAACCTCGGTTTTGAAGTCTGTGTTAGGGAAACACATTTCAATCGGAACAAAAATACCCCCGATTTGTATGAATTCGCAATGCCGATTTCCCCACGCTCCATGGATTTGAAGTCTGTGTTAGGGAAACACATTCCAGTCGGAACAAAAATACCCCCGACTTGCATGAATTTGAAATACCGATTTCTCCAGGCACCTTGGTTTAGAAATCTCTATTAGGGAACACATTTCGGTGGGAACAAAAGCTCCCCCTTCTTTCGTGTGTTCTTCTTCTTCTTTTTGGCTTTAAGAGGGTTTAAACTTTTCAGTTCATTCGCCTCTAGGCTCTTTCGTGTGTTTGCAATGCCGATTTCGCTGCCTGGTTTTAATGTCTGTGTTAGGGAACATTTTTCGATGAGAACAAAAGTCCCCCTACTTTCATGTATTTGCATTGCCGATTTCCCCAAGGCTGCTTGATTTTGATGGCTGTGTTAGGGAAACCGTAAATCGGGCCAATCAAAACGATGCAGTTAGGGCGTTTAGATAACGCCTAATATTTTACAGTTATTCAATTGTTTATCTAATGAAAAACAACATTTTGTTAGTTGCGATAGATGCGTAGAAATATTCCCTATCAAGTGATGCAAACATCTCTCCTATCCAGTACGAAATGTTCGAACTATAAGCAATCGAAATCTTTCATTTTTTCCTGCATGATCTGTGTTTAGGTTTTCATTTTACCCTCCATATATTCCGGTTAGACGTAGTCCCACGTCAAAAATAAAAAATCGAAAATGAAATACACGTAACGTAACAACAACGTGGAATTTGGAAGAAACTAAACAGCTTTACAAATAACTTCACGGGAAATGTTGTGAAACAAATCAACGAAACCGAACTAACATTTCTATCAATGATTTTTTTTTTAAAGGAGAAATCCCGCTTAATTTTCCAATAGGACCTATCTGTTTTGATCGATCCTCTTTATGGATTTTTCTGTACATTTCATGGACATTTCTGTACCGGGGTGTAAGTTCAGAGATTCGAAAGCGAGAGAGTGACGCTGGACTGCAAGGTTTTGAACGTTAATACTTCTTTACCGGCTGAATGGAGTGGTATAATAATCACTTCATCCGAAAGATAAAATGTCAACGAGTTTTATGAGTGTCACTTATTGGTCCAAAAAATCGTTTCAACAGTTGAAAAATTGTTTTGAAAGCAAGCTTTTGAAGTCATAAAAATCTAGCTTGTTGATGATGATTGGTGATCGCAATGTGTTCCCGAACACGGACGCAAAATCTAGGCACTGGGGAAACCGTCATAGCGAATACATGCAAGCTGTGATTTCTTTTGCTCGCTTGCATTAGTGTTTGGGAAACCATAGCGAGCACATGGAGGCGTGAGTACTTCTACTCGCATCAGTTTCTGTTCTGCCTTCGCATGGAACAGTCATGAAGAATTGCCACATCACTAAAAACGAAATGAATTTTATGCAAGGTTATATACACATTATTTCGTTTTCGCCATGAAATGGCGCCCTCAGTCTCCATTCTGCGCATAGAATGATCATGAAAAATCTCGTGTTATTCTCACCAAAACAAGAATGAATCACGTATCAAATATTTTCAGTTGCTTGCACAAGGCCACTCAAATTTCATCGGTTCGTTTCGGGACCACCAATATATTCGAAAGAGTTGAATTTTATGTTAATAACAATTCCATACTTATGCTAATCCACCCACATACTAAAACGAAAAACTTTCACCAATCTTTCAAAATATTCATTCATTCATTAATTAAGAATTGATTCAGATGCAATTTCAAAAAAATTATTACCGAGCCAACGATAGTCCTACGTCTACCTTGCGGTTATACCATAGATATAACCCACTTTCTGTTTTTTTCTTTAGATAACAACTGCCCGGTAGACAGATTTTACGATATTATTGTCAGTTAGTTTGATAAACGAGGTTCACTTCGATAATCCAGATCATCGAGCTCACCAGGAAATGCTCTATCGATCAAAACAGATAGGTCATATTGAAAAGTTAAGCGTGAAATGTCCACGTGGTCAACAGGGGGAGGGGGTGTCTAAAATCGTGCTTTTTCTGTCTGTGTATGTGGCCAGCTCCTAAGTAATATTGAAATTGAAATATATGAATTGAAGTTAACTTTTCCGTATTAAATATATTTTTTATGTGATAGGATAAACGATTCTTTGCAATTAGTGAAATAATCATGAATACCACAAAATTCTTGGAAAAATGGTTATGTCATGTTTTTTTCTAGTGCAGATTTTTCCATTAATAAAAAACAGGAAGTGGGTTATATCTATGGTATAACCGCAAGGGTGACGTAGGACTATCGTTGATTTAGAGATCATTTGTTTGATGTTGAATCTGAATGAATGAATGAATATTTGGGGGACTTCGAAAACGAGAGCGTTACGTTGGGAGCACAAGGTTTTATGCATCCAATATTGGATACGAAAATATCCTACTGATGGGGAAGAATAATCTTCAGAAGCTATCCTGTTAATTGCGATTTATTGAAAAATCACAAAACCAAATGTATTTGGTCACAGTGTTACATGGATAGAAAACATTCAAATACACTTTTTCACATGAATGTAATTTTAAATTCCCAGAGGAACTGGCAGATTATTTTCAGTAACGATTAGATATTTCCTCATTGTCCTCGATACTGGAAGCCCACATATTTGGTCACAGTGTTACATGGATAGAAAACATTCAAATTCTTGAGTGGTAACGATTTGGAAGATTTCAGGAAGCTTGAAATAAAGACGACTAGTCTTGAGGAGTGAAACTAGTGAAGTGAACATTTAAACAAAATAACAAACTAGGTTGCTAGGGGTCTAAGGTTGGTAGTCGGTACAAATAAACATAGGGTTGCTTAGAATGGATGACTACACTTCAACACCCCCTCTCAAACAGTTTATCCTAGGTTTGACCGTAGAGCCTTGAAACGGGTAGACTCCAACGGCTTGGTAAATATATCCGCTATCTGATCTTCGGTCTTGATAGGTTCGATTTTCAGGGATCCAGACGCCACGTGATCACGGAGGAAGTGATGCTTGACGTCGATATGCTTGGTGCTCTTCATCTCCAAATTCTTCGCCATGCAGATGCAGCCCCTGTTATCTTCGTAGATGGTAACCGGTGCGCTAGCTTTCTGCAGATCCTCCAGAACTCCGTTCAGCCAAATCGCTTCAGTCGCCGCCAGACTCAGAGCTACATATTCTGCCTCGCTGGATGATGTTGCTACTGTCTGCTGCTTCTTTCTACACCAGGAGACGGGACATCCGAACACCTTGAACAGGTAACCGCTAACAGATTTCCTATCGGTGACATCGGAGGCCCAATCCGCATCCGCGTACCCGACCAATGGTACGCTCGGTTCCTCTCGCCGGAATAGTAGCGTCATACCTCTGGTTAATTGAATGTACCGGACCACGTACTTCTGTGCTTGCCAGTGTTGAGTCGTAGGGTTTTGCTGGAAACGACTCAGATATCCAACCGGAAAACATACGTCAGGTCGAACACACAGCATGAGATACATATGGGATCCCAATAGCTCGCGATATGGTTCGTCGGTGCGTTGGCCAGTCGGTTCCAGTGAGAGGCCTTTCTCCATCGGAACTCTGACCGGATTGCAAACTTGACCAGGCTTCGCTTGAACTCCATCCGGAACGGCCATGTAGATGGTTTCCTTCAAACTTCCATGCAGGAAAGCAGTCCGTACATCCATTTGATGAAAATGATACTTATGATGAACTCCGACGGCCAGAACAGCTCGGATTGTGGCCAGCCTTGCCACCGGTGCGTAGGTTTCCTCGAAATCTTGTTCCGGCTTTTGGAGATAGCCCTTCGCCACTAAACGTGCTTTGTAGCGAACGGGCCTACCATTGTCGTCCTCCTTCAGTCTGAAGACCCATTTCGATTTGAGGGGTTTCACGTCAGCCTGGCACGTCGTTCCTCTTCAGAGAGCCTAGTTCGCTTTTGACTGCACGTAACCAATCCTTGCTGTCATCTCGTCCAGCTATCTCATCATAGCTTTGTGGAGTATCTATGGAAAGTAGACCGCCAGAAGTTGCTCCGTAACCGGTAAAGTAATCAAATAACTTACCAGGGAGCGTGCGCTCCCGTTCGCTGCGCCTCACTTACGTTTGTCCGACACCGTTCTGCTGGGGAGTATAAGCGACCGTTGGCTCCACTTGAATGCCTTTGGATCTGTACCACGCCTTCTGTTCGTTGGAGCAGTACTCCCTTCCTTGATCTACGGTCAGTCTGGAAATCGCCTTGCCTGTCGCCGCTGTAGCCATTGCTTCGAACTCACGGAATTTCTCGAAAACTTGGGACTTCTTCTTCATCAGGTAGATAACCACGAAGTGCGTGTGTTATCGATAAAGGAAACAAAATATCGCGACCCGTCCCACGCCGGTGGATCAATAGGACCACAGACGTCCGAGTGGATTCGTTCCAACACCTGGGTTGCTCGCTGTCTAGTTCCGCTGAAAGGTTCGCGGCTCTGCTTACCTTGTATACAGGGATCGCAGAACCCAATGGCCTTTGGTTTCACGTTGATGCCATTCACCATGTTGTGCTGCACCAGTTTTGCCATCGCCTTTTCATTGAGATGGCCAAGTCGACGATGCCACAATCCGCTCGCCTCTGCATCGCACATGTTTGCTGCCGGTGGATCCACGTTGATTTCCAGCTCGTACAAACTGCCCTTCAAATGGGCTGTGGCAATCACTTGGTTCTCCTTCCGTAACACTGCTTGACGACCATCAAACAGCACCGAAATTCCAGCAATTGTCAGTCGTTTAACGGACATCAGGTTATCCCGTAGGTCGGGGATATACAGCACCTCGTTGATATTTACCCGAACACCTTTGTTGCTGCAGCCATCGATCACGCCCTTCGTTCTCGCCACGAGTGTTTCGCCGTCCTTGGCAACTTGAGTAACGATCGGCTCAGCCAGTCTTGAAGACGACGAAAATACCCTTCCGATTCAGGTTCTGCGTCACCAGAGACTTCTTAGCAAAGGAATTTTCGAGAGCTTGCCACATTTTTTTTCGCAGAAGTTTTATCTAGAACGATTTCCAGGAAGTCATCGCCAAGGAAACCGATCAACAGTGACTTAGCTTTTCTGTCCGTCTCGTCAAATTTCGTCTTCACCGCGGCCTCCGCAGTGTCCGCTGGGGGATCATCTGTCAACGTCTTGACCACTCCTTGCGCGTCCAGGAACATCCGTACCCGGAAACTCCAGTTGTGAAATCTTGGACCTCCGCTGAACTGGGGTATTCCGTGCACCGAATCCTTGCTTGAAGTACCCATAACCTCTTGAGTGGTAACAATTTGGAAGATTTCAGGAAGCTTGAAATAAAGACGACTAGTCTTGAGGAGTGAAACTAGTGAAGTGAACATTTAAACAAAATAACAAACTAGGTTGCTTGGGTTTCTCGATACTGGAAGCCCACCAGTGGTTAATGCGAACTCGATAACCATCTGTTAATAGCACTTCATTGAAACATATTTGGTCACAGTGTTACATGGATAGAAAACATTCAAATAAACTCTTTCATATGAATGTATTTTTAAATTCCCAGAGGAACTGGCAGATTATTTTCCGGATCTTTCTCGATGCTGAATGGCATCCAAACGGAAAGAATTCCGCGCGTGTATGTGTGTGTGTGTGTGTGTAGCGGCTGCTTCGAGATCTTCCCGGGGAACCGTTTGTGGCATCACTCTCCTCCTGATGGATTCCCTTCTGGCCTAAGGTGCACAAACAGGCTCTTGGTGACACCGTTCATCCGCGCTTTCATGATAAACGAAGAGCTTCACCACAACAGCGACAACATGCTCCAATCGCTGTTCAATTAGAACTGAGTGGATTTCCGAGCGGCGCTCGCTTATATACCGATTGGTGATTTCAATAGCCTGTTTTGAAAGCAATTTTAAGACTATTGAAACAAGTTTTTGGATCAGAAAGTAACAAGTATAGAATGCGTAGACATTTTATCTTTCGAATGAAGTGTTTATCATACCATTTCGTTCAGTTGTTTAGGAGCTATTAACGCTCAAAATCTCGGTCTCCGGCGTAACGCTTTCGTTTTCGAAACTTTGTTTTTACACCCCAGTATAGAAATGAAAGACGTAGTCCTACGTCAAAAGGTATTTTTATCGATATTATCGTGAATCACCAACAAGTCGTCAGAATTGGTGTTCTGGTGGTCTTTGAACCATCACTATTCTTTTGCAGCTGTTCTGACGAATTCGCATGTGGAATAAGATTGTTGGAGATTGCATGTGGATAAGATAAGATTGTACCAGTTGGAGAGAAAAGCCTTGGTTTTTATAATTAAAGTATCATTTCGTTTTATTCTATATATTCGGTATTCATCAAGCCATAACTTGAAGCGATCGAGTTGTTGCTATATAGTTGCTATATAGTACAAGATCATTCATTCAACCAGGATGAAGAAATCGCCGAAGTATTATAACCAGTGGATGATATAGTAATATCATGCCGAATCACCGGTCGCTTAACACATTTTCAAAACTTCAACCGTAATGTCCAGCTGCAATATGCATTTCCTATTATTTATTATGAAATAAAAAATGGATCATCTTCCGACGCTAAAGCAGTCCTACTCATCCATTCCGTTTTATATGCAACTAAATTTGCGAAAGTCGACATTCCGATTTTAGCCTCCTGTATTTTGTTGTGTTCGTCTCTTCCCGTAGATCAATATAGTATAGAGAAAAATCGGAAAATTCTCGGAAAATTCTCGGAAAATCCTGAAGGTATTCCATGCAACGGAGGAATGTTATTTCCAAATGCTTGAAGAATCTTGAACGAGAATTGTGTCTGAAAATAATTTTATATTATAAGGACGAATTTTTGTAGAAGTACTAGACAATTTATAGTAAAAGGAAATTATGAAGGTTCAAAGGGTAATCAATCAACGAAGAGTTCAGTGATTGGACTCACTAACGTTCACTTAGTAAGAAAACGTGGATGTTTGAAAGTATTCAAATAAAAAAATCCATTTTGGGCGAGACGAAGTTCGTCGGGTCAGCTAGTAATCAATAAAAATGAACGAACTACCTTTTTGTATCAATTAATGCTAGCGTTCAGATTTAGCTGATATTTTGGCAAGAAATGAAATTTCAGTATTATTGAGATAATTTAAACTTATTATTTATTATTTGTTTTCGGACGTTGTAAAACATTTTGTTGCATGAAAACTAAATTACGAATTATTCAAATAACAACATTCCATTTTATTGAGGCGCTGTGGAACTTCGAACTGCTTTCTCAACTGAATGAATTTCGATTTCCAACACTGAGCTTTCTGTCGCCACATTTCGTGCAATCTGTAATTAGAATATTCTGATTGTATCAATCAGAATTGTATCATACAAACAGAAAAACTACCTTTAATATTTAACACAACATTTTGGTGTTTTGACTTTTCCCCGGAACCCTTGTAAGGAATAAGCTTGTCGTCTCCACGAAAACCAACCCAGTGCATTTGTAAGGACGCATCCGAGAGGAAACGATGGAAACTTACGGGAGTATTTTTACTCGTACTCGGACAGTCTTTTACGAAACAACCCATTTTTTGTTCACACTGACCACTTTCTCGAGTAAAATTCTGCTTCGGACACAAACGTAAATAAACTGAAGCCGAATCATGAGAACGTTTGTTTCTTTGATCGGAGAAACTTGTGATAGATAGTATGAGGAGAAAAAAGTTGCAAGATATTTTTTGGAAAAAATACTTCATTTACTCCGCATGACCCAGGTCGTACCTATTGTTTCGAGGTATATTCCTATGAATGTGAATATATGAGGGTACTTTATTGTGCAACTGTTAAGGGAAATACATACATATAGATTGAAACTTTTCTTTATAAATCGTTGATTAGGTGATTAAACATTGGTCCCAATAACACACTGAGGCACTGAGAAAAGAGTCTCGATTGAATAATTTTAGAAATGTTGGTTCTATGTTTGTTGTTTTTCAAAATGGAAACATGTCTTCACATCTGACATCACTGATCATACCGAGAAAAAGTGACAGAAATTTTCCATTCTGTCAAATAAAATATTTCAATGAAACTCGTGTACTGGAATAGGATATCTTGCTCGTCTCGATAGTGACTAAAGCCGAAACCGAATTATTCGTCTCGCCTCGTTACGGCTTCAGTCACAGTGGTACAAATCGTATATAAGCGCATTTCAGCTGACAAAGCTGTCAGTAGGGTTCAAAACCTCATACACCTCAGCTGTTTTATTCTCGAGATGTTGACATCAAAAACTTTGCCACCTGGGACGCGGCTGACAAAAAACATGCAGACCAAGTTTACTAGGTCGAACTATTGTGGCTAATTGTAAATTAAGTATATTCAAAACACATCTAAAACAATTAAACCTGCAGAGGCAGGCATTTTTCTCTGAATTCGAATAGATGATTCGACGTAAATTATTCGTTCGCTTTCATTATTTGTTGCACAGTGTTCGTTCGATTAATGATCGATTCTTGTAGAAAGTATTCGATTGATGGATCATTCAAACGATTAGCGGACATCACTAGTCAGCATGTCAATCGAGAGGAAGCAAAACCCAAGAACAACACTTCGCATTACAACCATCAAAGCGCTGATTGAAAGTGCCAAATCCAGCGCCACGTTCTGTTCATTATCGACCATTTACAGCACCAACTTCAGTTCGTTGGTCCCGAGATCCCACCGAATGCAAGTAGGCGCTCAACACCCAAAAATCTCCCCGAAGTAGGCCAGACAAGGCCCTGTTTCGGGCAGCAATCAACAAGCAAACACAACACAAGTTAGCTGTCGTCTTCATCATGAATACAGAAGGCCGAAAAAGCGGCGCACATTGGCGCCGAAATCCGACAGGATAATAACAAAATCAACGCTGTGATCTATGCGCGCGTGTATTTCTGTGTTTGTGTGCCCCCTCTCTCCTTACAAATTGCCAGAATTGTCCGGGAGGCGGAAGGGAATTGATTTGACAATCGAGAATTTTCTGGTGGACTGCCTTTTAATGGGATTTCTGTTTTCTTTTTACTCGAGGAAGATTTTTTTTTTTTTTGCGACTAGGGAATGCGATGCTGACAGCGGAGGAAATAATTATCCGAGAAGCGAATGGACGGTCAATTTTATTAACATTGCCGCAGGATTCTTTGGAATAGCGCCGAAATGTGGAATAAAGGTTGTGGACTTCTGAACTGGTGTGGTTTTCCTCGTTCACTCGAAAGAGAAAAAAAAAACCGAATTGAATGGGCGTGAATCGAAGCTGTGTGTCTTCTTGTGGAATCTTTTTTTTAGGTTGGTATACAATGAATTGACAGCGCTTGTTGACCTTTTGTGACATCAAGGGGTTTTCCCCAAAACGAAATGTAGAAAGGAGCCATAGATTCCCCGGGAATATTGATTAGAAAAAGCAGTTGACTGGTCATGGTGAATTATTAGCAGTTGATAAATTTACAATACATATCCACATTCTGACCAACGATCAACGAAGCTGCTTAGAATATCCACCTTTTCCGTGTACACGATATACTTTCTTATGGTTTCTGGCCTATGAAATTGCTGTTTTGTGTCATACCTGATATTTTTACCTATTGGTTCAGCTCCAACATCAACATGTGGAAAACGTGTCTCGGTGAATATTTCATAAATTCTTTCTCATGTAGATAACCGCAGTCCTTCTGAACGCGTTGCATCTCCCACAAAAACCCTTTGATACCTTTAACCATTTAACCATGGTGATAGAACATTTATCCAAACGGAATTTGGCGAAGTTTCGGAACGAAAAACAAATTGTGGCAATCAGCTCGTAACGCGAAAATGAATCCCAAGCAGGAAACAGAATCAAAATGTCTCAATCTTAAAACTTATTGGCTTCTAGCATCCTATTATCAGCCAACCTTCATTTTATTTTGTTAGTATCAAATAATTTATTGTCACGAAGCAGCTTTATCCCGGATGAAAGTTACTGATTCGGATTCTCAGTTTCCTTGTTTCAAATTCCATATTCTGAATTTCGGCACCAAGATCACAAAAAATATTGCGTTGCATTTAGATTCCCGTTTTACATTTCCGATTACACAGCAAGATACTAGATACGGAAGCCGGATTCGAATTCGAATACCAGAAGCAAAATGTGGATTTAGGCTTCAGTCAAAGATTCCTAGATTGGGACTGTATGAGGTTTGATTCGGAACCCGAAAATCACTGTTCATTTTATAGCAGCGGTCGTAGTAGGCGTATCTGAAATCTTTTGACAGCAAATTGTTTGGAAAATCTTATCTTTCGATGGTAAGTTTTTCATTTTAGTCCGTTTTGTTTTGAAAAAGTTATGCAAGATTTAAACCGAGAGAATAAATTTAATTTTGAACATCCACAATAAAATACAGTGTGTTCAGGTATTAAAATCGCGAAATCGCTGAAAGTGGCTAAATCGACTGTGTATGATGTGCTGAATTGTTTCCATGAACGCGTCGCGTCGTAGTGAAACTTACGATCGGAAATTAAGGTTGAAGGTATTGAGAGCAATTGAGGTAAACCCGGGACTCTGGCGAAATACGAATGATGCGTGCTGATGTAATCAAACTTTGAAGCAATCAAATGTGGCCTACAGACCATAGAACAAATATTATTAAACACCGAAGGAGATGTCATATTCTTCACGGAATTCTGAATAACCTAATATCGGAATTTGTGCCGAAGAAAAGAAGACGAAGAAATTCAACCAGTAAATATCCTTTTTGACTTAACGCTCAAACAAAAAATTAAAGAATAGAAAACAAAAAGCACATAAAACATAAAAAAAAACAAAAGACGGCAAAGTATGCTAGGATATCATAATATTTTCCAAGAACTAAATTTTGCCATTAAAAGTGCACACAAAGGGTATAGTAGTATGATTGAAACTAAAGTCAAATCGTGCCCGAAAAAAAATCTTTAATTGCGCAAAGTCTCAGCTCAAAAGCAATAATTTCCCATCGCAGATGCATTTAGATGAAGATGTGAAGAATACCTCGAACGAAATTTGCAATCTCTTTGCAAATTTCTTTCAGAAAGTATATACCACATTTTCAGAAGAAAATCATGATCGGAACTACTTTTCATTTTTAGTGGAATATCCGAATGACCAGGACCAGGCTGAGAAACTCACCCAAATTTGTCAAATTTGCTCTGGAACTCTGCTCACAAACCTATCTGGGCGGAGACATGTTACAACCCGGATAATCAAGAAAACAAACACATCATTTCATTACACAGAATTTTATTATACACTTTACTTTCATACACAACAAAATAAACAAATACACTTCAAGAGACTTTACATACAATACGACAACAAAGTGCAGTCAGTCAGTCAGTAGTTATTAAACATGAATTCATATTGTCCTTTACCTTTTTCACACGGAACAATACTTTATAAAACAATATTTGTATCACACACTAGCAGTTCACAAAACACAAAGCAACAGCATGAAAAAACAACGTATAATTTCTTCAACATCATCGGGTAGCCAGTATACTCTACTATTCTGGAAATCTGCTCAAAAACCTTTGTGGGCGAAGACATCAATGGCCAAAAACTAGCTCATTGGCTTCAATTTGATATGTCGATCATCTGAATCGATTCAGTTATTGAATTGAAAAAGTTATGAATTTTTTGATGAAGGAATTTTGGAAAAAAAAATTTTTCGGACCACCCTAAAATGTAAATGGGCACCCAAATGAAAAAATAAAAAATACGAAACTAATATTTTGCGATAAGGAATAGAACTACAACTTTTCATGAAAACCACTGAGAACCATTATATCGATTTGGCATTGAATGGCTGTATATTGATAATGCAGCGAAATTAAGAAAGATAGAGGATGGGTGTCAAGGAAACAATTGTAGAGGACTTGAAGTTTATTATGGATTTTTTTGGGATAAACTTAATAATAACTACCTACAAACCACTAACTTTTATGTTTTTCACTTCCAAAATGTTATTGAAATCCACTAGCTCGGATGTTTCACAACTATATCCTGTACTAAATCTTCTCGAACGAAAATAGTGCTAGAAATAGTGCATACGAAATTATAACTCGAGCCAAATAACGGTTTCGAATGAAATGGAAATCCGTCGGAATATAGAATAGGGCTGTATATTAGAAGCGGCTTCTGCGATGGAATAACTGCCATTAAAAAAACAAGAAGTGGGTTATATCTATGGTATAACCGCAAGGGTGACGTAGGACTATCGTTGATTTAGAGATCATTTGTTTGAAGTTGAATCTAAATCCATTCTGAATGAATGAATAAATGAATATTTGGGGGACTTCGAAAACGAGAGCGTTACGTTGGAAGCTCAAGGTTTTATGCATCCAATATTGGATACAAAAAACCTTGTTCTGAAGAATAATCTTCAGAAGCCTTCCTGCTAACTGCACTTGATTGATAAATCACAAAACCAAATGTATGTGGTCGCAGTATTATATGGATATAAAACATTAAAATAAACTCGCATGAATGTATTTTTCAATTACCAGGGGAACTGGCAGATTATTTTTCAGCAACGATTAGATCTTTCCGGAATTTTCTCGATGCTGAATAGCATCCAAACGAAAATACTCCTTTCAGTTTGGCCTGCAAAAAACTTTTCTGAACTCTAATCCATCAAAATTGGAGCCCTGAAAAGGGCCGTTGATTATATGCTAAGCTAATATAGCACACTCTCCTTGGATTCGACGGGCCAGCTGAATGTCTTTGGGCTTGTTGTGACGCGTTTTGCGTGGATTGCACACAAATTGGTATCTTCGAATAGGCCTCTTGCAGCGTCATAACCGCGGAACTTTGGAAGCGCAAGTCGGTTTCGAAGTCCTGAGCAATTCCACGAACCAAATGCTGCAAAGGTAGCTTGCGGATCAGCAATTCGGTCGACTTCTGACGAATTTCACGCAAAGTTCCCGGTCGGCCTTTGCTTTCGTTCATTTCTTACTCTACTCTCGCACCGTGAGCACTCGTTTCATCGGGACTAAGCAGACAGCTCGTTAATCTTTCGGTGGTAAGGCACCACGAAAGCAGCTCGGATAAGCGCACCAGCCGCAGGAAGCGCGAATAAGCCACATCGCTATCGACCGGGAACTTTGCGTGAAATTCGTTGCTATCAGAAGTCGACCGAATTGCTGATCCGCAAGCTACCTTTGCAGCATTTGGATCGTGGAATTGCTCAGGACTTCAAAACCGACTTGCGCTTCCAAAGTTCCGCGGTTATGACACTGGAGGAGGCCTATTCGAAGATACCAATTTGAGTGCTATCCATGCAAAACGCGTCACATCATGCCCAAGGCCATCTAGCTGGCCCATCGTATCCGAGGAGAGCGTGCTATATTAGCTTAGCATATAATCAACTGTCCTTTTCAGGGCTCCAAATTTGATGGTTTAGAGTTCAGAAAAGTTTTTACAGGCCGAGCTGAAAGGAGCATTTAGCGAAAATCGTGGTGTCGATGATAATTCGATACCGATAGGTGCCATGGATATGGATTTCATAATGAAGAATATGAAATATATGACATGATGTAGTGAATATATCCCCATATCGAAGAAATCTTTTTGATGAAACTGCATTATAAAATTATTTGTGTACGAATGCCGCAATCGATAGTGTTCTCTAATTTGCGCTGGTTAATTTCCTCGGAGGACTCGATTCCTCCTTTGAGCATCAATAATCTCTTTCTGGCAAAACGAAGTGGTATGAATCACATTTTTCGAAAGATAAAATGAAGATGTTTTCTGCCAATTTCCTTCAACCTCCAAACATCTCTTTCTCCCGTTTGTCGTTATTGCGTTCGCTAATCCTTTCTCACAACACCCATTTCTCGTTTGAGAAATTGTCGAGTAAACATCGTTTGCCAGTGCGCGTAGAGCGGGAATTCCTTAAGATTCATTGCACCTCTAATAAATTGCCGAAAGCCCTGGTCTTCCTTTGATCGCACTTGATTGAAAAATCCAAAACGAAATGTATTTGGTCACAGCATTATATGAGTAGGAAGCAAATAATCGCTAGAAAATTACATGATTTTCGCGATGTGAAACATTATCCGTTTTTCATGTTATGCATCCAATATTGGATACGAAACTTTTCTACTGATGGGGAAAAATAATATTCAGAAGCTTTCCTGTTAATTGAGATTGATTGAAAAATCACAAAACCAAATGTATTTGGTTGCAGTGTTGTATGCATAGAAAACATTAAAATAAACTCTTTCGCATGAATGTATTTTTCAATTCCCAGGGGAACTGGTAGATTATTTTTCAGCAACGATTATAACAACGAGGGTTCCGCGCCTGTATGTGTGTGTGGCGGCTGCTCCGATGTTTCAACCGGAACCGTGGTATCACTCTTCTCCTGATGGATTCACTTCTGGCCTTAGGTGCACAAACAGGCTCTTGGTGACACCGTTCATCCGCGCTTTCATGATAAACAAAGAGCTTCACCACAACAGCGACAACATGCTCCAATCGCTGTTCAATTAGAACTGAGTGGATTTCCGAGCGGCGCTCGCTTATATACCGATTGGGGATTTCAATAGCCTGTTTTGAAAGCAATTTTAAGACTATTGAAACAAGTTTTTGGATCAGAAAGTAACAAGTATAGAATGCGTAGACATTTTATCTGTCGAATGAAGTGTTTATCATACCATTTCGTTCAGTTGTTTAGGAGCTATTAACGCTCAAAATCTCGGTCTCCGGCGTAACGCTTTCGTTTTCGAAACTTTGATTTTACATCCCGGTATAGAAATGAAAGACGTAGTCCTACGTCAAAAAACAATCAAGCCACAATCCATGCAGACCTGAGAGAGAGGTGCCAGCTGAATGACAGATAGTTTGTTTTCTTCTTATTCTCTTTACGCTTTCTCATCAAGAAAATTCAAATAGGACAATTTCAACCAAGCAAGTTGTTGTCATTCATTTATGAGAAATGTGTTCAAACTTGACGTGAATCTTTGTTTGTGAGTACATTTATGCTTTTTTAACCCCGCTTTGATTTTTGACTTAGGAATACGTTTAACAGGAATATATGGGTGGTAAAACGATAATTTGAACACTGATCATGTAGGAAATAATAAAAGATGTACCAGGTCAGCCCACATCATGGCTTCCAGACGGTGGAGATCTTGTGTGGATTTATGGGTGTTTTGGGCTCATTTGTGACTTTTCCCGATCGTTCATTCAGTTATCGCAAATTATTTCATTGTTTCCGAGTTAGAAGTCAAGCTGGACGCGAAGAAGGCATTTTGCAGCGGCGAGAGGTTTTTTTCTTCGATTGAAAACAAAAGGTGAACATTCGTTTCACTGCGGTTGCCAAAACCAAACGGTTCGGGTAGGATAACTGTTGCCGTTCCCCGAAAGGTGGTGTATAAGCAAATTTGTGTTTTTTATTTAACTAATTTTATATTCAATGAGTTCAGTGTTTCAGGGTTGCTCTAGGCACCAAACAATCAACATGCTAATGTTGAGGCCGAGAGTTAATTCGGAAGTTTTATTATTCCACTGCTTTGATAATGGTTTGCGCATTTAGTTTATCTATATTACATTTGCGCTGTATATAAATATGAATAATAAGCCAAACAATGGATTACGTATTTAGAGCTTGTTTTTCGATAGTGGAATAACTTGACCTAAATTCGAACAAATGAAAATAAAACAATAAAGGGTGTTCGGATCAAAAAGTGGTCAACTTAAATTCGCCGTATTTTTTCTAATCATTCATATAAAAAACCTGATCACCCCTCATTTTGTAGGTGTGTGTGTGTAGAATGATGCCTCTATTTGGATTTTGACATTAGATCTTTAGTTATCAAAATGGCGTCAAAGCAAGAGGAGTGACGAATCAAAATTTTGTACATGCGTCGTGAAAATCCAAACTACACGCACGCAGAAATAGCAAAATCGTTGAATGTGGCCAAATCACCAAAGTAATAAAAGTGTTCAGGGAACGTTTGTCGACAACTAGAAAGCCTGGATCTGGGGGAAATCGAAAGCCGGGAGCCGCAGTGACGAACAGAAGAGTGGCTAGCGCTTTCAAGCGCAACCCCAACCTCTCCGTTCGAGATATCGCAAATAAGTTGGGAATATCGTCTACAACCGTGCATGAAGCTAAAAAACGATCCGGACTAACGACTTATAAGAAGGTAGTGACTCCAAATCACAACGATAAGCAAAACCTTGCGGCAAAAACAAGATCTCGAAGCTGTATACGACATTGTTGACAAAGTTTGATAGCGTGGTAATGGACGACGAAACCTACGTCAAGGCAGACTTTAGACAGCTTCCTGGACAAGAGTATTATACAGCAACCGGAAGGGGAAAGGTGGCAGACATTTTCAAGCATATCAAACTATCAAAGTTGCAACTATATCGCAAACTATATCGTTGCAATCGGGACCATCAACCAGGAAATTTACGTGAAAGAGTGTCTTCAAAAGCGTTTGCTGCCTTTCCTGAAGAAACATGACTTGCGTGTGCTGTTTTGGTCGGATTTGGCATCCTTCCATTATGGAAAAAAGGCCATGGAGTGGTATGCCGCTAACAAGATGCAGGTTGTGCCCAAGGATAGGAACCCTCCCAACACACCAGAACTTCGCCCAATCGAAAAATATTGGGCGATAGTTAAGCAGAACCTTAAGAAGACCCAAAAAACTGTTAGCATCGAGAAGCGGTTCAAAGCAAACTGGCGATCTGCGGCGAAGAAAGTGGATAAGGTGACTGTACAAAATGTGATGGCAGGCGTCAAACGGAAGGCTCGCCAATTTAGACTAGGTCGACCGGAATCTTAACTGAGTATTTTTTTCCGTCTTTTATACATATTGAACTTCAAAAAGAAAGATACTTTGATTTTTTTAATAAACAAATAATCGATTTACACGCAATTTAGTTTGACCACTTTTTGATCCGAACACCCTTTATTTATATTTTTGACAACCTTCGGCGTAGTCCTACGTCCCTCCGTTTATGTCCCCGGCATTACCCATCTTTTCGTGTTTTGATTGATTAGTTTCGATTAATGTTTGCCTTTTGCGATCCGGTGTAATTTTATGATTCGGTACAACAAAGATGAGATGCCAGGTGAGTTTATGTGGCGAGAGCAAAAAATCTCACCCCAATATTTAATTTCACTAGTTCCAGATTGATTTATAGCTGCAAGCTCAGTGAATCGATTTTTGCAATGTGGGCGATGATTGGATATTCTCCGATGCAATGTGAATATTCAGCGTATGTGGAATACATAAAATAAGTGCTAATCCCCCCATCAAAAAAAATCAACATTGATTTCTCCAAGGTGCGTTTTGAGGAAAGTTTTTGTTGTGTCCGATGGAAAAAATACTAGGTTGACTAAAAAGAATGCAGAACCAACTGTGTCTGCATTTTTAATAGGTAGTGATCACGATTCGGATTGAATTGACCGATAGTGAAGGTGAATCAATCAGTCTGTCAAAACTAAAAGGGTCAAGAGTCTTTCTCCCCTTTGTGTCATTCTTTGTGTGGACACCGACTGGACAACATCGTTGCTGGACGGGCTGGACGGCGAGGGATCGAGTGCCTTTCTCAAGGCAAGAGGGCGGAGGTGGTAGCGCTGGAGTAGAATAGAGTAGAGTTTTCAAGGGGCCTTTCTCAAGGCTAGAGACGAATGAACTGCAAAAGTTTAAAGTCTCTATAATACAATACCTTCCTTCCTTCCTTTGTGTGTGATATAAGTAGTTTCGCCATATCAATTTTGAGCAGTGATAACGTGATCCATCCGCTGTACAATTATAATTGAGTAGATTTTCGAGCTGGCACCTGCTTATATACAGACTTTTGTGATTTCAATAGCTTGCTTACAAATCAATTTTTTGGGCTATTGAAACAAGTTTTTGGATCAATAAGTAACAAACATATAACGCGTAGAAATTTTATCTTTCGAATGAAGCGGTTATCACACCATTTCTTTCAACCGGTATTAATGCTCAAAATCCTGTTCTTTCAATGTAACGCTCTCGTTCTCGAAGCTTTAAACTTACACCTCAGTATAGAAATGAAAAATGTAGTCCGACGTCAGAATTATTTTCACATAAAATGTCTTGCAAAAAAATGTCATGTTAAAATTTTCTACATATTTCAATACTTCCCCTTGGTTCACCGTGACTGGTTCGCGTTGACATAAGGGTTATCACAACAAACGCGAGCTGGCTCCTCTCTCTCAGATGCAGACTAGTTAACACTGTTAGCGGTACCATTGGAGGTGTGCCGTATCGATTCTTCCGGCAAGCGACAGTCATTGCAGAGATGAACATCGCGTAACAACGTTGTAACAATTTCCTGCCATTCTCGTTCCCTCCACTCCATCATACCGCAATGTATGAGTGCCGATGAACGATTGGACCCAAGCGAGCATTGATTCAGAAAAAAATGCGAAATGAAAGCGGAAGAGAATGAAATAAAGGAAGTTAATGGTGAAATTAAATGTCACTCGAATCGTCGCTCAGCCAGAGAAGCGATGCCTTCGGTTATGCCTCCTGTTTCAAGAGCAATTCCACACCCAGCAATATTCGGAAAGTACTCGGCAGCAGTACGAATGAATTATGCACATAATTGAATTTTATGCCATATTTATCGTCGATCTGCGAGAGCGGCTCCCCTTGCCTGTCAATTGCAGAACAATCGTTTTATTGCACTGCTACATGGATTGTTCGTTCTTCGGTGTAGATGAGTTTGGAGTTTGATCATAGTAAGCCGAAATATTTCATAAATACGTCAGTCAGCACAGACACTTTCACGCAGATGTATTGCGAGAAGCTGAAAATTCAATGTGTTGCGTTCATTTTTGAACAGACAACCTAAGTGAAAGTGTTATTTCAAAACAGTGAAGTGCTTCCTTAAGGAAAGACGCAAATTGAGAAGCGTATAGTGCTCGTAAAGGAACACGAGACCACCAACACGACTCATACGTGCCACAAACGTAGCGTGGTGGAGCGCATATTCAGTCGCAGTTTGGTGTAAATAACGTGCCACTCCCTTACAATGTCTGATTCACACAGTTTTGCGCGATATATTTAGTTACTAACACAATCACCCGACCAGTACAGCCATACAGTATCAAACCCACGGCGCTATATGATTGTTCACCAACACAACTACCACAACCGGCATGACCAGCACGAGAAACTGTGGTTCAGCCACAGCGTCACGCGAGTCGTGTCTCACGAGCGCTCCACAATCTCGCGTCATCTGGCCAATTTGCGCCGTTCTATCTGTTTTCATTAGCCACAAAAACAGGCGCTATATCGCGGCAAGTTACTCGCGCTATACGCGTCTCAACTTGCGCCTGGCCTAACGCATAACTCGCGTCGCGTCGCTCGATTGATAAGGTTTGTTCGAACTGGGTGGAACCCAACTGTTCCTCTGAAATGCGCGGAGTAAATTAATTGGGTGGAAGATTTCCGCCCGAAATTTGTTTCTAATTAGTTCCAGCGGGGAATAATTCGGGCGCACAAATAGAGCAAAAAAAAACACAAGAAATGAAATATTGCCCCGCTGTCGGAGGTAGCGTCAATCCGGAAGAAGATTTGCAATCTGAAGACGGAAAAGTAATTATGAGAGTGAAAATGTGATGAGGGGGCGGGGGGAAGGAAATACGTCCCAATTAATCCGTCTAAATGTAGTCAAACATCTGCCCACATCACTCGAGTGAATGTTATCCCACTGTGATTTGTTTTTATTTATCGGAGACTTTTACTTCTCACAGTTCGTAGGGGATAGTGGTCCTGAACAGAACCGTCTTTGGATCTCAGAAATGGCGCTACATAGCAAATTTTCGAGAGTGTCAAAGGGAATATGCCTGCTCTGTGAATGAGCGATCTTAGATCGATTTTCAGAAAATCGATCTTTTCCATATTGATTTTTTAACGTGGGACTACGTCTAACCGGAATATATGGAGGGTAAAATGAAAACCTAAACACAGAACATGCAGGAAAAAATGAAAGATTTCGAATGCTTATAGCTCGAACATTTCGTACTGGATAGGAGAGATGTTTGCATCACTTGATAGGGAATATTTCTACGCATCTATCGCAACTAACAAAATGTTGTTTTTCATTAGATAAACAATTGAATAACTGTAAAATATTAGGCGTTATCTAAACGCCCTAACTGCATCGTTTTGATTGGCCCGATTTACGGTTTCCCTAACACAACCATCAAAACCAAGCAGCCTTGGGGAAATCGGCATTGCAAATACATGAAAGTAGGGGGACTTTTGTTCTCATCGAAAAATGTTCCCTAACACAGACTTTAAAACCAAGCAGCGAAATCGGCATTTCAAGCACACGAAAGAGCCTAGAGGCGAGTGAACTGAAAAGTTTAAACCCTCTTAAAGCCAAAAAGAAGAAAAAGAACACACGAAAGTAGGGGGAGCTTTTGTTCCCACCGAAATGTGTTCCCTAATAGAGATTTCTAAACCAAGGTGCCTGGAGAAATCGGTATTTCAAATTCATGCAAGTCGGGGGTATTTTTGTTCCGACTGGAATGTGTTTTCCTAACACAGACTTCAAATCCATGAAGCGTGGGGAAATCGGCATTGCGAATTCATACAAATCGGGGGTATTTTTGTTCCGATTGAAATGTGTTTCCCTAACACAGACTTCAAAACCGAGGTTTCTGGGGAAATCGGCTCTGCAAATAAATGCAAACTGCGAGTACTTTTGTCCTCGCTTGCCTTTGTGCAGAGTGGAATATGTCTGTCCTAACATGATCTTCTAAACTTAGGAACCTGGGAAAATCGTGCAGCCACTAGAAGCGAATGAACTTCCCAGTTTCAAGCAAATTCGAGATTCGAGAAGTATGTACACTTTTGGGATGTAAACTTCAGAGGGAAATGTGAAATAAAATAATCGTTTGATAATTTTTTTTTGTCTTTATTGGAAAGATTTTCAGCCTTAGGCTGGTTCATCAAACGTTTGATAATTCTTCCGTACATATATTTTGTTCTAGTCATCATACCAAACGTAAAAGGTCCGTCATTAAATTTACTTGTAACGAAGAACAATCAATCACAATAAATGAATTGACTTTACACGGCATTTGTTCATTTTTTTCACTCACAGAGCAAATATATTGAACTCAATTGAATTTGGAAACTGTTTCATTCAATCAAGAATTTAATCAATACAAACGAATGATTGCTAAGCTAAGGTAGTTCCACGTCAACCTTGCGGTTATATCATAGATATAACCCACTCATTTTTATTTTAAATCACATCAGGGTGCATAATTTGTGGCTAGGAATGATTGTTAACATACAAAAATTTTATGTTTCGAAAAACCATAAAAAATCGATGTTTCACAAACTTTGTCAGAAATAGTTTTATCATCTTGAACTAATTTTTTTGAATTTTCTACATGACTTCTATTTTATATGAAAAAAATTAAAAAATTACATATTTCAGATATTGCAAATTTAAGTTTTTTTCGTAAATAAAAAAAGAGTACTATTTTTTGTCAGTGTATATTTTTTTCACGTTTTAACATCAATTGTTCGGATTGTAGGGAATACACTACCGTTTTGTAGCAGCAAATTTCAGCAGCTCAAATTGCAAATTTAATTTAGTTTCAACACATTGCTCAATTACAAATTTTATCATAATTACTACTTACAAAGATAGTTTCTCCGCTTTACCTCCTACAACGAGTGCTCCAATTATTTAGTTTCAAAACACTAGCCTGCATATAACTTGAATTAATATTCACAGAAGTGGTTCGTATGTGACTTCGACATACCAGATAACTATTGGCAGTTTAATTTGAATTGTTATCCTATAATTGGCCCTTGCCTTCCGGTATAACCTTAGAGGCGAATGAACTGCAAAGTTTAAAGCCTCTTAAAAACAAAGAAAGAAAGAAGGTATAACCTACATTTAAAAGGATCATATTCGGACAACTTATCGACGCAATTCTTACTGTATTCCTCTTACCGTGCAATTAATTAAATGGCACCAATTCTACCACTTCCAGTGCTACTGCTATTAATATTGCAGAAACGCACAAATTTTCAATATTTATTTTACAACTTTCCAAACTTCCAATCTAATCACTTCGATTCGTTTTGTTTTTGTTTTGGTTCTGTTCATCTCCTATCTACTCTATTCTTCCTACCTATCAATGATGTCAATTCCCACTACACCGGCTTTTGCCCCAAACAATGTGGCCAGATCAGTGGGTTTCTTTACATCAATACTCTACAACTTTTTCATTTCACTATTTTTTTTTCGGTACGACTAATAGTTTTTGACACATAAATTATCAAAGATTTCTTTTACTAAAATCCATACGCCCTTTTCAAAAGTTACGCTTGAGTCAAAAAATTCCCAATTGCTGTGGAAAATTCATATTTCCTCCAACCCAAACAGAATACAAACTTTTATTCGAATCAAAAATACTCCTGTTTTGACATTTGTCGATTTCAATGCGAATTGCTCTATTATGATATGTGTTTTTAAAAGGAAAAACGAACTTTAAAGTGTAAATTATGAATGAAAATTAACTTTTCCGATTTAAATTAGTATTCTATGTGAATGCAAATCACAATTCGGAAAGTGAGAGAGTGGAGATAGTAGAGAGAAGAGAGAGTAGAGAGTAGAGAGTAGAGAGTAGAGAGTAGAGAGTAGAGAGTAGAGAGAGTAGAGATAGTAGAGAGAAGAGAGAGTAGAGAGTAGAGAGTAGAGAGTAGAGAGTAGAGAGAGTAGAGATAGTAGAGAGAAGAGAGAGTAGAGAGTAGAGAGTAGAGAGTAGAGAGTAGAGAGTAGAGAGTAGAGAGTAGAGAGAGTAGAGATAGTAGAGAGAAGAGAGAGTAGAGAGTAGGGTAGAGAGTAGAGAGTAGAGAGTAGAGAGTAGAGAGTAGAGAGTAGAGAGTAGAGAGTAGAGAGTAGAGAGTAGAGGGTAGAGAGAGTAGAGATAGTAGAGAGTATATAGAGTAGAAACTAGAGAGAGTAGAGAGTAGAGAGTAGAGAGTAGAGAGTAGAGAGTAGAGAGTAGAGAGAGTAGAGATAGTAGAGAGAAGAGAGAGTAGAGAGTAGAGAGTAGAGAGTAGAGAGTAGAGAGTAGAGAGTAGAGAGAGTAGAGATAGTAGAGAGAAGAGAGAGTAGAGAGTAGAGAGTAGAGAGTAGAGAGTAGAGAGTAGAGAGTAGAGAGTAGAGAGTAGAGAGAGTAGAGATAGTAGAGAGTATATAGAGTAGAAACTAGAGAGAGTAGAGAGTAGAGAGTAGAGAGTAGAGAGTAGAGAGTAGAGAGTAGAGAGAGAAGAGAGAGTAGAGAGTAGAGAGTAGAGAGTAGAGAGTAGAGAGTAGAGAGTAGAGAGTAGAGAGT
The DNA here is from genome assembly GCF_029784135.1 of Toxorhynchites rutilus septentrionalis. NCBI lineage: Eukaryota > Metazoa > Arthropoda > Insecta > Diptera > Culicidae > Toxorhynchites > Toxorhynchites rutilus. Next base: position 11,241,594 of record NC_073744.1, on the reverse strand, counting down.
AGAGAGTAGAGAGTAGAGAGAGTAGAGATAGTAGAGAGAAGAGAGAGTAGAGAGTAGAGAGTAGAGAGTAGAGAGTAGAGAGTAGAGAGTAGAGAGTAGAGAGAGTAGAGATAGTAGAGAGAAGAGAGAGTAGAGAGTAGAGAGTAGAGAGTAGAGAGTAGAGAGTAGAGAGTAGAGAGTAGAGAGTAGAGAGAGTAGAGATAGTAGAGAGTATATAGAGTAGAAACTAGAGAGAGTAGAGAGTAGAGAGTAGAGAGTAGAGAGTAGAGAGAAGAGAGTAGAGAAAGTAGAGATAGTAGAGAGAGTAGAGAGTAAAAAGAGTAAATAGTATGGAGAGTAGAAAGTGGAAAGAGAAGAGTAGAGAGAGTAGAGAGATAGTAGAGAGTAGAGATGCTCTATTATGATATGTGTTTTTAAAAGGAAAAACGAACTTTAAAGTGTAAATTATGAATGAAAATTAACTTTTCCGATTTAAATTAGTATTCTATGTGAATGCAAATCACAATTCGGAAAGTGGTGAGAAAATCGTATACGAAAATAGCATTTGAAATTGATTTTATATTATAACTAGCTGATCCGACGAACTTCGTCCCGCCCAAAATAGATTTTTTGATTTGAATACTTCCAAACATCCATGTTTTATTACTAAGTGAACGTTAGTGAGCCCAATCACTGAACTCTTCATTGATTGATTACCCTTTGACTCTTTACAATTTCCTTTTACTATAAATTGTCTAGTACTTCTACAAAAATTCGTCCTTATAATATAAAATTATTTTTAGACACAATTCTCGTTTGAGATTCTTCAAGCATTTGGAAATAACATGTTTCTCCGTTGCGTGGAATACATGTTTGATACAGCGAATATTACAAAATAAAGACAGCTCAAATCGAACCATTCCTTCCTCTGGTTTAGGGCACACCAACACATTTGGCCTTCAGTTTTTGTTTATACAGATAGAAGATATGGAAATGCGTTATTCCGTCTGAAAATCCATTTCCACTTACGAACAAAGATCAATTTCGATGGAGCAAATATCGAATCGACTAACAACGCTTATTATGATGTAATTTTCGAACATGTGGAAATACAATTTTCCGAATTTTCCGACCTTCCTTCAGGATTTTCCGATTTTTCTCTCCACTACATTGATCTACGGGAAGAGACGAATACAATATAATACAGGAGGCTAAAATCGGACCATACCTTCTTCGGGTTTTCCGCTTACCAACAGATTTTGCCGTACATTTTTATTTATATAGATTATAAGTTTTAGTACGGATACCGGAAAATTTAGAGGAAATAGGTTAAGTTAGTGTCAGAACTTCTTGCTTCAAGTAATTGAATAACGCCAAGCAGGAATTTTCATTCAAATCTTAGCAATTCAATATGGCCTTAGAGCCTCCTAATCTGATGGAGAATAGTTTTGATTCCAAACTCGAATGTCACCACCAGTCCTCGCGGATACTTTCGTAGTCCCGGGTTGATGGCGATATTGACCGTGTTAGGTGGCATTGATTGAGGTTAGAACAGATGTCGAAAGCCTAGCCTAGTCACGATGTTGAAGACAATTATTGTCAATAATTTTGATCGTGTATGGTGCCCAAGAGGAATACCACTATTGAACATGTTGATAAAAGTCAAGGGAGCCCACACATCTTCACGTACATCTTACTATAAATAAAATCGCTAAAAAATAAAGCGCGGTCGTCGTGAACAGTCAAAAACGGTCGTAAATGGTCGTATTCTTGACGTAAACACAAACAGAGTGAGAGAGTGAGCAGTGAGCAGAGAGTAGAAAGTAGAGAGAGTAGAGAGTAGAGAGTAGAGAGAGTAGAGAGTAGAGAGTAGAGAGATTAGAGAGTGTAGAGAGTGTGGAGAGTAGAGAGAGTAGAGAGTAGAAAAAGTAGAGAGAGTAGAGAGTAGAGAGTAGAGAGTATAGAGAGTAGAAAGTAGAGAGAGTAGAGAGTATAGAGAGTAGAAAGTAGAGAGAGTAGAGAGTAGAGAGTAGAGAGTAGAGAGTAGAGAGAGTAGAGATAGTAGAGAGAAGAGAGAGTAGAGAGTAGAGAGTAGAGAGAGTGGAGATAGTAGAGAGAAGAGAGAGTAGAGAGTAGAGAGTAGAGAGTAGAGAGTAGAGAGTAGAGAGTAGAGAGAGTAGAGATAGTAGAGAGAAGAGAGAGTAGAGAGTAGAGAGTAGAGAGTAGAGAGTAGAGAGAGTAGAGATAGTAGAGAGAAGAGAGAGTAGAGAGTAGAGAGTAGAGAGTAGAGAGTAGAGAGTAGAGAGTAGAGAGAGTAGAGATAGTAGAGAGAAGAGAGAGTAGAGAGTAGAGAGTAGAGAGTAGAGAGTAGAGAGTAGAGAGTAGAGAGTAGAGAGTAGAGAGTAGAGAGAGTAGAGATAGTAGAGAGTATATAGAGTAGAAACTAGAGAGAGTAGAGAGTAGAGAGTAGAGAGTAGAGAGTAGAGAGAGAAGAGAGAGTAGAGAGTAGAGAGTAGAGAGTAGAGAGTAGAGAGTAGAGAGTAGAGAGTAGAGAGAGTAGAGATAGTAGAGAGAAGAGAGAGTAGAGAGTAGAGAGTAGAGAGTAGAGAGTAGAGAGTAGAGAGTAGAGAGAGTAGAGATAGTAGAGAGAAGAGAGAGTAGAGAGTAGAGAGTAGAGAGTAGAGAGTAGAGAGTAGAGAGTAGAGAGTAGAGAGTAGAGAGAGTAGAGATAGTAGAGAGTATATAGAGTAGAAACTAGAGAGAGTAGAGAGTAGAGAGTAGAGAGTAGAGAGAAGAGAGTAGAGAGAGTAGAGATAGTAGAGAGAGTAGAGAGTAAAGAGAGTAAATAGTATGGAGAGTAGAAAGTGGAAAGAGAAGAGTAGAGAGAGTAGAGAGATAGTAGAGAGTAGAGAGTAGAAAGCAGAGAGTGAAGAGTAGAGAGTTTAAAATAAAGAGCAGAGAGTAGGAAGAAGAGAGACCAAAGTATAGAGTAGATAGTAGGAAAGGAAGAGTAGAAAGTTGAAAGTCAAAGTCAAAATTGAAAGAGCAACAATTCATCGAAAGAAGTAGTAGAGAAAGAGTAGAGATTTTCGACCTAGAGACATTTGGACTAAAATAGAAACATTGAAGAAAAGAAAAGAAAAAAAATGGGAGAGTCTGTTTGAGTGCAACAGCAAAGCTATTCCAATGCATTTGCGGTAAACTTATTAAAACATAGAATTGTGCCGCTAGTCGAATACAAAATCTATCTTTGCGCTTTTTAGGTCTTTTTATTCAACTCGTTTTATTGTCATAGTTACAGCCTTAATTAACGGTAAAACATTTATAGTACACATAAAATAAACGAAAAGAAAAATAGAGGTTCTTATATATCTTCCACTTCGATTCTTTTTTTTTTTGTTTCTCTTGTTTCTCGTTTCAGATTAAATTCTGTTTCTCTGAGCTACCTTAAACTATTGTTAGTATATGTTTATGCTTGTTTTTTTATCCTGCGCATCTTCCGCTTGATTATTTCTCGTTATTCTACAGCTTTTTCATCTATTTCTATACCATGAGTTCATCAGATGTTCTCAGCATCAGTTGCTGTCGCCTTAAAAGAGATGTTCTTTTCCTTTATTTTTTTTTTTCTTGGAGAGGAGCTACCACTTTTTTTGTTTGTTTGTGTGTGCTTTTGTTGTTCAGCTAGTCGAAACTTCTCAAGTCGATAGGATGGAGCCTTGTCATGTATGTGTGTTGTTGTTCCGAACAGTTGGTCGAATATGTTTTCATTTTTCTTTAAATTATCGATTTCTTAATGCCAAAAGAGAGACTTAAACACCGCCGGATGAATGCCCTGGATTGCTCCAGCGATCCACCCAGTGGTATTTGCGTTGTTGTCAATGTTGTTGTTGTTGTTGTTGTTCACAGGGGGAGGTCGCCAAATAAAGTCGTTTTTTTCGTCGAATCTCGAAATCTGTCCAAGAGTAGGTGTTGTTTCGGGTTCAGATTTTGAGTGCGTGTGTCACAATTTGGATGATTCGCTTACGTCTAACCGTGGTCCCCGGTTGGAGGGAACCCACTGTAGGTGCCCAACGCATGCACACACCTTAACGCTGTGAGTCAAAAAGATAGAACAAAAAGAACAGTATGATAGTATACTTTGATGATCTAAGAAAGAAGGCGGACACTTACGGTTGGCACAAATGGGCGTCTCTCGGTCTTCCTCGGGGTGACGCCATAGGTGTCCTTGCTGACCGGGTTGTAGTGATATCCGGGAGAGTTAATGCGCTCGACGGCGTGCTTCGACTCGTTGAAGATGCTGGAACCCTCGAAGGAAGAGCTGTACAGGCGCTGCTTCTCCTTAGCAACAATATCCTGGGATCCTGAGAGGTGTATACATACGGGAATCAGTGTTTTTTTCGCAAAGCAGCACTCACAAACTTCTACCACTTACCCTTCAAGGACTTCAGGTATGTGTTGAAGAAGCGAGCCTTCTTGCTGATTGGCTCGTAGCTGCCGATCATCTCCAAGTGTTGCTTAAACATTTTCGTTTGACTTTATTTTTTGTGACTGAAATAGAGAAAAAATATTTTCCATCAATTCAATGAGAACGAATCTCCGGTCATTTGTTTGGTCGATAATTTCCAGACCGCGACATGCGGCGTTTCATTGTTTCGTCGATGTGCTTTTTTTGCGTTTTTCATATTTTCAATTCAGAACCAAACCATTGTTTCGAACCGCATCCGAGTAGCCACTGGAATAAATTACTACATTCGCAACTGAAAGGAATAACCGCAGCAACAAACGTGACTTGCTAGGATGCTGCGTAGCAGCCAAACAACAAACAGAAATATGGAAAAGCACGAGAGAAAGAAAATTACTCCTAGCGGCATAAACATCGGCGCTGCGTATATCCATCCAAGCAAGCGAATGTTGTGTACGGTTTGGTTGCCAAATGCGCGCAAACAGAGGTTGCTTCGATCGCACCATTCTGCGAAACTTCAGCCCGGGATGCACTTCAATTAGAGGACTATTTTTGAAATTATGTTACATCTCGTTAACGGCTTCGCGCTGTTTCGCGTTCGCGTTCCTCTCGTTCCTCTCAGTGGCGTTTCCACGGCCACAAAAAGAAGCTGCGTCGGCTAGGTGAAAATATGATTTTTCTCTAGCGAGTGCACTTGGTTTCTTTGACTTTTGGCACGGCATGCTTCGCCTTCCGCAAACTCCTCGCGCTAGACACCCTGTTTGGAGTTCAAATGCGCCCGGTAATTGGACTTTTGTTTTGGATAAAATGGTTGAAAGGTTGAAAGCAACCTCTTTCACAGAAAAAAGACACCATTCCACACAGTTCATCTTCATTTGCGACTCAGATGATATTCCTTTTCATGCTGTGAACTTTGCAGAACTTTCCTCCAGTAGTTTTAAGGCCGTAAAGTTAAACCTATTAAACCTTAAAATGGTCCCATTAAACATATTGATGGCCTTCGTTTAAGTTTCGCAAATAAATGGTGGAATGGAAACTTTTGTCTATTCAATTTCAGCTGTGCCAACGGCAAAGTGATGATTGAATTTACATTCCACTTCGGTTCTACTTTCAGCTTTCATTTCGCAATGAGGAAGATAGTTATTATGCTGTCGCTGTAAAGCAGAATATTAAATGATGACTGGTACTTATGTTTGTTTTGTGCTTGAATTCTGGTCTTAAGTGATTAGATTCAGTACTGAATTCAAATAATTCGAAAATGAGTGGCGGCTGACAGGTTTTGCCAATGTGCAATGTTCCAGTCTTTACTAGATTTTTGACGTAGGACTACGTCTTTCATTTCTATACCGGGGTGTAAAATCAAAGTTTCGAAAACGAAAGCGTTACGCCGGAAACCGAGATTCTGGGCGTTAATAGCTCTTAAACAACTGAACGAAATGGTATGATACACACTTCATTCGAAAGATAAAATGTCTACGCGTTCTATACTTGTTACTTTCTGATCCAAAAACTTGTTTCAATAGCATTAAAATTGCTTTCAAAACAGGCAATTGAAATCACCAATCGGTGTATAAGCGAGCGCCGCTCGGAAATCTACTCAGTACTAATTGAACAGCGATTGGAGCATGTTGTCGCTGTTGTGGTGAAGCTCTTCATTTATCATGAAAGCGCGGATGAACGGTGTCACCAAGAGCCTGTTTGTGCACCTTAGGCCAGAAGGGAATCCATCAGGAGGAGAGTGATGCCACAAACGGTTCCCCGGGAAGAGATCGGAGCAGCCGCCACACACACACATACACGCGCGGAACTCTTCGTTTGGGTGCCATTCAGCATCGAGAAAATTCCGGAAAGATTCAATCGTTGCTGAAAAATAATCTGCCAGTTCCCCTGGGAACTGAAAAATACATTCATGCGAAAGAGTTTATTTTAATGTTTTCTAATCATATAACACAGCGACCAAATACAATTGGTTTTGTGATTTTTCAATCAAGTTCTATTAACAGGTGGTTATCGTGTTAGCATTAACCACTGGTGGGCTTCGAGTATCGAGGAAAATCTGGAAAGAACTAATCGTTGCTGAAAAATACTCTGCCAGTTCCCCTGGGAATTGAAAAATACATTGATGCGAAAGAGTTTATTCTAATGTTTTCTATCCATATAACACTGCAACCAAATACATTTGGTTTTGTGATTTTTCAATCAATCGCAATTAACAGGAAAGCTTCTGAAAATTATTCTTCCCCATCAGTGGAAATTTTTCGTATCCAATATTGTATGCGCGCGCAACGGAAAATGTTTCGCATCGTAAAAATTATATAATTTTCAATCGATTATTGCTCAGTTGCCCAAAGTTTCAAACTCAGAGAGTTCATTCCCCTCTAGTTTGCCTTCCAAATTGCCATCGTAAACCACACCTTCTCTTGATTCAATCACGCACAAAAAGCATACTTAAGCGATATTCTGGTGGTGAAACGCATTCATTTTTCGTGAGGACATCGACAAGACAACATCGTTACTGAGCGAGCTGAACGGCGAGGGATCGAGGGATTCATTACCTGGCCTGACTTGACCTGAAACGCATTCATTCATTCCCTTGGAATTGAAAATTACATTCAAGCGAAACAGTTTATCATGTTTTCTATCCATATAATATTGCGACCAAATACATTTGGTTTGGTGATTTTTCAATCAAGTGCGACCAACGTAAGACCACGTCTTTCGGCAATTTATTAGAGGTGCAATGAATCCTAAAAAGGAATTCCCGTTCTACGCGCACTGGCAAACGATGTTTGCTCAACAATTTCTCAAACGAGAAATATGAAAACAATTTCTCGCAAAAAATATGTAGACTGATTTGATGCAACAGTTATTCTGTCTATTGGAAATGGAATACAAATCATATCACAATACAAGCAATGTATTATGTATTATAAAACTTTCGTGTGATTGCTTTTTTTTGCTGAATATTGTGTCTTCAACATAACGCTCTCGTTTTCGAATTCCCCCAGATATTCATATATTCATTCATTCAGAATTGATTCAGAAGCAACTAAGAACGAATGATCACTAAGTCAAAGATAGTCCTACGTCACCCTTGCGGTTATACCACAGATATAACCCACTTCCTGTTTTTTCAGCATGTCTATCGAGAAACCTTGGTAAACGACCCCTGTTCAAGTATGCCAAATACCGATGTTAATCATGAAAACGACTTCAATCGTATTGATGACCTTTTTGGGTATTCAAGTTAAAAAAAAACTAATTCTTCACAAACATTTTTTTAAGATACTGCAGAATTATTGTTCCAGGTGCTCCCGTGGCCGAGTGGTTAGCGTCATAACTAACATGCCGGGTGTTCGGGTTCGATTCCCGTTCTGGTCGGGGGAATTTTTCGTCAAAGAAATTTCCTCCGACTTGTACTGTGATCACGCGTATTCTAGAGCTTGCGAACGATGGCGACCTGATGTCGATGGAGTCTCTGCAACACTGGCTCGAACGGCATCAATATTCTCGTCGAAACGTCTTGGTCGTTGTCTGGACAGATGACTGGCATTACCAACACTACCAGACGATATAAATTTGGCATATAATCGACGTATAGTGTTGTCTCCAGGCGATGTTTTAACTTTATTTTTATTTTTCCACGCACGTTTAGCTAACACAATTGAGAAGTTATTTTGAATGTACAGCTGATCAATTTCAGCGCGTTGTTTAGGTGTGTATTATTCCATGGTTAAAATTGTACTGAAATGACGCTTCCAACGCGGTATGACATTTGTTAATCTGACATCTCTGTCAAAAGTTATGGGGTTGCCAGATGCTTCCACTTTAAATGGCCCACCCTGTATAAACATAATCAAACACACGAATGACTCGCAAATGTAAATGTAGTATTTGTAGTAAATAAATGAGTATTTTCTTCATGCTCATACATTTTTTTTTTCTCTACAACGAATATTTTCGATGATACAGTAATCCACTACATAGAGAAAATACTTTCTCTATGTAGTGGATTACTATAGGAAAAGTAACACTTTTTCCCCCTCATAATTATAGGATCTCTTTTGACAACCGATTTGATTCTTTCCGGTTCGTATCCTTGCGTTAAAATTAATTAGCTGGAGAAGATCAGAACAGTCGATGTTTGAGAGGATCAGGTCTGATACGAATATAGCTTTAGCGACGTCTCTACGTAAACTCAGTAAGCCTAGTCCAATTAAATTAGAGTGATCTTCATAATTTGGAAGATTCGAAGGATCGTTCCAAGCCAAATTTCGCAGAGCGAAGCGAACATTGAATTGCCTCTATTCGCTGAACGGCATTTCGGTAAGAAGGTGACCATACAAGCATACTCAAGGATTGAGCGGACCAAAGCACAATATAGAGACTTTAAACAATGTATCGCCCTGAAATCTTTCGTAACGCGTGAGATGAATCCTAGGAGTCTGGATGCTTTTCTGGTGATATAAGCTACGTGTTCATTAAACGTTAATTTAGAATCGAGAATCGAGAATCAAGATCTTTCTGGTTTCAGCTGAGTGTTCTGGGATCGATACCAGGTGTCTTGGCCAGATTCCAGACCAGAAAAGTTGGATTAAGACCATCTCTAATTATGCATGGATCTTTTCACTGTTGTTCGAGCATTTTCAAACACTTTCGAGGCTTGGTCAAAGAAAATTCGTTCTTGATGGCTTGCGTTGCTCTTTCAAGCTCCTCCTTCTTCCAACGTTGTCTTGTCGTCGTTTATTGTTATCAAACTTACAGTTTCGCAGCATCAAATTGTTCGTCTTCTGTAAACTCAACGGCTCAACAATAAAAGGAGATTATAAAAAATCCAAAATGGGCCGTATTTTTTTAGATAAAGGGGAGTCCAACTCACCCCGTGTTACCCTACTGATAAAAAGTAGTGAAGATGGTAGAGTTTCGAGCGACATAGCATGCGCTGCCATAACTGTTTCTCAAATAGTGACGTCAGTCGTTGTGTTTATCTTCGATTGCTCACCGCATCCATGTGAAAATGGTATTTTCAGAAAGTAATTTATCAATTAAAAACGTTTATTTTTTTAGAGTTCCTACTGAATATGAGGCTGATGTGATAGCGTGCAGTGAATATTTGTTGAATCACGTCGAAGAAGACGGATAAAGGTGATATTTCCATGTGCCATTTTCACTCCCCCACGTTCATAGAAACAAAGTTTCATTATTATAACGTTATGAAGTTGATGTTTCGGAGGCTCTCAGTGTCGGTGTGTATGTTGTGAGAGAATACTCGCCAGTTAATCAAAATTTCACCGAAAATTTTACTGCTTTCGAGAACTAAGCTTATCACTGCTCTCTGAACCTTTTTACCACATAAATAATCGAAATAAGCCATGATACAATTGCCATCTGTAAAAAAAGAAACAGTTGAATGATTTCATGAGAATTTGGGATCAAATTATCATGTATCCGTGAGTACTTTCAACATTGTTCTGTTCCTTCAATATACATTCCAAATTGAATGCAAATAATTACGACACGATATTTTGCTTGCCAATACAGATATACTTCGCCTACTGCTCCACCTCGATATGTACCTCATTGGGACCGGCTAATCTCATAGGGAGTAGTATGCCTTGTTAAAAACTAATTTCGTATCCAGATGTCGACACCGTACCGTTGTCATAGCCGATATACTTCATTTCATTTTCACCGCGAAGTGTGTATGGAAATGAGGCCCATTTTTTCCTGTTTTTTTTTTTTTTTTTTTTTTTTTTGTGGAAATAAGTCGCGTGTCTTTCAAGTGTAGCATAAAAGTACACAAAAAAAGACAATTTTACCTCTCCAAATATAGGATGTATAATTCTCGGTCTGATTGGTTAGTAGTTGCTAAGAATTTGTCTGTCTTCAAAAGAGATATCCAGAGAGAAGACTCCAACAACGGCCGGAATCCTGCCCGATCTTGCGACATCGCAATGTGTCTGAGACAACCGTTTAAAAATCGCAAAACGGCACCTCGAGTGCCGACTATTTTCATGCTACCACAATTGACCACACAAGCACAAGAGCACATGCAGGGGAAGAGCCCTCGAGATATGATTAAAAATAGAGGCATCACGAGAGAGCGAGATCATGTACCTAAAGATCATGAAAACTGCGCGAAAACCGTCAAAGAGGCAAGAGTTTTCACATGAAATGGCACGCACTCACACACACACACTAGATGATGATTACCCAGCGGTGAGAGTGGCCACCCAATTTTAAATAAATCATGGCTTCTTCGTGACGCCGCCGACAATCACTCGGAATGCGTACATATCCATCACATTGGCGAGGGAACATTTGCTGGTGTTCAGCTTGTCGCCTAATTTTATAAACCAGAGGACGAAGTGGATTTCCCACATGGGGTCCGTGAGGACGTTATTTTTAGCACACGGTCAGGTCACAGGCGCGATAGCAGCACAACTCAAAACTCTAGAGCGAGAGACACAAGAGAAAACAAACTCGAGATTCAATGCTGGCCTTTCCGACAAAGCGGGAAAAAATCAAACACGAAAGATCAAATAATTAATTTGAGCATGTGTCACTAGCAGTTGGGGAAAATTAACAATTTTTCACTCGCAGCTTGGACGCCCCAAGCGGACTCGACATTTAATTGGGTGGAACACATTGCCGACAGTTATGTTGCCATTTGGTTCGATTTAATTAATCTCACGTCCAGAGGACCCCGCTTCAATCATGTGTCTACTGCAACCAAAATTTTGACCGAAAAAAACATCCTTTTATGAAATAGACATAACCTTTTCCACTAATCACCCGTGTGCACTCAACATTCGAAAAAAAAAAATAATACCCACTCAATCCCGGCAAATCTCACTGACACAGCCCACTCCCAGGCGTGGAAAATAAGGCTTCTTCTCACTTCACACCAACGCCAATCCCAGCCAGAAACACCCACGCACTGATTTCCTCCTATTCTGTTATTATTATATTGCCCCTTTACTAGCTCTGATATGCAGCGAGAAAAGTTCACAACGTACCGTTCCTCCGCACAATATTCAACTGTTCTTTTTGCAGGATATCTCAAGACTGATTAGAGTGATACTGGCGAGGCACTAAAAAACCCCTCACGAAGCACTTCCACCGGCGCATTTCGGGTGCCATGGGTGTGTATGGGTGGGAATGTTGCCATTGCCCCCCGTGGCCATTCCCCTGGACCGTGCCACGACGGACCTCCCGCCGACCTCCAAATGTGAAGATCACCGCCGCCGGCGCTGCGTGAACGTGAACCAGCTTCACGATCATCGGGTCGGTACGTGGTAGCGGCTACATAATTCGCTGCCACTGCCGCTGCTGCTGCTGGTGGTGATGGTGTTAGTCTAGAGATGGATCGGGAATTGATTTTTAAATATACTCAACCGTGACGGATGATGGCGACGGGAAGGAAAACGAGGGGCAAAGATCACGTTTAACCAGGTACTCAATCGAAAATAATTAGTACACAAAGAGAAACGGAAAGGAATGCGTTTGGGTGCTTTGTCGGGCTTTGTTGGGAAGCGTTGTGACCGATGTGTTGCACCATCGAATGTCGAACGAAGGTTTGGTAACAATCGAGATCTCATTCGATCTTCGATCTAAGACACAGTGCAGTAATCAAAGTGTCTGATTGCTTTGCAGTCAGCTTCAGGACATCAGCAAACCAGGTTTTGAACAACCAGCGCTAGTAAAGGACTAGATTATTTCCGTTGAGTGACATAGAATTTTTTTCGTTCACTAACAAAATTCAGAAAGCAAGATACCAGCTCAAATTTGAGTCCATTGGTCAAGAAACCCAAGAAGAAACATCTGAAACTATCTCAATGTTTACCAATACGTTCGTGATATTCCTCTTCACAGAAGCCGCTTAGTCACTGTCTAATTAGAGGCATGAATTTACACCCTGAAAAGTCATAAACTTCGGGAATGATTAAACTCGCTGGCTTTGAGAAGCAAATGCAAATCTTCAACCACAAGTACTAAAATACTCAAGCGTTGGGAAATCGTACTCGGTTCATACTTAAAAAAATAAACTAATTTTGTTTTGATTTTCTGTAGACATGACACTGTTTATACTCCAACTTATGAGTAGAAAATCGCAACCGAATACGTCTAAGTTCTTGTTTCTATGCCTCATCTATTCTTATATGTTAATCATGTGAGTCAATTCATTCAATACAGACTTGTTTTTTCTGATATATTCCATTGTTGACGTAGGAATACGTCTTTCGGTAACATATTGCGGGTACAAATTGGAAAACGAAAATCGATCGCACCGTGGAAAAAAAATCGAGGGGTTGTATCCGAGACACGGCCGCTTAGTACGTAAGACTACGCAATCTTATTTTTTTTTTTTGAATTTGTTGGTTTATCATTTCGAATATTATTTGCGAATACGTCGTAATTTCATAAATAACTCTGTAGTAAAAAGTTCCGGGGACTCTTAAATGGATTAATGGCTTGCGTGGTTTTGTAGAATCATTTCGAGAAGCAACGATTTTTCTTGTCTTTGCGAGAACAATTCTTGAATTCGTCATATGTCGCAATATGTTTCTTTATATCAATGCACGCATTGCACTGAGTATTCAACGAGAGGCATCTTCCATGCATCGCCATTCAACAAGCATCAAACACGCGTCTAACAGATGCACACAGTTGCAGCGATAAAAATTCTAGCGAAACATCGCTAGAATGACCGTTTATGAAAAATCGTTTCTCGACTCTCGGTCAAAACCGTCAACAAAGCTAGGAGCTTGTTGCACCGGAATAGAGCCGATGCGCACGAGAGCAAATACGAATGGCAACTAAAAGTATCGAAGGTGTGCTATTCACATGTACAGGAAATGAACAAGTTCTAAGTTTCGCGCAACGAAAACAAGCAACACACACAAAGCCAAGCACTGGTGGCTAGAAGCGACCTATAATCATTTGCACTCTTCTCTTTTTTCGCCTGCTTTGCCATGGCTCGGATGGTTGTGTTTATTGCAATGCCAGATGCACGTCAAGTGAAATATTCGATAGCGTTCACTGCTCGAGGGGAAACATAAAACACAATACGAGTAGAATAAGCGATCTTTGTTGTTTCGGGCATAGAAAGATTCTGAGAATTTTCCTCAGAGGAGATGTAATACTTATACGCTAGCGACAGCTTACTTACTATGCAAGGGTGGAGTTTACTTCGCAAGTATTCTCTTTTCGCTATCCCCCTTCGTTGTTTCTATTCTTGCGGCGGCATAAGTTGCCCGTTATTGACAGCTCTGTTCGGGAAAGTACACAAATGGACAGAACAAATGTATGAGGAAATGGGAATTAGCATTAGCATTGAGCATGTTGCACAATATCGTAGGTGGTACGAATTCAGAACTGTTAAGTTAAAAACTAGCCTCCATCCGTTGCTGATGATTGGTAATATCCCTTAGATGAAGGCATGCTTTCTCCAACAGTAAAGAATTGTCCTGGCCACGTCCTTGCAACTGCTAAGGAAAGGGAAGGAATGTTAGTTCGACATTTACTTAAGGGAGATGCAGAGAACTCTACGACCTCTCATAAATGTCACGGGAATTTAGGAATGTGTTAGTAGGGAAGGTAAGCCATAGGATACACTCAGCCGGTGTTACTGGCGTAGCTTGTTACTATTGCTATTACTATTACTATTACTATTACTATTACTATTACTATTACTATTACTATTACTATTACTATTACTATTACTATTACTATTACTATTACTATTACTATTACTATTACTATTACTATTACTATTACTATTACTATTACTATTACTATTACTATTACTATTACTATTACTATTACTATTACTATTACTATTACTATTACTATTACTATTACTATTACTATTACTATTACTATTACTATTACTATTACTATTACTATTACTATTACTATTACTATTACTATTACTATTACTATTACTATTACTATTACTATTACTATTACTATTACTATTACTATTACTATTACTATTACTATTACTATTACTATTACTATTACTATTAAATAATTGGAAAACTTTTCGAAGTCCGTTCTACAGCGACTCGACTAAAAATACAATTTATTCAATTCATGCTTTTACAATTCTTTTCTTTACTTACAAATTAGTTTTTCACTGTGCTTATATCAAACAATATAGAAATTCAAGAAATTAGCTTATTTGGTTTACTTCGGTCTCGTGCGATATTTTTATGTTATGATCTGTCATCTTCACGTTTATCTCGGTTCCGTGCGGCAAAGCGACGCGAACTACAGCGGCGATTATACCTGCTAGAAATGATTCAAGGGACCTATCTTGACGCGCAGCAACACCCCGACCCGTAATGCCTCTCACTTAGTCGGCGTTACCACTCTCCAGCACGTCCAAGAGAGCTACCTTAATAGCTGGTCTGTGCAATACCCCATTTTCGGTTTTTACGTCAACTCTTCTCACTTGGCCGTCTACACCAGGATAAGTTTTGGTAATGCGCCCACGTAACCATCCGTTACGAACCGACTCGTCTACGATAATCACAAGGTCGCCTTCCATAAGCTGTCGTACTTCTTTGTGCCACTTTGTTCTTCTGGCAATCGTAGGAAGATAGGACTTGATCCAGCATCTCCAAAACTGGTCCAACAAAAACTGCATTCGTTTCCAATTTGTTCGTAGGTTCGCATCATCGTTAATGGGAATTTTGATTTGACTATTTGCTCCGCTCGAACTCATGACGAGAAAGTTGTTAGGTGTGACCACTTCTTGGTCTGGTGACTCCAATGGTACGAACGTTAGAGGGTGAGAGTTCACCAACATCTCAGCTTCTGCAAGGAACGTCAACAGGCTTTCGTCATCTAATCTATCTTGGCGGGCAAGTGTATTCAAAGCCTCTTTCACCGACCGTACTTTGCGTTCCCACACGCCCCCCATAAGGGGCGCGGAGGGCGGATTAAAATGCCATTCCGTATCGGCATCTGTGAATGTCCCAGCGATTCTCCGATTAATGGCTCGAATTTCTTCCTTCAGTTCTCGAGCGGCCCCTCGAAAATTGGTGCCATTGTCACTGAACATCTGCTGTGGCGCTCCTCTCCTAGCTACGAAGCGACGGATGGCCATCTTACAAGATTCCGTGGACAACGTATGTGCCACTTCCATGTGTACAGCACGTATGGTGAGACACGTGAATAGTGCCACCCACCGTTTAAAGTTGCTTCTTCCTCTTTTCACCACCAATGGTCCAAAATAGTCTAACCCTGTGAAGGTAAATGGGCGAACGTACGGATTTACCCTCGCTTGGGGCAGCGGAGCCATTGGAGGCTCTTCAGGTTTGGCTCGATAAACTCGACACCACATACATCTGCCGACGACCTTTTTTACCACAGAACGTAACTTTGGAACATAGTATCTCTGTTTCAGCTCATTCACGACAGTCTCAACATTCGCATGCCCATACCGTTCATGGTATTTTCGTATCAGAAGATTTCCAACGTGGCTTTGCCTCGGGAGAATTATTGGATTGCGAAAGTTGAAATCATAAAATTCAGCTTTGGGGTCAATCCTGGATCTAGCACGAAGAACACCATCATCGTCCAGGAATGGAGAAACCTTTATCAGCGGACTAGACTTCATCAGATATTTTTGTTTGTTCAATGGCAGATTTGCGTTCTTTTGAAGTAAAGCTATTTCGTCACGGAATGTTTCTTTTTGCACAATTTTCCACATACATTTCTCTGCTGCAGTATAATCCTGTTGGACGAGAGTTGCTACTCGCGATTCTGATGGTGTACGAGTACTCAAGCGACAAAGATGTACAAAATGGTACAGGTAAGAGAGGAACCTAATTAAATCATCCAAACGAGAAAAATCATTGACATTGAATAGAGTTTCATCAATTTTCTCCTCGCGATGTACATGAACTGCTCGCAATTCCTCCACGGGTTCGCCCGGATCTGGCATTCTGGTAGGCCACTTCTCCTCGGCTAGACGCAAGAAATCAGGACCACGATACCAGTCGTCATTCGGGTCAAAACATGGTCCGGAACCCCACTTGGTAGCTTTGTCGGCCGGATTTAAGCGTGTTGGCACCCAACGCCACTCTTCAGGCTCGGTTTCAGCAAGGATTTCGGCTACTCTAAATCCTACGTACTGTCTATACTTTCGAGGATCGGCTTTGAGCCAAGATAGAACGGTTGTGGAGTCGGTCCAAATAAATCATTTTGATATCGGCAAATCATGATTTTCCAGAATGGTTTTCAACAGTCGAACAGCAATTACTCCTGCATTAAGCTCATTACGTGGGATAGATTGTGGACGCAGAGGTGTGACCTTTGCCTTTGCACTTATCAAAGTGCACCTTGGTGAACCGCGATCAACGATGCGGAAATATGCAACGGCACAACACGCTAGCTCGCTTGCGTCGCTAAATATATGCAGCTGCGTAGTTCCGTAGCTACTCGGATCGTAGTTCGGGAAGTAACATCTTGGAACCTTTACGTTAACCAGATCTGGAGCCAATCTTACCCATCGTTGCTATCCTATGAATTCTTGTTCACAAAGCGGATCATCCCAGTCAATTGCTGAGCGCCACACATCCTGTATCAGGATCTTGCCATGGATGGTGTAGGTAGAAATGATTCCCAGCGGATCGAAAAGGCTCATAACCACACGAAGAACTTGTCTTTTAGTTGGGACGACTTCACCAGTCAGCAGTGTTTGGAGGTCATCTCGGAATTGGACAATGAATACAAATACATCCTCGGCGGGTACCCACATCATTCCCAGAATACGTTCCGTTGTTGTTTGCTTTTCTATAGAGAAACTTTTAAATGTTTCGAGGCTCTCTCCCCCGACCCGTCGCAGAATCTGTTGATCGTTGGATTGCCAATTCCGAATTTCGAATCCTGCCATACTGTGTACCGTACGAACGTCTTCGGCCAGTTTGACCGTTTCATGGATAGTGTCTGTGCTGGCTAGAAAATCATCCACATATTATTGCTTTTGGTGCTACAGGGTGAATTATTGCTTTTGGTGCTACAGGGTATGTACTAGAAAACTCCTCTGCGTTTAAATTTTTAACATACTGCGCCGAACAAAGGGAACATGTAGCCCCGAATGTGGCCACATCCATTACGTAAGGGGCTGTCCACATACCACGTGGACAACTTTAGGGGGGGTAGGGGTTACGAGAATGTCCACGCTTGTCCACGGTGAGGGGGGAGGGGGTTTTGGTACTGTCCACGTGGACACGTTAAGTATTTTTTAAAGTAAAACATTCAAGTTAGTAGTCAAAATTGAATGAGATATGTTTTGTATATACACGATTTTCTGAACTTCACGCACGTCCTGAGTACTCAGTATTCATCAATAAAAATACTGAGCTGCCTGAGAGTGCTGCTCGGTCAAACATCCATATTTTTTCATCTGACTGAACCTATTTCCTGAAATGTATATTCTGAAAGTAACGCACATGAACTAGGATCCAATTTATTCCAATCGGTAATAGAGGGCCATTAAATCCGCCAGGATGAAGACACCCAATAACAAAAAAAAAGTTGGATTTTTGTAGTACAGTGGAACCTCGATTATCCACGAGCGGATGATCCACGGTGCGGTTTATCCGTGGAAGTGAGTAATTCTATGGACTTTCCCGGAATTGAACAGTGAGTGATAGGCTTTTGCTATTTTGTTTTGGTTATGGCTTTTACATTAATTGACCCCTGGTGTGTACGACTTTACAGATGCATAGTTTAATGATGCCTGTATTCATAAAACTTAGTTATCATGCCGAAATATTTTTTTTTGTGTTCGAATCTCATTTTTAGTAATTTATTACGTTATCCGCGATTTTCGTAATCCGCGGAGGCCTTGCCGCACTATTCCGCAGATAATCGGGGTTCTACTATATTCACGACTTAAGTGCGGGTTGAATTCAGCTTTTGCTCTTGATGACAAAACTGTTTTTTTTCGAGAACTCCCAAGGATTTCTGAACATTGAAACGAACAACAATTTCTTCCATGAGTGTACGGGCCGTATCTCTGGAGATCTATTTCTTTCAATGATGTTGTTCTTCATTGATGTCTGGTAATTTTTGTAATGCGCTTCTTTTGAGTTGTCTGGAAAGTTCATGCTGCTACTGTTGATTAATTAAAAGACAAGATTAATCTTCCATGCACATGAATTAGTAGATTCGCTACAGATGTCGAAAATCACCGAAATCACAGAAACAAAACATCACGAAAAACATGCATGCAACATGCAAACATGCAACACTGCGTGGACTACATATTAACCCATATTACGGAACCCGATCGGATTTGACATATCGCAATCCGACGAAATAAACTTTTGCATTCCGCATTTCAAGGTTGCAACATTTGTACAATCCGATAGGATCTGACTCGATCAGATTAAGGGGGATAGAGACCGAATTTCGGACGTTTCTTCGAGCTCCGAAAAAGTAAAACAAAGAATATTTTTACCATCCATTATATCACTATTCGTTTATCTATCTTTCAACAATAAAACGAAAATTGAACGAAAAAAAATATATCCATAATTAGAAGCTGATCAAGTGAGGGGGTTCAAAAAAAAGTTTTGCCATGGCGTACAAGATTCCAGCACTTCAGGTTCTCGAACAAATCGAACAGATTCTGAATCAGTAAAGATGCCACTATCGCATGAACCTCGGACAAGTCAAAAACGTGTTTTTTGATAAAATGGCGGTAATTTGAAGAAAAAAAATGCTGTTTAAAACATTTTTTCAAGTTTCTTGATTTTTTTAAAATAGTAAAGTTACAAAATCATGATTTTTTATAGGTTCATGCGATAGAAAGATACATACAGATTGTAAAAAAATGCTGTTTAAAACATTTTTTCAAGTTTCTTGATTTTTTTAAAATAGTAAAGTTACAAAATCATGATTTTTTATAGGTTCATGCGATAGAAAGATACATACAGATTGTATTCATATAAACATAGATCGGATAAGTAGAACTTGAGATATCGTGTAAGCCAGTTTGAAAAAAACATGTTTCGAGAAAAACGCGTTTGAAGTTAATTGTTATGGCCGTACTAGATAAGATATCGCATCACTAAAATGGCTATAACTTGGTAAATAATGAGATTTTCGAAAAGGCTCTCCTATGGTATATTCTTAAATGTCTGAATTAGAGAAATATGAAGAAAAGAAATTGATTTTTTCAAAATTCTAGACTAGAATACCCTCTTAAAGAACGCAACATTGTGCTAATTTCAAATCCGACCGGATTCCGGAATAAGGGTTTGTTTTACCGAAAAACACTTGAAAGGACTTATCTCAATCTGCGATTCGTTTCATAAACGCGACAAAAATACATATTTGTAACGAATTGGAAAGGGCAAATCATTTACAAGAATGTTGAGTTAAAAAAATCTTAGCAAGTGAATGGAACCCCGAAGCAGGTTTTCGCTTGAAGAAAGTTATGGCTGGGTCTGGTAGGACTGGAAGAAAATCTGTATCATGAGCATCTACCAAGCAACTAGTTTCGATGAATTCTAACAAGTACTGCTAGCAGCTGAACGTTTGAAAATCAACGATCCAGAACGCTTCTAGGGCACTTCTAAAACTCCAACCGCCTTACACACCAGATATTGCATCTTCAGATTCTTAACTGTTAAGATTCTTGTAAGAACTTCAACTTACTGCATAGCATAAGTTCTGAGAGGATGGAATTCTCAAGTTGCATGAAGGATGCTGAAATACTCAGTTAAAAACGGTGCATCTATGATCGAAAAAATGTATGTCTACAAAAGTATGCTTTTGGTTTTTTCCTTAGAATCGGCACCAATTTTTCAGGACAATATTTAGCATGATTTAACAATTATGAGTTGTAGGTCAACGGAATCATCGATCACGATGATATTGCAGATGTTTTGTTTTTACTAGGTTCATTATAGCCATCAGGCACTACCGAACCTGTAAAAGCGAAAGTCATTGTTGTTTAGACGAGAAAATTCTGTTTTCAAACAAAGTGCTTGATTTCATTGTCTGATTTTTTGAAAACTCAAACAGCCAGCCAGCTTTAATAAAAATCCTCGAGAATAAGCTCACAATCGATATTTTAAAATGGATATGGAGATAACGTAAATAGAATTCGGAAAAAAATAATGAGCTCCCGGACAATGTTGAAAAAAATCGAAGATTTCAAGACAAATCGTTACCATTGGTAAGGCTATAATTTTTATCAATATACATATGGAATAGAAAATAGAAACAAACCTGAAATGAAATTTAAGCGAAAAAATAGAATTTCTTGATTTTTTCCTTAAAACCGGAGGAATGTCCACGTGGACAACAGGGGGAGGGGTATAAGAAATGTCCACGCTTGTCCACGGAGGGGGAGGGGGGTGTCTAAAATCATGCTTTTTCTGTCCACGTGGTATGTGGACAGCCCCTAAATATCTGGAGTAGCTGCTGGGTCAAAACGCCATAAGAATCTCTGCGATTGGCGATATTCCTCTCGTATCAGCAATTGGTGAAACATCTGGCGGATATCGCCGGCTATCGCAAACTGCCGTTGGCGAAAACGACACAAAACTGTCAAAAGAGGAGTCAAGAGATCCGGTCCCTTCAACAGCATGGAATTGAGCGAAATTCCTTGTACAACGGCAGCAGCATCCCAAACAACACGAATTTTATGCGGCTTGCGTGGATTTCGTACGACTCGTAGTGGTAGGTACCACACTCGAGAGGGATCTGAATTTCGTAACTCATCTTCTGATATATTACGGGCATATCCTCGCCATTTAATATTCGATAATTTGCTCGTGGACATTCTTTTGAAGTTCTACATCAGCACCTAACCGACGTTCCAGGCACTTCAATCGTCGTTCTGCCATGAGAAAGCTGTTCGGAAATTCTATTTCATCACTTTTCCACAGCAATCCTGTATCAAAACGCCCCGATGAAGTTCGTTTAGTCGTCTCTCGAAGAATTCTACGAGCCCGACTGTCCTCTGCTGATTCAGGCGGTGGAGGGCCGTTGATACCAACATTTTCTATCGAGAAATAATCTTTTACGAGTTCATGAAGTTTTTGGTCGTTGGAACAGTCGCAAATGTGTACCATCACCCGCTCCACCATCTGCTTTGCTCGCAATCCGCCGAAGATTGTCCAACCAAGACGCGTTTTGGCAGCAACTGGTTCACCATCACGTCTCTCTCGACGATTCAGCGTCAGTTTCAGTCGAGCGTTGTCCACTCCGATCAACATTTGTGGCACAACATCTACGTAGCTAGTAACTGGGAGTCCAGCTAAGTGTGGATAACGTTTTGCTAATTCTTCATAATTAAGACTCTGTCGTGGTAGCCCCAAGCTTGCTACGGTCCGCACATCTCTCATCGGGTACTTAATTCCGTCACGAACACTAGATATCGATAACTGCACCCTTCGTGAAGACGCTTCTTTTCGTGTAACGTTGCTGGTCCATTGAAGGCATAGTGGACTATCTTCCCCCTCAAGACCTAGCTCGTCTGCAATTTCGCTTTCCAGCAACGTAAGACTCGAACCGTCGTCCAAAAACGCGTAAATCGTGACAGCCTTCCCATTTCCAAACAATGTTACAGGTAAAATACGGAATAAGGCGGAATCTTGCTGGTGACGATGAGCGCTTACAAGCCCTGATGGCCCCGGATTGCATTCCGGTACATGAACTGTATTTGCTGGTTTCAATTTAAGTTGATGTAAAAGCTTATGATGCAACGCTGGACAACCGTCCACCCCACATGATTGTTTTGTTCTGCATGGCCATTTGCCGTGACATGTTAAGCAGCGCTGGCACATTTTATTCTGCTCGACGAACTTCCAACGTTCGTTCACCGTCAAATTTCTGAACTTCCCACAATCTCTTATTCTATGGTCAGTTTTTTGGCACGCGATACATGGCTTTTGTTCGAGTGCTTTTTTGGTTCCCACATTTTCGATAGATTGCTTATCACTGCTATGCGCATTAATAAACCCTTCCTTTTCTTTTCTCTTTGTGCGACGTAAATGCTCTTCCTGCGGTCCAATGTCCGACGGAAGACTAACTTGACATGCGGCGGTTTTAATGGACGAGACGTAATCACTGAATGCTCTCAACGTTACCTCGGCAATTCGCTGAGTGTAAAGTCCCCAATCTAATCTAAGACTTGGCGGAAGCTTACTAATCAATTCCGACAAGAGTAATGGATTGGAAAGATGAGCATGTAAACCAGCGGCATCAATGTAAGTTACAAGATTCCTAACCTCGCGTCCGAATGTAACGAGCGTTTCAAGTTTATTGACATTCGGAGGAGGAGCATTGCGTACCTTAGCCAGCAAACAGTGTACCAATTGATCTGGTCGACCACACTCTTCCCTCAGTGTATTTATAATTTGAGGAATTGCCAAAGGCAGAGTGAGAATACTCAAAACTTTCTCTCTGGCACTCCCTACCAAACTTCTCTGTAAGCGTGCCAAATTCTCATCCGGCTGTATACCGCACATCGCAGTCGTCGACTCAAATGCGCCTCAAAACATAGGCCATTCGAGGGGGTCGCCTGAGAACTTTGGTAACTCCCTAGAAACTACCTGTCGAGCGGCCAACTGTTGAGGACTAGTAAATCCTTCTCCTGCTGCAACTTGTCCATAATAAGCCATGGATGGTTGAATGATACAAACCGTTATGGTGCGGTTGTAGTTCAACGTGTGGAGCTACGGGGACCGAGGAATTTACCGGAATATTTATTTGCGGCTGGACTGACCGATTTGCATGACTTGCGTCTTGTACAGCTTCCTGATGATGATTTGTTACTCTCCCAATTTGTGCAGAAGACGGATACACTGCGTACGTTTGCGGTGAATTCACTGTTGGCTGTGGCTCCGTTGGCCCCGAAGGGGGAAGCATATGCATTGGTGAACCGTGGTTGTACGTCGGGTATTGCGATTCCTGTTGACTGGGAACTCCTCTGATCATCGGTGGTGGGTGCTGTTGTGGACACTGTTGTAATGGTTGATTTGTGGCTAGACTAACTGGTGGAATAATCTTCGATATGGCTCCGGTAAACACCGGATTCGTGGTGACTGGCGTGGATGTTGATGTTACAGCTGGCTGATTATTATCACCGATGGCAGATTCCACTCTCCGGTTTTGGTCAACCCATGATTGGACGTTGCTGGTTCGGCTCCGATGACTACCAAAGCTTTTGACGCTACCACCAGCTGCTTCCTCTTCCGCTACCTCGCGTTCTATCTGATGCTTCTGTGAGAGATACGCTCGATCACGCTCTGACTTCTCCTTCTGTAGTCGATCTTCTAACTCTTTTTTCTCTTGAAGCTGCTGTAATCGCAACCGTGCGCTCGACGTTGTTGATCTCATCGAACCAGCGGAGACAGAAACATTAGTGCAATTGTTGCACCTCCACGAGCGATCACAAATCGACTCATGAACACCGGCACAATTAAAATGCCACCAACTGTTACAGCTGTCGCAGGCCACCATATCATCGATTTCATCCGGTCGATTGCATACTTTGCAATGATGCGTCTCGGCAGTAGGAGCACTCATTTTCCGTAATTTTCGAGGTTATTAAATAATTGGAAAACTTTTCGAAGTCCGTACTACAGCGACTCGACTAAAAATACAATTTATTCAATTCATGCTTTTACAATTCTTTTCTTTACTCACAAATTAGTTTTTCACTGTGCTTATATCAAACAATATAGAAATTCAAGAAATTAGCTTATTTGGTTCACTTCGGTCTCGTGCGATATTTTTATGTTATGATCTGTCATCTTCACGTTTATCTCGGTTCCGTGCGGCAAAGCGACGCGAACTACAGCGGCCTGCTACCTGCTAGAAATGATTCAAGGGGCCTATCTTGACGCGCAGCAACAATTACTATTATTATTACTATTAATATTACTTGTGGCATCTGTTGAAACAATTGGTTAATAAAATAATAATAAAATTGTAGAATGTTATAAATGTTATAAGTGGAAGCAGCGGAAGTGTGACTGGAATCTAAATACAAAATATGAAACCAAAACACATCTAAACAGAAATTCGGATCCGGAACTTTGAACAATGCCTTGAGGGAATTGGTTAGTATAATTGTAATATAATAAAATATTAAAGTTGCACTTCGGTCTTACCAACGTTAACACATTAGAAACTATATAAAAAGAATTGGTTCGTGACATATCCCGGGATTGAGAGTTGTTTAGTTCTCTCTCTCTCTCTCTCTCTCTCTCTCTCTCTATGTTGAAAAATTCTTTTTCTGTTCATATCAAAAGTTGTTTTTTCTACCTGATGTTCGAAAGATGAGTAATATTTACCACATGATTGAATGAAAATTGAAAATATAAATATAAATAATTATTTGTTAGCAAAATTATGAGAAACTCCGAGCGTTTACAATTCAGAACTGTTGAGTAAAAAGCTCGCTTCCATCCGTTACTGTACAGATAATAAATTGAAGATGAGTAGTATCTCTTAGATGAAGGCATACTTTCTTGAAAGTTAACAATCGTCCTGGACACGTTCTTGCAACTGCTAAGGATAGGCTAGAAAAGTTGGTTCGATATTTACTTAACACATCCGTCGCCCCGTCACCTAGATATGGCTGGCACTTTCCTCATTCAAATTGAATAGTATTTCTAGAAAGAATTTGGTAGAATAGGCTAAATGTATGAGGAAATGGGAATGCTCTCAAATTTCAACAATTTAAACCATATACAGACTGTGGGATTGTAATGTATAGCATATCAAACAAATCTTATGCTATACATCGATGAATCGGAATTTTTCTAAGATTTGTATGATGTATATATGTATATATATACAGAGTGTATATATATATATATATATATATATATATATATATATATATATATATATATATATATATATATATATATATATATATATATATATATATATATATATAAGTTATAAGCGAAACCAGGCTTAACCTTCAAAACCATCAACACAGAGCACGTGTTGTCGAGCGGGTAGTCATTGAACGAGGGTAATGATTTAAAGCAGGGTAGTTGAAAGTGTAGTCAACGGGTAGATTAGTCAAGTTCTCGCTGGATATAAAATATGGAGCAATGTTCAACCATCTTTCAGAACCTTAGGTGATTATAACTTATATATATACCTAGAAAAAGGATGCCAAATCAGAAAACAGGTCACGTTTTTATGAAATAAAGTTAACGTTAATAACTAGTTTTACTACGAACGAAATCTGATGATTTGTATACCGATCGAATCGGAAATTCTCTAAGATTTGTTTGATATGCTATGCATTACAATTTACTAATCTCTAAGCGGTGTAAATTAATGAAAACTGGAAGCATTCCAATATTCCTATACATTTGTTCTGCCGATTTGTGTGCTTTCCTACCCATAACGTCTATAACGGGTAACTAATACATTCCTTTACGCTTGTTTCCAACTTATTTGTTATAAATAAGCCATCCGCGATTTGTAATAACAGTCTCGAGCAAGCAAGTGAACACAGCACAATGAACAGATAAAATTATTCCCCAATGCTGATATCACATACATATACACATGCAGCTCGATATTTTCATTTCGCTTCACTAAATCGTAGAAAAAACGTAGTTCAAATGGCGTGCCGTTCATTTCGTTTTCACCGTGAATTGTAAACGCGAATAAGGCCCATATAATCGCCTGTGACCGTGTCTCTGTGTCAACTGAAAAAAAGATCACCACGATGACTGTCAAAGCTGTAACATTCAAAATAAAAACGCTTGTGATGCTTGCTTATTATTCTCGTGCTCGTCGTATTGATCAGTGAAAAACAAGCGGATTGAATAATATAATTCCGTAGTTCTACGTCGAAAATGCGGTCGTGTCCTAGGCACAACCCCTTACTTTTTGACGTAGAATTACGTCTTTCATTAAGGGTGCCAAATCAGAAAACAGGTCACGTTTTTATGAAATAAAGTTAACGTTAATAACTATTTTTGCCGCGAACGGATTTTGGCGATTTACATACTAAACGAATCGGAAATTCCGTAAGATTTGTTTAATATGCCATACATTAGAATCCCCTGGTGTGTAAATGGTTTAAATTCATGAAAACTTTAAGCGTTTCAATTTTTCCCATACATTTGTTCTGTCCATTTGTGTGCTTTCCCGAACAGAGCTGTCAATAACGAGCAACTTATCGACGACCAACGGAGGGGAAATCGTAGGATTTAAAGTCTCCGTGAACGAAGGAAAAGTAGAAGAATGAAGGGGAATACTTGCCTAGAGTATAAACAGTGGATCTCGCTGAGGCAAACTTTCATTCGGCATCGGACTGTTGAGCAATCCAGTTCACTTTGCTTTCGCTGCGCTTCGATCTAAGATTGGACCCCACCAGTGGTAATCCAACTTGGATATCGTCGTTTGATTTTTCTGTTCGTTTTTTGAGTTATTCGTATCGTGTGTTCATCTTTCCGCGTCATAAATTGGACGCTTCGCGTAGTGTGTGACGAGCAAGAAGAAGAGGATGCACGCGATGTTGGTGCAGTGAAAAGCGCTCGCACTGAACAGAGCCACCGCATCGAACAACAGCGAAGTAGGCGATTTCGGCACGTCGGTTGAAAATGTAAACGCCGTCACCCAGCCAGCCCCCGCTACCCGCTGGTGGTGAAGGCGGTCGCTCTTGACAAACTCATCAGCGAATTCGCATCGATGGGTACAAGCTGTGGCATAATTCAGTCTTTTTCCAAGCACTTAACATTGTTACTTCGTTGGTGCCTTTGAGAATGCATCAATGCATTAAACTGACGTTATGGCGAAGCAGGTGTTAAGGTTGTGCGCAAAAAAATTATTTGGGAATACCAAGCATCTTGAATGTCTTACTGGAATGTTATAATTGGGTTCGCGTGCCAGTCGCAAAACTGCCTTCAACTAGGATTGCATTTGCGCTAATATTGATCATAATGAAACATTGCTACTGTTTTCGAGGTTGTTATTAACAAAAACAGTTTATTTCGTTTTTTAGTCATCAAGAAAGTAAATGTCGTTCTGGAATTTTGTATGTGATAAGGTTTCGCTTACCAGTAGCAAAACTTCCTCCACTAAGGGTGACAGCTGCGCTTTTCTCGAGCATGAGAATGTAATGCAACTTTTTTCGAGGCCAGAAATATTAACAGAAGCGTTTCTTTTGAGAACAGCGCAAAATGATGAGAAATGTTTATATTCCTAGTAGTTTCAAGCCACCAATGTATGGCTCTGTATGCATGCTATGGCGAACGCTTGTTTGGCGCTTGGTTTACGTTGTACGAACGATGCCTAGAGGTGCGATTCCTTTGAGGCAATACTAAATAACATGTAGCATGATATTTGATACTTGCAACTGTTGTCATTGTGGAAAAGTTGTTGTTGTTTCCATGCGGTACCAAAGATATATTGATGTAGTTATGAGTATGTGGAGTAATGGTGCTGGTGCAACATGTGTATACTCGACTGTAGCCGAGTCTATGTCAATTGCGGAAAAGGCCACCGGAATAGCGTTCGAGGTAAATTTTCAATGCATTGACATGGAATAAATTGCGACATACGATCAGCTACTGCATTGTTTTGCGAGGGCAAGAATAAGTCATCAATCAATTATCGTCAACTGATTCTGCAATGAAAAAACCTCATTATTCTAAGTAGTTGTTTCTAAAATTTCACAGCATTATAGAATAACATCCGAAGGCATAAACAAGCGACTTATATAAAATAATAGCGTAGTTCTACGTCAACAACGCGGTCGTATCTTGGACACAACCTCCTATAATTTTTTTTAAACGAAAACATTTGTCAAACAAATTGCAAAAGTAAAATTTTACATTTTATATTGTGCTTTTATTTTTTCAGTTTTACATTCAAATACCCTTCAATGAAAATTGTATTGAAACTACAGAGTAAAACTTACATACAATTATTAAGGATGATTGCTTTTTGATTGGCGCGTGCTCCACTCAAACTAGCGAACGGCCAATTAAAAAGCACTCCAACTAAAAAAAAATCCAATAAGCGATTGTGTACTGTATGCATATTTATATTTTTTCGAATATCACCATCGTAAGTGTAATATTTTTATAAATAATCAAATTTTATCATCTAATATTTTTCTTTTATTACATAACCTACAATTGAAGACTCTTTTTGTTGTTTTAAGTTAGGTTTGTTAAGTTACTATTACGCATGTTTGCGGATTCATAGAAAGATAAGATTCCATTTGATATGTCGATCCTTGGAAATGGTTTGAAAATCAAGAATTAAAAAAAAACAAAACTCATGATTTCTTCCAAAAATTCATAACTTTTCAACCATTGAGTCGAATTCAAAAATCGACACTTCAAATGAAACCTTATTCTT
The DNA here is from genome assembly GCF_029784135.1 of Toxorhynchites rutilus septentrionalis. Lineage (NCBI taxonomy): Eukaryota > Metazoa > Arthropoda > Insecta > Diptera > Culicidae > Toxorhynchites > Toxorhynchites rutilus. Next base: position 11,212,772 of record NC_073744.1, on the reverse strand, counting down.
CTATGAATCAAATTCGATCTGTTATTCAACAAACTCAGAAATTTAGGACTACAGAAATACTATTATTATAAAGCAGAGAAAATTTGCCACCTCATTTTCCACAATTCGTTCTTTCAAAACATGTTTCTATCTTGTCGCAATTTTAAACCTCTCAAGTTGAACTGTCAAAATGATAGGTCAAAGAACGAAAAGCAGGAAAAATGGACAAATAATGGGGGGGGGGGTGGTGAATAATAAAGCAAAGATAATCATGGATTTTTCTTAACCATATCAGAAAAAATAATGAAAAAACAAATTCCTTTTTTAAGTTCTCTTTCAAGTTTTGATAAAATTGCACTGAATAGTTAATATATTGCCCTTGCCCTTATTTGAATAACTTATGTAATTATGAACATGTTTATATAAACCTTCCCATCTTATCATTCTATTTCTAGCTGTCTTGACCTTGCGTCAAGACAGCTAGAAATCAATACACTCTCAATCAAGTATGCCTGAAAGAAAAATTATTCTTCATGTAAACAAGGATTGAAAATGTGAAAATGACACTTTTAGTGAGTGAATTGTATGGAGTTCCACTGCTGTGTTGCAATGTTCCATCATGCTCAAATTCATAATAGGAAGCAAAGCCAAACATCCTCATAAAGCACATTTTATCACACCCTAGTAGGACCTTCTCAGCTTCCTGGCAGTCATGAGCAGTCAATGAAAAAAAGATGGAAATTGCCAAAACTCCATACTTTCGCTTCAGTTGACAGTCGGAAAAGAATGCAAAAAAAATGTTTGTTTATCTGATTACGCAACATATCTGCCAAATGTCGTATTATTACAATAATCTAAATTCTAATCGGCGAAGTTGCATTTTCTCCAGCTTGGTGACAAAATTCCCTGATTTTCCCTGTCATTGTTTGAATTTCCTGATATTCCCTGACTTTCAAGGTTTTTCCAGGTAATCGACAACCTGGACTAAGCAACTAGATACGTTCATTAACGGATCGCTCCACAAACCAAATGGTCGAGGAATCTTAAATTCGGTTAGATCATGCCTCTGATACTTAAGTGAGGTAATTGTAGCTGGGTATTTCGCTCTTAAGTGAGGACCCCTATCTGGAAGGTCGAAAAATAACGAATTTTCGTGATTTTTTTTCGCATGTTACACCCAAACTAGCATTGCCAGAAAGCATTTCATTTTCAGCAGAAACCATGCCATTTCGTGTCTTGAAGCTTCAAACGAGCAAATAAAATCATCTGTCCCCAACGCTTAAAATGTTTGTATGTATGGAAGCAGACATCTCTTTCTTTTTTGACGTAGGACTACGTCTTTCATTTCTATACCGGGGTGTAAAATCAAAGTTTCGAAACCGAAAGCGTTACGCCGGAGATCGAGATTTTGAGCGTTAATAGCTCCTAAAAAACTGAACGAAATGGTATGATAAACACTTCATTCGAAAGATAAAATGTCTACGCGTTCTATACTTGTTACCTTTTGATCCAAAAACTTGTTTCAATAGTCTTAAAATTGCTTTCAAAACAGGCTATTGAAATCACCAATCGGTATATAAGCCAGCGCCGCTCGGAAATCCACTCAGTTCTAATTGAACAGCGATTGGAGCATGTAGTCGCTGTTGTGGTGAAGCTCTTCATTTATCATGAAAGCGCGGATGAACGGTGTCACCAAGAGCCTGTTTGTGCACCTTAGGCTAGAAGGGAATCCATCAGGAGGAGAGTGATGCCAAAAACGGTTCCCCGGGAAGATCTCGAAGTAGCCGCTACACACACACACATACATGCGCGGAATTCTTTCCGTTTGGATGCCATTCAGCATCGAGAAGGATCCGGAAAATAATCTACCAGTTCCTCTGGGAATTTAAAAATACATTCATGTGAAAGAGTTTATTTGAATGTTTTCTATTCATGTAACACTGTGACCAAATATTTTTCAATCAACTACAGGTGGTTATCGAGTTAGTATTAACCACTGGTGGGCTTCCAGTATCGAGGAAAATGTGGAAATATATAATCGTTACTGAAAATAATCTGCCAGTTCCTCTGGGAATTTAAAATTACATTCATGTGAAAGAGTTTATTTTAATGTTTTCTATCCATTAAATATCCATATAATACATTTGGGTTTGTGATTTGTCAATCAAGTACAGTTAGCAGGTTAGCTTCTGAAGATTATTCTTCAGAACAAGGTTTTTCGTATCCTATATTGGATGCATAAAACCTTGTGCCTCCAACGTAACGCTCTCGTTTTCGAAGTCTCCCACATATTTATTTATTCATTCATTCAGAATGGATTTAGATTCAACTTCAAACAAATGATCTCTAAATCAACGATAGTCCTACGCCACCCTTGCGGTTATACCATAGATATAACCCACTTCCTGTTTTTTCTTTCATGGGATTGCACCCAATGTACTGGAAAAAAGGTAATGAAGATGGTGGTTTTTCGAGCGACATAGCATGCGCTGCCATAACTATTTCTCAAATAGTGACGTCAGTCGTTGTGTTTATATTTGATTGCCTACATAAATCCATGTGATAATGCTATTTTCAGTATGTGTTTTATCAATGAAAAACATACGTTTCATTGAAGTTCCCGCTGATTATGAATATAATGTGACAACATTCAGTGGATATTTTTGAAATTACGTTGAAAAATACGAATAAAGAAGATATTTCAGCAAAACATTTTCACTCCCCCACGGCAATAGAAACGAACGAACTTTCATTAGTTTTACCATACTATATTGATATTATTATGGCTCTCAGTGTCAGTTTGTGTGATTTGGGAAAATAGTGTTCAATTAAGCAGCATTTCACCGGAAATGTTAATGGTTCCGAGGACTAACAATACAACTGCTCTCTGGACCTTTTTACCATATAAATAATGGAAATAAGTAACAATAGAATTGCCATCTGTTAAAAAACAAACCGTTGCAAGATTTCATGAGAAATTGAGCTCAAATCATCATGAAACCGTGAGTATTTTGACCATTGTTTTGTTTCTTTCATATACATTTAATAGAGAACGCAAATAATTACGACACGAAATTTTGCATGCGAATACAAGTATACTCCGCGTACTGCTTCACCTCGATAAGTACAAAACAAAAAGTCCAAACGACGTCAACGGGGATCGAACCAAGGCCGGGTGGAATGCAAAGCTCTTTTATACGATCGCGCTATCCACATAGCTAATGATGCTGTTGCGTAAATGCATGATGATATTACATTTCATTACAAAATGAAGTTGGAAAATATTTTCTAATAGTAAAAAGGAGCGCATAACGGAGATCTATATCTATCTCGGTCTGGGCCGTGTACATATGTGGCAAAGTAATGCGTGCTTATTTGCAACGTGTCTCTTGTTTCGCTCGCTCGTATTAATCTTATATTGGTGTACCATATACGAGGGCGGCGCTGTCTGAAAATTGGTACCTTTCTGGTGGTATCGGATCTAAAGCAACGAGGTGTCGCAGAACGAATTCCAATTAATATTTTGAAACTCATGTGTGTACAAAAAAAGCAATTAACAAAATACCTATATGATAAACGTTAGCGACATGGAACAAAAGAGATATGGAACAAAAAATAATACCAACAACATCGCTTTCTCCGCAGCCACAAAGAAATCATGATCATCGACTTTTATCGCAGTTGTGAAACCGTTATCTCATCCTCCCAAAACTCGCGATCCTTTGTTGACAAATGGGTTGATAATAATAGCCCGCGCAGAACCGGCGTCACAAAAATAGCATCCGTTGAGTGCTTTCGCTGTGGCCGTGTTTGCTGTCGAGTTTCGATGGGTAGCTTGTGTTACCTCCTCACAAGATCGACTTCACAGACGTTCGATTTGGGTTGAATAAACAAAAGGATTATTTTAGATTCGCATTTTGTTCTCTTATGTTTCTGATTGAAGTTTGCAATGTCAGCCACTCGCTCTCCTGAGGTTCATCTTGAAGGTTACTCACTTTAGTGAGCTAGGCGTCGCGTCGGTCCATGCACTTCAATGCCAAAATCGAGCGAATTGACGTCAAACAGAAGGGGACGGAATTGCTGAAATTTTTATCGCTTTGCTCACCTCACTCTGCCTCTCTCTTGCTCCGCGCAAGATTTTCGTAAGTGAACCATAAACATGAATGGGATTATGAGACTCTTATTTTTATGAACAAATTCCACCGAAAAAAAAAACACACAATATAACCGAAGAGACTTAAGCATTGAGATTTGCGTTGTAAATTTATATATAAATACATTTGCTGTGAGGCGAAATAAATATACAGAATGAGAGATAAGATCGATAAACTTTGTCAGGCATGTCATATTTCGGAAGCTGAAGGCCTATTTCAAGATTTTGTTAAAGATAGTGCAAAGTACCACACCAACAAATCGTGAATCATTGTTACAATCGTGAAATCGTATTTTTAAAGCCGCACTTAGGTTGAGTATATCAATGTACATTATTGTTCAATTTTGAACTGAACTGAACTAAGAAAACATCAAAATATTTCGCTCCCATATTCAGTATTGGACTATGCAGATCACTTCACTAAATCGAGAGATATTAGGCCATCGTCAAGCGTAACTTGAATAAGGCATATAAAAACTATTTTCGATCACCCATCAATATTCGAGATGAGAACGGCCGATGTCTTCTTGAAGGAAATATAGATTGTACTCAATTATATACAGACTCGATTATATATGATTCGATTATATACAATTTTAGACTCGGAGAAGGATCTTTTCCGGGTTTCAATATCGGGATCACTTTTGCCAACTTCCAACTCGAGGGGAAGTAGCCAAGGAATAGACATCTGTTGAAGACAGAGGTCATAATTTCATATAACTTGTTACTAAGATGTTTCAACTCAATATTAAATATACTATCGAAGCCGGGGACCTATTCTTCAACGAGCGTATAACCAAGATAACCTCTTCAGTCGAGATGATGTCATTCATTCTCTTGAGGTGCAGAATGGATATTGCCAATTGCCCTTACTGTATCATTCACCGAAGCCTCAAATAGACTTGTAATGTTCTGGCCAAGATTGTGTGAACTAGCGAAACGGTTGCCAATTGCATTAGCCTTTTCGGCAGGTGATATCAATCGTTCTGAATTGTCAGGTTGAAGAAGAGGAGGAATAGGATTAGACTTGGTCTTGAGAATTTTAGCGAGCCTCCAAAATGGCTTGGAGTTATTCGGAAGTTTACTAATATCTTTTGCGAATTTTTGACGTAGGATTACGTCTTTCGGGAACATATTGGGGTACAAATTGAAAATCGAAAATCGAGCACATCTTAAAAATTGTCCAATTTCAAACGCGTATTGCTCAGTCACTTCATGATGGATTGATGAAATTTTTGCGTCAATCGATTTCGGCACTCCATAACAATTTTTATATTGAATAAAATAATATATGTCATGAAACTAACTATCGAACAAGTGAAAAATCTCAACCCCTATCCTAACGGAAGTACCCACATCTGATTGGTCGAAATTGACGACACATGCGGCGGTTCCCTAACAGAGACATCTAAACCAAGCTGCCTGGGGGAAATCAGCATTGGAAATACATGAAAGTAGGGGTAGCTTTTGTTGTCACCGAAATGTGTTCCCTAACAGAGAAATCTAAACCAAGGTGCCCGGGAGAAATCGGCATTGCACATATATGCAAGTTGCGGGCAATTTTATGTTGCCTCACTGAGTGACACGATTAATTCTAGCAAATAAAATGTGAATTTGAAACTTTAATGTTGGTTGCTTCGTGAAATTTCATATCAATGACCGATCCGTGTAAGTGTAAAATTGTATATGGTGGCATTTGTGTTAAAAATTACTTGATATATGAAACGATTTACTTTAATTTTCCTAAATAGAAACCAAGTTGTGTTCCCACTCGAGAACTTGTCGTTCGGTTTAAAGTGTTTAAGCTGTAAAGTTGTGTTCATTTTCACCTAAGGACCATACCATACAGCGAGAAAAGTTGAAAAAGTAAAGAAATAATCGAAAAAATGATTTCCCATTTGCTCTACATATAGTATTAGGTGTTGTTAGTCCAATTTAAATTCGCATTGGGTTGAATAAACACTCAGAAAGTAAAAATTATAGAAGAAAATTACCTTTCCCATTTCAAATATGTTTTCGCTACATTGATGTAACATGTTTTTAATTGTTTTCGATATTGATAATTATCTTATATTACATTGATTTTGCGTTTTTGAGTTTTTTTTTCATTATTTCATCCATATATAACACAGGAGGCATCTCGTCTAGAGTCACAGAGGGCGGTTTTCATCATATATCATTCCACTTCGGCATCTTTTATCTGATACGCACCATCTAACGACTTATTATCATCCTTCTATCATCATCACTCGGTTGTAAACAGTGGTGGAGTGAACAATCAATATCCAACAACCAAACAAAACGGCCCTTTTCAGAACCACCAAATCATTATCAAAGAGTTTAATTCTTCAAACATATCCAAAATAAACAGATAAACAGCCTAACGGAATCCTACGTCTATGCGGTCGTGTCTCAGACACAACCCTCCTGTGACTTTTTGTTACGGAGATCAATCATGCTGGTCTGGATAACCTTGGTTAACAGATTATACTGTCGTTTCCTCTCTCGAATACCAGTACGTTGGTATTCGAATGATGAATCGTTTCTGGGATGTGGTTTTGACGAGCCTGAATAACTGCAGTTTGAATAGAGCTGACTGTTGCCTCGATATCTTCGGGAGATTCAAGAGGCTGATCGAGATCGATATTGTTGTCGATAAGCTGCTGGGATTCCACCCAATTCGCACGATGATAGTCCCGCCTACATTGTGGCCTCCTGACTACGACAAGCACTCCTAATTCAACCATCACTGAGAAGTGATCCGAACTCAATTCGTTGAAGGCAATAGGATCACCGATGTGGCGATCCACGTGGGTATTGAAGAAATCAATTATGGAATGTACTCCAGAACGAGAAATGCGAATGGGGGTTGCTGGACTTAGAATCCTGTAGTGCCCACACTGTAGATCATCATTTAGAGTCACTCAATTTTGATTTCTCCTTTGGTTTCCCCAGGACTGATGTCGAGCATTAATGTCCCCGCCGATAACGTATTTCCACTGCCTTCGTGTTAGCTTGATGATATCGTTTTTAAGAAGCAACGCCGAGCCATCTCTGATTGACGTCTGTTTGGGATAGTAGACCGCAATCACGATAATAGGCCCAATCGATGTTGTGATTTCCGCCCATATAGCTTCGATGATGTTGAGTTTCAGGCACGGTAAAAGTTGATATCTGATGTTATTTCTGGTGGCTAAGGCAACACCTCCTCCGCCAGAACCAGTACGATCCATTCTCAACAGATGATAATTCGGAACCCGAAGGTTCATATTCGGTTTAAGATGCGTCTCGGTAACGATAGCTACGTCGATGCTGTTTGTGACTAAGAAGTCAGTGAATTCGATGACCTTACTCTTGAGAGAGCAGGCATTCCAATTAATTAGCCTTAGAGATGACCGATCCATGGTTGTAGTAAAAATGTAGCATGACTTGCACTTGTTCCTGTTGGTTGCAACAGCTTCTAGCCTGTCGTTCTAGTTCTAGAAACAGGGTTGCAAGTTCTTGCATGTTATAAAGATCCTCACTAGAAGAAAAAGGAGGTGAAGGTGAACCTTACTATAGCTCGGTTGCTTCTTTCTTGGCTTTTCGCTAGAAGAGGCCGTTTGGTGGCGACCTGTAGGAAGTGGAAGAGGAGGAAGAACAGGAATCGTGCGAGAAACTATTGGAGTGAACTCTTTGTCAGTAAATTCTGGAACCTTCTTCCTATTCTGTGTTTAATCAGTAGCTCCGGATACGTTTAAAATCCGCATGTTTTGTACAGCTACGACTGGTGGCTTGGTGACTTCCGCCACAGTTAACGCACTTGCGAGGTTCTTCTTCTGGAAGGCTGCAAGTGCTTGTTAGATGGTCAGCAGCACACTTGCCACAACGAGTTTTCATGTGACAGTTTCTTGTTCCGTGTCCGAAACCAAGGCAATTCGAACATTGCGTTACATTCCGATGTTGAGGTTTGTATCGGTCCCATTGTACCGAGATGTTGAAGATCTCACTGATTTTTCTCAGGCGAGTTATGTTGGCTGATCCTTTCTTGAAGTGGATCAGGTACAAGACATTGGAATACCCATTGTCTGGTGTTTTATGCCGAGTCATCCTATATACAGGCAACGGATGAATATTGTATGATTGTTCCAGATCTTTTTTAATATCCTCCAACTCAATAGCAGGAAAACCTCGCAACACCACCTTAAATGGTTTTTCAGAAGGCGTATCGTGAGTGTAAAACTCATGATTTTTTATTCCAGGTATGAACCAATGATTTTGTATTGCTCCAGAGTGGGACTAGTAATTTTAATGCCGATGCTGCATATTTTAAAAACTGGCTGCAATTTCAGCGCCAGCAGTTCAGACCTCAAAGTTCCTACATCTCTCGATGTTGTAAAATAAGGTGGTACTTTCACTTTTGACGTAGGATTACGTCTTTCGGGAACATATTGGGGTACAAATTGAAAAATGAAAATCGATCGCATCGTGAAAAATGTCCAATTCCAAACGCTTGTTACTCATTCATTTCATGATGGATTGATGAGATTTTTGCATCAAACGATTACGGCACTCCATAACAATTTTTCACATTGAATAAAATAGTATATATTATATAACTAACTATCGAACAATTGAAAAAATTCAACCCCTATCCAAACAGTGATACCCAGTCCCCTACTACTAGTGGCAGCAGCAAGCATCACGAGCGGATCGTTTCAGGCACGCTCTCTCCGTCAGAAGTGCGAGAACGTTTTTTGGCATCGTGAAAGTGCAGCATCGAATCTGAGCGGCCAACAATTGAGCTGTGTCTCACATAAGTGGCAGTAGCAGCAGCAGCGGCGGTAAACATCGAGGCTGAACCTCAACAATCGAGCTGTGTCTCGCATCGGTCCACTACTGTTGGCAACAACAAATATCATGAGTAGAGAGTTTCAGGCATTCTCTATTTCTCTACTGCTGCTGCTGCTGCTGCTACTCAGTCAGATTTCTTATTCTTGTTGGACGCTCAGATCGATAAACATATGTGTTTCTAGTGTGCATTGCTGGTACTCCTGTTCACATCAACCAGTACAATTGGATGCGGTTATGGAGGTAAAGAAGACAAAGGACCCGGTTAAGGAATAGTGTATCGCAAGGTTCCACATGGCAACATCCAGTGTATCAAACCCGCTATCCGTTGTTTAGCTCACCGTGATGGTGTCAACGAAACCCTTGCAAACCGACGCACAGAAGCCGAAGATGCCAAAGCCAAGGAAAGCAGCAGCGACTCCGAAAAAACTACCGCTGCCAAAAAGTTAACAACTACTACATCCGACTGAAACCTCATTACATTAGCACGCAGCAGATTCCATACAACCCATTTAACCATTCCAGTTCTTTTCAGGACTTTCGATATTGCTTTGAAACGAAAGAGTTTAATTTATTGTTTTCCACTTATCATAAAAATGATATAAAACTACGATCAAAAATACTGTTTACTTTTACATTTTCTTTGATCATGTGCAACTAACAGGAAACTTATCACGTCAGAAACATACTTTCCATCAACCAACCTGACTGGATGCGGTAAGGGAGGCGAATGACATATGTATGCATATATATATATAGCGAAACGGCTCCGGTCATACACAGCACGTTTCAGACAAATGCCTCAAGGAATTTTCTAAAATAATATTTTGCCGATGCCTTTGCGCGAACTACACAGGCGAGTAGCACCATAATAGCAAATCAATTGTCGAAGTTCGTGATATGGGTGCGTTCATCGCTATTCGGTTCGGCGTCGGTTTAACCCTTTCATTACGGCAGTGTGCTCCGCCGAAGTGCTACCCCTGTACGAAGCACTGCGCCGAAAAGTATGCACATCGCGCTGGTGTGATCGAAGAGCAGTATGAATTTCATGTCGTCTAAAGACGACGCTCGTACACACAGCTCGTCGCGCGGATGTCGTCTATAGACGACGCTCGTAACGGATGGGATAACTACGCTTGGCAACATTGACATCTGACAATTTTCATATAAGATTTTTTCCCCGCATGTTAAAAGTGGTTTTTCATGTACATAAAAGCGCAGCGTAGTATGTCAACTGCTTCCCGGTTAGAAAATAAATGATCGTTAGAAAATAAATGAGCGACCCGTCCAATTTCAAACGCTTATTGCTCATTCATTTCATGATGAATTGATGAGATGTTTGTATCATACGTTGTCGGTACTCCATAATAATTTTTCACATTGAATAAAATAATATATATCATGTAACTAACAATCGAACAATTAAAAAATCTCAACCATTATCCAAACAGAAGACACCTAGGCCTGATTGATCGAAATTGACGTCATTTCTTTTTCGCGCCCGATTCGTTCGTTCACCGGCAAGCTGCATGACAATCGAGGAGGAGGCGCCTACTTCACACATACCAAATGATATAAAAGGATGGAGCGTTCGTGGATTTTATTCATTTTTACAACGGACGTGGAACGGACAACAGTGGAGAGCAGCAGCAGTAGACGCGGCTAATATATAGACGAGCATCGAAGCTGTGTGGTCAATAGGCTAGCTGTGCCTCACATCAAGCTTCTATGGCAGTATAAGCAGCGACAAACTACTACTACTCTACTAGTGGCAGCAGCAAGCATTGCGAGCGGAGCATTTCGGGCACGCTCTCTCCATCAGAAGTGCGAGCACACGCTTCTTGGAATCGTGAAAGTGCAACAGTGAACTTCAAGATGAGCATCGAATCTGAGCGGCCAACAATTGAGCTGTGTCTCATATCGAACTTTAGTGGCAGTAGCAGCAGCAGCGGCGGTAAACATCGAGGCCTAACATCAACAATCGAGCTGTGTCCCGCATCGGTCCAGTACTGATGGCAACAGCAAACATCATGAGCAGAAAGTTTCAGGCATGTTCTCTCTTTTTGCTGATGCTGCTGCTCAGTCAGATTTCTCATTTTGTTCGATGCTCAGATCGGTAAACATATATGTTTTTAGTGTTTTAAGTGTGGTCACATCAGATCAACATCAACCAACATGACTTCATGCGGCAAGGAAGGCAAAGGAAGCGTATCGCAAGGTTCTACATGACAATATCCAGTGTATCAAATTCGCTATTCGCCGTTTAGCTCGACGTGATGGTGTCAACGAAAACCACCAAAATAAAAACAGAAATAAGCAGCAGCGGCTCCGAAAAAGCTACCGCTGCCAAAAAACAACAGAAGTGAATTGTTGTTTTTGTTGCTCCATAAAGTTTTACGCGAGTAAATATGTCGGAATATATGTTCACGCAATATGAGCGCCAATCTCGTAAACGTGCATCGGAGCTGAAACAACTTTCTATCACTGATACCGAAAGCTCGATTGTAACACTGGTGAAATGAACAAAAAATACCCAACAACCAAATTAAACGGCCCTTTTCAGGGCCATCAGATCATTATCAAAGAGTTTAACAATATATTTTTTCGAACATCCAAAATCAGCATGCGACAGATAGCCTAACGTAATCCTACGTCAACTATGCGGTCGTGTCTCGGACACAACCTTCTGTGACTTTTTTCTCTACATTTACTTTCTCGGTAGTTGGTTCCTCCTCGGTATGGCTATCCAATAAAGCATAGCGGTTTCTTTCTAATCCGATCGATGCAGTTTGTTGGTGCCATGTGGTATGCCTGGATCGGTTGACCGGGTTTTCCTCATTATTGTAGTCCTCAAGGGCAGACAGGTGGTTGATGAATCGCAGGTAGACAATCTGAAAAGAGAAATAAATAGCTTTTTAAAAATCAGGTAATGAATAGAGTTCCAAACACGTCCGTCTCTGTCGACGGTCGGAGTGGAATGAGAAGTGGAGCGCATCGTGCTCGCCACTTTTATAGCGGATTGCTTTGTTGCGCATTTTCGATGGGCGTGGTTTCGGTTACTGCATTTTTGTTCGACACTCGGAGCGTCGGGCGCGAACAACCCTCGCATGCCAAAGTTGGCTTCATTTGTCAGATCAGTTATCTAGTTGTGTATAAATTTCTGGTTCATTTGTATGGCAGAAGCTTTCACCAATAGATTATTGTGTTTTCGATTCAATTAAATCCTAGATAAAATTTCAGTATAAAAAATATAGTAAAAATGGGTGAGTTATATCTATGACATAACCGCAAGGTTGACGTGGGACTAGCTAAGCTAGTAATCATTTGTTTATATTGATTAAATTTTTGATTGAATGAAACAATATATATTTGCTTTGTGAGTAAAAGATTGAACAAATGCCATGTGAGGTCAATTCATGCATGGTGATAGATTATGTTCTTCATTACAAGTAAATTACGTGATTGTCCTTTTACGTTTGCTATGATGCTTAGGACTTACAAAATATGTAAACGGAAGAGTTATCAAGCGATTATTATATTTTACATTTCCCTCTGAAGTTTGCATGTCTCAAGTGTACGTACTTCTGGAACCACGAATTTGCTTGATTTGATGAACTTCAGGCACTCATTTTCATGTTGGCATGTATGTTGAACGCATATTGTTTAATCAATAGGCGTTATCGCTGCAAACGGTTATCAACATTTTGCCTAATCATCAAATGGTATGCGTAGAGATTCAGTGAGCAGAAGATATGAAGGCATATCCCAATGCAATTTTGCATAACCGAGCCAAAGCGTTGTGTTCGTAGCTGCTCCTGTAATCCGTGTTAGGAAAATACTTTCCGGAGTGCAAAAAAAAACATGCGGGTGTAGGAGTACCCCCGGCTTGCATGAATCAACAACTTCAACTTCTACTTTTAATACTGAAGAGGCTTCAAACTTAAAAGTTCATTTGCCTCTAGTGTCTGCACGATTTCTCCAGGTAATTTAGTTTAGAAGACCGTGTTAGCGTAACATATTCCAGTCTGCACAAAGGCAAGCGAGTACAAATGCACTCGCAGTTTGCATTTATTTGCAAAGTCGATTTCCCCAGACACCTTGGTTTCTGTGTTACAAAAATGCCCTCGACTAGCATGAATTTGTAAGGTAAGGTAAGGTATTGTATTTTAGAGACTTTAAACTTTTGCAGTTCATTCGTCTCTAGCCTTGAGAAAGGCCCTTTGAAAACTCTACTCTACTCCAGCGCTACCACCTCCACCCTCTAGCCTGCATCGTTTTGATTGGCCCGATTTACGGTTTCCCTAACACAGCCATCAAAACCAAGCAGCCTTGGGGAAATCGGCATTGCAAATACATGAAAGTAGTGGGAATTTTGTTCTCATCGAAAAATGTTCCCTAACACAGACTTTAAAACCAAGCAGCGAAATCGGCATTGCAAACACACGATGTCACGGGTATTGCTTGTATTCAAGTTTTACCCACTAACGTTTTCTTCTTACCTTTTTATTTTCAGAAGCCGTTTTCCCGCCAAATTTGCGCTGCGTTGTGTTGTGCTGTGTTTGAGTGAGAAAAAGTGCTGCAAAAGTCTGTATTAAGACTCAGTGAATTTGAAATAAAAAGTCACAGGAGGGTTGTGTCTGAGACACGACCGCATAGACGTAGGATTCCGTTAGGCTGTTTATCTGTTTACTTTGGATATGTTTGAAGAATTAAACTCTTTGATAATGATTTGGTGGTTCTGAAAAGGGCCGTTTTGTTTGGTTGTTGGATATTGATTGTTCACTCCACCACTGTTTACAACCGAGTGATGATGATAGAAGGATGATAATAAGTCGTTAGATGGTGCGTATCAGATAAAAGATGCCGAAGTGGAATGATATATGATGAAAACCGCCCTCTGTGACTCTAGACGAGATGCCTCCTGTGTTATATATGGATGAAATAATGAAAAAAAAACTCAAAAACTCAAAATCAATGTAATATAAGATAATTATCAATATCGAAAACAATTAAAAACATGTTACATCAATGTAGCGAAAACATATTTGAAATGGGAAAGGTAATTTTCTTCTATAATTTTTACTTTCTGAGTGTTTATTCAACCCAATGCGAATTTAAATTGGACTAACAACACCTAATACTATATGTAAAGCAAATGGGAAATCATTTTTTTCGATTAGTTCTTTACTTTTTCAACTTTTCTCGCTGTATGGTATGGTCCTTAGGTGAAAATGAACACAACTTTACAGCTTAAACACTTTAAACCGAACGACAAGTTCTCGAGTGGGAACACACCTTGGTTTCTATTTAGGAAAATTAAAGTAAATCGTTTCATATATCAAGTAATTTTTAACACAAATGCCACCATATACAATTTTACACTTACACGGATCGGTCATTGATATGAAATTTCACGAAGCAACCAACATTAAAGTTTCAAATTCACATTTTATTTGCTAGAATTAATCGTGTCACTCAGTGAGGCAACATAAAATTGCCCGCAACTTGCATATATGTGCAATGCCGATTTCTCCCGGGCACCTTGGTTTAGATTTCTCTGTTAGGGAACACATTTCGGTGACAACAAAAGCTACCCCTACTTTCATGTATTTCCAATGCTGATTTCCCCCAGGCAGCTTGGTTTAGATGTCTCTGTTAGGGAACCGCCGCATGTGTCGTCAATTTCGACCAATCAGATGTGGGTACTTCCGTTAGGATAGGGGTTGAGATTTTTCACTTGTTCGATAGTTAGTTTCATGACATATATTATTTTATTCAATATAAAAATTGTTATGGAGTGCCGAAATCGATTGACGCAAAAATTTCATCAATCCATCATGAAGTGACTGAGCAATACGCGTTCGAAATTGGACAATTTTTAAGATGTGCTCGATTTTCGATTTTCAATTTGTACCCCAATATGTTCCCGAAAGACGTAATCCTACGTCAAAAGAAAGAATAGAAAAAGAAAATTATAAGCGAAGTTATAAGGAAACCAAAAGAAGAGAATATATTGGTGATCCAGTTTAGTGAGTGCCAGAGGGCCTCTTCGAAGGCATTTTTTTCATTTCGTGGTATTGAGGTGTTTCTACGGCGATAACCAGAGATCTCGTTTAATCACTGGTTGTTATCTTCAGGTACGCGGTAAGCGAAACCATTTTTTATATCTTATCTCATCAATAAATACCATATTAAAAACTCAGTGGGTCGATTAGTCGAAGTCTTATTGACAGTTTACAATAAGGTATGGTCCAGCGGGAATATTCCCAATTGCTGGAAAGACGGTCTGATAGTTTCACTTCCGAAACCAGACAAAAACCAACATCTTCTTGACAATTTCCGACCTATAACTCTTTTGAGTTGTGTCGGAAAAGTTCTAGAAAGGATAGTTAATCGACGCTTAAAGATCTTCTTAGAGTCTAATAAGCTACTAGATCCAAGACAGTTCGCTTTTCGTGCGGGAAAATGCACAGAAGATCACCTCGAAGAATTAGAGGCTATTGTACATGACGTTATCGAGAAAGATGTGGCCTCACTTGATCTTAGCAAGGCATTTGATAGAGCATGGAGGTACCCAGTATTGAGGAGTCTCTTCGACTGGGGGATCCGTGGAAGACTAGGTTTTTATATTAAAAGTTTCCTAGAAAATAGAACCTTTAGAACCATAGTCAACAACACAAAATCTTCACTAAAAATCCAAGAAAATGGAATTCCCCAGGACTCGGTTATATCACCAACCCTCTTCTTGGTCATTATGCAATCCCTTTTTGCAAAAATTCCTGATAATGTAAAAATCCTTGTTTATGCAGATGACAGTGTGCTAGTTTCAGTTAGCGTCGCTGCTTCAGCAACAAGGAAAAGACTTCAGAGAGCAATTGATTCCGTTCTAGACTGGGCCCAAAATCTTGGTTTCGAAATATCTCCGGAAAAATCTAAAGTTCTTCATATATGCAGTCCAAAAGCTCACTTCAAAATTTCCAACCCCAAAATTTTCGAAACCCAAATCCCCTCAGTCAAAACTCTTAAAATACTCGGAGTAACCTTTGACAAGAAACTTAGTTTCATGCCACATGCTCAGGTGATCAAAAAAGAAGCCCGAAACAGATTAAATTTATTGAAGGCAATTTCTGGCAACCTAGTTTCCGGACATAGGAAATCTCTTTTAAGGATAGTAAACGTTTGGTTAATTCCAAAAATTCTCTATGGAGTAAGCATCTTCAGCAGAGGTGGCGAAAAACCGCTTAAAACGATCGAACCGGTATATAATAAGGCAATAAAGATAGCCATCGGTGCCTTTGTTACAAGTCCCACTCTCGCTGTTATGGCGGAAAGTGGGCAGCTACCATTCGATCGGCTCGTTACGAAGATTGTAACCGATACAGCTATCCGTTACCTTTCAATTCCTGACCGCGACCATGATGTCCCATTAATATCTCGGGCAAAGGACCGATTCAAAGAACACACCAATCAGTAATCATAATCATAATCTTCCCGATATATGTGTACATTCGACGGTTATGGAAAGGAATTGGAATGTGAAACCGCCGACCGTCAACTTTGATTTACTCGAGGAAGTTCGTGCAGGAGATCTCCAATCAAAAGTAAAGGCATGTTTCAATCACCTCGTAGAAACAAAATTCCAGTTTGAACATCAAGTTTACACTGATGGTTCTGTAAGCACTGACGGTGTCGGTTGTGGAATTTTTGATAACCAATACACTGGTAGCTTCTCGCTTCCTCCTCAATGCACAATTTTTAGCGCAGAAGCTTTTTCGCTTCTAATCGCTACCCAAGAGTGCACACATGATTCTCTTCCTACTGTTGTATTTTCTGATTCCGCGAGCTGTCTCCAGGCTCTTCAAAAAGGTAAAAACCTTCACCTATGGATCATTGCAATAGAAGAAGCTGCTTCTGACAAAAATATTACCTTCTGCTGGGTTCCCGGTCATACCGGAATTCCTGGAAACACTGCCGCCGACAAATTAGCCGGTAGGGGCAGAACCCAAGAACCCCCTAATATACCCATTCCTCGCTCTGATGCGAAACTTTGGGTAAAACAACAGATCCGCCAAAGTTGGGACATAGCCTGGAGAAATAGCAGATCAACTTTTCTTCAAAGAATTAAAAACAACACTCTTCCATGGCATGACAGAAACAACAGTAAGGAAAGACTGCTTCTCACCCGTCTTCGAATCGGCCATACAAAGGTCACTCATACATATCTTTTTCAAAGAAATAAAGAAAAACCTCAATGCTCTTGCAACGAGGCTCCCATCTCTGTAAGTCACTTGCTACTGGATTGCCAACATACGAAGGATGCTAGAATTAGGAATAATATTGGACAGAACCTAAGGGACATATTAAGTAATGATGACACTCAGGAGAATAACTTAATTGAATTTTTGAAAGAAACAGAACTTTACAAGAAAATATAGAACATTTGGAACAAAAATAATAAAAATAGTAGAAAAGAAAATCGGAGACGAATGAATTGTTAGATTTAAAGTCTCCGTTTAAAGTTCCCACCGAAATGTGTTCCCTAATAGAGATTTCTAAACCAAGGTGCCTGGAGAAATCGGTATTTCAAATTCATGCAAGTCGGGGGTATTTTTGTTCCGACTGGAATGTGTTTCCCTAACACAGACTTCAAAACCGAGGTTTCTGGGGAAATCGGCTCTGCAAGTAAATGCAAACTGCGAGTACTTTTGTCCTCGCTTGCCTTTGTGCAGAGTGGAATATGTCTGTCCTAACATGATCTTCTAAACTTAGGAACCTGGGAAAATCGTGCAGCGAATGAACTTCCCAGTTTCAAGCAAACTCGAGATTCGAGAAGTATTTACACTTTTGGGATGTAAACTTCAGAGGGAAATGTAAAATAAAATAATCGTTTGATAATTTTTTTTTGTCTTTATTGGAAAGATTTTCAGCCTTAGGCTGGTTCATCAAACGTTTGATAATTCTTCCGTACATATATTTTGTTCTAGTCATCATACCAAAAGTAAAAGGTCCGTCATTAAATTTACTTGTAACGAAGAACAATCAATCACAATAAATGAATTGACTTTACATGGCATTTGTTCATTTTTTTCACTCACAGAGCAAATATATTGAACTCAATTGAATTTGGAAACTGTTTCATTCAATCAAGAATTTAATCAATACAAACGAATGATTGCTAAGCTAAGGTAGTTCCACGTCAACCTTGCGGTTATATCATAGATATAACCCACCCATTTTTTTGTCGGGTCTAATATGATCAATGATCACAATATCTAATGAAAGAGATTTGTTTTGTATAGTTTTTCGAACAACTTTTCCTTTGACGACAAACAAATCCAAGCTATCACTGAAGCTGCAGAAGGTTTCGAAGAAATGTAGTTTCTTTTAAAAAATTGTCAAAAACAGTCACAGAAGGTTGTGTCCGAGACACGACCGCATAGTTGACGTAGGATTACGTTAGGCTATCTGTCGCATGCTGATTTTGGATGTTTGAAAAAATATATTGTTAAACTCTTTGATAATGATCTGATGGCCCTGAAAAGGGCCGTTTGATTTGGTTGTTGGGTATTTTTTGTTCATTTCACCAGTGTTACAATCGAGCTTTCGGTATCAGTGATAGAAAGTTGTTTCAGCTCCGATGCACGTTTACGAGATTGGCGCTCATATTGCGTGAACATATATTCCGACATATTTACTCGCGTAAAACTTTATGGAGCAACAAAAACAACAATTCACTTCTGTTGTTTTTTGGCAGCGGTAGCTTTTTCGGAGCCGCTGCTGCTTATTTCTGTTTTTATTTTGGTGGTTTTCGTTGACACCATCACGTCGAGCTAAACGGCGAATAGCGAATTTGATACACTGGATATTGTCATGTAGAACCTTGCGATACGCTTCCTTTGCCTTCCTTGCCGCATGAAGTCATGTTGGTTGATGTTGATTTGATGTGACTACACTTAAAACACTAAAAACATATATGTTTACCGATCTGAGCGTCGAACAAAATGAGAAATCTGACTGAGCAGCAGCATCAGCAAAAAGAGAGAACATGCCTGAAACTTTCTGCTCATGATGTTTGCTGTTGCCATCAGTACTGGACCGATGCGGGACACAGCTCGATTGTTGATGTTAGGCCTCGATGTTTACCGCCGCTGCTGCTGCTACTGCCACTAAAGTTCGATATGAGACACAGCTCAATTGTTGGCCGCTCAGATTCGATGCTCATCTTGAAGTTCACTGTTGCATTTTCACGATTCCAAGAAGCGTGTGCTAGCACTTCTGATGGAGAGAGCGTGCCCGAAATGCTCCGCTCGCAATGCTTGCTGCTGCCACTAGTAGAGTAGTAGTAGTTTGTCGCTGCTTATACTGCCATAGAAGCTTGATGTGAGGCACAGCTAGCCTATTGACCACACAGCTTCGATGCTCGTCTATATATTAGCCGCGTCTACTGCTGCTGCTCTCCACTGTTGTCCGTTCCACGTCCGTTGTAAAAATGAATAAAATCCACGAACGCTCCATCCTTTTATATCATTTGGTATGTGTGAAGTAGGCGCCTCCTCCTCGATTGTCATGCAGCTTGCCGGTGAACGAACGAATCGGGCGCGAAAAAGAAATGACGTCAATTTCGATCAATCAGGTCTAGGTATCTTCTGTTTGGATAATGGTTGAGATTTTTTAATTGTTCGATTGTTAGTTACATGATATATATTATTTTATTCAATGTGAAAAAATATTATGGAGTGCCGACAACGTATGATACAAACATCTCATCAATCCATCATGAAATGAATGAGCAATAAGCGTTTGAAATTGGACGGGTCGCTCATTTATTTTCTAACGATCATTTATTTTCTAACCGGGAAGCAGTTGACATACTACGCTGCGCTTTTATGTACATGAAAAACCACTTTTAACATGCGGGGAAAAAATCTTATATGAAAATTGTCAGATGTCAATGTTGCCAAGCGTTGTTATCCCATCCGTTACGAGCGTCGTCTATAGACGACATCCGCGCGACGAGCTGTGTGTACGAGCGTCGTCTTTAGACGACATGAAATTCATACTGCTCTTCGATCACACCAGCGCGATGTGCATACTTTTCGGCGCAGTGCTTCGTACAGGGGTAGCACTTCGGCGGAGCACACTGCCGTAATGAAAGGGTTAAACCGACGTCGAACCGAATAGCGATGAACGCACCCATATCACGAACTTCGACAATTGATTTGCTATTATGGTGCTACTCGCCTGTGTAGTTCGCGCAAAGGCATCGGCAAAATATTATTTTAGAAAATTCCTTGAGGCATTTGTCTGAAACGTGCTGTGTATGACCGGAGCCGTTTCGCTATATATGTATATATGCATACATATGTCATTCGCCTCCCTTACCGCATCCAGTCAGGTTGGTTGATGGAAAGTATGTTTCTGACGTGATAAGTTTCCTGTTAGTTGCACATGATCAAAGAAAATGTAAAAGTAAACAGTATTTTTGATCGTAGTTTTATATCATTTTTATGATAAGTGGAAAACAATAAATTAAACTCTTTCGTTTCAAAGCAATATCGAAAGTCCTGAAAAGAACTGGAATGGTTAAATGGGTTGTATGGAATCTGCTGCGTGCTAATGTAATGAGGTTTCAGTCGGATGTAGTAGTTGTTAACTTTTTGGCAGCGGTAGTTTTTTCGGAGTCGCTGCTGCTTTCCTTGGCTTTGGCATCTTCGGCTTCTGTGCGTCGGTTTGCAAGGGTTTCGTTGACACCATCACGGTGAGCTAAACAACGGATAGCGGGTTTGATACACTGGATGTTGCCATGTGGAACCTTGCGATACACTATTCCTTAACCGGGTCCTTTGTCTTCTTTACCTCCATAACCGCATCCAATTGTACTGGTTGATGTGAACAGGAGTACCAGCAATGCACACTAGAAACACATATGTTTATCGATCTGAGCTTCCAACAAGAATAAGAAATCTGACTGAGTAGCAGCAGCAGCAGCAGCAGTAGAGAAATAGAGAATGCCTGAAACTCTCTACTCATGATATTTGTTGTTGCCAACAGTAGTGGACCGATGCGAGACACAGCTCGATTGTTGAGGTTCAGCCTCGATGTTTACCGCCGCTGCTGCTGCTACTGCCACTTATGTGAGACACAGCTCAATTGTTGGCCGCTCAGATTCGATGCTGCACTTTCATGATGCCAAGAAACGTGCTCGCACTTCTGACGGAGAGAGCGTGCCTGAAACGATCCGCTCGTGATGCTTGCTGCTGCCACTAGTAGTAGACCGGTTTCAACAACCGTTGCTACTGTTTGCCGCTGCTTATGCTGCCATAGAAGCTCGATGTGAGACACAGCTCGCATTTTGACCGCTCAACTTCTATGCTCGCCTATATATTAGCCGCTTTCACTGCTGCTGCTCTCCACTTGTTGTTGTCCGTTCCACGTCCGTTGTAAGAATGAATGAGATCCACGAATGCTCCTTGCTTTTATATCATTTGGTATGTGTGATGTAGGCGCCTCCTCCTCGATTGCCATGCAGCTTGCCGGTGAGAGAACGAATCGGGCGCGAAAAAGAAATGACGTCAATTTCGACCAATCAGGACTGGGTATCACTGTTTGGATAGGGGTTGAATTTTTTCAATTGTTCGATAGTTAGTTATATAATATATACTATTTTATTCAATGTGAAAAATTGTTATGGAGTGCCGTAATCGTTTGATGCAAAAATCTCATCAATCCATCATGAAATGAATGAGTAACAAGCGTTTGAAATTGGACATTTTTCACGATGCGATCGATTTTCATTTTTCAATTTGTACCCCAATATGTTCCCGAAAGACGTAATCCTACGTCAAAACGTCAATATGCCAAGCTTTCAAAAGTCATAAAAAATCAGATTTCATGATATTACGGCCAAATTTGGGATTTATTATCGAAATTTTACGAAAAATTACGAAACAGCTGAGGTAATTTCTCATTTTTGGCCTGATGGCCAGCGATTCCCCACGGTGCACGGATATCGCTGTTTAACAAGTACTATTCTGCCGTTCTACGCATAGTTGTCCCATGTTCCAAAATCAGCAACTGAGAAAAACGCAATCAAAGTTTTCAATCATATTTGTCTACCAGATGCTTCAAGCACTTCAAGCTTCAAGAAGTGCACCTGTGGCCGAGTGGTTAGCGTCTCACATTATCATGCCGTGTGTTCGGGTTCGATTCCCGTTCTGGCCGGGAGATTTTTCGTCAGAGAAATTTCTTCCGACTTGCACTGTGGTCACGCGTGTTCTAGAGCTTGCCCCTCGGAATACATTCAAGGCGGTGTTATTTGGCTTAAGAAATCTCAACTAAGTATTATTAAATGACGCTAGTTAATACATACGTTGAGACGGCAAAAGTTCCACAGGGAACGTTAACGCCATTCAAGAAGAAGATGCTTCAAGCATTTCTGTTTGGCAATACACCGGGTTTTTTTATAAACAGTAAACTATTATTTAATGGAATTTGGAAAGTTCTCCTCACTTGAATCAATCAGGCTTGATTACGATTTAAAAATACATGGTTGAACAACTATGCTTGGAATATCAACATGGCACAATTGAGCTTGATGTTGTTTTTTTTAAAAGCTGGGAACAGTTTTTCTGTGGTTTTCTGGAAGATTAGGCATGAAAACATCGTTTAATGAAAAAAAGTCTAATACCGAAGAAAATTTGCCACATAAATGACACTTCGAACTAAAAGGTGAAGATATGTTGCTAATGGTATTTTTAGAAAAGGTTAAACGTTTATTGAGCAGTTCCAAGAATCGGAAAGTGCCAATAAACATGTTTATTGCACACATTCAACGAATCGAAAAAGAAGCGTGAAAACGTCCTTCCACGCCACAAAATAACAGTAAACGTTTGTAACTTACAGTTTATCTTCCTTCGTCTCAATTTTCCCGTCTATTACTGTTGATCAATTATGTATGGTATCATCATTCCTTCCGAATCAATTTCGAATTCGCGAAGAAGAAAGATGAGACGAGTAACTACATTTGCTTCTGCTTAGATTTCCATTTTCGGAAGTCACAACGATATTTTCATCCTTCCGACTCATCCCAATTTTATAATCGTAATCCTCACTTTCCCCACTTTCAGTCACCCCCAGCTCAGCCGAGTAAACAAATGACAAACTGTATTACAAACTTGGCGAAAACTTTGTGCTATTTTAATTAGTTACACCATCTTTCCCTCTGTGCGCTCCGTCATCCGACTCATCGACTTGTTGGCCAAATCTGCACACCCACATTCAACTGGGCTGAAGTTGGCAATCAAGGATGGAATCACTGAAATTGAGAGTGATTATTTAGTCTATGAATCCCTGCACACTTAACTCGGGCCGTCTTGATTAAATTATCCAATCTGCCTCAACCTCAACGCAACGCAAGAATTAACTGTCTCCACTGTAACTTCTGTTTCTCCGCATCTCCCGGGGGGGAATCCATCGTGACATGTCCATATCGTACCATGGGAAGGCATTCTCAAAGCGAAACTTTTACTTTCCACCCACAAAACAACAACTTGACCGGCTCTGCTTCATCGTTTTTTTTTTCCTTCCCAGGCTCGCCTCCCCACTGCACCAGGGCGGTCTTCAGCTCGGCCCGTATCCGAAACGGCAGCATCGCACCGTCCCACTCAAAGCATTCGGGACTCTTCCCGTCGGCCATTTGCTACCAGTACGAATTCATCGGCGAGGGAGCCGAACGGATACAGGTAAATGAAATGGAGCACCTCCAGAGTCACAAGTCCCGACACACGTCAGACTAATCTTTTTTTTTTCTCCCCTAGATCATATTCTCCGAGTTTCGGTTGCCCTCCAAGCTGGAACCGAACGAATGCGGCGAGACAGATATCCTGATGGTAATTAGAACCCTTTCGCTGGTGTTCGTCCTTTTTTCTGACTGAAAAGTTTGACGAGAAGACTTGTCATAGGTCTGGAATTTTAAATGAATCTGGTTAGACACGCGAGCACGGTTTGCAGCCTTTGGCATTTAACGCCCGACTACATTCGCACGAATCCACAAAGTTGCTTGACTTGCAATAATTTTCCACCAAATTACGACGAGAATCACTTACCAAAGTTGGGGGAGCTTCATCTTCGCCACTCGGTATCATTCGGAGGTGAAACTTTCCCCGAAAAGTATGCCACTTTCGACGTAACAAAAACAAACCTCAAGAAGCGAGTAGTCCAAATTAAGTCTGCCGAACAAGTCGACGGACCGCCACTCCTCCCTTTCACATCGTGGCCGCGTACTCCTCCGCGAGGAAAGTTTTCCCCATGAAGCCGCCCTTCGCAGGCCACGTGCTCGTCGGGTTGATAAGGTACGGAACGAGAGTGGCAGAGGCTCCGTTCCGGTCTTCTTTTTTTCAGTTGGACCAAAAACTAAATGAAGGTTGGAACGAAGGTACGATTAGCTTTCTTGCACACACACACACGCACACACAGAGATGAAAATACTGCCACTTTTCCACTTCAAATGGTTTAAGAGTTTGCTTTTTGCTACGAACGGAGGCCGGAATGTGGCCATGGTCAAGTGCAAGAGAAGAAAAGTAAAACTTGTGCGGAGGTTGAGTTTAGCCTTTGAATTCAGTTGCTGGAAGTTGGCGTTAAATGACTAAACCATTAATAAAAGTGTTGGGTAAATGTTTGTTCTTTTGTTCGTTGAATGAATAAGGGACGAATCAAACAGCACGTATCGAGGCAAGGATCCGGCAGAGAGGAAATAGTTGAAATTACAATCGATAAGAGTGGAATGGAAAGAAATGGAATGTAGCAACCTTCCCAGCATTATGCATTTTCGATAATAGTCGTTCCTCTGCATTTTAATTCGAGACCCGATTTGAATGAAAAGTACGACTGTGAATGTGCTTTCAGAACTTTCAACCAACAGAACGCAATCACAATTGCTTAGGTTTCTCAGAGAATCATTTAATACTATAACTGATGGGCTTAGAATGCAAGGGGTGTAAGCGATTTGATCGATTTCTCTTCATCAACTTTTTCTTCAGTTAATAACTCAACTGCAAAAACGATTCAATTTCAGTTTGCTATAGAATCCGATAGATGAAGTTCTGACCTATCTTCGACATTGCCAAATACGGCTGGGAATGAGTTTGCAGCTAAGTTATGACCAAAAAGGAGAGTCGATGTAGAGAAACCGATCAAATCACTTGTATTCCCTTGTATTCTAAGCCCCTCAACTACAACCGAATAACTGCAACCAGAGTTATTTTTTAAGCATATGTTTTGGCATCCCGAATTATTACTTTAAATGAACTTAAAATTAACAGAAAATGTGTTACACTCCTATACTGGTATAGCATTTGTATAATATACTAGCTGACCCGGCAAACTTCGTCTCGCCCAAAATTTATGTTTCGTTGTCACATCCACGTTTTCTTACTAATGGGTCCAGCATCCCCCATGCCCTTAGAGAGGGGGTAGGTGTGTGGAACCATCATAGAAACGTTTATCGATCCATAAAACCTCTATATGCTAAGTTTGATTCCATTTGTTTGTTTAGTTTTCGAGTAGTTCAGCAACCTCCCCCCCTCTCTTTAGAGAGGTGAAAGGAGTGTCAAACCACCATAAAAACATTCATTGCTCCATAAACCTCCATATGCAAAATTTGGTTCCATTTTCTTTATTAGTTCTCGAGTTATGCATAAATTCGTGTTCCATTTCTATGGCAACCCCCCTTAGAAAGGTGGGAGGAGTGTTGAACCACCATAGAAATTTGTTTCGTGACCCTAAAACCTTCGCATCCCAAATTTGGTTTCATTTGCTTGATTAATTCTCGAGTAATGCAGAAATTTGTGTTTCATTTGTATGGCAGCCCCACCCAGCCCCATTAGTATGGCAGCTGATGTTCAGTTTGATAGAAAAAGATGTTTGCTCCGATACATACAAACATTGAGGGTTGCATTAAACCAATATAAAAAAAGCGCCTTCTATGAAAAAGTGCTTCGCAATTACATAAGGGGGTAGTCTATATACAAAAATGGATTTCTGTCTGTCTGTCTGTCTGTCTGATTTTTATGGACTCGGAAACTACTGAACCGATCAACATGAAAATTGGTATGTAGGGGTTTATGGGACCGGGGAAGGTTTTCGTGATAGTTTGAGACCCCTCTCCCCTCGTTAAGAGGGGGCTGCCATACAAATTGAACACAAATTTCTACATTACTCGGCAATTAATCAAGCAAATGAAACCCAATTGGGCATATTGAGGTTTTTAGGGTGCAATAAATGATTCTATGGTGGTTAAACTCTCCGCCCCCCTCTCTAAGGGGGGGGGGGGGGTCTGCCATACAAATGAAACACAAATTTTCTGCGTAGCTCGAGAATGAATCAAACAAATTGAGCCAAGTTTGGCAGGTGGAGGTTTTAGGGGGCAATAAATATTTCTATGGTGGTTTGACACTTCTCCCACTCTCTCTAAGGAGAGGCTATCATACAAATGAAACACACATTTCTGCATAATTCGAGAACTATCCAAGCAAATCGAGCCAAATTTGGGATGTGAGGGTTTTTGGGTTCGAAAAATGTTTCTATGATGGTGTGACACTCCTCCCTCTTCTGGAATGGAGAGGGGGTCCCGTAAAAATAATACACATATTTCATCCAAACATATTCCAACCAAACATGACAATTGAAATTTTTCGGAATACTCTGAAGGAAAAGAGGAAAATTGGAAAATTCGGAAAATTCAATTCGCAAATGTTCTACACTTACATAGTGACAGGCGTTGTTAGTCCAATTGATGCTTGCGCAAACGAAATTGATCTTTGTTCGGAAGTCGAAATGGATTTCAATGCGATATAACGCACTCCTAGATCTTCTTATATCTATATAAATAAAAATGGATCGCCGAATGTGTAAGAGCAAAACTCGAGAAAGGAATTGTCCGATTTAGGGCTGTCTTTATTCTATCATATTTTCTGTATCAAACATTTATTCCATGTAGCGGAGAAACATGTTATTTGCAAGTGGTTGAAAAATCTTGAACGAGAATTGTGTCTGAAAATAATCTGTTATTATAATGTTGAGTTTTGGTAGAAGTACTAGGAATTTTATAGTAAAAGGTAATTTTAAAGGGTAGATTAGAAGATCAATCAATGAACAGTTCTGCAATTGGACCCATGAACGTGCGCTTAGTAAGAAAACGTGAATGTGATTACGAAAAATAAATTTTGGGCGGGACGAAGTTTACCGGATCAGCTAGTACACTATAAACATCATAAAAACTTTGTAATTTTCGCGATTTTTTTCAACGAAAAAATAAATTCCTATGAGTGATCTGATATCACTGTTTTATTAGGTATATATTACTTAGGAAACAAAAAATATATTGGTATCAATTGGTTGAATAGCCGCAACCGGTTTGTTGAAAAGCCCCAAGTCTCTAGTTGCTAATACTACCATAAGGTGTTGAAATTATTCAAATTTTTATGTTTTGACGTAGGACTACGTCTTTCATTTCTATAATGGGGTATAAAATCAAAGTTTCGAAAACGAAAGCGTTACGCCGGAGACCGAGATTTTGAGCTTTAATAGCTCCTAAACAACTGAACGAAATGGTATGATAAACACTTCATTCGAAAGATAAAATGTCTACGCGTTCTATACTTGTTACTTTTTGATCCAAAAACTTGTTTCAATAGTCTTAAAATTGCTTTCAAAACAGGCTATTGAAATCACCAATCGGTATATAAGCGAGCTCAGTTCAAATTGAACAGCGATTGGAGCATGTTGTCGCTGTTGTGGTGAAGCTCTTCGTTTATCATGATTATCGCGGATGAACGGTGTCACCAAGAGCCTGTTTGTGCACCTTAGGCCAGACATGAATCCATCAGGAGGAGAATGATGCCACAAACGGTTCCCCGGGAAGATCTCGAAGCAGCCGCTACACACACATACACGCGCGGAATTCTTTCCGTTTGGATGCCATTCAGCATCGAGAAAGATCCGAAAAATAATCTGCCAGTTCCTCTGGGAATTTAAAAATACATTCATGTGAAAGAGTTTATTTGAATGTTTTCTATCCATGTAACACTGTGACCAAATACATTTGGTTTGGTGATTTTTCAATCAATCGCAATTAACAGGATAGCTTCAGAAGATTATTCTTCCCCATCAGTAGGATATTTCCGTATCCAATATTGTATGCGCCCGCAATCGATTATTGCTCTGTCGCCGAAAGTTCCGAGCTCAGAGAGTTCATTCCCCTCTAGTTTGCCTTCCAAATTGCCATCGTAAACCACACCTTCTCTCGATTCAATCACACACAAAAAGCGTGTGCTCTCTCACGCTAAGGGTCATGAGTTCAATTCTCACTCCCGACATTCTCTTCGACATTCTTTACACTTGCACTTGTGCTAAATTTTTCACAATACACGATCGGTCATTGATATGAAATTTCACGAAGCAACCAACATTAAAGTTTTTTAAATTTACTTTGCTAGAATTAATCGTATCACTCACCTTACTTGCAGTAGAAAAATGCCACTGACTTGCATATATTTGCTATGCCGATTTCTCCCAAGCACCTTGGCTAAGATGTCTCTGTTAGGGAACACATTTTGGTGGGAACAAAAGCTCCCCCTACTTACATGTATTTGCAATGCCGATTTTCCCCAGGCAGCTTGGTTTTGATGTCTCTGTTAGGGAACCGCCGCATGTGTCGTCATGTTTCGACCTATCAGAAGTGGGTATTTTCGTTAGGATAAGCGTTGAGATTTTTCAATTGTTCGATGGTTAGTTTCAGTTAGTTAGTTAGTTAGTTATAAAAAAATTGTAATGAGTTGTATCTAGCACACGACCGTAGTTTTCGACGTAGAACTACGGAAATATTTTATTCAATCCACTTGTTTATCACTTCGGATATTATTTTAGAATGCATCGAAATTTTTATAATATCTTTTTAGCTATTTAATTTGTTATTACTTCGGTACTCGACTCGACTTGAAAGAGTCGAGTGGAGTCGGAAGCTATCAGCACTCGTTTATTTGGTTTAATTTGCATCAGACTTTCTCCTTCCTACTCAGATATCGATCACAAACTATGAACCCTTTTGCTTCTAAATTCCGTTTGAGATGTGATCGAACCCCATAACATGCAACAGTGAGGTTACCCTACTGAAATTTGAAAACATACTTTCATGAATTATACGTTTATCTAAATAAATGCGGTGTATATCTATATTCCAAAATTTTGGATACTCTTCCATATCCGCACTAGCCCAAAAAATTCTCGTATGCTGCTTTTCTTTGTCGTAGTACACCTCGATGCAGAGGGCTTCCTCTCCTTGTATCGATCTGTGTGTGTATGTGTGTGAAATCAGCATTAGGCATGGATGATATCCGCTCGTTGTGTTATGCTAGCTCACTCGCATCTGTGTTTTCGTTCTATTCTATTTTTGGTTTCCGCCTCTAGCCCGAGAAGGGCCCTTGTGGAAACAAACTCTATTCCATACTCCTCCTTCACCCGACAAGAAAACAATCCTCTCCCGCTCGACGCTCTGCGGCAACCATGTTGCTTCGATGACCACCAAACAAGAAGTGGTGTGGCTTCAAATCGCGGATGGCTTATTTAAACCAAATATGTTGAAAACGGGCAGAAACTAGTGTATCAGTTGCTCGTTATTGACAGCTCTGTTCGGGAATGCACACAAATCGGCAGAACAAATGTATGGGAATACGAGAATGCTTCCAGTTTTCATTAATTTAAACTGTTTAGGCATTAGTGTATTGTGCTGTATAGTATATCAAACGAATCTTGGAGAATTTCCGATTCCATTGGTGTGCAAAGTATCAGAATTTGTTCGCTGTGACGCTGTGACAAACTGTTTTCTGATATGGCACCCTTCCTGAAAGACGTAGTTCTACGTCAAAAAAAATGTTATGGAGTGCCGAAATCGATTGAGGCAAAAATTTCATCAATCCATCATGAAATGACTGAGCAATAAACTTTTGAAATTGGACAATTTTAACGATGTACTCGAAAACTGCACTAAAGTAGACATCCCAGAGCACATTTTAGGTCAGAAATATTTTTTTAAATTTTTTCAAGTTTCCAGAGTGTACTACCCCCATAATAAGAGTACCGAGCTTTCAGTTTCTAGGCTACAGAAGCGGCATGTATCATGTTCCAATTTAACTAATTTCTTTAGGTGATATTTACTTGGACAATGCCCCGTCACTAGGCCACTGCAAGTGCATAAATCTATTTTATTAGACTGAGAAGTCTATCAGTTGCTTTTTAACATGGTGATATAAATGATTTAGCTTGTCGGGTTACTGTACTATCTTCCAGGAGTCTCCAATCTTTGCTCTTTAATTCGATTTTGAGCGTACATTCAGGTGCTCTATAAAATGGTTCTGGTCCTAGGAATGGTTTTGATGATCCACATCCAGCCAACAAACTGCTTTTTCTTTACCTTCAATTTGTCAGTGCCCAGGAACCCATAATAGGCTCACTGTACTTTTTCCAACCACCTCTTGAAGTAGTTGAGTACACTCCCAAGCACAATATCATCTGCAAAGCCTGTGATTTCAAATCCTCTCCTTTCAAGAAGTGACAGTAGGTTATCTACTACCAATGACCACAACAAAGGTGAAAGAACCCCTCTCCTTGTAGGCATCCTTTCGCAGTTTTTACCGTAACTGTGGACCCTTCCTGACCGCACATTATTTCTCTTTTTTGTAGCTTCCATTCTAAGGAGTGTATCGTCTCAGTCGAACATCAAAATAAAACTGGAAACGGTCAGAAAGTGTTTACAAAAGTGAATTTAATTACGGAATATTAAGTTTACATAGCAATAAACTAAAAAAGCAAGCTTATAGTTGATTTCTAAAAAATGATCGCACCTTAGATTTAACTCCACTCATCAAATTCTGCACAGTAGTATTTGTGCACTTTCTGGACGCTGCAAACCAAATCTTCTTGAACTCTGGCATATCTTTAGACACTGTACCCTTCTTCTTGAAATTGGCAGCTGGAGACATTCAGGTGGGTTGAGGTTTTCCAAAAACCATTGTAGAGTGGATTGGCATAATGTGCAGATGCCAAATCCGGCCAGGATAGAGGAGGAACCTCGTGCTTTCTATAAAGTGGAAGCAATCTCCTCTTGAAGCATTCTTCCAGATAAATTTGAGCATTTATAGGCCCTTTTGTGAAACAAGTTGACGAACGCATGTCACACCTGCAAATGGCTTGCCAAACGAGCACTTTTTGGCCGAATTTTTCCATCGCAGTCGTATCCGCTAATGGTACACTCTCTCCAATAAACTTGGTGTAAAATTGAGGTCCTGGCAACGTTCTGGAATCTTCTTTGACGTATGTTTCGTCATCCATGAGAATGCACTGGTTGAGATTGTTCAAAATACGCGCATATAGCTTTCGAGCTCGTGTTTTAGTGCGATCTTGCTGCTCCGGTGTTTGTCTGGCCAGTTTTTTGCTTTTCTTAGGCCTCTAAACCATGTCTCTGTTTGATCCGCTGAATCATCCCAACACTGGTTTTGAATTTCTTGGCCAAATTACGAATAGATGCAGACCTGTTCTTCTGAATGTAATTTACAACTTTTCGGTCCAATTCGGTGTTACTGCACTGCACTCCAGGTGTTCGTCCACTTCTGCTGAGATCCTCGAAAGAACACTCATTACCGAACTTTGCGACGATTCGTTTAACACTTTCTGGACAAACTTTGTTTTTTTTTGCTATTTTGTGGTATGTGACACCCTTGTCGGTGCGCCAATTGTGCAGAATTTTATTTTTAGTTTCCAAATCAATCCGCGACATTTCGAAAACAACTTTATGACCGCGTTATTTGACATGTACACGAAGCGTGCTCTGATTACACGACAAAAAAAGTTCACCCGTTTGTGTTTAATAACGTGTTAAATGTTTAAGACTACTTACAACAGTTTCATCACTGAATTGTGGGATGCATTGTCGAATGCTCCTCCAATATCGTTACTAGTGTATGAAACGCTGTTGTAGTTGATTTTCCCGACGGGTATGCAAATTGAAATTTACTGAGTGAAGTCGATTCCAAATATTTCGTATCGATATAGTCATCAATTAGTTTTTCCATTAATTTCAGTATATATGACGAAAGACTAACTTGCTTAAACGATTCTGGCCCTTCCGTCCTCCCTTTTGAGGGTACCTAAACCATTAGAATGATTATTTGCCAAAACTTTTTGTAATCTTGCAACGGCTTGAGTACTTTCAATATTTTCACATGTGTGCCTCCAATTTTTACGTTTATATCTTCTGACCCCTTTTTATACAAAGTGAGTGCTTTCCTATATTCATCCCATTATGATGAACGCTTTGCTCGACTAAACATTTTTCGAGCGTGTTTTCTTAGATTTTATAGCCTAGCATTCCACCATGGTACATCCCTGGCTGCTGATCGAACCTTGACTGGGCAACTCTTATTGTAAGCTTGAATTATTCTGTTTGTGGCTTAAATAGAGGTTTTTTCGAGTTCCTCGCTCGTGTTAATACATTTCTCCGGGAAGCAACCCCCCACTTCTAGTTAGGAATGGTAAAGATCCCAGTTTGATTTCCTGGAATCCCCCTGAAAGTTTCTGTAGTAATAGTATTCACTCTAAAATCCAACATGATGTGTTTGTAATCGGACAACGATATTGCTTCAGAAACATGCAAATTAGAATGTTTTCAGAGACAGTATTACTGCAAAATGTCAAATCCAAAACTTCCTGCCGTATGGAGCTCATGAAAGTACAGTTGGCACCTTCATTACAAATATTTATATTGTTGGTTACCAAATATTATAATAAATACTCACCTCTTGTGTTGATATCTGTGCTGTTCCATATCGTATAATGTTCGTTCGAGTCGCACCCGATGATAAATGCTTTTTTTTCTGAAATCTCTACAGAAATGCTTCGACACCAGGAGGAGGCACTTCGTCTACATCTTCTGGAAAATATTCCGTTCACAAGGATAGCAAATCTTGGGGACTGCTGTGTTTCATCATATATCAACTTACATGATTTAGATTCAATTCTCAATATTTTTCCATTTTTTGTCCATGGCTCCTGGATGGAAGCAATATCCAGTTTGCTTTGAATAAATCACTTGCAAAGTACAGCGCTTGCACCCTTTGCGTGATGGAGATTTATTTGGATGAACTTGATACCGTCGTGACTATTGTGACGATCATGTGAATCATTATTATCTTCCCGAATCTATCACCATTCACTCACCGCCCGTCACCGCCTACCCACACTTTCGTCTTCCTGCTGTCAATACTAACCAGCGTATCCCTTTCCAGGTATGCTTATTATTAACGGTGAGGGGTCAGACATCACACCCATCTCTTCTTTTAGATTAACAAGGAACATAATCCATCACATCAGTCTGCTCATTGGTCTCTCCAACATCTTGTTCCAGACAGAACATCGGTTCCGATCCGAATACCTTTACAATAACTTCGGAATTCTTCACACCCGAAACGTAGTTGAGAACCATCTGTCATCATGTACTAAAAATATAGGAGGTTGTGTCCAAGACACAACAGATCAACTGCAGAAAACTTTGCCCCCACCCATGGAATTATTCTAGATTCTAGAAACATTTGATACAGTCATATGTTCTAACAAATCAAAATCATATATCCTGACCTAAACAACTTACTGTACATACCAAGTGTAACTAGCATCAAATCTCGAACCGACACAAATGATAAAAAATCAGCAAAAAAACGAACAATATCCTGTGAATTGAAGAATGCGATCGATAAGGGTCGCATCGAGTACCATTGCTTGAAGTATCATACATAATACCTGTCATTTGTGGATAGGCGCCTATTCCGAACCCCGCCAGTCAAGTGCGGTTTGAAAAATTCACACCTCTCAATCCCGAACCCAAGGCACTCGATCCTGATTCCATTAATAGTAGAGTACGTGAGCGCACCGTCTCCTCGTTAACCCTCATATGGTGGCTTCGCTCCAAAGTCCAAACGAATGAAACGGTGAAATTTTCACAATCCTGTTGCTTCCCCGTTCCCCGCGCGGCAATCGTGGTAAAGTGCTTCTTTCCGTGGAATTCAAATCGAAATGATCCCCACATAAGCTCCCGGGTACTTCTCTCCCACCGAGCGTCAGCGTCACAGGAGGCCAACAAAGCGACATCTCCAACGGCAAATATTTGCATTTTCCTCCCACGGATCCACTTTCAAATGATTTGCGAACAGCAGCGATACGGCTGCAGTGGCGCTGCAGCAAAATGGTATCACAGTTACACTCCCCACACATTCAGTCACATTTCCACAATAATCCACTAAGTGGGGGGAAGTGAGATGTGCCAGATGGAAGTCTGAACGAGCGTCGCCCCGTCCATGATAATGTTGCAATTCCATCCTTGGCGAGAGAGAAAAAAAAATGTACCGGATAATACATTTTAAGAGCTTATTCCAAGTTGTCATCGCAATCAGTTTGCTCAGATCTCGGACAGCATTGTTATCCTTGCGGCCGAGGGGGTGGAAAAATTGCCCTAATCTATTCGCTAATGATTTTCTCCACTTCACAGGTGCTTTTTCAACTGGACGGTAGAGATGAAGTGGTCGAGACACTCTGCGGGGACACGCTACCCAAGCCCATCCTTTCCAACGGACCCCGGCTTCTGCTGGAGTTCCGTAGCAGCTTCAACAACACCGAGAACAAAGGATTCACAGCGGATTTTTTCTTCCTGACAAGTAATTATGCGATTGTCCACTGGAAACTGACAGCACAATTGATGGTCATTATTATTTTGCTAGATTTTGGCATCTCTGCCGGACACCAACCGAACCAATCGGAATGCACCTTCCACTTCTTCAAGAATGCCTCCAACCAGGGCTGGATCCAATCGCCAAATTTTCCCGGTGCCTACCCAAGGTCAGATCACTATTTATTTATCTATCTCACCTTCAGTTCCTAAACACGTCGTCACCCGAACTAAATCGAATACCACGCGGCCATTGTTCTGCGTTTCTTTCGAATCTCGAAGGGGAGAGAGGTAGAAATGAAAGCAACCATATTTTTAGCCACAACACGATGCCCATCAAATGTCACTTTCCGTCATAGTTGTTTTCTCAGCAGATGCCATCCTCACGACCGTCACCAGCAATGTCGCATTCTAAGTGGGGAAAGCGGAATGATTTCTTCTTCTCTTCTATTTTCTTTTTTCCGCCGCTGAACTGGACCATAACAACAACAACAACAACGACTCACACACACACACAGAAATATTCGCTGCAACTACTTCTTCTATGGTGACCCGCTCGATTATGTCCTCATCCGGTTTACCTATTTCGACATCGAAGGAATCGCCCCGTAAGAGAACAAGACGAAAATTACATGCCTCTGTTTTTTTCTGGTTTATTTTTGTATCGCTTCTCTGTCCGGTCCTCAGTTCGCTTTCAGTGGGGTCAAATGTAGCAACTATGGCAACCAATTTGGACGCGAGGAAAACCATGACCTACTTGGTAGTATGGGTACCACCATGTCGCATCCGCTGCACACTCGAGTTGGTTTTGGGTGGGAACTGTTTTGACAAAGTTTGACAAGGTTTCATGGAATTGTTATAGGATTGTCCAATTTGGGGTGTTTTTACGCAACTAGTAAATGCAAATCGATTTTTCCTCATGAAAATCACATATAATCGATACGAGTTTGGGTTTGTTGAAAAGCCCCAAGTCTGTAGTTGCTAATAGCTCTCATAAGGCGTTGAAATTATTAAAATTTTTATGTTTTTTAACGATTTTCCTCAAAGAGCAATTATGATCACGGTTTGACCACCTCTGATCATGATTTGTCCAAAAAACGATCATGGTTTCTCCGGTTTTAGAAATCACCATTTTTGAATGAAAACATTCGAATTCTCAAGAAGATGTTGCATTTATCATTGCGTGAGTTTACTGTCATCATATTGATCCTTTCATAATTTAGGCTTTCTTCAAAATATTGCATTTTCTTGGGCATTTTAAAAGTGTTCACCTCAAGCCACTCAACATAAAGAAACTTTATTTCTGCTATGCGCGAAGGACACAATAAACAAACTGCAGCGCGCCAAGCGGTTGCCATAGAAATCATGTGGACAAAACAACATTAGTGAATTGGGCAACTCATGATCAGAATTAAGGTCATCTAAATGCATTAACTTAAAGGTTTAGCAATGTAAATATGATATAAATGGTGTGCAAGCATGATGTTTACAATAATTGTAAGTGTTATAATCCAGAAAAGGTCTGAATACGAGCCAAATAGTCATATGGTGTTAAAAATCATTAAAAGTTAGCTCAAATGACACCAATAGAAAGTGTATTTTATAATCCCTTAAAACATATGTTTCCGTAAAAATATACTATAAAACTACTGTAAATCATGAAAAAGACAATTTTATTTATATGTTTTGAAACATTCGAATACCTGATTTGACAAAGGTATGCTTAATTAGAGCCTTCAAAAAAGTAAACAAACTTTGATCATATTTTCGACGTTTTTAAAAATAATGATGGTCCCACCTCATTCCGCTACAAAGGTTTGAGCTGGACGAGTTATCTAAGATAATATTTGAGTTTTCGTTTATATCATTGAACTAAACCAGTATGCAAGATAATAATAAAAAATAAGAAGAAAACGGACTGGTTTTGTCACAAGCATAAAATTTTTTTCAAATGAACAAATTGAGGCATTACGTGAGTGCGATTCGTCGATGGCATGTCAAGAAAATTTTCAACCCGAAAAAAACCTTGACCGATCGTAAATTGAATCCAATGCCTATGTCCGTATCAGTCGTGAATTTACAAGAGTCTTTCCGCTTTACTAGAATCCCGATAACGGTCTGCTGTGCGATCGTTCTTAAGTCCAGATAGCTGAACAATCTGGACTCTCTCTTGAAAATTTAGTTCTCTTTTGCATATGTTTATTCTCAGTTTTCTATGCCTGTCAACGCGCGCGATGCTCAAACTATTGACCCATTCCAGCGTGACGTGACAACGGTTTGACTCACTAAAAACAGGTTTTTTTTTCGTTTTCATGTATAAATCACACGATTTCCAAATGATCAACAATTTTAAAGTGAAATTGAGAAATTTTCCTACAAGAATCTTCAGTTGGAGAATATTTTGCAGTTGAATTCGCTTGTTGCCAGCCCAATACTTTTGTGACGAGACAACACCTGTCTTTTTGCGGGTTCCGACTCTTGAACATTAATGTTGTATTTTCAGTTCCGTTTCAAAACATACAAATAAACTTTGTTCTATGATTTGTCAATGAAATATGAACGTAGATTCCTGTATACACAGTTTTTCAAAAATCTCGCAAGAATATGCATTTTGACGACATGCATTTTGTGACGTGACAACGTGCTCTGTGCGAATAAACAGTCTCCACGAAGCGTTGTCACGTCACACAATCAATAAGTTGTATTAAATAAGAATTTCACCGTATTGTAGCAAGTGATATACTATTTTTTATGTTTTTTATTACTCTGAATACTTCTTACTTTCCTCTGAGATCTCCCCTTCCCCTTCCAAAAGTCCATTCTATAGGGGAAGGTGGTCCTAACGCAACCGGTGGTCCTGAATCTACCATCCTTTGCATCTCAGGAACGGTGCTTGCTACTGAATTTTCAATAGTGTCAAATGATAGGTGTCATAACGCTGACAATTTGATAATATGGTGACTTTTTTCTGGCTCTCTTTATTCTTGCGTTTTAGCGCCATTTTACGTTTTCATTCCTTCAAAAACAAAGAAGAAATATATTCGACCTGTGTGCAAAATGAGTTCTATGTTCTTTTAGATTGTGAAACATTGTGAAACAAGGCAATTTAATTGTTTAAGGTATCTTCATCAAAATAAGCTGTATAAATTGAATCTACCTGTTACCTGTAATACACGGTATGTCTTTATTTGGGAAAAATCGTAGTGGTCCTAAACCGACCATGTGCATTTGTATGGGCACTTTCTTTGTAT
Source organism: Toxorhynchites rutilus septentrionalis (assembly GCF_029784135.1). NCBI lineage: Eukaryota > Metazoa > Arthropoda > Insecta > Diptera > Culicidae > Toxorhynchites > Toxorhynchites rutilus. The sequence continues at coordinate 11,174,791 of NC_073744.1, read as the reverse complement.
AACTCCACACACCTTGCTCCAAGGCTAAGTTCTTTCCACTCAAACATTATCTCCATTACCTCACTTAAATCCTATCTCTCACTAACACACATTTTGTTTTTGTATTCGCGCACCCATTGATATATGTCAACTTTACCATTCACGATCATATTGTGGGATTTCATGCCATTCCCGGTTTTTATATCCATTTTTAACGAACCGGAAGTCACCATCCTCGATTCCAAAATGGCATCGGAATACGATATTCAATTTCCGCTGGTAAGCCCATATCGTATGGGGTTTCCATATTTTTTAGCATTCAATACTACCATCATCAAACCGGAAGTTGAAATAAGATTATATTTTAAATTATGGAATCTCGTTTATATATTGTTGATAAAACATAGGAGAAAGATCATTTGCATGTTTCGAAACGGAACTGTAATTAATTAAATTAATCATTAATGTTCAACAGTCCAATTCAAGTGTTGCGGCGTCACAAAAGTGTTTGACTGACAACAAGCCAATCTAACTATAAAATATTTTCCAACTGATGATTCTTGTTGGAAATTTTCTTAATTTTACTATAACATCGTTTAGTTTTGTGTGCTTTATTCATGAAAACGCGAAAAAAAAGTGTTTGTAGTGAGTCAAAATGATGTTACGTCACACTGGAATGGATCGTATACTTTCGTGACGTGACAACAACTCCTGGAGACAGTTGATGCTCCTCTATTTGTGGACCGATCTAAACAAAATTTTGTGGGTTGTTGACCTTCATTGTTTGCTCAGAGAATCCCAAGTATAGAAATGTTTGAACCTATGTACATCTGATAAGGTAAAAAATACTCAAATGCTTGTTTCTCATAAATTACAAAATGAAACGTAGGTCTACCTACGGCTCTTCACACAAGCATTTAATCACCCATTCAATGGTATATAGACATTGAAGTTTGGTTAAGCGTGTGCAGAGATATCTCAAGAAACATAAAAATAGTGAAAACCTGAAACATGTTTAGTATAATTATGTAGTTTTTTAAATTCGATTGTGTCACATTTACCCGAAACCCACTCACCCGAATGACAGTAACCTGAAAGACATTCACCCGAATTCCACTCACCCGAATGTAACAAATACCCGAAAGCGACAGCTACCCGAATGTAACATCTACCCGAATTGACACTTACCCGAATGCGACATTTACCCGAATGCAGCAATTACCCGAATGTAACATTTACCCGAATGCGACAGTTACCCTTATGTAACAATTACCCGAATGTAACATCTACCCGAAAGCGACACTTACCCAAAAGAAGGATATATTCAAATAATACACAAATTTTACTATATTTGTATTTGTATTTGTATTTGTATATTTCATTCTGATCAGTGTTATATAAAGATCTCATTTGTCTAATACTTTCATTTCCATTCAAAAAGTATTTTTAGGGGAAGTACAATACGAGAAATACTGGCATTGAATAAAATCCTTTTCAAAATAATGAAAAGTGAAAGAATGCAGTTTTATAACGTATTATTAAGTCCATCCATTCTTATGGATGAAGCAGCCCGTTTACGAGCGTCGGACGCCATACGTTTATCTGGTGTATCACGTTTGCAACCAGGCAATCAAATGGCATGACATGCATAATTAACCGGGCAAACGTAATGGGCAATCGGTGGAACACAGGTTTGCTTGCGAGAGGGCTTGGTGCCGCCTCAATTCCTTATCCTCGTTAAATGGGAACTTCACCCCCATTACATTGATCTCAAAATAAATTTCACCACGAAATAATAAACTCATGATAAAAATTGCGCTGCGGCGGCAAATACATAAGTACCATTTTTTCTTATCTATTTTTTTCACATTTTCATTTAAAAAAAATTATGTTAAAGTTACCTGTTTAATTTTCGGAATATTTCATAACCCATGCTCATTTCTGAATGATCTCTTGGTCTTAAAGAGGAATACGGAAAGGAAAGAAGACAGCATGTCAATTGTGCCTACACTAATTTCTAAAAATGACACAGCGAAGTCTTCAACATCTTTTTCGAATTTCCTCATTACAATTTGTCAGAGTACTTCGTAACTTCCTAACAGCAGATTCGACAAAACTCATAAACTGATTTGTCGGAATTTTTCCTTCTTCATTCGGGTAAACATCCCATTCGGGTAAATGTCGCATTCGGGTAAACGTTGCATTCGGGTAAATGTTCATTCGGGTAAATGTCTATTCGTGTATATGTTGCATTCGGGTATTTGTTACATTCGGGTGAATGTCATTCGGGTATGCGTTACATTATGGTAAATGTGCTTCGGGTAAACGTGTTTCGGGTGAATGGGACACAACCTTTAAATTCACCTCTCTCAATGGTTGGTGCATAAAAATTGAATTTGTTACAAAAAATTTATGGTATAACTAGTGCTTAACGTTTTCAATTTTCTCCTAAAACTAGATTTGAAATTTGGTTCCCTGGTGTATAACCTCATGGAATGGGTCTATTGTAGACTTCACAGTAATTTTAAAATAAATAACAATTCAACAACTAAAGCCAATTAAATACCATCATTATTATAGTCTTCAAACATTAAAAAACAACAAAAAAGAGGCACACAGATACACATATACAAACAAAAACAGTAATCTATCCGTCAATACTTCGTCAATCCACAGACTATAGAACAGGTTACAAGTCTAAATCATTTTTCAAGAACTCCTTGCAAATAGTTCGGAATGTTCTTATGTTCGATGTTGTCTTTGCTTCAGTCGGCAGTGTGTTGTATAAACGATAGCCTTTATAATAAATTGAGTTTTGTGTACAGGACATCCGGAAGTCCATCATTCTGAGGTCACTTGCTTGCCTTGTATTGTATCGGTGAATATCTCTTCCAAAAGTTATAGTATTCTGTAAATAGTTTGGTGTCATACCATTTATCATTTTAAATATAAAATTGAGTGTACAATATTTTATACGCTGACCGACTGACATCCATTGTAGGCATTCTAACATAAAGCTTCGTGGAGTTCGTCGTTCGCATTTCAATATCAAACGCATGGCTTTACTTTGTAGCAGTTGCATCATATTTTCGACTGGACAAACCAAAATCATTAACCTTAAGGCCCATTTATACGTTGCTAGTAGCTGACTTGACAATGAGCAGCTACTGACCCGGTGGACTCGCTTGACAATTGGTTGACTCGCCTTGTCCGTTCACATAGTGTGAGCTGCTGGCGAGAAACTAGATACTACGGCACGGGTTTACCTGGGATGCCAGGCGATTTTTCAAATGTCCATCAAATAGTCAGAAACAGCAATCAGGTCCGAATTTGTCAAATGATTGGTCCGAAATCGACTTCTTTATTGGTAGTTTTCATCTTAGGTTTTCAGTTGAATGTATCATTACACAATTTTATAGAGATTACAGAGCAGTGTTGAGAATAACACCTGAACAAGTGGAAAAACTGTTGAATTTAATTGCTCCACAAATACAACGCCAAGATACACTCATGAAGGATGCTGTACCTGCAAGAGTGATAATATAAATGACATTAATATGCCTTTCTTCTGGAATATTGTTCAGATTGTTGTCGATATTTTTTAGAATCTCGAAAGCATCCATAGCTAAGATAATTCCGGAAGTATGTGATGCTTTAAATGATAGTCTAGAAGACTTTTTAAAATTTTATTCACACGCGTCAAAAATTAAAATAATGAATGAAAATGTACTTTTTTAAATCGAATATGTATTCTGTTTCTTAGAACCTTACTTTTTTTCGCAAGTTGTGAGTGAATTTTGAATGAAAATTGTGCCTGATAATGATTCTATATTAGACATTCTCCAGAAAACTATCTCAAAAAGAAAGCGTGCCCCGCCAGCGTGCAAAACGGAATAACAATGATTTCGTTAAGAAACTATGAGGGTTTTATTTGTTTTTCCAATAATTTTCAAGTCTATAAATATCTTCGCATATTTTCAAATATCTTAAAAATAGAGACATTTCTTTACATTTGGCATCCCTGATTCGAACGCTAAATTCTGTTTTTGACGTTTTGAAGCATGCGAGTGCGAGTAAATTCAAAAAACTTTGAAGTAGCTCGCACGCCGGATCACACATGACAATAACTGGCATGATGTGTTCACACGGTGTGAGTAGCTGCACTGCAGTAACTGACTAGACCGACTCGTATGCTTGCTCGCACCGTCTGAACCCGGCTTTAGTTTCAACCGATCTCCTTGTATGTTGTTTGTACCGTCATTATAATTTACATACATATCACATAAAACATAATTTGTACACCCAAAATTAATTTTTAAGCATATGTTTGGGCATCCCGATTTATTACATTACTAGCTGACCCGGCAAACTTCGTCCCGCCCAAAATTTGTATTTTGTTACCAATACCTTCGAATATTCACGTTTTCTTACTAAGCGCAAGTTCATGAGTCCAATCGCAGAACTGTTCATTGATTGATCTTCTAATCGACCCCGTTAAACTTACCTTTCACTAAAAAAAATCCTAGTACCTCTATCAAAACTCATCATTATAATATCAGATTATTTTCAGACACAATTCTCGTTCAAGATTTTTCAACTACTTGCAAATAACATGTTTCTCCGTTTGGAATAAATGAGCCCCCCTTAGAGAAGGGGGTGGAGTGTCTAACCACCCTAGAAACATTTACTGCACCCTAAAATCTCCACATGCCAAATTTCATTTCATTTCCTTGATTAATTCTCGAGTAATGCAGAAATTTGTGTTTCATTTATATGGCAGCCTCCCCTAAGAGAGGGGGGAAGAGTATCTTACCACCATAGAATCATTTATTGCACCCTTAAACCTCCAGATTTGGCCCTCCAGATTTGGCCCTCCTAATTTGGTTGCATATGATTGAATAATTCTCGAGTAATGCTGAAATGTGTGTTTCATTTGTATGCCAGCCCCCCCTTAGAGAGGGGGGAGGGGTCTCAAACCAACATACCAATTGTCATGTTGATCGGTTCAGTAGTTTTCGAGTCCATAAGAATCAGACAGACAGACAGACAGACAGAAATCCATTTATATATATATATATATATAGAAGAAGATATGAGCTTAAAAATAACAGAAAATGTGCTACTCTTCGGGTATAGCAAACATGTAAATATAAAAGCAATGTGAGTGAGCAAAACAAGAGACGTATTACAAATGAGCACGCATTAAAACGATTCGCATATTTGTCAAATACACGGCCCAGACCGAAATAGCTTCACGTTTATACTCGCCGACACCAAATTGCAACACGGACAAAACGCTGTAGAAAATTACACATTGGGTTTTTTCTCTTTAAAATTTGGGTAGAAGTAGTTTTGAGTGTATTGTTTACACTGTATTTTTATCGCTGTCAGTTTTTCAAAAGTTGGAACAAATTGCGTCACCCGAACAGCAACGTCGCGAATTGATTTTGCGCAAGCACCTGGAAAATCGTCAATTCTCTAATTGGGACATCGAAAAACCACTCGGAATCGTGCAGTCAACGGTGGGTCGTGTGATCAAACGTTACAATGAAATTCTGAACATCGAAGAAATGCGGTCAGAATGGATGTTCTATCGGTGATCAGAACCACAAGGGTGTCGTGAAAGCGTTCAAGCGGAATCCCAATGCTTCGCTCAGGGATGTAACCGAAAAAGTTGAATCTGTACAAGTCTTCAGTTCAGAGAGCCAAGGACCAGGAGGGAATACATACGTACAAAGTGCTGAAGACAGAGAGTCAAGGGCCCGGAAACTATACACCCGGATTCTGACGAAGCCTCGTTGTCTCTTCATGGATGATGAGACTCACGTCAAGGCGGACTTCTGACAGCTTCCGGGGCTACTGTTCTTCACCGTCCAGCACAAGTTTGATGTTCCGGAGGAAGTGAGGAAGCAGAAACTTCAAAGTTTGTCACGAAATACATGACTTGGCATGGGATCTGCTCATGTGGCAAGCGGAGTGCGTTCGTGACTAGCAGAACTAGCTAAACGGGCAGATGTACCTCAAGGAGTGTCCACAGAAGCGTCTGCTTCCTCTGTTGAAGTAACAGAAAATGTCCTGGAGTGGTACGAAGTACGAAGTAGCAGATACTACGGAAGCATCCCAAGAAGGTCACATCTAAGGAAGGCATGAAGAAAAAGTGTGTTTCCGTGGAGAAGAACCTGCAGCCAAATGTTGTACAGAACCTTATGAGTGGAGTTAAGCGTAAGGTGCGAGCATACGGTAATGGTATTGAAGTTGAATGAACTAAATATGCCATATTTTACTGTCTGAAAGTTTGAAACGGTCAACTCGTAAATTTTCTACAGCGTTTTTTCTGTGGTGCAATTTGATGTGGGACACCCTTTAGCAGTGAAAAGTTGTGGGTGTAAAGATATTGGTCATTTAAGCAACTTTGCATACTTGAAATATTGAAAAAAAATTAGTGGACTACTCTTTGAGAAGGGTCAAAAAAAATTTCCTAATTTTTTATATAAAATTATAACTCAAATACCCACTATAATACCCACAAAATACTAGTCGAAAGATAAAATGTAAGAAATTGTTTGAATATTAAAAAAAAAATATTTCTTTTTTTGAAAAAATCACACTGAAAAAAAATATTTTAGAAGCTAAAATTTATTATTCTCAAAAATGATTTTTTTTTTGTAAATTCTCAACTAAATATATATAAGTTACCGTCAATTCCAAACGGCAACACCAGCCATGCACCAGCTCGAACAACCTAAACAGCGGCATCATCACTTTTGGCCAAACGTCCCATCTTCACTGAAATAACATATTCAACGTAGACACCACAACACGAATCAGCATAACAGGCAACGGTACGCAACTCGAGAGTGTAGGTATCAAATTCCCTTCGGCTCATTGAGTAGGCATAAATCATAAGTCATGTAAACTGGAAGCGATAATAAAGTTAGTCTTAATCTTACAGTGAACAAGTGTAGTTCTTTTTTAAAAACGCTCTCCTTTAATTTAAAAACGTAAGTTATATATATATGAATAGCCCTTACAATTTGCAACAAGTCACCTCAGAAGATATGTACATTTAAACGGAAAAAGTTTTTCCAACAACAATATTTTCATGGTTTCTTTGAAAGGATTACAACAAATCCTAATTTTGTTTAAATTCAAGATAGCAATATAGTGTATTCGACAAAAGTTTAGATCTAATGAAAATATGAACTTTTGTTGAAGACGTCAACATCCTATTTATAACATATTTCTAAGAATAAAAAAGCTTGCAGAGCATGAAAATCGCAATGATTTGTACATACAAATGTTACGAGTTAAATATTAATAGTATTTTCTTAAAGGAAATATAAAAAAGTTGTTTCTAGAAAAATATATTTTCCTGTTAAAAGTGCCCATCTTCCGATGTATGGGGGACTTGTTCGAAATTGTAAAGGCTATTCATGTATATTTTTTCAGAATTAAAAAAAATGTGAAAAATAAGTTTAAACTTAAAAAATATATATAAATTTAAACTTAAAAATTAATAAATTTATATATAAATAAAAAATAAATGTTTTTTTCAAAATTCAGAAAAAAATAATGTGACTAGCCCCTTTAATTTCCAACAAGTCACCCATACATCGGAAGATGGGCACTTTTACAGAAAAAGATTTTTTCTAACAACAACTTTTTCATGTTTTACTTAATGTTGAAGTTATCGCGATTTCCATATTCTGCAAAATTGTATTAATCTTAGAATTAAGGAAACATATCAATATATTTCAGTAATAGGGCCCTATTAAATGAATCGGATCGAGGATACGATACAATCACCATCACTATCACAGCGAGTAAATTCTGGAATTATAGAAATCGAGGAAAACAGCCCGATTCGTTACTCTTGCTCGAATGCCAGCGGTGGTGTTGAAATATTTTGAAACGGGTTTGAAATGTTTCTCAAATCACTATAGAAAGGATGTCAAATCTTTTTTGAAACATCTGCTATACAAATTTTAAATATCAGTATTTCCAAAAGTGTTGATATGGTTAGGTTTTGGAGGAAACGGATATTCTCTACACGAATAAAGCTTAATTGGCGTAAGGTATGCATTTTTTTTTCATGTGTAATAAAAACGACAGCATCGAACAATTTGCTTTACAAAAAATATAATTATTGGTGAAAACAACTTTTGCATAACTATAATATCATATGTCCATAGTAAGGAGCTTGGCTCCTTCAAATCTATGTAACTGAGTCTGTAAAAATAAATGGATTTTCAGTATATTCTGTTATTTCTTTCTATTGAGAAACATGTCAAGAGCATGTCAAACGCGAGAATTTCCACACAAAAATGTTACGAGTAAAACATATTTTTTTCAGAAGTCTCCATACAGAAATGCCTTATATTCCAGGAACTATAAAAGATAGAAAGTTAACGTCGTCGACGAAAGTTTTTTGTCCAGAAGTTTTTAAGTATTATAATTTTTGAGTTTTTTTTTTGTAAAAAATCAAGAAAAAATTATTGACACTTTTCAAACGTAGTTCAATTCTTTTTTTAATATTTCAATGGTATTTCAATATAAAAATATATAAGAAAAATAAGCTGAAACAAAATGTTCTTATAATGACTTCTATTTACCTCAATTCAAACAGTCATAACTCTTCGGAACATAAATTCATTATTTTTTTCATTTGACGGAGAATTTAAGACTAACAGATACCGTAGATGTTCTGGATTTCATGAAGATATGTTAAAAGCTGCATTTTTTCCTAGCCATCCTAAGTCAGAATTGCGTAATCTAGGTACAATTCCCCATCAAATGCAATAGCTGAATCCCGCTCCACATCAACGGAACGCGAGGCTTAATTCCGCAAACGTCAAATCCAACTGGGATAACAACGATTTCAATGTAGGACGTACGGGAAATAATTTTTTCGCACTTTCCCTCAAAACTTGACGAAGGTTTCAAAATTTCAACCATAACATAACATTGATCTAAGGGCAGAGACGGGCAAAATAAAGACTGCGCAAATCGGACGATTCTTTTCTGGGTTTTATCGTCTACCAACAAATTTGGCTTTCAATTTTCAATTTCGCCTGAAAATCCAATTCCACTTTCGAACAAAGATCAATTTCGTTAGCGCAAACATCGAATGAACTAACAACGCTTATCATGATGTAGATTTAGAACATATGCGAATTAAATTTTCTAAACTTTCCCACCTTCCTTTCGAGTTTTCCTCTAATTTCCCGAATTTTCTCTCCGCTATATTGACCCACGGAATGAGACGAATACAATAAAGTGAAAACAGTGGGTTTTGCGCATACCAACAAATTTGGCCTTCAATTTTTTTATTTTTATAGATTAGAGTTGCAATGGATATCTATATGAATAAAAAAGATTTGGTGTCCGTTCCTCATGATTTAAATCAAGAACGGAGCAACGGTTTTAACAATCAGTATCAGGTTTGATGCGTCTTAGTCTGCGTCAGGTTTATGTGACAAAAAATAAATTATATACCACGAGTACAGATCACGTACATAGAAAAAATTTCTGTGGGGAATTATTAAAATAATTCAAACCAAAATATCAATTGTTGGTGGGATCGAAGTTGGCCGGGTCGGCTCGTATGGAATTAAAATTCATTATCGAATTTTGTTTATGGGCCCCAAAAAATGACCTGTGCGGAATTTCAGCTCAATCGGACATGATTTAGGGGTGCCTCGAAGCGCTCAAAGTTTTGGTTTTTCGACCCTCGAAAATCTCCCAAGAATCAAAACATTGAACGTGTTGATGCACCCCTAAATCATGTCCGATTGAGCTGAAATTCTGTACAGGTCATTTTTTTTTTGGCCAACAAACCAAATGTCCATAATCAGTTCTCTAAATTCGATGAAATTTTTTTTCCATACATTCATTGCCACTCAGGCTAAGTCCCAGAAGGATTTTCGACCAAAAATTTTTTTTATGAGTTAACACCAGATCTCAACGCTAAACGCATTTTGAAGCAATTTGACATCGATTTTTTTTTCGATTTTCCTAACTTCATGAACCCCTTTGGGAGATTTTCGAGGGTTAAAAAAGCAAAACTTTGAACGCCTTTAAGCACCCATAAATCATGTTCGATTGAGTTGAAATTTTGCCTAAGTAATTTTTTGGCGCCAATAAACAAATGGCACGTGGTTGGTTTATGAAATATGACATTTTATTAGTCCCTCATTGCGATTCCCGAAATTTTTGCTATCCGCAGTAAGCTAGCCAGACTATCCCGCTGATAATCGGGATTCTACTGTATTTGATATGTTAGAGTTAATTGTAATATATGTAATTTTTTTTTCAAAAGCGTGTTTCCCAAATTTATGCCGTAATATCGTGACAATGCATTGCACTTTGGCATGACAATAGCAAAGGCTGTGTCGGCGTCGCTCATGACAGCGTCCCGCAAATGAATGTATTCTTCCTTATGCCGCTTCTGTTGATTGTGTTATAGGAATCTCAGTCGTTTGCTCTCTGCCTTCGGGCACAACTCGACCATGAATGTTTGGCACAGCTCATGCCATGTACTCTTGTTGTTTCGTCTCCCTCAACCACATGTTCATGAATATTAATTCAAAATTATGTTTATAGTGAATGACATATCTGTGGTAGAATTTCGTTGTTAAATGTTTATGCAATATCCGTTCTGTCCCTCTGGAATGGCTGGGGGATTTTTCGTCAAAGAAATGTCTTCTGGCGTACATTTTGGTTACACATATTGTGGAGCTTGTCACTTAGAATACATTCAAGGCGCGTTGCTTGGCATAAGAATATCAATAAAAATGACGCAAGTAATACTACGTTGAAACGGCGAGCGGTGGGAACGTTAGTACCATTGAAGAAGACGATGGAGAGTCTTAGGAACTGCGTATTATTTCATTTTCGAATCACAATTTCTCGCTTCGTTGTACAGTCATTTTCCATGATTCCAGCAACGTCTTCTACAACATCTGCATTGGATCTATTCACATACTCTCCTGTTGGTGTTTAATCGGGGTTGATGGCAATGATGTGATCAGAGCATGTGTGATTTGATGAAATTCAATAATTCATTGTGCTTATTCAATAGGCAACACGCCGGTATGCGTAATGTTTGGTTAGTTAAACGGGAGAAATTCACCTATCTTTTTACGCACGCAAAAAAAAGAGAACTGTTATTTCTACACAGTAATAATCAATTCATAGTAATGCAAAGCACATTTGCAAACCTGAACCACTCTGACAAAACAGCATACTGAAAAACGGTCCGTTGAAAATCCTCCCACTCATTATTTTCGCACATTCAATGTTTCCCAATCACCACCCGATCCCAAACTAGAGATGAAAAAAAAAACAATGCTCCCAACTCTCGACACCTCAATGCTAATGATCTTAATTTGTTCTCAACCTTGTTTGTCTGCGTCTCGTCAAATCATCTACTTTTTTTTCTTCTAATTCTTCTTCTTTCCATCCTTAATTCTTAAACGTTTTCAACAGCTGCGACGAGAACTCCGCCAGCGATTTCGTGGAGTTTTCTAATTTTATCACCCGCGATCGCAAGTTCGCGCTGTACTGCGGCCTGCGACGGGATCTGATCGTGCGCTCCGATGGCAAGTTTTTCCGCGTCACCATGGTCTCGAACGATCGGCTCGACGGGACGGGCTTCCGGGCACTGTACGCGTTCGAGAGCAGCATCACGGCCGTCATGATGGGATCGGCGGCACCGGGCGGAGACGCTGGCCGGTCGGGAAGAGTCGTCGGACCGGCGGCAGGTGTTCCATACCCCTCGCAGCAGCACCACCTCCTGACGAAGGCGGCACGGAACGTTGCCACCACGCTGGCGAAGATCGGCATCCTAGGGGCAGGTAAGCAGCGCATTTTCCTCCATCATCCGCGTGGGAGATTTGTTTTTGTTTTGACTGGGTGGATTCTCCGTTCCATGCGCTTGGGTCAATCCTCGGAACATGTGATTATTACATCTCGTCTCGTGATTCCCTTGATCATTCTCTCCCCATATATTGTGCTATTTTGGACAACACAAATCACGGCGCCACGGCACACAGTTTATGATGATAAACAATGATGCTGTCAGCATCGTTGCCACTCAATATTGATGAAATATGATTTCCACGAATCGAAAACAGTATATCACCCATATTGAAAGCGATAAAAATAGAACCTTCGCTCCATCGCAGCGACCCATATGTCGTGAATGATGTGTCGGTAGGCTTGTGAACGAGCATGGTAGGGTGGTGGAAGGTGGCGATAAACCCACCCTCACCCCCAACACACACACACACACACACACACACAGAGCCCTACAAATTTTATGCTTCAGATTGCTGAGCCCACATTGGAAAATTGAAATTGAAACAAATTCGCCCCGAATGCGATTACAAGCGTCGCGCATAAATTTTAACGTGCCGCCGAATCATGGCGAGCGGTATTCTGCTGAAACCAAGCGTTACTCTGCAAGCCTACTTTGCCGGCTGCAGTGGGTGGGTGCCTAACTCGGGGCGGAAGCTTCGTTCGCGAGTGAGCAGCTATGGAAGAGATATAGGAGAAGCTTGGGAATGAGTTGAGGAAACAAGTGTTATGGGATTTGAAAATATACAGAAGGAGCGCGCCAGAGTGTTTCTAGTTGAGGCGAATTTAATGCTGTCAGTTCGAGTTCTCGGGCATCCGGGTAGTAAAAATAGATGAGCAGAACAAATATTGCTGCTTTAAAGCGTCTTATGATAGATAAACATTGAACCCAAACTGCCAGAGCACAGATGTTGGTTATTTGACAGCTGGATATAGTGGCAGTCGAGGAGCGGTCCTGAATTCGCGTTGGTTAGTAGAAATTTTACAATAATAATGAAGCTATAAACTACAATCTCCTATGAGCTGCTTCCAAAATTCTGGCCACTTTTTCTATATGAGGTCCTGATTTCCCAATTACTCGATAAGATTTGTAACATATCAAAAGATTAGATTAGCGGTACTCAACCTTTTTTTCAGAAGGGTCACAAACACGTGTTAGTCAATGTGTCGCGGGCCGCAAACAATCTGGTTCCAAGACAAGTCAGAAATTCGAGAATGAAACTCTACAGTAGACTATATTTCCAACGCTCCCAAAAACAACGTCCAAAGAGCATGGCAACAACAGCAACGCTCGGAACACCAAGTGCTTGTGAATCATCTTCGAGCATTGTCCATGCTTCGTGCCCATAGAGAACAACCGGTCGAATAAGGGATTTGTACACATCGTACGGGATCGGAGTTAGCTGGACCTTAAGAATTTGTCTTCGAATTTTACGACTGTTGTTGTTGTCAGTAGTTATCAACGCGCCAAGGTAAAGGGTGTGTCACATCAAATTGCATCACGGAAAAAACGCTGTAGAAATTTAATTTTTAGGAATTATATCTTCAGCTTTCGCTTATAATCAGATAAGAGTGTATAGATTACGTTGGCCATGCTTCACTGTCAATTTTTCGTAAATTTCGAAAAATGTCGTCGAACGAAAAAGAGCGTCGTGAATTAATCCTGCGCACTCATTTCGAGAATCCGGAGTTCGGTAAGATGCTGGGAATCGTCCAATCCACGGTCAGCAGAATACTAAAACGATACTTCGAGAACCTAACCATCGACCGGAAGGTGAAGAACGGCAAAAATGGATGCTCCGTCAGTGAAAAAGATCACAAGCGCGTAGTTAAGCAGTTTAGACGTGATCCGAGAAGTTCGGTCCGGGATGTCGCCAATAAGCTGAATTTGTCAAGTTCATTCGTCCAGCGGACCAAGCAGCGGGAGGGCCTGCGTACATACGAGGTTCAGAAGGCTCCTAACCGCGACGAAAGGCAAAACATGGTGGGGAAGACGCGAGCCCGGATTCTGTACACCGAAATGCTGACGAAGCCGCATTGCCTGGTAATGGACGACGAAACCTACGTCAAAGCGGACTTTCGTCAGCTGCCGGGCCTGTTGTTCTTCTCCGCAGAGGACAAATTCAACGTTCCGGAGGAGATTCGCAAGCAGAAACTATCCAAGTTTGCCAAAAAGTACATGGTGTGGCAAGCGATCTGCTCTTGCGGAAAGCGGAGCGCCCCCTTCGTGATGACCGGCATGGTAAACGGGCAGGTTTACCTCAAGGAGTGCCTACAGAAGCGCTTACTACCACTATTGAAGCAGCACGAGGGCCCGACCATCTTCTGGCTGGATCTCGCTTCGTGCCACTATTCAAAGGACGTGTTGGAGTGGTACGAAGTCAACGGGGTCACCTTCGTGCCAAAAGAAATGAACCCGCCCAACGCGCCGGAGCTTCGCCCAATAGAGAAATATTGGGCGATTATGAAGCAGGCCCTCCGGAAGAACCCAAAAGTTGTCAAATCGGAGGCGGACTTCAAGAGAAAATGGATTTCTGTTAAAAAAAAACTACAACCTGACGTTGTACAGAACCTTATGGACGGGGTAAAGAGGAAGGTGCGAGCATACGGGCTTGGGCTCGAAGTATGAATAAAAAGAAAATGCCAAAAGTTGTTTAATAGTTTTTATTTTACTGTCTAAAATTTTCAAAAGGATCGGTCTACTGGGCGAATTTCTACAGCGTTTTTTCCGTAATGCAATTTGATGTGACACACCCTTTAGACAAATTTCTCGACCACCTCGAGCTCGTCGCCGTCGATCACAACAAAACTACCAAGAAGAATTATGTTGCGATCAGTCCCTCTTGCTGGCATATATTACTTAACTTCCCATATGGGGAAGTGGAGTTTTGACGTAGAACTACGTCTTTCATTTCTATACTGGGGTGTAAGTTCAAACTTTCGCAAATGAAAGCGTTACGCCGGAGAACGAGATTTTGAGCGTTAATAGCTCCTGAACAACTGAATGAAATAGTATGATAAACACTTCATTCGAAAGATAAAATGTCTACGCGTTCAAAAAAGGCTATTGAAATCACACCAATCGGTATATAAGCGAGTGCCGCTTGGAAATCAACTCAGTTATAATTGCGCAACGATTGAGGTACGATCGCTGGAATGGATGGATGTTTCCCTAACACAGACTTCAAAACCATGGAGCCAGGGGAAATTGGCATAGCAAATTAGATGCAACCAGCGGGTACTTTTGTATTCGTTTGAGTTTCTGCAAATTGGTATTTTTCCTTCACACAGACTTCAAAATCATGAAGCCTGGGGAAATCGGCATTGCAAAATAGATGCGAGCTGCGGGTACTTTTGTACTTGCTTGCGTTTCTGGAAATCGGAATGCTTCCCTAACACAGACTTCAAAACCATAGAGCCTATGGAAATCGGCATAGCAAATCAGATGCAAGCAGCGGGTACTATTGTACTCGGATTGATTATGGATTTGATATGGTATGATACGGTGTAGTGGATATGATCGAAGTGGATATTATATTGCATATCGAAGAAATCACATTTATAAAAGCAGCGTTATAAAATTATTTGCTTACGAATGCTGCAATCGATCGTCGTTATTGAGAAGTTGGAATTGTTGGGAAGGGGGTCTTATTTCCGATGTGTAATTCCGAGGAGGAATCCATTCCTTCTCAAGCGTCAATAATCCTGATCCGGATCAACGATGATTCCAATTGTCGGGGTTTGGGGAGTGGGTATTTCCGAGGAGAAATCGATTCCCTCTTTGAACGTTAATAATTTTTTCCCGGCTAAACGAAGTGTGATAATCACTTTATTCGAAAGATGAAACGTCTAAGATTCATATGCTTATTGTTACTTATTGATTGCTAAGTCGACGTTAGTTCTACGTCCACCTTGCGGTTCTATCAAAGATATAACCCACTTCTAGTTTTTAGAAAAGAATAACTAAACTAAGCTCAAGCTAAAAGAAACGCGACTGTTCTCGTCCGCTAACTAACTTAATCTGATTTATTCAATCTCTCTAGATTCGATTCGAGAAGATGGAAATCGTTGGGAAGATATTGAGTCAGCATAATTTGATGCCTCCGTGGTTGGTCGTCGGCTGCGATCCTATTCCGGTTGTTTATACTGGCGGCACGTTATATGCCTTGTGTATGTTCGCTGGTACGGGCTTGGTGATAACATATTTAGTCTTAGACGCATTGATCCCAAACCCAATCAGCCCTGCTTCGTGTTTCAGTATACAAGTCCGTTACCATCGCATATGTTCTTCCGATTATGTTCACGTCGTCGGGGAAAGTCGTTTTCGTCCATGATCCTCCATAGCTGCCGTCGGTCGATTGTATCATATGCGGCCTTGAAATCGACGAAGAGGTGGTGCCTAGGGGCCTGATACTCGCGGCACTTTTTGAGAATCTGCCGCGGTGTAAAAATTTGGTCCGTCGTCGAGCAACCGGGCATGAATCCGGCCTGATAACTTCGCACAAATCTACCTACTATTGGCGATAGACGGCGGAAGAGGACCTGAGACAGAATTTTGTAGGCATCATTCAAGATTGTGATGGCACGATAGTTCCCTCAATCCAGCTTGTCACCTTTCTTATAGATAAGCCAGATTACTCCGTTCTTTCACTCCTCCGGTAGCTCTGCTGTGCCCCAGATCGTGATTATCAACCGGTGGATACACTCTACAAGTTTTTCCGTATCTCCCTCGAAGAGCTCCGCTACGAGACCATCCTTACCAGCTGCTTTGTGGTGCTTTAGCTGATTAATGTCCTCCTTAACTTCACCCATCGTCGGCGTTGGTACGTCGTCGCTGTTCACTGCACCGGTGCAGTCCTCCTCAATGCCGTATTGGTCTCCTGTCTGGGCGCTATTCATGTGGTCATCGTAGTGCTGCCTCCATCGATACTCGAGAACGATAAAGCAGCTTCATCTCCTCACACTCTTCCTCTCCCAGGCGGCACTTTTTTCCCGAAAGAGATGTGTTTGCTGCCTTCGCTTCAGTCTGTATCGTTCCACGTTTTGTCGAGTCGCTCGTTGCAGCATAGCTGCGCGTGCTGCATCCTTCTCGTTCAGGAGCGCTCGGCACTCGTCGTTCTTCATACCCGATGACGGTCTCTGCTGTGCTGCTAATTGCTGCTTTCAAGGTGTTTCAGCATTCATCGAGGCGAGCCGCATCCAGCTCGTCTACCCCCGGTAACGCAGCTTCAAGACGCTAAGAGTATTCTGCGGCAATGTTCGGCTCCTGAATCGATGTTAGCGCCACGATAAGTTCTGGCGTCGATGATATCCGAGAAGTGCCGACCGTCGATCAAAACGTGGTCAATCTGTGCTTCTGTTTGCCGAGGTGATCTCCAGGTGAAACGGTATTGGAGGCGGTGTTGGAAAAAGATGCTACGTATGGCCATGTTATTGGAGGCAGCGAAGTCGATAAGTCCTAGGCCGTTCCCGTTGGTTCGCTAAAGGGTGCTGAACCCACCAATTACCGGTCTGAACTACTCCTCTTGGCCGACCTGAGCGTTCAAATCACCGATGACGATTTTGATGTCGTGTTTTGGGCAGCGATCGTTTTCACGCTCTAGCTGCGCGTAGAACTCTGCTTTATCGTCATCGGTGCTAGCAAGATGGGGGCTGTGGACGTTTATAATGCTGATGCTGAAGCATTGGTCTCGAATTCTTAATCTGCAAACATTGTTTCGTTGATCGGTCACCAGCCAATCACCCGTTTCTGCATATCCGTCATCACGATGAAAGCTGTACCCAGCTCGTGTGTGGAGTTGCCGGCTCTGGTAAATGGTATACCCACCTTGAAACGATCGCACCATCGAAGCACACCTCCTACAGCGTTACGATTTTTGAATTGCGAGTTTTCAATATTCCTGAAAGAATTCGGGTACTCGCAGGACACTTGAGAGCCTTGCAGTTCCATGTTGCGAATTTCGTTCTCTAGTTCGTGTTCTTTGCGTCCGATTGTCCTGTCTCGATTCCCTTTGGGAATTTTCCTGTGTGTTTCATTTTTACGAATGGCTTGCAGCGCCTACACCAACCAGGGTTACCATATCTACAGAATAATCTGTATTTGTACAGATTTTTCAGACTTTTTGAATCCAATAATCTGCAGATCTGTATCAGATTTTTTTTAAGTTTCCATACAGATTTACAGGTTTTTCAAAATAACGATCCAATATTAGTTATGGCTTGATCACGATAATCACAATAATATTTTTTTCCCAACTCACCAATATTATTTAAATAGCATTCGAATCAGTATGAATGAGAGTCATTTTGGCATTCATGTGTGTAATACTGCTTTCCGGCATCAAATGCTGACCAAAAAAATAAATACCCAAAAATTAGTTTCAGATGCAACCTTCCGCGGCACACACAGCAGAACCAGCAGAGAAATTTCAGCGGCTAAAACACACCATTAATTTCTCGATGTTATCACAAACTGAATGAGAGCTTGAGCTTGAGCTTGGGTAGACTGTACAATTCGTAGTTGCTCTCCGTGATTGACCTGAACCTACCAAATTGCACAAAGAACACACAGAATGACGCTTGGGACTAGCAAATCATTCTCGTTGTGCAATTTTCGGTGATTCGAGCTTTAAATGCTCAATAACGACGCCGGCCACGTCCCTACAGTCACCAGGGGAAGGGAAGGAATGTTAGTATGATATCCGCCGCCCAAAGGCCAGAAGGGTCGCCTCTATAGCGTGGTTCCCTAGCGTTTATCATGGAAGGGATATTTGTTAGTGGGATAGGTTAAAAATCAGGATTCACTGCGGTAAGTGCTGTGATTCTGTAAACGCTAACTATCGACCACTCGACGAAACAAAAACCCGAAAACCGCAAGTGTTACAATACGCGGCAGAGATTATGGTATCCTGAGAAGAAAAACATGTAAAATAGATTGGACCGGCTTTTATTCTAGTATCCATCGCACGTACTTTTTATCGAAATTCAATCACTCCGGTGGAGATTTATCTGTGGGAAACCTAAGAAGGTAACCGAGAGAATTCTTCTAAAACCAATCGAGCCGGAAATATGTTCCATTATTAATCACGCCTATTCTGTATCGAACTTCAATCGCGACGACGGAGTGTTATTTTTGGAAAACCTGACAAGGTCGCCAAATAAAATACCTCTAGAAACAATCGTCCGGCGATATATTCCATTATTAACTGCGCGTATGCTTTTGACGTAGGACTACGTCTAACCGGAAGATATAGGGGGTGAAATGGAAATCTAAGCACTGAACAAGTAGGAAAAAATGCAAGATTTGGAACGCTTATAATTCGAGCATTTCTCAATAGATCGCAAAGGTTTTTGCATCAATTGATAGGAAATATATCTACGCATCTATCATAACGAATAAAATTTCATTTTTCTTGAGATAAATAATTGAATAATTGTGAAATATCAAGCATTGTCAAAATGCACTATGTGCCCATTTTTGATTGGTCCATTTTGTGCTCCTCAAATCGTACCGACCAAAACGGGCAACCAGAGCAGCAGCGAAATAGAATGAAGCACGATTGGAAAGGAAAAAGAAAAAAATGAACGAAACATTGGTCGCAGTCTCACACATCCGTAATTCTCGAGCCAGCCAGTCAGCATAAAAATCCCCGCTCCGCTGCCGTAACGATCATTCTCATTCAAACCGTACACCACATCGGTTCGCATCACAACACATCAACAAACCAACCCAAGCAGCCATGTCTGGACATGGTAAAGGAGGAAAAGTGAAGGGAAAGGCAAAATCCCGCTCGAACCGTGTTGATCTGGAGTTCCCCGCAAGGGTAGCTAGGCCGAGCGCGTTAGTACCAGTGCACCAGTCCACCTAGCCGGCGTTATATAGTTTCAGCCGCCGAAGTGATCGAGTTAGCTGGCAAAGCTGCTCGCAACGATAAGAAAACCCGCATTCGGAACAGAACACATTCGGTTCGGTGGACATCAAGAGCAGTTGCAGCGAGTGGCGAGTGGCAAACGCAATCGCAAAACGGCATCAGGTAGCAGAAGAAATGTTTGTTCTTTATACAAACTGCTTTGGTGGCAAATCCAGAACAAGGCGGCTTCGAGGTCGTTCGAAATGGTTTTTTTCAAAACCACGAGTACTAAGTTTTCTAAATTGGAACCATTCAATAAAACAATGCGCTTTTCAGGGCCATTAAACCTTCCAAAAAAGAGTTTAGGAAATACAGTTCAATGCTTTCTAAAACATTATCCAAAATAATAATAAAACATAAATTGATTTTTTCATCATTTGTTTGCCAGGATCTGATGAGTATGTGAATTTGGCAGTTGTTCTGAGCTTATTAACTATCAATAAGCTCAGGGACTTTCCTGATTATTCAATTTTCACCAATTCTTAAATTGTTTTCAGGTTGAAAGTACAGTAATTTACAATTAGTTCGACATTTAGCTAATTGGACGGACATGTAATGCGACTTATTTAGTTGGACATTTTTGTAAACATAGAGATCCAAATTATGACCCCACATTGAAAGTCGACACTGTACCACTGTCATCGCAAATGTTCAATTACAGGTTAAAATCGCCTCCAATGCGACACTGAGTGGCGCTTCGGCACGTCGCATTGAATGTAATTTACTGTACAACATGTCACAAAGCTGGATGGGAAGAAATTTTCCAACTGTGAAAGCTGTGGCGAGTGGCAACAAATCGCTAAACAGGAAGGTTTAGCCGAACAAGATGGGGATATCGAGTGATAACAAAACAATAAACTCTTTACATTGAAGATAATTTTGTGATCCTGAAAAGGACCCTTTTTAGCCTGCATGTGAATCCAACGAGCGAACGAATCGTAATGAATGTATTTTTTTGCCATCGCTTCCTTTTAACGCTCATTCGTTGTCTCGTTGGACTCGCCCCTCTGGCTGAGTCTGCCGATTTGTCTCTATCCTGTGAGTGTGTACCGCTAGAGTATAAAACACGCGGACCCCAAAAAAATATCTTATTTTCTTTCAAACCGTAAACCCGTGTGGTTGTACGGCATCGGCATCGTGGACGTAACAAAGGAGGACAAGTTAAGGGAAAGGCAAAGTCTCACTCGAACCGTGCAGGTCTCCAGTTCCCTGTTGGTCGCATTCACTGATTGCTCCGCAAGGGTAACTAGGCCGAACGGATTGGTGCCGGAGCACCAGTATACCTAACAGGGATTATAGAGTTTCGGCCGTCGGAGTGCTCGAGTTGGCTTGCAAAGCTGCTCACGACAATCAGAAAACCCGCATCAAGAACAGAGCAACTTCGGTTCGGCGCTCATCAAGGCAACAATTAGTTTCAGTGAGTGGCAAAGTGTTTCTCCGGCACGTCGCATTAAATGTAATTTACTGAACCACTTGTCCCAAGCTGGATGGGAAGAAATTTTCCAACTGTGAAAGCTGTGGCGAGTGGCAAACGCAATAGCTAAACAGGAAGGTTTAACCGAACAAGATGGGAATATCGAGTGATAACAAAAACACAACACCAAAGGTTCTTTTCAGAACCATCAACATATTCATAAAGAGTAAACAGTAAACTAATCCATTTTTCAGGTAGATAGGTAGGTATTCACGTAGGAGAAGAAAATAAAACAATATATTTAAAATATATATTTAACAAAAGCTGTCCCCTTAGTATAGTCCTACGTCACTCCGGTTATGTCCCCGACATTACCCACCCGTCTTTTTCATATGCCAAAAAAGGAAAACCGGGATAGAGCAGTTATACTGAAGAAGAAAAATGTAAAATGTAATTGGAGTCTACGGTAAAATAAGTCATGAACAAGAGCATATTTTTCATGTTTAACACTTGAGCCACAAACTCAATTCATTCTCTGGATTATTGTTGGTTCGAGTGGTCGATTTTCAGAATAAAACAACTTGATTACTACAACATCATTTATGATTAATCATTAAAAATATCAAAATGAGACTCCAAAACCAAGTTGATAAGAATTGGTTTAGTAATTAAAAGTCAATTGAATAAAGTATTATATTGAGGAAACGGATAGTGAAAGAGCGAGAGAGAGAACTTCCCAGCAAACATTAAATCGTATAATTTTGCACGTGCCAAGTCTTACAAGAAATCCGAATAAATCATAATCGCATATAATATCAATCAAAGTATGTGTCGTGTATATTTGCAATCGCATAAAATGTAAAAACTCGATTTTATATACCATTAACAAATTAAGTCGCAATTCGGTATAATGAACTTCAATTTTATGATGTATATTGTCGTAAAATAGATTTAATCCGCATCATATGCGTATATTACGCTGATGCAGTTTATGTGTCGTATAAGCGTATAATTTAAATCGATTCAGTACTGTAGTAAATCGTGTTGCATGCTGAAGAAAATCATGAAACAGTAATCATATTAGATCCTAATAAAGAACATATTACATCATATTGAAATGTCAATGAAATGCTGATGCACTCGAAAGTTTTAACCGCTGTTGAATTAAATTTCAGATAGCCGCGCGAGATAGCTGGTGGATGATAATCCACACGACCGAAGTTCGAGCCCACATCGCAGCAGTTTTCACCAAACATCAATCTGTGCCATTTTAAACATTCATATTCCACTCCCAACACAAGTCAATCAAACAATTATCATTTCTACAAACATAAATACTCATGTGTAGAAATGGCGATTCGTGAGGCTATAATAAACATTTCACGAAAATATTTTGCGCCATTTGTTTTTTTTCTATGTCTATAATAAATCGTATATGCGTATGGCAAAAGTCGTGTTTGGTGCTTTGACAATTCATGAATATATTCATATTAGATCACAATTCAATTCAACATAATCGCTATTATAGCCGGTCGAAGTTACATATTCATCCAAACAAATTCGGTAAGCATTTGCCATGTATGTATATGGACTCCACTTTTGCATGCATATGCCAACCAAATTTTAGGGCATATGATGTTATATATACGCTTGTTATGCGATTTAATGTTTTCTGGGTTAGCTTAATGGTTTCATTCCCGGCATAATTATGTCGTTTTACCGACGAGGCTGCTTGAAAATGGAATCCACTCGCGTTCATGTGAGCGTTACGTTCGCTTTGTATAACACAAATATCATGCACTCACGCCGTTGCAGTTCACCGGATATACAAATGAAAAGATATGATATGAATGAAAAAACAAAACACACACAAATCAATGGCGAAAGTTAAGCATTTTTATCGCTAGAATCAGTAGCTATTATTTTTCTAGACACAATATTATGCTCGTATGCCGCACTTCATTAGAACACCAACAAACAACAAATCAAAAGGCAACGATGCGCACAATTTTCTCTGAACGAATACATAAACAGAACCAAAAAATTATAGGAGGTTGTGTCCAAGATACGATCGCATTGTTGACGTAGAACTACGCTGTTATTTTATATAAGCCGCTTGTTTATACCTTCGGATATTATTCTATAATACTGTGAAATTTTAGTAACAACTGCTTAGTAGAATAATCTCTGAAATTGTTTTTTCATTGTAGAATCAGTTGACGATAATTGATTGATGATTCATTCTTGCCCTCGCAAAACAATACACTAGCTGATCGTATGTCGCAATTTATTTCATGTCAATGCATCGAAAATTTACCTCGAACGCTATTCCGGTGGCCTTTTTCGCAATTGACATAGTCTCGGCTACAGCCGATTATATACATGTTGCACCAGCACCATTATTCCACATCACATAACTACATCAATATATCTTTGGCACCACATGGAAACAACAACAATGACAACTCTTGCAAGTATCAAATATCATGCCACATGTTATTCAGTATTGCCTCAAAGGAATCGCACCTCTAGGCATCGTTCGTACAACGTAAACCAAGCGCCAAACAAGCGTTCACCATAGCATGCATACATACATTGGTGGCTTGAAACTACTAGGAATATAAACACTTCTCATCATTTTGCGCTATCCTCAAAAGAAACTTTTCTGTTAATATTACTGGCCTCGAAAAAAGTTGCATTACTTTATCATGCTCGAGAGAAGTGCAGCTGTCACCCTTAGTGGAGGAAGTTTTGCTACTGGCAAGCGAAACCTAATCACATACAAAATTCCAGAACGACATTTACTTTCTTGGTAACTAAACAAGCGAAATAAACTCTTTTTGTTAATATAAACAACCTCGAAAACAATAGCAATGCTTCATTATGATCAATATTAGCGCAAATGGATTCCTAGTGGAAGGCAGTTTTGCGACTGGCACGCGAACCCAAATAACTTATAACATTCCAGTAAGACATTCAAGATGCTTGGTATTCCCAAAAATAATTTTTTGGCGCACAACCCTAACGCCTGCTTCGCCATAACGTCAGTTTAATGCATTGAGGCACCAACCAAGCCCTTATGATGACGGAAAACAAACAATGTTAACTGCTTGGAAAAAGACTGAATTATGCCACACAGCTTGTACTCTGATGTAACACCCATCGATGCGTATTCGGTGATGAGTTTATCAAGAGCGACCACCTTCACCACCAGCGGGGGGAGCTTGATTTTGGTTGCTGCCTGGGTAACGGCGTTTACATTTTCGACCGACGCGCCGAAATCGCCTACTTCGCTGTTGTTCGGTGCGGTGTCACACTCGCGAAGGCTCGGTTCAGTGCGAGCGCTTTTCACTGCACCAACACCGCGTGCATCATTAGATGACGCTTACCTCGAAATTTTATTGCCCCTGGCAATGCGGTCGTTTTTTGCAGGGCTCGAGCCTGCCTTCCTCTTCTTCTTGCTCATCGCACACTACGCGAAGCGTCCAATTTATGACGCGGAAAGAAGAACACACGATACGAATAACGCGAAAAACGAACAGAAAAATCAAACGAAGATTTCCAAGTTGGATTACCACTGGTGGGGTTCAATCTTAGATCGAAGCGCAGCGAAAGCAAAGTGAACTGGATTACTCAACAGTCCGATGCCGAATGAAAGTTTGCCTCAACGAAATCCACTGTTTATACTCTAGGCAAGTATTCCCCTTCATTCTTCTTCTTTTCCTTTGTTCACGGAAACTTTAAATCTTACGATTTCCCCTCCGTTGGTCGTCAATAAGTTGCTCGTTATTGATACCTCTGTTCGGGAAAGCACTCAAATGGACAGAACAAATGTATGGGAAAATAGAAACACTTAAAGTTTTCATGAATTTTAACCATTTACTAACCAGGGGATTCTAATGTATGGCATATTAAACAAATCTTACGGAATTTCCGATTCGTTTAGTATGTAAATCGCCAAAATCCGTTCGCGGCAAAAAAAGTTATTAACGTTAACTTTATTTCATAAAAACGTGACCTGTTTTCTGATTTGGAACCCTTAATGAAAGACGTAGTTCTACGTCAAAAAATGGAGTATACCACAACTGTTCAAAACAATGGACGTAGTGGTTCACATCCAACATGGAAAAAACAACATCAGATGGGTCAATCAGAAGAGCTCCCCGGGCAACAGGCGTAAAAACTCATGTGGAAAGTCCAAGGGTGATTTAAACGTTTTCTTAAATGTAAAATACCAATTGCTTTCACATCCCTACCCATCCACCCTAGCGAACGCATTCGTGATCGCATACCCATAATTCCACCGTGTGCTTAGCGATTTGGGTTATTCCAGCTTCATTCCTCCCACCCACCACATGCCATTTTCTTTATCCATCCAGCGCCAACTTCAAAACCGTGTCACACTGCGAACGCACATCTGTATATATATGTGGGAATTCCCTCCGCTGCAAGTTTGTCGTGTTTTTCGCGACATAAGCATCTTATTTGTATATCCTCTCAGCTGCAAATAACGAATCCACTTATTTATTCACAGCCTCACACTCGAGTGGCGTTCTCCTGATGCTGGCCTCAGTTTTAATCGCATCCGTACAGGGAGCATCACAGCTGGTCACAACCATTCCCTGTCGCCATCATCCGTTCCTCCCGCTGCTGATACAACTACTGCTTCCGGTGGTTGTTGCGGTGGTGGGAATAACACCCACGATTCTAATAGGCTGACTGTCGCCACAGCACCTGCAACGATGATGAAGATGTCTCGGTTTGCAGCGATGAACTGTTGGCTGCGATGCCAATGGCCTTTTCGCGGATTCCCGCAACCAAGAAAGTAAACAAACATCACTCGCTTGGAGGATTTCATGTGGGATTGTGGTGCAAGTGCTGGGAAAATGTACATCATCCCAAGCCCAAATGTGCGGATGGTGTGTTCCGAACTGTGAACTGTGTGAGTGACACATTGAAGCATGTTTCGCAGGAGAATAACTATCAAAACCTCAATGTTTAATGTGCAGCACCATAAAAGCGGATGCGAATGTTGCGTCCCCATTCGTAAGGTATTATTTGTTTTACGCACAAAAGATCACCATGATGAGAAAAATTTGAATGCAACAAAAAAGCCCATTTAATTTAGCATGTTGCATCATGAGAAAGCATCCCACAGTATGTGTACAAGAGCTGAAAAAAGACCACTGTAGCGAAATTAGTTTTTCCCTTTGATCTGAACCTACCCCAAATTGTGATACGATGGCGACGATTGAACAGCGAGGGAGGAGCACGAAAGTGCCTCCCTCACATACCCACATACACACCCACACACATCAATGAGAGCACTGTGTGATTTAGCGAACCTCGCGCTCGGGAAAAGCGAAACTACACTAACCAAACAAATATTAGTTTTTCATCTCCTCGCATTCCCTCGCGCACTAGTGAGTAAAGTGAGTAATAAAAGTTTTTCGTACAAAATTTTTCGAAAAATAAACATTGTTTTAATTTATTATATTTCGAAAGCCCCCAGCCCCAGCAGAACACGGTGCGTTCCTCGCGCTCTCACGGAAACTTCCTCCCTCAGCCACCTCAAACCCCCCGGGGGAGGCACAGCGCAACCACACGGCACTTTGTATCCCGTTTTCCTCCATTCAGTGGAGGATGGCGATGTGTGCTTTTTTCGCTCTCCCTTCCAGACGCAGCGGGCCGCCATACTCCAAGCGATGGAAAATTTTCCTCCCAACTCACGTCATGCATCGGTGGAAGCGAAAAACCGCTCATTAAGATATATGAACTCATTAGAGTCTCCAAAAGGCACGGACGTAATTGGAGCTGGTCAATTTAGTGAAGTGGTTGCCGTAGGGAACGCTCGCACTCAGGTAATGTTTTTTTTCTTTTTCTTTTGCTCGGCAGGAAGATTTAAGCATCCTGCGGGGAGGAAAAGTTTCGTGTTTCGTATTATTTCGCTAGCTTTTCCATTAGGGGAAGAGTTTGAAGTAGGCGTTAGGCACTTGTTGAAGATTTTTTTTTGAGCATGTGAGAATGATAGCAGAATTCGTATAGATGATGACATTAATATTTGACAGGTGACTTTAGGGTTTGAAGAATCGTCTGTGAAATAGGTTGTCTCAGACATAAGAGGGATGAGAAATCATTGTCAGATTTCGTTCGTATCTTAAAAATTATAGCTCTCTTAAGGAATTAATGGTTTCTTTTACTTTCCATATTTAAGCGGCATTTAATTCAGTTCCCATAAAAATAGCTCTCATAAGCTCAATAGGCGGAGGATTTTTGCGTCAAGGATAATTCTTACGACTTATACTGGTACATCTGTCACTTTACGGGGAAAGTAGGTAAAGACGGACACTGCGGGTAAGATGGACACTTTTAATATCTCATTAACTAAAATTTTTTGAAATATTTTAGTTATGCAAATACTTTCAATAAAGTGTATCAATACTTTCGAGACACACTGTTGATTTCCAGCGAGCGAATTGTCAAGCTTGTAAACAAAACAAAAATTATCTTCGCGGGTGCACCATTCGATATAATTTTTACTCTGTAGAAAATAGCGAAAAGTTCGTGATTTTTTGTTTTTACGTGTTCCTCCGAAGGGTAAGTGTTTATTTAGTCCATCATTGACTATCCTGTGATAAATCAGAGGTTTTTCAACGCTTATAGGAAGAGCTACGGTCATTCGAAAAAAAAGCTGCCAGTTCGGGTAAGACGGACACATTAAGGTAAGGAAAGACGGACACTAGTATTTTCCTAGGGTATTTAACAAAACTTTTTGGTTTTACTATAAAGATGCCTACAAATTACAAGCGCAAGAGTAACCGGCAGTCATGGACCACTCAGCAATTGGAACAAGCCATTAAGGCTGTAAAAAGTGGATCGCCGGTGAAGACAGCAGCAAGAAGTTACGCAATTCCAAGATCCACACTGATTCGCCACCTCACAAGTCCAACTGTATCAACTCGGCTAGGACCTCTTGATTCCGTATTCAATTCTCAACAAGAAGAGGAACTGGTACAACATCTGTTGGATTTGGAAAAAAGGTTCTATGGAATAACGATGACTAATGTTCGAAAGCTTGCTTTTGATCTGGCCGAAAGAAATGGATTGCCACACCCGTTCAACAAGTCTACCAAGATGGCTGGAAAAGCTTGGCTAAGCAATTTTCTGAAACGAAATCCCAAATTGTCGTTCCGTAAACCTGAAGCTACCTCTGCCGCCCGAGCCAGAGGCTTCAATAAGCCAGCAGTATCTGCGTTTTACGATTTGCTGGAAGAAGCGCTGAAAGATCCCAAATTGACGCCAGATCGTGTTTTGAACGCCGATGAGACTAGTGTTTGTACCGTTAGTATTTGTTTTGGCATTGTAGTTAGTTTAAAAATCAGTTTAATTTTGACGTAAGACTACGTCTTTCATTTCTATACCGGGGTGTAAAATCAAAGTTTCGAAAACGAAAGCGTTACGCCGAAGACCGAGATTTTGAGGGTTAATAGCTCCTAAACAACTGAACGAAATGGTATGATAAACACTTCATTCGAAAGATAAAATGTCTACGCGTTCTATACTTGTTACTTTCTGATCCAAAAACTTGTTTCAATAGTCTTAAATTTGCTTTCAAAATAGGCTATTGAAATCACCAATCGGTATATAAGCGAGCGCCGCTCGGAAATCCACTCAGTTCTAATTGAACAGCGATTGGAGCATGCTGTCGCTGTTGTGGTGAAGCTAACTTCGTTTATCATGAAAGCGCTGATGAACGGTGTTACCAAGAATCCGTTTGTGCACCTTAGGCCAGAAAGGAATCCATCAGGAGGAGAGTGATGCCACTGAAAAGGCGACCAAGAAAGTACCAGTATCGAAAATTGGTTCCGCTTGATGCATCGGAGCAGCCACCACACACACACAAATACACGCGCGCAACTCTTTTCGTTTGCTGGTTATCGAGCAGAATCCAGAAAGATGTGATCGTTGCTGCAAAATAATCTGCCAGTTCCCCTTGGAATTGGAAATTACATTCAGGCGCCTGCTATGCAAATGAAACACAAATTTGTGCATTACTCGAGAATTAATCAAGCAAAGGAAACCAAATTAGGCATATGGAGGTTTAAGGGTGCAATAAATGTTTCTATGGTGGTTAGACTATCCCCCCCCCCTCTTTAAGGGGCGGCTTCCATACAAATGAAACTCAATTTTCAGCATAACTCGAGAATTAATCAAGAAAATGAAACCAAATTTGCCATGCGAATGTTTTAGGGGACACGAAACGTTTTCATGGTGAATAGATACTCCTCCGCTCTCTCTGAGAGGGGGGGGGATGCCATACAAATGAAACTCAAATTTCTGCATTACTCGAGAATTAATCAAGCAAATGGAACCAAATTTGGCATGTGGAGGTTTTAGGGTGTGTCTGCAGCAGAATCTCGAAATCTATTATGTGAATTGCTGTTACCATTTACCTTGAACATTTGAATTACTTTTGCTATAAAATCATATGAATTATTTCAGAATTATATTAGGTATTACACCCACTGACATTTGACAGTCAGCAGGAAATGAAATTCTCTACAAATACTATCATATAATATAACAGTATAAAGGATGATTAGTAGAAGAATGTAGTTCAGTTGGAATAAAGCTATTGAAAGTTACACATCTCGTTCACGGTCTCGTAAGCAGTCTCCGAAGAGGTCTTTTTTTTAGAGTGGTTCGACATAACCGCAAAATTCCTAGTACTTTTATCGGGTAATTCGAGTGAGAGCCCCTCGAACGAGATCGCGTCTTGGACAGGGTGCAAAAAATGTTTTTACGGTGGTTGGCACTCCACCCCCCTCTCTAAGGGGGAGCTGCCATACGAATAAAACTCAAATTTGTACATTACCCCAGAATTAATCAAGCAAATGGAACCAACTTTTGCATGTGGAGGTTTTAGGGTGCAATAAACGATTCTATGATGGTTAGACACTCCACCCCCCCCCCCTCTCTAAGGGAGGGCTACCATACGAATGAAACACAAATTTCTGCATCACTCGAGTACTAATAAAGCAAACGAAACCAAATTTGACATATAGAGGTTTTAGGGTGCTATAAATGATTCTATGGTGGTTAGATACTCCTCCCCCTCTCTCAGGTGGGGCTGCCATACTAAATTAAACGGGGTCGATTAGAAGATCAATCAATGAACAGTTCTGCGATTGGACGCATGAACTTGCTCATAGTAAGAAAACATGAATGTTTGAAGGTATTGATAACAAAAAAAACAAATTTTGGGCGGGACGAAGTTTGCCGGGTCAGCTAGTGATTTATATAGCAGAACAACGTTTGCCGAGTCAGCTAATTAAATTATAGAGTAACGCCCCATTTTGCACTTTAATCAGAGTAACAATTAAAGAGACAAGAGTCTCAAGTTGCTCATTAAAATTGAATAAAATAAAATGAAAAATGTGGAATGTGGACGAGTGAAGACGCACGGAATAGTGTAAAACATAGGCCAATCACACAGATGGAATTATTCAATGGCAAAATCTTGTTGTTTATAAATATTGTTCTATCACCAGATCTTCTAATGAGGGAAACCAGTCTATTTATTTCATCAAAATAATGCTCTTTCTGAACATGATAAAAAGATTGAATTTTTTTAAGAGATTCTACAATAAAACATTGCCTCAAATGTTTAACTGTTTGCAATACTCTATTGAATTTTTGTTCGATTTTTCGTGACTAAAACAGGGATCCTCTCTAGGGAAATCATGAGCTGATCTGTTTATTCCTCATGTTGATTCAAAGCATCGATATATGTTTTGTTCTCGTTTGAAATGTTTTACGGCGCCACCGAAATTGTCTAAACAAGGGGACCTTCAAACTAAACTCAAACAAACATGATTTGAGACGGCGCCAGTGGTTGTGTGGTTAGCGTAACAGCCTCACAATCCGATCGGCCTGGGTTCAATCCCAGCTGGCGTCGTTGGGATTTTCTGAGGCGAAAAATCTCTGGTTACGTCTTCCTTCGGAGTGGAAGTAAAAGAAGTTGGCCCGGCTCATGAGTTGTTGAGTCTGATAGGTAGGAACAGGTGGAGTCGCCTCCCTGATGTCGGTGATTGGCACTGAAGTGGCGGAAATAGGCCGACGAAAAATAAGCGAAGATAAAAAAAAAAAAAACAAAAAAACATGATTTGACTTCTCTCACTTCTTAACTAGGCGAACCTAGCCAGAATTTTCACCTGCCCCCGGGCTTCTGAATGCCAAAGGGGGACTAGGCTCTGCGGAATGCACGTATCTGCATGCTCGTGCTGTTTTAGTCCTGACCGAGGAATTGTCGGACAATCGCGCAGGTGCTAAGGATGACCGACTTTTGGATGCCGGCCAATTCCTTCTCGATGTTCAACACCTTTAGCGCTTCCAGAAGTGTCTTCGGGATAATTCCAGTTCCAGAGAGAACGACTGGAACAATTCTTGGGACCTCCCTTAGCCCCCACAGTTCCTTGAGCTCCACGGCCAATGGTCGGTACTTGCAGATTTTGCGACCGTGGGTCTCCTCCAGATTCTGGTTCAGTGGAATAGCGACATCGATGATGGTGACTTTGCGGTCGCTCTTGTCGTAAACCATTATATCTGGGCGGTTGTGGTGGATCGAGAGGTCGGTCAGAACAGTGCGATCCCAGTACAGCTTGAAACGGTCATTTTCCAGGACAGGTGCAGGCAGGTACCGGTAGTTTGGTACGTTGTCTTCCAGTAGAGCACATTGGAGCGCCAGTTGTCGATGAACAATACGGGCCACGTTGTTGTGGCGCTCGGTGTAGGCTGCGTTGGCCAAAACGGGACAGCCTCCCATAATGTGTTCTATGTTTTCACCTGGTTGATGGCACATCCGGCAAATGTCATCAACGTCTTGATGCCAGACGTACCGCCTGCAGTTTCTCGTCGGCATTATCCTGTCCTGGATGGCTATCATGTCGGCTTCTACTACTGAAGAGAGTTCACCACGCGTTAGCCACAGATTAGATGCGGCCTTGTCGACGTGTGGCCGATCCAGTTGATGGGGGTGGGCACCATGCACTGCCTTCTGCTTCCAAGCTGCAATCTTCTCCTCCACTGTCTGCAGATTGCAGTTGAGTTGGTACTCCGCTTGCGCCAAGTGCAGAGCGCTGTATCCTCTGTTGGCGGCGCAGACAGCCCGGTATAGCGCGTTTTGGTTGGCGCGTTCTGCGAAGTACTCGCGCAGTTGTCGTACCTGGGCAACACACAGTGCAGAAATGTCGACGATTCCAAGTCCCCCTTCTTTGCGTGGTAGTGAAACTCTCTCCAGTGCCGATTGAGGATGGTGCATTCCGGCCTCTTTGAATGCTTTCCTCATCCTCCTCTCAAGGTCCTCTAGGTTAGTTTTGCTCCATTTGACTACACCAAAACTGAAGGTCAGCAGGGGAACCGCGAATGTGTTGATCGCGCGTACCTTGTTCCCCGCGTTGAGGAAAGTCCTCAGGACACAGTTCACTCGACTCAAGAACTTGTCTCGCAGCTCCGTCTTGATGTCGGAGTGGCGAATCCCGGTGAGCTGTCGGAATCCAAGATATTTATAGGATTCGCCACGAACCATGTCTCTTATGAACTCGCCGTCATAGACCTCGTAACCTCCGGATTCGGTAAGCTGCCCTTTCAGCAGATGGACACAGCGGCACTTGTCGAGGCCGAACTCCATGCAGATGTCCCTGCTTATGTCTTCGACAACCCGGATAGCTACACCTAGACGCTGACGTGAATCAGCGTAGACCTTGAGATCATCCATGTAGAAGGTATGGGTCACTTCTTCGTGGGCGCCGTCGCCATACCTTATTTTATAGCCATGACCGTTTCTATTGAGCGTCCTACTGAGGGGGTTCAGTGCCAGACAAAACCAAAGCGGGCTGAAAGAGTCGCCTTGGAATATCCCCCTCTTTATCTGCAGCGTTCTAGACTGCAACACATTTTCCCCATCACTGAGGTGCAGAGACGTACTCCACTGCCTCATCGCATGCTGCAGGAACCTAACGACGACGGGATCAATTTTGTAGAGCTCCAATACCCGGACGAGAAACGAGTGAGGTATGGAGTCATAAGCCTTCCTGTAATCGATATAGGCCATGCTTAGGTTCCGCTGGTTATAAACCGCCTGGCCGACTATGGCTGCGTCGATGATGGCCTGGTCTTTGCAGCCATGCGTATTTTTCCTGCATCCTTTCTGCTCTTCTGCGATGATGTGATGCTGTTCGCAGTGAGCAGAAACTTTGGCGGTAATTATGCTGCTCAGTATTTTGTACAGACTCGATAGGCACATTATCGGTCTGTACTTTGATGGGTTCAATGTGTTGCTGTCTTTCGGGAGGAGGAAGGTGACGCCGCGGGTGGCGAATTCAGGAAGGTTGTGTGGGTCACGTAGCACCTTGTTGAAGCACTCAGCTATCTTTGGATGTGCGACGGTCAGCTTCTTGTGCCAAAAGTTCTGGACACAAAAGTTCTGGACATGATTCGAATTTATTTGCGTCTAATTTTAGCAGGTAAAGATGGGCAGTTTGAAACAACTTGAAAAGCACATGAAAACAGGTAAGTCCTATTCTATTATCAAGTTTCCATTCGTGCACCCAGTTGACAATTCTCTCCAACGATTGTGACATCGTTTGAATAAATTCAACAGTCTTAAATAAAAACTATCCTCACCGAACGATATAATCATTAATCAAAAGGTAACTTTCATTAGCACCTTTCAATGACGTACATTCTGAGAAAAGCAGTAAGAAGCGTATTGGAACAGCTTCAACCGATGCGTTGAGTGCTAGAGCAAACATTTCAATCACTATCTAATCGATGTAAAAGGTGTATTGAAGCTGGAACCTTATTGAACGCACTTCCCATAATCACCCGTGTAATTAAAAAGTAATATATTATTCAGATGAAAGTTATTGGGAGCAAAATGCGTCTCACGAGTGAATTAATTGACAAAAGAAGTGTTGACTTGGGGTCGTGAAAGAAAACCCACAGTTTTTGTATATTAATCAGTACGAAAGTCCAAGTGATAAATCCTCAAACACGCCCCCCCTGCAGAAGCAAACACACCAGTCACTCCGACCAATTCAATTTGCTCCTTTCCGCCTCCCGAATGTGTATTTGTTATGCGTAACATGATTGCCCTTATGTAACAGTCCTTATTCATAATTTCCATGTGAATAAACAAAACTCGCTGAACAGAAAGTGGAGTGGAGTGGAGTTGAGGCATTTTATTTTCACGCTTGTCGACTCCACGGTTTTTTCAATTGCGTTCGCTGGTCGCCTCGCTCTCAGCGCGATGCTTTTTTCCCTATCACCTCATGTCCCCTCCCCCTCGTTAAGCTGATCTACTCCCGCGTTTACATCCTTTATCACCATAATTACGTGCGGGAGGAGCTTCTGTAGCAGTTTATTGTCTTTACGCTGGCTGGCGTAGCGAATGCGAGTGGCGTTATTAAATTAATGCAAATCGGCTGCAACTTGAGTACTTTTACGATGTATCCACGCGATCATCATCAGCAGACTACTTTGCGTTTATCCCCCTCCAGAACAAGAAACCGCAATAACGAGGTGTGAAATTGATGTCGGTTTTAATTATGCATAATCAATCGGACGAATTAAATTTGTGCTGTTTGTGTATATATTACACTTCGCATCTTTCGCAGGCTTGCTGGCAATTACTGTATACGTTTCCCATGGAGAGAGATTGAACGCTGATGATGCCACAATATGACGAAACACCGATCCTGGTATGCACAAATTACGCAACTATTTTTATTTGTTTATCCCGGTCTGGCGGTTAAAAATGAGAACGAGAATTTATTATAGAATTTATATTGACATTTTATTATTTGAAAAACGGCAGCTCACGATTTTTTGCCTTCGAAGTGGTTACCCACATCCACATTAAAATTCTTCTCGGTGTCAATTGTTAATTAATTTAATTGCTGAATGTTGAACAATGTAAAGCTATATCAAAATCACGTTTTACGTCAAACAGATTGGAAGAAACGCAATGTAGAATGAGAATTCATGCGTGTAAAAGCAATATGCATCTTCCATTCACTAACTGTATGTATCACCGAACCGAGAACACATTCCTTATAAGCGACACGTGAATCCCCTGCTCCCCTATTACCCTTCTCCACGAGTGTCGCATCTTTCCTCTTTATCTTTCAATAGCTCCCAGTTGGTAACGGTGTCACAGTTTCAAACTTCTTAACCCCGAAGAACTTTTCCTTAACTTAAGATAAAGGAGATTCCGCGAAAGGACCAGATTCACGTGACCTCGTGGGATATCACTATCAGCGTCTTTGATTGGCTCCCCCCAAATTAGATTCAAATCGGAAGCAATAAATCAATTTTCCCGCCGCACGTCAAAATCTGTGTAACCTAGGCTATCAATTCCTAGTACCAAGTCGATTCAATGCGCGACGAAAATTACAATGTTATCGCACCAACAGCTAATCTATTGGCTCATTTCAGTGACAAACGAGCAATTTAGATAAAACAATATGCCCTTGCGCTAAGGCTAGCGCGTGGCGCACATTCGCGATGATCACGATGGGAAATCTAGATTACACACGTAAACATTGAACACACACACACACACACAATCCGATATCAGTTGCTGGATTGTGATAAGTTCGCTGCAAACAACGGTCACCCTCGTCACCCAAAACATCTTTTTTTTTCCCACACACCCCCAAACGCATCATTCATCTGCCGTTGAGCGAATAAAAATACTATATTCGCTCAGATAACGGTGTGCAGTGTGAATGATAAACAAGTGGGACCGCCTCTCTGAGAGGTATCCACTCTTTATCGGAGCGGGAGCGAATGTAAACAAATCTCTTTGGCACCGCGAGTACCAAAATCGGCACGGGAAAGTCTTGAAGTGGTGATTGTTTCGAATTATGACGTAAGAGGGAACCTCGATATAACCAAGGCGCGTAGAAGTATATCCTAAGGTGGGCCAACTTGCTAAAACCACTCTTCAGCCATCTTGGAAGTCTACTGTGTTTTGTTTGTAAACAAAACACAATACGCTAGTGCCGAAGCTCGTTCCTGATCAGTCTGTCTCTTTCACGCTTCAAGCAAATAATTCCCCTTCTGCTTTCTTCCGTACTGTTTTCATATACCGCTCCCCTAACCAACTTAGTGACGAAACGGCCTCACCTAGTACCATAGACCCGTCTTGGATATAACCTGAGAGAGAGGAACCAGCTGAATGACAGATAGTTTGCTTTCTTCTTATTCTTTTTACGCACTATCGCCAAGAAAATTCAAATCGGACAATTTCAATCAAACAAGTTGTTGTCATTCGTTTATAAGAAAAGTGTTCAAACTTGACGTGAAACTTTGTTTGTGAGTACATTTGTGCATTTTTATCTCCGATTTGATGTTTGACGTAGTACTACGTCTAACAGGAATATATGGGGGGGGGCGAAATTGAACACTTACATGATCAGGAAATAAAGTATGTACCAGGTCAACCCACATCATGACTTCCAGCAGCATCGGCTCATTCGAAAAGTTTTTTTTTTGACGTAGGACTACGTCTAACCGGAAGATATAGGGGGTGAAATGGAAATCTAGGCACTGAACAAGTAGGAAAAAATGCAAGATTTGGAACGCTTATAATTCGAGCATTTCTCAATAGATCGCAATGGGTTTGGCATCAATTGATAGGAAATATATCTACGCATCTATCATAATGAATAACATTTCATTTTTCTTGAGATAAATAATTGAATAATTGTGAAATATCAAGCATTGTCAAAATGCACTATGTGCCCATTTTTGATTGGTCCATTTTGTGCTCCTCAAATCGTACCGACCAAAACGGGCAACCAGAGCAGCAGCGAAATAGAATGAAGCACGATTGGAAAGGAAAAAGAAAAAAATGAACGAAACATTGGTCGCAGTCTCACACATCCGTAATTCTCGAGCCAGCCAGTCAGCATAAAAATCCCCGCTCCGCTGCCGTAACGATCATTCTCATTCAAACCGTACACCACATCGGTTCGCATCAAAACACTTCAACAAACCAACCCAAGGCAAAGGAGGAAAAGTGAAGGGAAAGGCAAAATCCCGCTCGAACCGTGTTGATCTGGAGTTCCCCGCAAGGGTAGCTAGGCCGAGCGCGTTAGTACCAGTGCACCAGTCCACCTAGCCGGCGTTATATAGTTTCGGCCGTCGAAGTGATCGAGTTGGCTGGTAAAGCTGCTCGCGACGATAAGAAAACCCGCATTCAGAACAGAACACATTCGGTTCGGTGGACATCAAGACAACAACAGGCAGTTGCAGCGAGTGGCAAACGCAATCGCAAAACGGCAGCTGGTAGCAGAAGAAAAAAGTTTGTTCTTTATACAATCTGCTTTGGTGGCAAATCCAGAATAAGGCGGCATCGAGGGCGTTCGAAATGGTTTTTTTTTCAAAACCACGAGTACTAAGTTTTCTAAAATTCCATAAAACACGGCGCTTATAAGGGCCATTAAATCTTTCAAAAAAGGGTTTACGAAATACAGTTCAATGCTTTCTAAAATAATATCCAAAATAATAATAAAACACAAATTGATTTTTTCATAATTTGTTTGCCAGTATATGATGAGTATGTGAATTTGGCAGTTGTTCTGAGCTTATTTATGGTTGGGAACTTTCCCGATTATTCAATATTCATTAATTTTTAAATTGCTTCTAGATTGAAAGTACAGTAATTTACATTTAGCTCGACATTCAGCTAATTGGACGGACCTGTAATGCGACATATTTAGTTGGACATTTTTGTAAACATAAAGTTCGAGGTCCAAATTATGACCCCACATCGAAAGTCGACACTGTACCACTGTCATCGCAAATGTTCAATTACAGGTTAAAATCGCCTCCAATGCGACACTGAGTGGTGTTTCGGCACGTCGCATTAAATGTAATTTACTGTACAACATGTCACAAGCTGGATGGGAAGAAATTTTCCAACTGTGAAAGCTGTGGCGAGTGGCAAACGCAATCGCTAAACAGGAAGGTTTAGCCGAAAAATATGGGAATATCGAGTGATAACAAAACAATAAACTCTTTAGATTGAAGATAATTTTGTGATCCTGAAAAGGACCCTTTTTAGCCTGCATGTGAATCCAACGAGCGAACAAATCGTAATGAATGTATTTTTTTGCCATCGCTGCCTTTTAACGCTCTTTCGTTCGTCTCGTTGGACTCGCCCCTTTGGCTTAGTCTGCTGATTTGTCTCTATCCTGTGAGTGTGTACCGCTGGAGTACAAAAGGCGCGGATCCGCTGAAAAATATATCATTCTCTTTCAAACCGTAAATCAGTGTGGTTGTGTGGCATCGTTTCACATCACATCGCATCAACGGATTGGTGCCGGAGCACCAGTATACCTAATAGCGGTTATAGAATTTCGGCCGCCGGAGTGCTCGAGTTGGCTTGCAAAGCTGCTCACAACAATAAAAAAACCCGCAAAACCGAACAGAACAGAGCACATTCGGTTCGGTGGCAACAACTAGTTTCAGCGAGTGGCAAACGCAATCGCAAAACGGAAGCAGGTAGAAGAAGGAAAAAGTTTGTTTATACAAACTGCTTTGGTGGCAAAACCAGCCACCGTAAAACACGGCACTTTTCAGGGCCATTAAACCGTTCAAAGAAGAGTTATTGAAAGTTTTTCACAATACCAATACATTCTAAAGAGACATAATATGACATATAATATAAACTGATTTATTTTGTTTATCTTGTTCTTGAACTTATTGGTGGTTGGGATCTTTTAAATTGATCATTCAGTTTTCACAAACCCATGCATGGTTTCCGAATTAAAAATGGCTTCAAATTACAACACATTGTATGCAGGATGGCATTAACGAATTTTCTCGGTAGCAAGAACTGCTTTCTTTGGTTGATAACTAATGTTGAAAAATGAATGACGTTACATCTGCATTGTATAGAAAAATAACTAAGGAGCAACATGATGAGCTATGTATTTCCTTATTCTTCTTTCTTTGTTTTTAAGAGGCATTGAACTTTGCAGTTCATTCGCCTCTATGTATTTCCTGCTGCTCTGTTCTTATTTTAAAGGGCTTTAATCCGAAGGTCATTCGTCCATGTATTTACTGTTGGTTTTTCAGAATGCTTATAGCTCGTTTATTTCTCGACAGATCGTAGAGTTCGTCTCCAAAACCTCAGTTCATTTTTATTTACTTTGTTTGCGGAAACTACAAATCTTACAATTCATTCGTCTCCGAAACACGGAAACAGTTTAAGGTACGGTAATGTGCTCAATAGTGAAATATATGATAGTGAATGAGCTGATGACCACCTATGCATCCCCTATCACAGCCATCATTTTGATTGTACGATATGTGCATACGCCGAAAGATGCCCGGCGTTGAACATTTAATAAGTACAAAGCCTTCGGAAAAAAATCAAGAATTAACTACAAGACAGCGAGAAAAAAATGAGAAAGTTTGTAAAAAAAAACGCAAAAACACAACACCAAAGGTGCTTTGCAGAACCCCCAACATATTCATGAAGAGTAAACAGTAAACTAATCCATTTTTCAGGTAGATAGGTAGGTATTCACGTAGCAGAAGAAAATAAAACAATATATTTAAAATATATATTTAGCAAAAGCTGTCCCCTTTGTATAGTCCTACGTCACTCCGGTTATGTCCCCGACATTACCCACCCGTCTTTTTTTTTACTTTTGATAATTCCGTTATAGTTGTCTAAAAGAATTATTTCGATGATTTCTAAAAAAATATCCGAAATAATAAGCAAACTGATTTTCATGATTTGCCTGCCGGTGGATATCTCGTGTGAATTTATGGGTGTTTTAGGCTTATTTATGACTTTTTCCGATCGTTCATTCAATTTTCGCGAATTCTTTAATTATTTCATTCTTTCACTGGTTCCAGTTTGATTTATTGCTGCAAGCTCAGTGAATCGATTTTTGCAATGTGGGCGAAGATTGTATATTCTCCGATACAATTTGAATATGCAGCGTGTGTGGAATATATGAAATAAGTGCAAATCCCAATGAAAAGAGTCAACATTGATTTCTCCCAGGTGCATTTTGAGGGAATTCGGTTTCTGTCCGATGAGAATAAAAATAGGTTGACTCAAAATGATGCTGTGTCTGCGTTCTTAATTGCCCATCGTTGGTGGACCATTCATATGCAAACTTAAAATTTGACATGCAGGTCGCTAATCAAGTCAGTTGTATCACTGAAGGTCGAATCGAATTGACCGATAGTGAAGGTAAACCAATCAGTCTTGTCCACAAAACTAAAAGGGTCAAGAGTGTTTCTCCGCTTTGTGTGTGGTATAATTTGTATACCATTTCCAAAAGACAACATATCTGTCGCTTCCAATCAGTATACATAAATATTGCGCTCACTCTGTCCTCCTTCACAATACCCACTTCCCGTTTGTGAAATTGTTGAGTGAACATCGTTTGTGCGAGTGTCAAGCAGGAATGAATTGTCTTTCTCAAGATTCAAGTTTTCGAAAGATGTAATCTTACGTTGATCGCACTTGATCGAAGAAATTACAAAAAGAATGTATTTGACCGCAGTATTCGAAAGAGTTTATTTCTAAACAGGATTTGATTTGCTGAAAACACTCTCGTGTTGTGTGTTATGTGTGGCGACGGTAGTTTTTTACGAAGCTACTTCTATGGCTCCGGCGTTTTCGGCTTGTATGCAGCGATTTTCGAGGATTTGTTTGACTTTTGCTTTCGGGCAGCCACACCTGGTGGCCTTTTTCGATGCTGGCGCTTTCTTGGTCGCCTTCTTAGCGGTACTATTCTCTTCGGTGGACTCCTTTATGGCCCTGCTTGAACGAATACGACGCTCCAGTGCCCTTCGTTTGCACAAACATGCTCTTGGTGGTAACTCCATTCATCAGCGCTTTCTTGATGAACGAAGTTAGCTTCTCCATATCAATCTTGAGCAGCGATAACATGATCCAACCGCTGTACAATTATGATTGAGTGGATTTCCGAGCTGGCACCTGCTTATATACAGATTTTTGTGAAGCTATTGAATCCCAGCAAACATTAAATCGCATAACAAGTGTATATATAACATCATATGCCCTAAAATTTGGTTGGCATATAATGCGCCTAACTGACATATGCATGCAAAAGTGGAGGCTATATACATACATGGCAAACGCTTACCGAATTTGTTTGGATGAATATGCAACTTTGACCGGCTATAATAGCGATTATGTTGGAATTGAATTGCGATCTAATATGAATATATTCATGAATTGTCAAAGCACCAAATACGACTTTTGCCATACGCATATACGATTTATTACAGACATAGAAAAAACAGGAAGTGGGTTATATCTAACCGCATAACCGCAAGGGTGACGTAGGACTATCGTTGATTTAGAGATCATTTGTTTGAAGTTGAATCTAAATCCATTCTGAATGAATGAATAAATGAATATTTGGGGGACTTCGAAAACGAGAGCGTTACGCTGGAGGCACAAGGTTTTATGCATCCAATATAGGATACGAAAAACCTTGTTCTGAAGAATAATCTTCAAAAGCTAACCTGCTAACTGTACTTGATTGACAAATCACAAACCCAAATGTATTATATGGATATTTTAGGGATAGAAAACATTAAAATAAACTCTTTCGCTTGAATAATATTCTCAATTCCAAGGGGAACTGGCAGATTATTTTCCAGCAACGATTAGATATTTCCACATTTTCCTCGATACTGGAAGCCCACCAGTGGTTAATACTAACTCGATAACACCTGTTAATAGTACTTGATTGAAAAATATTTGGTCACAGTGTTACATGGATAGAAAACATTCAAATAAACTCTTTCACATGAATGTATTTTTAAATTCCCAGAGGAACTGGCAGATTATTTTCCAGCAATGATTAGATCTTTCCGGAACTTTCTCGATGCTGAATGGCATCCAAACGGAAAGAATTCTGCGCATGTATGTGTCGATCCTTCGCCGTCCACCTCCTCCAGCACGTTAGGCAACGATGTTGTCTTGTCGATATCCTCACGAAAAATGAATGTGTCTCACCACCAGAATATCGCTTAAGTATGCTTTTTGTGTGTGATTGAATCGAGAGAAGGTGTGGTTTACGATGGCAATTTGGAAGGCAAACTAGAGGGGAATGAACTCTCTGAGCTCGGAACTTTCGGCGACTGAGCAATAATCGATTGCGG
Organism: Toxorhynchites rutilus septentrionalis; assembly: GCF_029784135.1. NCBI lineage: Eukaryota > Metazoa > Arthropoda > Insecta > Diptera > Culicidae > Toxorhynchites > Toxorhynchites rutilus. Next base: position 11,132,404 of record NC_073744.1, on the reverse strand, counting down.
GCGCATACAATATTGGATACGGAAGTATCCTACTGATGGGGAAGAATAATCTTCAGAAGCTATCCTGTTAATTGCGATTGATTGAAAAATCACAAAACCAAATGTATTTGGTCACTGTGTTACATGGATAGAAAACATTCAAATAAACTCTTTCACATGAATGTGTTTTTAAATTCCCAGAGGAACTGGCAGATTATTTTCCAGAAATGATTAGATCTTTCCGGAACTTTCTCGATGCTGAATGGCATCCAAACGGAAACAATTCCGCGCGTGTATGTGTGTGTAGCGATGTCTTCCCGGGGAACCGTTTGTGGCATCACTCTCCTCCTGATGGATTCCCTTCTGGCCTAGGGTGCACAAACAGGCTCTTGGTGACACCGTTCATCAGCGCTTTCATGATAAACGAAGAGCTTCACCACAACAGCGACAACATGTTCCAATCGCTGTTCTATTAGAACTGAGTGGATTTCCGAGCGGCGCTCGCTTATATACCGATTGGTGATTTCAATAGCCTGTTTTGAAAGCAATTTTAAGACTATTGAAACAAGTTTTTGGATCAAAAAGTAACAAGTATAGAACGCGTAGACATTTTATCTTTCGAATGAAGTGTTTATCATACCATTTCGTTCAGTTGTTAAGGAGCTATTAACGCTCAAAATCTCGGTCTCCGGCGTAACGCTTTCGTTTTCGAAACTTTGATTTTACACCCCGGTATAGAAATGAAAGACGTAGTCCTACGTCAAAAAACAAATGGCGTAAAATATTTTCGTGAAATGTTTATTATAACCTCACGAATCGCCATTTTTATATGTGAGTATTCATGTTCGTAGAAATAATAATTGATTGATTGACTTATGTTGGAAGTGGAATATGAATGTTTAAAATGACACAGATTGATGTTTGGTGAAAACTGCTCTGATGTGGGTTCGAACTCCGGTCGTCTGGATTATCATCCACCACCTATCTCGCGCGGCTATCTGAAAATTAATTCAACAGCGGTTAAAACTTTCGAGTGCATCAGCATTTCATTGACATTTCAATATGATGTAATATGTTCTTTATTAGGATCTAATATGATTACTGTTTCATGATTTTCTTCAGCATGCAACACGATTTACTACAGTACTGAATCGATTTAAATTATACGCTTATACGACACATAAACTGCATCAGCGTAATATACGCATATGATGCGGATTAAATCTATTTTACGACAATATACATCATAAAATTGATGTTTCTTATACCGAATTGCGACTTAATTTGATGATGGTATATAAAATCGAGTTTTTACATTTTATGCAATTTCAAATATACACGATATATACTTTGATTGATATTATATGCGATTCTGATTTATTCGGATTTCTTGTAAGACTTGGCTCTGGGTTGTAAGACTAATGTTTGCTGGGTTGCTTTCAAAGCAATGATTGAGCTATGGAAACAAGTTTTTGGATCAATGAGTAACACACATATAACACGTAGACAATTTTTCTTTCGAATGAAGCGGTTATCCTACCATTTCTTTCAACCGGCAGGTATTATTGCTCAAAATTCTGTTTCTACAATGTAACACTCTCATTCTCGAAGCTTTGAACTTACACCCCAGTATAGAAATGAAAGATGTAGTCCGACGTCAACATTATTTTCTCATAAAATGTCTTGTTAAAATTTTCTGCATATTTCAATACTTCCCCTTGGTTCACCGTGACTGGTTCGCGCTGACATAAGGGCGATCACAACAAACGCGAGCTGGCTCCTCTCTCTCAGGATATAACGTACCCTCAATATACATACACATTTTCTATGTGTTAAAATTCTATGCGGAATAGGTATCTGTGTATTGTGCATTGTTAGTAAGCGGATTATAGTCTCATGTCTGAAACCATAGCCTATAATCAGAACGTTCATATGAAATTTGCATGTTTGCATTAGGGGCTGTCAACATACCACGTGGATAGAAAAAGCATGATTTTAAACACCCCCCTCCCCCTCCGTGGACAAGCGTGGACATTCCTCATACCCCTCCCCCGGTTGTCCACGTGGACATTGATCCGGTTTTGAAGAAAAAATCAAGAAATTGTATTTTTTTCGCTTAAATTTCATTTCAAGTTTGTTTCTATTTTCTATTCCATATTTTTATTAATAAAAATTATAGCCTTACCAATGGTAACGATTTGTCTTGAAATCTTCGATTTTTTTCAACATTGTCCGGGAGCTCATTATTTTCTTCCGAATTCCATTTACGTTATCTCCATATCCATTTTAAAATTTCGATTGTGAACTTATTCTCGAGTATTTTTATTAAAGCTGGCTGTTTGAGTTTCCAAAAAGTCAGACAATGAAATCAAGCACTTTGTTTGAAAACAGAATTGTCTCGTCTAAACATCAATGACTTTATAAATTTTCGTCCAGTCCTACCATACCCAGCCATAACTTTCTTCAAGCGAAAACCTGCTTCGAGGTTCCATTCACTTGCTAAGATTTTTTTTAACTGAACATTCTTGTGAACGATTTTCCCTTTACAATTCGTTACAAATATGTATTTTCGTCGCGTTTATGAAAAGAATCGCAGTATCAGATAATTCCCTTCAAGTGTTTTCCGGGAAAATAAACCCTTATTCCTGAATCAGGTCGGATTTGAAATTAGCACAATATTGCGTACCTAAAGAGGGAATTCTAATCTAGAAATTTGAAAAAAATCATTTTTTTTCCTTCATATTTCTCTAATTCAGACATTATCTACCAAGTTATAGCCATTTTAGTGATGTGATATCTTATCTAGTAGTACCATAACCAGTCTTCAGAAAACAAACTCAGCGCTGCGCTTGAGTTTAATTTTCATCAGCGCGGGCTCAAAGAAAACTTGTATTCTATCTTGGTGCGAAAAGCACAAAATTCATAAGCCCGACAGCGCAAAATGTACCCGGCGCAGAACCCAGATACTAAACATTTCTTCTCACTTGTGTGATGCGCGTCTCATTCTATACACACATACATACACATCTAATTCTAGTGCCCGTTTTGTCTTCGTTCGTTCTAAGCAAAGCACAAAAACAACAGCGCGGCCCCATACGCATCGCCTCAACAGAGAAAGCAAAGCAGACAAACAAGATTCGAGCGCGGTTTGAAATTGGGCATATACACCGGTGTAAGGATACGGTGTTCGAACTTTAAAGCGAACGGAGTTGAAACAAAACATTTCAAGTTTGTTTCGGTGCGCGTTGATTCGTCCGGGCGCAGGTATGCGCAAGGAGTGAGAGTTCAACTGGGTGCAAAACAAAAAGTTGCACATCAGCACCGCGTTGCTTTCCGAAGACTGACCATAACAATTAACTTCAAACGCATTTTTCTCGAAACATGTTGTTTCAAACTGGCTTACACGATATCTCAAGTTCTACTTATCCGATCTATGTTTATATGAATACAATCTGTATGCATCTCTCTATTGCATGAACCTATAAAAAATCATAATTTCGTAACTTTACTATTTTAAAAAAATCAAGAAACTTGAAAAAAATGTTTTAAACAGCATTTTTTCTTCAAATTTCCGCCATTTTGTCAAAAAACACGTCTTTGACTTGTCCGAGGTTCATGCGATAGTGGCATCTTTACTGATTCAGAATCTGTTCAGTTTGTTTGTTTCAGATAACCAGAAGGGCTGGATAAGGTACGCCATGGCGCAACTTTTTTTGAACCCCCCCACTTGATCGGCTTCGAATTATATATATATTTATTTTTTCCGTTCAATTTTTGTTTTATTGTTGAAATATAGATAAACCAATAGTGATATAAAGGATGGTAAAAATATTTTTTGTTTTACTTTTTCGGAGCTCGAAGAAACGTCCGAAATTCGTGTCTCTATCCCCCTTAATCTGATCGAGTCAAATCCTATCGGATTGTGCAAAAATTGCAACCTTGAAATGCAGTATTTATATATAAAGTTATAAAGTATAAAGTTTATTTCGTTCGGAAGTATAAAGTTTATTTCGTTCGGATTGCGATATGTCAAATCTGATCGGGTTCCGTAATATGGGTTAATATGTAGTCCCTGCATTGTTGCATGTTGCATGCATGTTTATCGTGATGTTTCGTTTCTCATGAACGGTGATTTTCGACATAGCGAATCTACTAATTCATGTGCATCAAAGATTAATCTTTTCTTTTAATTAATCATCAGTAGCAGCATGAACTTTCCAGACAACTCAAAAGAAGCGCATTACAAAAATTACCAGACATCAATGAAGAACAACATCATTGCAAAAAATAGATCTCCAGAGATACAGCCCATACACTCATGGAAAAATTTGTAGTTCGTTTCAATGTTCAGAAATCCTTGAGAGTTCTCGAGAAAAACCAAACAGTTTTCTCATCAAGAGCAAAAGCTGAATTCAACCCGCACTTAACCCGTGATTTTTAATACACCCATACCTCGCTTTACGGCCTAGATACGTTCCACAAAACTTGGCCGCAAATCTAGCAGCCGTGTAAAGAATCAGTTGTATATCGACGTCGAAAATAGCTTCTATGCCGTTATAGCGAAACATTTAATACCGTAAATCGAAAAAATTCCTTAATTAAAGAGGGCCGTTATAGCGAAATGCCGCTATAACGATTTCGATAATGTCCACGTGGACATTATCGAAATCCCCTCCCTCCTCACCGTGGACAAGCGTGGACATTTTCGTAACCCCTACCCCCCCTAAAGTTGTCCACGTGGTATGTGAACAGCCCCTTACATGCTCTGAAAATGGCTTGAACACTTGTGCTGAAGAGTAAAGGTGCAAGCTAGCATTTTATCTCTTTACCCTTTAGGTTTGTTAAAGTTAGAATCCGAAATCACTGTTCATCTTATGACAGAGGTTGTAGTAGGCGTATCTCAAATTTTTTGACAGCAAATTGTTTGGAAAACCTTTTGACGGTGAAAATTTCAGTTGATCCGTTTGGTTTTGATAAAGGTGTGCAGGATGGGAGCCGAGAGAAGAAATTTGTTTTGGAAACACACATTAAAAATCCAGCGTCAGATACTGTTGTATGACCAAACGAACGTTAAGATAGATTTTGGACAGTTCTCAGGCCTGAAATTTTCTAAGACCACTGTTAGAGGAGACGTTTCCAGCAAACTTAAGTTCGTTTTCGCTGATAAATTTGCCAGGAAGTTCTTAATTGGACCTGAAACCAAGGTTTTCGTCACAAACAAGACAATGTATTCGAAAATGTATAGGGAAGCACAGGTCCGGTGAAGATTTGGCAAGCTGCCTTGATAGAAATAATTTTGCTATCCTCGATAGTCATTTTCTAGTTCAATATGAAGGGAACTCAGTCAGGTCAGCTATTTGACCATATTAATATCAATATGCATGGCCCACCGCTCGGTAAGCGTGGAATACGGTTTTTAGCTAAAAAAGTTTAATGAGGAAAATATATTTTCCTCGTCTAAAAATTTCTGGTCCTGAGAAAAGATATCAATAAGGTTGAATGGAAAATCTCAAGTCATTTTCTCGTTCACTGTGGATAATTTTTGTGCGATGTAGAAAATCTTCGCAGATTTGCTTCATTCACTAAAATGCGACACGGTCCAAAACACAACACTTATTTTTCTTACAATCAAAACGTGTTGAAATTTACAATAATTGTCGAGCGTGGAGCTACCCTCCTACAGAACAAATTGTTTCACAATATACCGAACAAGTGGTATGATGTTTGGATCATCTTCATTCATCAGCGGTTTCTGGGAATCTTACGCATTGAAATGTGACGACTTTCGGATGTATTTTATCAATCTTGCTTTTGTCCAATTAATTTCGTAGTCAAAACTATTTTCGTGTGACTCGATTTCTATTCTCTTCTGCTTTCCTATGCTTAGTTCTAGACGAGTCGGCCCGAATGATAGTGCAATTCTTTTTATTTCATCCATCTCCGGTTGTAGTATTCTTATGTCGTGTATGTATTTTTTATGTTTTTACATTTTTTACATTTTCTTTGAAAGCTTTGTCGATGTGTTTCGTTTCTATTACAAACATTTCTTTTTTTCATGGGAACATTGCATAGTCAAAGCGCAATGAACTGGGGGTATGCTTTTGCACATCAAAGTGGGTAACAGGTTGCTTTGAAGCGATCAAACAAAAACCTAGTTTGTTTTCTGTATTAGTTTTTCTGACTTTGAACACTTTCGGCTGGTTCGTCATTTTACTTATACTTGATATAATTTTTGGAAGAATGTCTGAAGTGAGGATTGAGCTCGTGACTTTTAGAGTGAGAAGTACGGATGTTACCACTACGCCAAATTGCCTCCACAAAAACAGGAAGTGGGTTATATCTATGGTATAACCGCAAGGGTGACGTAGGACTATCGTTGATTTGGAGATCATTTGTATGAAGTTGAATCTGAATTCATTCTGAATGAATGAATATTTGGAGAACTTCGAAAACGAGATCGTTACGTTGGAGGCACAAGGTTTTATGCATCCAATATTGGATACGGAAATATCCTACTGATGGGGAAGAATAATCTTCAGAAGCTATCCTGTTGATTGCGATTGATTGAAAAATCACAAAACCTAATGTATTTGGTCACAGTGTTACATGGATAGAAAACATTAAAATAAACTCTTTCATATGAATGTAATTTTAAATTCCCAGAGGAACTGGCAGATTATTTTCAGTAACGATTAGATATTTCCACATTTTTCTCGATACTGGAAGCCCACCAGTGGTTAATGCTAACTCGATAACCATCTGTTAATAGCACTTGATTGAAACATATTTGGTCACAGTGTTACATGGATAGAAAACATTCAAATAAACTCTTTCACATGAATGTATTTTTAAATTCCTAGAGGAACTGGCAGATTATTTTCCGGATCTTTCTCGATCCAAACGGAAAGAATTCCGTGCGTGTATGTGTGTGTGTGTGTAGCGGCTGCTTCGAGATCTTCCCGGGGAACCGTTTGTAGCATCACTCTCCTCCTGATGGATTCCCTTCTGGCCTAAGGTGCACAAACAGGCTCTTGGTGACACCGTTCATCCGCGCTTTCATGATAAATGAAGAGCTTCACCACAACAGCGACAACATGCTCCAATCGCTGTTCAATTAGAACTGAGTGGATTTCCGAGCGGCGCTCGCTTATATACCGATTGGTGATTTCAAAAGCCTTTTTTGAAAGCAAATTTAAGACTATTGAAACGAGTTTTTGGATCAGAAAGTAACAAGTATAGAACGCGTAGACATTTTATCTTTCGAATGAAGTGTTTATCATACCATTTCGTTCAGTTGTTTAGGAGCTATTAACACTCAAAATCTCGGTCTTCGGCGTAACGCTTTCGTTTTCGAAACTTTGATTTTACACCCCGGTATAGAAATGAAAGACGTAGTCCTACGTCAAAACCTAGTTCCTCTTGATTGTATTTGTAACTTCTAACTGCATTTCTTTGATGAAAAAACAGGAAGTGGGTTATATCTATGGTATAACCGCAAGGGTGACGTAAAACTATCGTTGATTTAGAGATCATTTGTTTGAAGTTGAATCTAAATCCATTCTGAATAAATGAATAAATGAATATTTAGGGGACTTCGAAAATGAGAGCGTTACGTTGGAGGCACAAGGTTTTATGCATCCAATATAGGATACGAAAAACCTTGTTCTGAAGAATAATCTTCAGAAGCTTTCCTGCTAACTGTACTTGATTGACAAATCACAAACCCAAATGTATTATATGGATATTTTATGGATAGAAAACATTAAAATAAACTCTTTCGCTTGAATGTAATTTTCAATTCCAAGGGGAACTGGCAGATTACTTTTCCAGCAACGATTAGATATTTCCACATTTTCCTCGATACTGGAAGCCCACCAGTGGTTAATGCTAATTCGATAACCACCTGTTAATAGCACTTGATTGAAACATATTTGGTCACAGTGTTACATGGACAGAAAACATTCAAATAAACTCTTTCACATGAATGTATTTTTAAATTCCCAGAGGAACTGGCTGAATATTTTCCGGATCTTTCTCGATGCTGAATGGCATCCAAACGGAAAGAATTCCGTGCGTGTATGTGTGTGTGTAGCGGCTGCTTCAATGGTCACCTTCTCTTCTCCTGAAGGATCGGCTTCTCTGTGCTCCCTCACGGTTTCAAACAAACTGCTTGCGTTTCAGGGCAGATCTCGATCCTTCGCCGTCCAGCACCCTCAGCAACGATGTTGTCTTGTCGATGTCCTCACGAAAAATGGATGTGTCTCACCACCAGAGTATCGCTCAAGTATGCTTTTTGTGTGTGATTGAATCGAGAGAAGGTGTGGTTTACGATGGCAATTTGGAAGGCAAACTAGAGGGGAATGAACTCTCTGAGCTCGGAACTTTCGGCGACTGAGCAATAATCGATTGCGGGCGCATACAATATTGGATACGGAAATATCCTACTACTGATGGGGAAGAATAATCTTCAGAAGCTTTCCTGCTAATTACACTTGGTTGAAAAATTACAAAATCAAATGTATTTGATCGCTGTGTTATATGATTAGAAAACATTAAAATAAACTCTTTCACATGAATGTATTTTTAAATTCCCAGAGGAACTGGTAGATTATTTTCCAGAAATGATTAGATCTTTCCGGAACTTTCTCGATGCTGAATGGCATCCAAACGCGTGTATGTGTGTGTAGCGATGTCTTCCCGGGAACCGTTTGTGGCATCACTCTCCTCCTGATGGATTGACACCGTTCATCCGCGCTTTCATGATAAACGAAGTTTGCTTCACCACAACAGCGACAACATGCTCCAATCGCTGTTCAATTAGAACTGAGTGGATTTCCGAGCGGCGCTCGCTTATATACCGATTGGTGATTTCAATAGCCTGTTTTGAAAGCAATTTTAAGACTATTGAAACAAGTTTTTGGATTAAAAAGTAACAAGTATAGAACGCGTAGACGTTTTATCTTTCAAATGAAGTGTTTATCATACCATTTCGTTCAGTTGTTTAGGAGCTATTAACGCTCAAAATCTCGGTCTCCGGTGTAACGCTTTCGTTTCCGAAACTTTGATTTTACACCCCGGTATAGAAATGAAAGACGTAGTCCTACGTCAAAATGTTCTCTACTAGAATATCTTGTCTAGGAGAACTTCCCCATCTCGTCTTTATAACGAACTGGGTCATTTTGTAACGATCGTTCCCAGAGCTTGAGCAGGTGGTCGCTGTCGGTTCTTGGGATTCAACTTCAGATTGGAAAATCAACAAACTAACTCTAATTATTCATACCTTATAAGTTCAATCCATTTCTTTCTTTCATAAATATAATCCAACAATTTCTGGAAACTTCAATAGCGTGTGTGTCTTTTGACGTTCAATTTTAGACTGTGTTATTTTTTGCAGTAACTGTCAATATGGTAACATGGGCAGGATTGCTGGGATTGCTGGGTGGCAACAAACTGATATCACTGTTTGATTCCTTTTCTCTAATCCTCATCTAACCCAGCCTAGTCTCGACCTATGGAATCGTATTAATCTTAGTTATGGCAAAATTATTACCCTTAATCAAATACGTTTTATTTTGTGGTGAAATTAGACTCTATGGACATTGGATGATATGTAGTTGGGTCTAATAAATGAACGTTATGCAAAAACATATGTTAGGACAAATGGTTAACACGTTGACCCTCGTGTTGGCCCCTAGGGACTAACATTGAGCTTTTCGTTAGGAGAACGTTGTTCACTGGGATTGATAATTACAAAACAATGGAATAAGAAAGAACATGCCTTGTTTTTGGATGTTTTATGATATGTGACTGCCTCTAGTCGAACTTCCAACTATTTTCATTGTGTACAACAAATATCTTTAGGAGCGGGGACCGAATTGCAAACTGAATGGAATACGCAGCAAGAAGAACACGGGGATGAACGCAATAATAACAACCATAATAATAACAACAATAACAATAAATTATCCTTTCCACCGGTTCGTTCAAATAATCGCCATATCGAAGCTAAGCAGCCACCGACTTTCAGTACTTGAACAATCTCCCGCTTTCGAGCAGCTGGCGATTGTTTTTGCGTTGATATCTTTTTCATCGATCACTGTTGGTGGTGCGATTCTTATTTTCTCTGGCCGACGAGTTCTGCTCCGCAAGAGATACAATTGACCATTTCACCCATGATAAACTTCGTCACAAAAACATAAAGGTTTCTCATCAATTATACCACTGTCAATTGAAGCTCAGGAATATAACAAGAACCAACGATGTGAACCCAAATCTTTAATTTTCATTCCCATCTGTTTATTTTATTAGGCTCATTTAGCAATTCAACTGTAACAGAGCCGAATTTATTTGTGTACATTTTTATCTCATGTCAGCCATTCCGTGTGAAATAAATATACTGGTTCTGAGATTTTCGCGAAAAGTGGTAGATTTGTTCTTCATTATGGTGTTAATTTCCATTTGAGGGTGGTCCGAAACATCCATTTATTCGATTTTTTTTTCAAAAATGACCTTTTTCATAACTTTTGAACTATTGGACCGATTTGGAAGTTCGACATATCAAATTAAAGACAATTAGTTGGTATTTTCTTCAAAAATTTTACCCTTGCAAAAACGTAGTATTTTGCTATCGTAATTATTGATTGTATTTAATTTTTTATGTTTTCATGGATTTGGACTAGAGGGCGCTATATTTTTCTATATTTTTTCTTGAAAGCTGAGGATTTTTTACAGAACATATCCAAAAATCAGAGATAAAAAATTATAGGAGGTTGTGTTCAAGACACGACCGCTTTGTTGACGTAGAACTACGCTGTAGTTTAATTTAAGTCACTTGATTATAACTGCGGATATTACCTTACCTTAAAATTTTGAAATAACCATTCTACCAGTTTGGTCGCTCTGGAATGTTTTTTTAATTGTAGAATCATTTGACGATAATTGTTTGATACTTCATTCTTGTGCTCGCAGAACGATACATACTCGAGATAAGCGCAGCTGTCATCCTTAGTGGAGAAAGATTTGCTACTGGCAAGCGAAACCAAAACACATACAAAATTCCAAAGCGATATTTACTTTCTTGGTGACTAAATAAGCGTAATAAATTCTATCTGCACGCGAACCCAAATAAATTAATAACTTATTATAACTGATTGAATAACTCGGTATTCTCCGAATACTTTTTGACGTAGGACTACGTCTAACCGGAAGATATAGGGGGTGAAATGGAAATCTAGGCACTGAACAAGTAGGAAAAAATGCAAGATTTGGAACGCTTATAACTCGAGCATTTCTCAATAGATCGCAAAGGTTTTTGCATCAATTGATAGGAAATATATCTACGCATCTATCATAACGAATAACATTTCATTTTTCTTGAGATAAATAATTGAATAATTGTGAAATATCAAGCATTGTCAAAATGCACTATGTGCCCATTTTTGATTGGTCCATTTCGTGCTCCTCAAATCGTACCGACCAAAACGGGCAACCAGAGCAGCAGCGAAATAGAATGAAGCACGATTGGAATAGAAAAAGAAAAAAATGAACGGAACATTGGTCGCCGTTTCACACATGCGTAATTCTCGAGCCAGCCAGTCAGCTTAAAAATCCCCGCTCCGCTGCCGTAACGATCACATTCTTTGTGTGGACACCGACTGGACAACATCGTTGCTGGACGAGCTGGACGGCGAGGGATCGAGTGCCTTTCTCAAGGCAAGAGGGTGGAGGTGGTAGCGCTGGAGTAAATAGAGTAGAGTTTTCAAAGGGCCTTTCTCAAGGCTAGAGACGAATGAACTGCAAAAGTTTAAAGTCTCTATAATACAAGACCTTCCTTCCTTCCGTAACGATCATTCTCATTCAAACCGTACACCACATCGGTTCGCATCACAACACATCAACAAACCAACCCAAGCAGCCATGTCTGGACATGGTAAAGGAGGAAAAGTGAAGGGAAAGGCAAAATCCCGCTCGAACCGTGTTGATCTGGAGTTCCCCGCAAGGATAGCTAGGCCGAGCGCGTTAGTACCAGTGCACCAGTCCACCTAGCCGGCGTTATATAGTTTCGGCCGCCGAAGTGATCGAGTTAGCTGGCAAAGCTGCTCGCAACGATAAGAAAACCCACATTCGGAACAAAACACATTCGGTTCGGTGGACATCAAGACAACAGGCAGTTGCAGCGAGTGGCGAGTGGCAAACGCAATCGCAAAACGGCATCAGGTAGCAGAAGAAAAAAGTTTGTTCTTTATACAAACTGCTTTGGTGGCAAATCCAGAACAAGGCGGCATCGAGGGCGTTCGAAATGGTTTTTTTCAAAACCACGAGTACTAAGTTTTCTAAATTGGAACCATTCCATAAAACAAGGCGCTTTTCAGGGCCATTAAACCTTCCAAAAAAGAGTTTAGGAAATACAGTTCAATGCTTTCTAAAACAATATCCAAAATAATAATAAAACACAAATTGATTTTTTCATAATTTGTTTGCTAGGATATGATGAGTATGTGAATTTGGCAGTTGTTCTGAGCTTATTGATTTTCACCAATTCTTAAATTGCTTCTAGATTGAAAGTACAGTAATTTACACTTATCTCGACATTTAGCTAATTGGACGGACCTGTAATGCGACATATTTAATTGGACATTTTTGTAAACATAGAGTTCGGGGTCCAAATTATGACCCCACATTGAAAGTAGACACTGTACCACTGTCATCGCAAATGTTCAATTATAGGTTAAAATCCGATACTGAGCGGTGGTAATGCGACGTGCCATTGAATGTAATTTACTGTAAAATATGTCACAAGCTGGATGGGAAGAAATTTTCCAACTGTGAAAGCTGTGGCGAGTGGCAAATGCAATCGCTAAACAGAAAGGTTTAGCCGAACAAGATGGGGATATCGAGTGATAACAAAACAATAAACTTTTAGATTGAAGATAATTTTGTGATCCTGAAAAGGACCCTTTTTAGCCTGCATGTGAATCCAACGAGCGAACAAATCGTAATGAATGTATATTTTTGCCATCGCTTCCTTTTAACGCTCATTCGTTCGTCTCGTTGTATTCGCCCCTCTGGCTGAGTCTGCCGATTTGTCTCTATCCTGTGAGTGTGTACCGCTAGAGTATAAAACACGCGGACCCCAAAAAAATATCTTATTTTCTTTCAAACCGTAAACCCGTGTGGTTGTACGGCATCGGCATCGTGGACGTAACAAAGGAGGACAAGTTAAGGGAAAGGCAAAGTCTCACTCGAACCGTGCAGGTTTCCAGTTCCTTGTTGGTCGCATTCACTGATTGCTCCGCAAGGGTAAATAGGCCGAACGGATTGGCGCCGGAGCACCAGTATACCTAACAGCGATTATAGAGTTTCGGCCGTCGGAGTGCTCGAGTTGGCTTGCATAACTGCTCACGACAATCAGAAAACCCGCATCAAGAACAGAGCAGCTTCGGTTCGGCGCTCATCAAGGCAACAATTAGTTTCAGTGAGTGGCAAAGTGTTTCTCCGGCACGTCGCATTAAATGTAATTTACTGAACAACATGTCACAAGCTGGATGGGAAGAAATTTTCCAACTGTGAAAGCTGTGGCGAGTGGCAAACGCAATAGCTAAACAGGAAGGTTTAACCGAACAAGATGGGAATATCGAGTGATAACAAAAACACAACACCAAAGGTTCTTTTCAGAACCATCAACATATTCATAAAGAGAAAACAGTAAACTAATCCATTTTTCAGGTAGATAGGTAGGTTTTCACGTAGGAGAAGAAAATAAAACAATATATTTAAAATACATATTTAACAAAAGCTGTCTCCTTTGTATAGTCCTACGTCACTCCGGTTATGTCCCCGACATTACCCACCCGTCTTTTTTTTTGGTGAACAATCTTAACACCTGCTTCATCATAGCGTCAGTTCAATACATTGATGCAATGTCAAAGGCACCAACGAAGCCTTTATGATGACAGAAAACAAACAATGTTCACTGCTTGGAAAAATACTGAATATTTGCCTCAGCAGAGATTCATTACTAATACGCTAGCGCAAATATACCCACACAATTGTGTAGCTCAAAACATTAATGGCGTCAGTTTGATGCAATGATTGCAATGCCAGAGTCATCAAAGAGTAAGTAATTTGGTCGCATACACAGCTCAGTCCGAAACGAAGACATGTGATGGCGCAAAACAAGGAAGAAGAAGCGATGTTCATTGTTTCGTAACTAGAATGATACTGAAAGTTTGCCTTTCCTTCGTTTCCTTGAAGAATTAAAGAGACTTTAAACTTCTTCAGTTCATTCATCTCTAGCCTTCAAAAAGGCCTTTGGAAAACTCTATTCTATATTTCCTCATATTACTCCTCCATCCTCATTGCCTTGAGAAAGACATTCGATCCCTCGCCGTCCAGCTCGCCCAGCAACGGTGTTGTCCATAGAGACGTCGGTTAATCGTTCGATTAATTTAAATAATCGAATATCTGAAATCATAATCGAGTAATTTTGTATCGAATAATTGCAAATCAAAATATGAATACATCGAATAATTATCACAGTAATCGCGATTAATAAAAAAGGGATCTTTCTCAAGGTTAATGCATTTTTAGGTTAAGAGTTAATTTTTTTTATCCAACATTTTGTATCCAACCATGTCACATTGACAACCCGATAGACCAGAAAGACAACGTGATACGTGATCATTACAAGAAATAAATATTCGCTCGATTTATCGAATATTGAAAGATAATTATTCGAATGAATCGGATATTGAAAAATGCCCCAACGATTAATCGATAATCGAATAAATGAAAAATTTAGACATCACTAGTTGTCCAGTCGGTGTCCTGACGAAGAATGAAGTCAGCAAGATTCACTGTTTATACTCTAGGCAAATATTCCCCTTCGTTCTTCTTTTTTGACGTAGAACTACGTCTTTCATGAGGGGGCCAAATCAGAAAACAGGTCACGTTTTTATGAAATAAAGTTAACATTAATAACTATTTTTGCCGTGAACGGATTTTGGTGATTTACATACTAAACGAATCGGAAATACCGTAAGATTTGTTTGATATGTTATACATTAGAATCCCCGGGTTTGTAAATGGTTAAAATTCATGAAAACTTTAAGCTTTTCTATTTTCCCCTACATTTGTTCTGTCCATTTGTGTGCTTTCCCGAACAAAGCTGTCAATAACGAGCAACTTATCGACGACGAGGGGAAATCGTAGGATTTAAAGTCTCCGTGAACAAAGGAAAAGTAGAAAAATTAAGGGGAATACTTGACTAGAGTATAAACAGTGGATCTCGCTGAGGCAAACTTCCATTCGGCATCGGACTGTTGAGCAATCCAGTTCACTTTGCTTTCGCTGCGCTTCGATCTATGATTGGACCCCACCAGTGGTAATCCAACTTGGAAATCGTCGTTTGATTTTTCTGTTCGTTTTTCGCGTTATTCGTATCGTGTGTTCTTCTTTCCGCGTCATAAACTGGACGCTTCGCGTAGTGTGCGATGAGCAAGAAGAAGAGGAAGGCAGGCTCGAGCTCTGTAAAAAACGAACGCATTGCCAGTGGCAATAAAATTCCGAGACAAGCGTCATCTAATGATGCACGCAATGGCGATTTCGGCGCGTCGGTCGAAAATGTAAACGCAGTTACGCAGGCAGCAACCAAAATCAAGCTCCCCCCGCTGGTGGCGAAGGTGGTCGCTCTTGACAAACTCATCAGCGAATTCGCATCGATGGGTGTTACATCAGAGTACAAGCTGTGTGGCCTTATTCAGTCTTTTTCCAAGCAGTTAACATTGTTTGTTTTCCGTCATCATAAGGGCTTCGTTGGTGCCTATGAGAATGCATCAATGCATTAAACTGACGTTATAGCGAAGCAGGTGTTAAGGTTGTGTGCCAAAAAAAATATTTGGGGAATATCAAGCATCTTGAATGTCTTACTGGGATGTTATAAGTTATTTGGATTCGCGTGCCAGTCGCAAAACTGCCTTCAACTAGGATTGCATTTGCGCTAAATTGATCATAATGAAGCATTGCTACTATTTTCGAAGTTGTTATTAACGAAAAGAGTTTATTTCGCTTGTTTAGTCACCAAGAAAGTGAATGTCGTTCTGGAATTTTGTATGTGATTAGGTTCCGCTTGCCAGTAACAAAACTTCCTCCACTAAGGATGACAGCTGAGCTTCTCTCAAGCATGAGAAAGTAATGCAACTTTTCTCAAGGCCAGTAATATTAACAGAAGCGTTTCTTTTGAGAATAGCGCAAAATGATGAGAAGTGTTTATATTTCTGGTAGTTTAAAGCCACCAATGTATGGCTCTGTATGCATGCTGTATGCATATCAAATTGAAGCCAATGATAGATCTTCTTTGAAAAAATATACATACTTGCGAAAAATATGGATTTTCGTTTTAGTAATTATGGATTGTGTTAGTTTTCCAAAGTTTTTTCGATTGAAGATAGAGGGCGCTATATTTTTACATTTATTTTTTTTGAAAGCTCTGTATGCATGCTATGGCGAATGCTTGTTTGGCGCCTGGTTTACGTTGTACGAACGATGTCTAGAGGTGCGATTTCTTTGAGGCAATACTAAATAACATGTAGCATGATATTTGATACTTGCAACGGTTGTCATTGTTGAAAAGTTGTTGTTGTTTCCATGCTGTGCCAAAGATAATTTGATGTAGTTATAAGATGTGGAATAATGGTGCTGGTGCAACATGTATATAATCGACTGTAGCCGAGTCTATGTAAATTGCGAAAAAGGCCACCGGAATAGCGTTCGAGGTAAATTTCCAATGCATTGACATGAAATAAATTGCGACATACGATCAGCTAGTGTATTGTTTTGCGAGGGCAAGAATGAATCATCAATCAATTATCGTCAACTGATTCTACAATGAAAAAACCGTTCCAGAGATTATTCTACTAAGCAGTTGTTTCTAAAATTTCACAGCATTATAGAATAATATCCGAAGGTAAAAACAAGCGACTTATAAAAAATAACAGCGTAGTTCTACGTCACAATGCGGTCGTATCTTGGACACAACCTCCTATAATTTTTTCCTTCGTTCAAGGAGATTTTACATCTGACGATTTCCCCTTCGTTGCTCGTCGATAAGTTGCTCGTTATTGACAGCTCTGTTCGGGAAAGCATACAACTGGACAGAACAAATGTAAGAGGAAATGAGAATGTTTTCAATTTTCATCAATTTAAACTATATACAGACTATGGGATTGTAATGTATAGCTTATCAAACAAATCTTAGGGAATTTCTGATTCGTTTGGTATGTAAATCGCCAAAATCCGTTCGCGGCAAAAATAGTTATTAACGTTAACTCTACTTCATAAAAACGTGACCTGTTTTCTGATTTGGCACCTTTAATGAAAGACGTAGTTCTACGTCAAAAATATAAAAAAATATGGCGCCCTCTATTCCGAAGCCATGAAAACATTAAAAAAATACAATAATTACGAAAACAAAATCCAAATTTTAGGTAAGCCTAATATTTTTACAAAAAAGATTATTGGCTTTAATTTGATATATCGATCATCTGAATCGGTCCAGTATTTCAAAAGTTATGAATTTTCTAAAAAAAAATCATTTTTGGGAAAAAGGCGAACAAATGGATTTTTCGAACCACCCTAAAATAGAAATGGGCATCCCAATGAAAAAAATAAAAAAAAAAATACGGGTCTAATATTTTGCGATCAAGAACAAATCTACCAATTTTCACGAAAATCTGAGAACCACTGTATTGGTTTGGCATGGAATGTAGCCATTTAGGTGTAAGAGTGTTCCTATCTTATCGATACACATGTCGCCTTTTTCGGCGTGAGAATATTCCTATGGTTCGAATTTTCCACAGTTGGGTCATACACAGCGGGGCTGTTGATATGAGGCTGCCATTGTTGTGCATAAATAGTACCAATTACCGAAGCAGCAGACCGTAATGTGAGCGGTAAGGGACTGAATTACCGTCACATGATGATTGTTGCTCTAAATGTGATTTTGCTTTTCCATGTATGATATTGTTACACTAAACATTGGGTGTGCCACAATTGAAGTTGTAAAAATGTAAACATTTGCCATCGATGCCGATAATATAGTTTATCCAAATAAATCTAGTACACCAATATTACGGCCGTGTTTCAGAATAGTTTTTTTTTCTATGGCGACGTATCGTGAACGACGAATGAATATCCGGATACGGCCGTAAATGAGAATAAGGGTGAATACCTAGGTTGAGACGGTAAAAGTTTTTCTGGGAGCGCGAAAGCCACCCAAGGAGATGCTGGCTTTGTACATTCCATTGTCTATATTGCTAAAACCCAATTACCTAGAATTTCCGTTCAAGCAGTTGTGTAAACAATTCGAACAAAATAGAGAAAATTCAAATTCAGTGATTTCACTAGGAATCCCAACATCCGCGGGAGAACCACCAGCTGGTATCGTGACGGAGACACGGTCGATTGCGTGCAAAATTCCCGCCAGCCACAAAATGAAGAACGGATGGATAAAACGGAGCAGGGAGAGCGAAAAATTGTCGGATTTTCTCCGAGAGCGGAGAGCGCTTTTCGCCTTTTACCGATGGTCCCGCAAAGATTCGCTGATTTTTTTTTTTTGCTTGGATGGACAGAAGCTGACTGACAGAACGAACCAGCGAATCGATCTGCGACGACGACACGGACACGGACGCGATACTAGTCCAGATTCTGAAGGTTTTCTTCCGGGGATTCTCTTTTCTGATGACTCAGACAGATTGTTGAATATATCGCGTAGTAAATCAATGTGTTATCAAGATCCCGTGAATCTCGATCTAGGAAGAATTCCGCTGCAGTAGTGCCGGAGGTATCTGTGGACTGTGAATAAAAGAGGTGCAAAAATACAGAGAAAAACTTCTTGGAGACTCGAAGATAGTGGAAGTGTGCTGGAAGAAGATAGGCCTCCAGGAATATATCTCAACCGGATACGATAATACGACAAACCACACGACAATAGCATAGAAATTATGCTTGCAAGACAAGTTATGTAAGTCTAGTAACGAATTTAAACCCGAAAAACCTTGACTGTGTGTCGTTTCGATTTAGAACCAGTGCAAAGGACACTCTCATTCCATGGTGATAATGTATGCGTGACAGTGGAAAAATACTGGAGAAGCCACCGTAAGCCTGGCGAAATTGAAATGGTTCACTAATTTTTGGCAAACTAAGCAGTTGACCTCCCGCAAAACAAAGTGAAAAATGACGTAATGACTGAAAATTGTACAATTTGCGTATTTGCTGCTTGTTTCTTGAGCGAACGAAGGAGCGGGTGAGCGAAGTTGGTTGGAGAGGATGTGTAACGGCACGCGCACGCGAAACTGGGAATAACTGGCAATGTCTCGCTTCAACAGAAGCGACATTTTTATGTTTGTATACATGGTTGGATTCCATGGAGAAGACCACTCCACTATGGATAAAATTACTCTCAACAGCTGTCAGCCCTAGGGGCAGCTATGCGGGTTATTTTCCAGAGTATAGGATTTTCCATCGTGATCGCACACTGCTTGTTTAATAGGAAGAAAGCCGTGTGAGGGAAATAACGGTGAAACCCCACCCGCATTTGACATTATAACAGCGAAGATATAGAGTGCCTGCCAGTGACCCAATTTTCAGTGACATAGTTGGTAGACAAACAGCCGACACAACCACTGGTTTTTGGCCTTGAATACGATGACGTACGTGCGTCATAATCGTCACACACCCACATGCTCCTCGTGTTCGTTGTTCGATTATGCGTATGCAGAAGCCGGTTTGATCAGGCTTCCGCTCGTTTCGCACTGATATTCTGATTAACAGTCGAATGTTTATCATTAGCACTATGCTAATGGCGCCGGGCATAAATTATTCGGCTGAAGGCCGAGGGAAATGAACGAAATCATATTATGGTTTTAGGGTTTCCTTCGTCTATCGGAATTTTTGTTCCGTTTTAAATTAACAATTTCCCACTCAAAACAATCGATTTCTAAATCTGTCTCAGGTGAAGAATTACACCGCTCAAAGGCAAACAGTATTATATATTCCTGAGCACTCATAATATGGCAGCTAAGAATATCGCATACTATTAATAGACTTCACTCGATCACCATCCGTGAGTTGGGGTTAGCTTAGACACAGTTGGCAAGCTTCACAATTTGTTTTGTTTTGCTTCGAGAAAGAGAAACGTATCGTCCCTACCAACCCAACCAAAACCATGAACGCGCATTTTGTGCTCTAGGGAAATCGCTTTTGAATACTTCGAGATATTCCGGGAATTCGGGCTAATGTGCATCCCTTTGATAAAGCTTCTTACTATTTATGCCTCAAAAAAAATGGGTGGTTGTGGTGCGGACTCAATCCACTTCAGTTTCAAGCAAATTCATGCATGTTTTCAAGGGTTCCCGGAATAAATCGCCACAGAAAACGACTGCAACAGAAACCACCGCTTATAAAATGTGTAGTAGGCTATAAATATTGTGGCGCGGTATTGTATTTCAAAACAAGAATTAACCGGGCAAACGTATCGCCCCAGGCAAACGTAACGCCCCGGGCAGACGTATACCGTCCGACGCTCGCTAGAGCTCGGTCGGACATTGCTAAAGGATCGTATCCTATGTTTCAAACTAACCGGGCAATCAGTGGATCCCAGGTTTGCGTGCGAGACACCGCCGCTTCCGACGGCGGGTCGGCGGTGGACTCGGATTGCGTCATCTTGGCGGCATGGGCCGCCTCGATTCCTTATCCTCGCCAAATGGGGACTTCGTCCCCATTACATTGTCCTCAGAATAAATTTCGAAAAACGAGAACAAGAGAATAAATTTATAATAGAAATGTGAGGCACATGATGTTTTTCCCGCGCCAAATATTTCTAGCCTACTACACTTTTTCTAAGCGGTTGTTTCTGTTGCAGTTGTTTACTGTGGCGATTTATTCCGGTCACCGTTTTCAAGGGATTTCTTGCAATAAATTTTCAGACCACCAGAGATGCCAGATTTACAGATATGTTTGTAAATTCACAGACATATCTGTAAAATACTTTTTTACTTTTGTTGTATACTTTTTGAATATACAGTAATTTACATTCAATGCGACATTCATCACAACAAGGATATTTGACTCACCGTATGACATTTGTCCATAGTTTTAAAACATAAAAAGTGTTTATATTTAGTTTATATCAATACACATTACGTTACACCAATTTTTTGAGTTATTCTTTAACACTTTGCCGTCCGCCGTAACCACAGTGGTTACGTGTGCAAACTAGCGCCTAACTGCCGGTGTCACCACGGTGGTGTCACCGCAGTGGTGTCTGAGCATAGTATCGCTCAGTGGCCGACGATAGTACATCAGTATCTTTTGCATTCTGTTGGTGTTTTGTTTTGTAGCAATATCTTGTACACGTCAACGTTTTATGATTTCATAAGTACTTTTGCCCTGACAACATTGCAGACGAAAGAGACGATATGATTCTTCACTATGAATGAAAAATTGCATTCATTTTCTATACATACTATACATTTACTATACTATACTTCGAAATTTCATGCTAAAAAATCATAACTTTTGAACAACTGAACCGATTCAGATAATCGACATATCAAATTGAAGCCAATGATAGATCTTCTTTGAAAAAATATACATACTTGCGAAAAATATGGATTTTCGTTTTAGTAATTATGGATTGTGTTAGTTTTCCATAGTTTTTTCGATTGAAGATAGAGGGCGCTATATTTTTACATTTATTTTTTTTGAAAGCTGAGGTTTTTTCACGTAATGTATTTCGAAACAAATGAAGTGTCTTTTTAGTTTTTGAGTTATGATTTTTCAAACTTAAGTTGTTTTCAGTATTCGTTCAATATTTCTATGCAGCTAGACTAAATATATGCGGCTGGAATCGCAAGTGCAATATTTTGTTTTAAATAAGACTGCCCATTGGCTTCAATTTAATATGGCGATTACCTGAATCGGTCCATTAGTTCAAAAGTTATGAATTTTTGAAAAAGTAATTTTTGGAAGAAAGGGCAAAAAAATGATTTATCGTACCATCGGTTCAATTTGAAAAATCATAATTCATAAATGACAAAAATCACATTTCTGATTTCTGGATATGTTATGTAAAAGACCTCAGCTTAAAAAAAAAATTAGTGGGTTATATCTATGATATAACCGCAAGGTTCACGTGGAACTACCTTAGCTTAGCAATCATTCGTTTGTATTGATTAAATTCTTGATTGAATGAAACAGTTTCCAAATTCAATTGAGTTCAATATATTTGCTCTGTGAGTGAAAAAAATGAACAAATGCCGTGTAAAGTCAATTCATTTATTGTGATTGATTGTTCTTCGTTACAAGTAAATTTAATGACGGACCTTTTACGTTTGGTATGATGACTAGAACAAAATATATGTACGGAAGAATTATCAAACGTTTGATGAACCAGCCTAAGGCTGAAAATCTTTCCAATAAAGACAAAAAAAAATTATCAAACGATTATTTTATTTTACGTTTCCCTCTGAAGTTTACATCCCAAAAGTGTACATACTTCTCGAATCTCGAATTTGCTTGAAACTGGGAAGTTCATTCGCTTCTAGTGGCTGCACGATTTTCCCAGGTTCCTGAGTTTAGAAGATCATGTTAGGACAGACATATTCCACTCTGCACAAAGGCAAGCGAGGACAAAAGTACTCGCAGTTTGCATTTATTTGCAGAGCCGATTTCCCCAGAAACCTCGGTTTTGAAGTCTGTGTTAGGGAAACACATTTCAATCGGAACAAAAATACCCCCGATTTGTATGAATTCGCAATGCCGATTTCCTCACGCTTCATGGATTTGAAGTCTGTGTTAGGGAAACACATTCCAGTCCATTCCGACTTGCATGAATTTGAAATACCGATTTTTCCAGGCACCTTGGTTTAGAAATCTCTATTAGGGAACACATTTCGGTGGGAACAAAAGCTCCCCCTACTTACGTGTGTTCTTTTTCTTCTTTTTGGCTTTAAGAGGGTTTAAACTTTTCAGTTCACTCGCCTCTAGGCTCTTTCGTGTGTTTGCAATGCCGATTTCGGTTGGTTTTAAAGTCTGTGTTAGGGAACATTTTTCCATGAGAACAAAAGTCCCCCTACTTTCATGTATTTGCAATGCCGATTTCCCCAAGGCTGCTTGGTTTTGATGGCTGTGTTAGGGAAACCGTAAATCGGGCCAATCAAAACGATGCAGTTAGGGCGTTTAGATAACGCCTAATATTTTACAGTTATTCAATTGTTTATCTAATGAAAAACAACATTTTGTTATTTGCTTTTGATAGATGCGTAGAAATATTCCCTATCAAGTGATGCAAACATCTCTCCTATCCAGTACGAAATGTTCGAGCTATAAGCATTCGAAATCTTTCATTTTTTCCTGCATATTCTGTGTTTAGTTTTTCATTTTACCCTCCATATATTCCGGTTAGACGTAGTCCCACGTCAAAAAAAATATAAAAAAATAAAGCGCCCTCTAGTCTGAAGCCATGAGAACATCAAAAATCAAATACAATCAATAATTACAAAAACAAAATCCCCTCAATGCATACCATGAGTCTCGAGGTTTTGGCAGGCGTAATCCCACTAAAAGATCGCTTCAATTTATTATCTCTTCGGTTCCTCATCCGGTGTAAGGTTATGAACCCATTGGTGATCGGAAATTTTGAGTAGCTGATCGAGCTAAATTTTCATTCTGGATTCATGAGCTCATATCATGAATTCGTCTCCATGCAGGTTGATCCTTCTTCGTATATTCCCAACCGTGTTTGTTTTCCTGACTACATCAATTCCTCTGTGCATTTTGATCTGTCCATGAAGCAGGATATCCATGGATATTCAGATTATCAACGATCGAGGATCGCTCCAACGATCTTCGATTCAAAGTATGGGGGTATTAATTGTGATAATATGTACTTTACTGATGGGTCCTCTATGAATGAGTCCACAGGATTTGGAGTGTTCAACGAAATTTTTAGCACCTCCCACAGTCTTCAGAATCCTTTCTCAGTGTATATTGCTGAATTGGCAGCGATATACTGGGCGCTGAACAGCGTCGCCTCACGACCTGTTGAACACTATTACATTGTAACGGATAGTCTTAGCTCTGTCGAAGCTATCCGTTCAGTGAGGCCGGAAAAGCACTCGCCGTACTTCCTTGAGAGAATACGAGAAATTTTGAGTGCTTTATCCAGACGCTGTTATGTCATTACCTTTGTCTGGGTCCCTTCACATTGCTCAATTCCGGGTAATGAGAGGGCGCAAAGGTAGCAAAGGTAGGTGCAATTGAAGGCGAAATTTATCAGCGTCAAATCGCCTTCAATGAATTTTATTCTTTAGTTCGTAAAAATACCATCGTTAACTGGCAACGCAAATGGAACGAAGATGAATTGGGCCGGTGGTTTCACTCAATTATCCCTAAGGTTAGTCTCAAACCGTGGTTCAAAAGTCTGGACTTGAGTCGGGACTTTATTCGCACCTTCTCCCGACTCATGTCCAATCACTGTTCGTTAGATGCGCTTCTCTTTCGTTTCAATCTTGCCAGCAACAATCTCTGCGTCTGTGGTCAAGGTTATCACGACATCGAGCATGGTGTTTGGTCGTGCGAGGTGTATCTTGTCGCCAGATCGAATTTAGAAAACTCCCTTCGGGCCCGAGGAAGACAGCCCAATGTGCCGGTGAGAGATGTGTTGGCTCGGTTAGACCTTGATTACATGACCCAAATATATGTTTTCCTTAAAGCTATCGATCTTCGTGTGTGATTGTACCTATGTCCTTATACCCTCCTTTTCATCCATTGCGAGCGATTGGCCCCCTTGGTATAAACAGTAAAATAAGTTGAAATGTAAATATACAAAAGATATACGAATAGATTTAAGAATCGAGTGTGATCATCAACATTGTAACAATTCCCTTATATCCCATCCCTTTCCTGAAAGATGTCACCCTCTAAACTTGAGTAAACCGCGAGTAATCGGTTTTCCACCTTACTAACCATAGTGTTGGGAAAATTATTTATGTATAGTTTTAAAACATATATTTAAGAATTCGGCTCCTTTAAACTAATGTAACTGAGCCTGTAAAAATAAACGATTTATATAAAAAAAAACAATCAATTTTTTTGCAAGTGTTTTTCTAAAAAATACCATCTAATTGTATTTAATTTGATATTTCGATCATCCAAATCGGTTCTGCAGTTCGAAAGTTATGAATTTTCGAAAAAGTCATTTTTGGAGAAAAAAAGCGAAAAAATGAATTTTTCGGACCACCCTAAAATATAAATTAGCACCATAATGAAAAAATGGAAACATACGGGTCAAATGTTTTGCGATAAAGGATAAATCAACCACTTTTCACGAAAATCTGGAAATATATATACAGCCATTCCATGTGAATGCGATATAGTGGTTATCAAGGCGCAAAATGATTTTTCGAATCACCGATTAACTTTGAAAAATCATATCTCAAAAACGAAAAAAATAGCATCTCTGAAATCGAGATATGTCATGTAAAACGTCCTCAGCTTTCAAGAAAAATATCAAAAAATATAGCGCCAATGAAAACAATGAAAAACAACTACAATCGATACGAAATGAAATTAAACGAAATTACGGAAATGAAATTATTTTTTTTTGCTAGCTCAATATTTTTCAATAAAAAGCTAGCTCATTGGCTTCAATTAGATATGTCGATAATCTAAACCTATTCAGTGGTTCTAAAGAATTTTTGAAAATGTCAGTTTTGGGAAAAAATGGGAAAAAGATATTTCGGACCACACTAAAATGGAAATGGTCACCCCAACGAAAAAATAAAAAATATGGGTCTAATGTTTTGCGATAAAGAACAAAACCACCACTTTTCATTGCAATCTGAGAACCACTATATCGGTTTGGCATGGAACGGCTGTATATACATATACAAAATATATAATAATATACAAAAGACAATCTTACGTGCATCGCGATGTATAAAGTATTAATGAATCTTGTGAAAATTAACGTTAAAAGACATTTCTACAGATCCGCACATTTTTACAGACATTTTCACATTTTTAACAGACTTTCACATATTTTTACAGACCTTTTTTAAAAATCATCTGGCAACTCTTCGTTCCACTTTTTGACGTAGAACTACGTCTTTCATTAAGGGTGCCAAATCAGAAAACAGGTCACGTTTCTATGAAATAAAGTTAACGTTAATAACTATTTTTGCCGTGAACGGATGTTGGCGATTTACATACTAAACGAATCGAAA
Organism: Toxorhynchites rutilus septentrionalis; assembly: GCF_029784135.1. Lineage (NCBI taxonomy): Eukaryota > Metazoa > Arthropoda > Insecta > Diptera > Culicidae > Toxorhynchites > Toxorhynchites rutilus. The sequence goes on along the minus strand of NC_073744.1, from coordinate 11,106,143 downwards.
ATTCCGTAAGATTTGTTTGATATATTATACATTAGAATCCCCTCATTTGAAAATGGTTAAATTACATGAAAACTTTAGCGTTTCCATTTTCCCATGCATTTGTTCTGTCCATTTGTGTGCTTTCCCGAACAGATCTGTCAATAACGAGCAACTTATCGACGACCAACGGAGGGGAAATCGTAGGATTTAAAGTCTCCGTGAACAAAGGAAAAGTAGAAGAATGGAGGGGAATACTTGCCTGGAGTATAAACAGTGGATCTCGCTGAGGCAAACTTTCATTCGGCATCGGACTGTTGAGCAATCCAGTTCACTTTGCTTTCGCTGCGCTTCGATCTAAAATTGGACCCCACCAGTGGTAATCCAACTTGGATATCGTCGTTTGGTTTTTCTGTTCGTTTTTCGCGCGTTATTCGTATCGTGTGTTTTTCTTTCCGCATCATAAATTGGACGCTTCACGTAGTGTGTGATGAGCTAGAAGAAGAGGAAGGCAGGTCGAGCCCTGCGAAAAACGAACGAATTGCCAGGGGCAATAAAATTTCGAGGCAAGCGTCATTTAATGATGCACGCGATGCTGGTGCAGTGAGTGCCTTCGCAAGTGTGACACCGCATCGAACCACAGCGAAGTAGGCGATTTTGGCGTGTCGGTCGAAAATGTAAACGCCGTTACCCAGGCAGCAACCAAAATCAAGCTCCCCCCGCTCTTGACAAACACATCAGCGAATTTGATCGATGAGTGTTATGCCGGATTTACAATCCTTCACAATGAGCGCGATTTTTTTCTTCAATAACGATTTTTGTTCGTCAACCAATCAGAGCAAAGCGCGAAATCACCCATGACATCGCGAAAAAAGATAGAACTCTCCAAGCAAAGTACGTAGAATAGAAGGTAGTCTCCTCCCTGCTTTGTTCAAGTAGTGGTAGGCAAAGAAAAAAAGCAAAAAATTGTAATAAACCATCGATTGAATTCATATAAATTCGAACATTTTTGAATTTTTTTAAATTGTAACAAAAGAACTGTCTCAAAATATGTTTCCAGGGGATGAAACAACAGTTAATCATTTTAAAATTAAAAACAGTGAAATTATCGCATCTGTATTATAAATATAACGCAAAAAACGATGAACAAATGTGTGGAGAGGTTATATCGAAGCAGTGTCGTTCCCGCAATTTGATAATATGATGAAAGATGAACACTGCTGATTTTTTTGTCTTTCATTAAAGCATCCATCATGAATCATCGCGACGCTTTCATTGGTCTCAGTTTGGAGTGTTCAGCCGTAGTGGGGCCACTTAAGGGACCAAATTGGCGTTTCTGGAAAACGAGGAAAACATTTTCTCCATCCCGGATCATCTTCCGAAGTGATTGCAAATAAATATTTTGCACTTTCGCAAGAAGTGAATGTATAAATTTGGAATTTCGTGTGAAACCATTGAAACGGAACGTTTTGGAAGATCCAAGAAGCAAATGCATGGAACAGCTGAAAACATCTCCGATTAGTTTATCTCATCACCATTTATATAAAAAACACACTTACCTCCAGTACGAAGACGTCTTCTTTGCTGATTATAGGTTAAAACAGTATCCCCAAAAGAATCCGGCGAAAAATGAAGCGAACAAACAAATATGTTTCGCGTATCGAACGAGCTTTTGTATTCGAAAAAGTTTAACCATTTCCGTCTCAACAATTTGTTGGTCGGAAAATGGTGGAAAGTTATCCGATTTTCTTCAAAATTTTTCAGCTCCGGCATCGCGGGACGTTGCACTTCGACATATTGCTGGAGTAAACAAACACTGTTCAGTATGGAATCGATAAAAAATCACATCAAACCTTACCTGCAGTGAAAATGCGGTACACTATCGTGATTATCGTCGGCTCGACCAACGATTTGGTCACTTTTTACGATTTTTTGAACTTTTCAAAACAAGAAATATTGCAAAATCTTCCGAACATCGAACAAATTGAGGATTGTTTATTACTATCTTCTTTGTGTGCGCGCTCCGTGTGTATACACAGGTAATATCACTTACCTTCTATTCTACGTACTTTGCTCTCCAAGCTTTGGCTGCGAAAATCGCGTTGCTTTGATGAGAGACACTACATACATCAGACAGGTGGAACAAAATATGCTTGATGGGTGGAACGATATATCGAAATAAATGTTCAGTTCTATACATATGAGACGCTTCATAAAGTGAGAGCTGAATCGATTACCTATTGCAAGTGTTTTGCTACATAATCATAATTATTTTTACACATTTTCGTTAATATTCGATTGAATTAGTTTTTCAATTATTAATTATCTGGAATTTCATACTTGCATGCACACTTCTAGCGATATGATTTTGCTCCACCAATCTAGTACGACCTTGTCCATAACAAATAATGGCAGTATGATTAGAGAGACGCAGGTTTGACAGACAGATTATTGATGCCATTGGTGCACCAAAAAATTATTTGGGGGATACCAAGCATCTTGAATGTCTTACTGGAATGTTATAAGTTATTTGGGTTCGCGTGCCAGTCGCAAAACTGCCTTCAACTAGGATTGCATTTGCGCTAATATTGATCATAATGAAGCATTGCTACTGTTTTCGAGGTTGTTATTAACAAAAAGAGTTTATTTCGCTTGTTTAGTCACCAAGAAAGTGAATGTCGTTCTGGAATTTTGTATTTGATTAGGTTTCGCTTGCCAGTAACAAAACTTCCTCCACTTAGGGTGACAGCTGCGCTTCTCTCGAGCATGAGAAAGTAATGCAACTTTTTTTCGAGGCCACTAATATAAACAGGAGCGTTTCTTTTGAGAATAGCGCAAAATGATGAGAAGTGTTTATATTCCCAGTAGTTTCAAGCCACCAATGTATGGCTCTGTATGCATGCTATGGCGAATGCTTGTTTGGCGCTTTGGCGCGTTCGAGGTAAATTTTCAATGCATTGACATGAAATAAATTGCGACATACGATCAACTAGCGTATTGTTTTGCGAGGGCAAGAATGAATCATCAATCAATTATCCTCAACTGATTCTACAACGAAAAAACCACAGTGATTATTCTACTAAGCAGTTGTTTCTAAAATTTCACAGCATTATATGATAATATCCCAAGGTATAAACGAGCGACTTATGTAAAATAACAGCGTAGTTCTACGTCAACAATGCGGTCGTATCTTGGACACAACCTCCTATAATTTTTATCGAATATTTTCAAATCGCAGGAGTAAACATTCACGTGACTGTGACTTCGTTTGTTTTTATTTCGTTCGGAAAAACATCATATTAGGGAAAGTGGACATAGGAAATGCGTTGCTCAGTGAAAGGCTGCCCGAATACGAGTGAAATTGTTTGTGTAAGCTTTTATCGTACACCTTCGGAAACGTTTTTACAGACGCGCTGGGTCGATTTTTGCGGAGACAACAAACTAGTTCCGAATAAGGGTTCCCGTATCTGTGGAGTAAGTACGATGTTTGAATTATTGAAAACCAAGTGTAGCAAACCTTTCATACATATTTTCAGGATCGTTTTATGTTAGAAAAACATCGTTTCGTTTCAACTGGAAAGGAAACCTCGTGAGAAACTGTAATGCCTTCCCAACAATTAAACCGCCATTTGACTTGGAGGATTACGTCCATCATCAACAAAAAGTGCAGATTGCTTCACCGTTATATTCATCACCAGCACTAGCGGATCATAATTACGCAGATTCCATTCGGTCAGCTTCACTAGCAAGGCTGTTTTCACCGACGTTAGAAAAAAAAACATTTCACTTTTGCTATGTATTCATGTATCGAAATTCGCCAATGTTGAATTTTGCTTTTGCAGGTTGTTGATATCCTGTCAGGTTTTGATACCTTGCATTATGAGATGTTCTTTCAGAGATGCAATGATCAATTGAACAATTGACGGAAAATGTAGTTCATTCATTTTATAAGTTTAATTATTTTTGCCTTTGATAACAATACCTTTTTTATAGTGTTGATTATCATAAGAAAAATAACACTCCTGATCGTTGGATCTGTTTTGACATTTCAATTGGATCTTTTTTGACAGCCGTTTTGATTCAGTCCGCACTACCTAGGTTATATCTATGATATAACTGCAAGGTTGACGTGGGACTACTGTTGTCTTAGTAAGCATTTGTTTGTATTGGTTAAATTATTGATCGAATGAAACAATTTTTAATTCTATTGAATTCAACATATGTTTATGCGTCAGAGAATCAAATTTCAAATCTAGTTTTAGAAGAAAAATGGAAACGTTATTTGAATAAGCACTAATTATATATTATAATATTATATTTATACCGCAGTAGTTCAAAATAATGGACGCAGTGGTTCACACCCAACAGGGAAAAAAAAGCACTAACTATATAATAAATTCTTCTAAAAGAGTTTGATTTTTATGCACCAACTTTTGAAAGAGATGAGTTTTAAAAACTACATAATCATATTTAAAATATTTTAGGTTCCATTATTTTTATGTTTCTTGCAGAGGCGTCTCGTCCGCCTGTTCAAACTGTTCATAGGACAGGTAGACAATCTCAGAATAAAATGTATATTATTTCACATTTGTAACATGTATGAGGAACTATCGAAGGTAATTTTTTTTGTGATTTCCATGTTATCCCGAATATCCTTATTATATTTTCTATTTTGGTGGAACTCAAACCCACCGTGAAGAATATAATCTGATAATTACATTTGAATACGCCCCAACCCGCGCGCAACACAGCTTTAACGCTACGAAATAAGCAGTAATGACTACCGGGTTCAAACCATTCATCTGAACCCGCCGTCATCCAAACACAGTCAACTACGTATGAAACGACCACTACAACTAATGCGCCGCCTTGCGTAAAAATGACGTTTTCGGTTCAATATTTCTACTGAACAAAACCGATGCAAACGATGGAAAATACACACCACCATTCTTCCGTGTTTGTTCGTAGTTGTCATCGTTTCCCTTTCTGTTTCTCTTCCTATTCCTGACGTTATTAAAATTTGAGAGAGGGCACTAGACCGCGAGAGTACACAGCACCAAACACCCCGAGCGAGCATGATACAAATAGAACAAACGAACCAACTCATTCATGATTTCTGTGGATGTGGTGGTATTCTTCGTTGATGTGTGGTTTCAATTCGAGCGTTTTTATCGATTTTGTTCATTCGACAACTTGAACCCGGTACATATAGTACACGTATGTCTGCTTACGTGTAGAGACGAATGAACTCCCAGAGTTTAAAGTCTCTTTAATCCATCATCATCATCATCATTGCTTACGTTTCAAAACCTCCACTGCATTGGACGGACATGTGGATGAAATAGCTGCGTACTTTGGTCTTAATGATGACAGAATTGTGGCTCAGAGCTATGATTGCGCTACTGTAATGTCCGGAGATAAATCTGATGTGCAAACATTGGTTATTCACTGGATATATTCACTGTCGCGCACACGTATTGAACTTGGTTTTGCTCCATTCGTGCACAAATAACAAGAAAACGTCAAGGCTTATCAATACGATCTCATCTCTTGCGGTATTTTTCTCGCAGTCGTCAAAACGCAGCGAGACATTGATGCAATTTATGGAGACCAAAATACCAAATGTTTGCAAAAATAGATGATTTGAATTATGCACCTATCAATGAATGTTTGGGAGAGATTTACCTTGGCGACAGTGTCTTTGATGCTGTAACTTTTACTACATCCAGAGGTACTCACGCATTCATGCTTGAGTTCAACATTGTATACTTGCTAAAACTTTTTTCGAGTATTTTTGCACATACGGATGTTCTTTATCAAATTTTGCCAAAGAAAGGAATTAGACGTAGTAGAATCTGTGCGTATCGTCAAGGCTTGCTAGAGGAGCTCAAAGCAGATCATCATTCCGATAGTGCGCTCAAAGATGCAATTGGTGTATCTGGCGAAACTATGATTGACAGTAACGTCATCAATTGTCGTCGTTTATATGAATCGATTACAGACAAAATTATTGACGAAATGACGAAACGGTTTAAGGAACTAGATGAATACAAATTCGTCGCTTTGTTGAATCACAAAAAATTGCCGACTTCGATGTCCCATTACCTACTGGGAATTTGAAAATGCTTATTGCATACCACTCGAAATTCGATGAAGCGAAGCTTTGTGATAAGCTGACGGTTCTTTTTAAATTATAGTCATTATTCCGATTATCGTTGGACAAAACCTGCATCAAACCATCTCCGAAACGGCTGTCCAGAATTATACTGACATTACCTAATACAACGGCATCCGTTGAAAGAACTTTTTTTGTTGTTCGACGGATCAAGAATTATTTGCGGTCGAGATCTGACCAGAAACGGTTATTCGGAATTATGATGAGACCTCTGAAAAAAATACCTTTATGACATAAGGCAGATGTCTTTATTTTATGGAGAAGTCATTGATAAGTTTGCGCTCATCGTTGATCGTAGGCTTCTTTTGTTATTCAGGCAAACCTGTTTTTGTGCGGGTGATAGGGACCGCACAAAAAATCGTGTTCGCTAAACAATTTGTAAAAAAAAACTTTTTGTTATGTGGTGGATAGGGACCGCATGAAAAAAATTCCTTAAGAAAATAACCCAAATCATAATGCTTCCATTCGTGATCAACATTCGATTTCCTTTTTTCACTTTCATAAGCGGCCTACTCACTTGCGCAGATCATAAAATCAACTCTTTGCTCCTGTCAACAAGCTCCT